>NW_028274823.1:40962500-41587500 GCF_037043125.1 Eumetopias jubatus | reverse complement strand
CCCGCCCCCAAGGGCCCCCCACTGGAGTCAAGGGGAGAACTGGGGAAGGCAGGAAATTGAAACAATATGGGTGGGATGAGAGAGCCCAGACCCCACACCCCAGTCTCCTCCTATTAACGCCGAGTGAAGGATGGATTATTTATAGTGACTGAAACCAGGAGAATGTGCCAAGTACTCAGTCCCCATGGGAGGCCAGATTCCATCCTGGAAGCAAATGAGTAACCCTTCCACTTCTGCAGCTCAGACCAGAGTCAGCAGCTCCCGGGAAAGCCAATGGACCAAACCATCTGCCTAAAAGGACCCCTCCTTTTCTCTTTACCAGGGCACCTCTCCGCCTTCATTTAGCCCCATATTCTCTCACAAATGGTCCATGCATGCTTCTCCCACCAAAGCGCAAACACCCCTGTTGTGGGTTGAATTGTGACCCCAAATTTATATGTTGGAAGCCCAAATCCCCACTCCTCGGAATGTGACTGTTTTTTGAGATAGGACCTTTCTAGAGGTGATTAAGTTAAAATGGAGCTATTAGAGAGGGCCTTAATCCAACATGTGCAGTGTCCTTCTAAGAGGAACTCTGGGCACGATACGTGCACGCACAGAAGGTAGCCCACGTGAGGACACAGGGAGAATACGGCCATCTGCAAGCCAAACAGGGAGCCTTGAGAGAAGCCAAACAGGGAGCCTTGAGAGAAACCACCCCTCCTGATACCTCGATCTCACATTTCAGGCCTCCAGGACAATGGGAAATAAATGTGTGTGGTTTAAGTCCCCCAGTCTGTGGCACTTTGTTCCGACAACCCCAGCGAGCCATACAACCTTGTTCACAGGAAGGCTCATTTGGCCCTACGTCTGCCACCAGCCCAGATATTTACACCCACTTTCAACTCAAAGGCATGGGTGGAGGATGACCGAAATTCAGGGCCAAGGGCCCTTCAGGGGCATAAAGCTTTGCTAGAGGACATGGGCTCTCAGGGGGCCCCAGGTCTGCGATGAGTCTTCCTTGAAAGCCAGGTGTTCCCAGTAGTACCCTCTCTTTAGACCTAGTTAAAACCCAGCGAACACAGCTCCCGCGCCGGCCTGGGGAAGGAGGGGGAAAAGTGCAGGTAGAGGCCCCAGTGCTTAGCAGAGGTCAGCTGAGCTGGATATTTGGTTAAATACTAGAAAAAACAGCATCACACGGCATCTGCCCGGCTGCAGCCAGCAGGGCCCCTATGGCTCAGCAGAGAACACAGCAGGTGGGAGTCAGGACAGTGGGAAGCAAGGGCAACACCAACCAACGTATGGAGTCAGGCTGACCAGAAGGCGGTGCCCGTAGGAGTCCAGGCCTTTCTCTTCTGGCTCTGTCTGAATGACAGAGCATATACCCACCTTACAGGGCAGAGGGGCAAGCCAAGCAAACAAGGGCCAAGCCAGCTACATGACCGGGCAGGATGGGTGTCACCCTCCGGGCAGGGTGGTCTCCCCTCTCCTGGCCTAAGATGGAGAATTGTGAAAAAGTCATTCTTGCCCAGAGAACAACTGAATTTCTTGCTTTGTGACCCTGCATTGCAGGGAAGTGAGATGGGAGGGAGACTCCCCTACCCCCCTGGTCCCCACCCCAGGCACCTCTGCACCCAGAGTTCCCACTTCCTCCAGCTTCTGTCCCAGCCTATGCTTTGTTAATCACGCAACAAATACTTGCTGAGCAACAGCATTGAGCCAGGCACTGCACAAAGAAGAAAGCATTCCTGGGGTGCCCGGGTGGCTCAGTCGTTAAGTGTCTGCCTTCTGCTCGGGTCGTGATCCCAGGGTCCTGGGATCGAGCCCCGCATCGGGCTCCCTGCTCAGCAGGAAGCCTGCTTCTCTCTCTCCCACTCCACCTGTTTGTGCTCCTCTCTCTCTCTGTCAAATAAATAAATAAAATCTTAAAAAAACAAAAAAGAAGGAGACAGCATTCCTAACCTCATGGAGCTGAGAGTCCGGTGGGCAAGGCAGCTGGTCCCGGGGAAAAACGACACAGGAGGAACAGCAAACAGTGTCACATGCTACAGGGAAAAGGTGCAAGGCTTTAAAACAAATCAGGGCAAGATCCTGATCTAGTCTGTGGTGGGTTCAGGGAAGAAGGAGACTCTGGGGAGGTGACCGGGAGCTAAAGGCTGAGTTGGGGTAAATCACATAAAATTCAGGAGAGTAGGTGTGCCTGGGTGGCTCAGTCAGTTAAGCGTCTGGCCCTTGGCTCAGGTCATGATCTCAGGGTCCTGGGATCAAGCCCCTCATCGGGCTCCCTGCTTTTCCCTCTCCCTCTGCCTGCCACTCCCCCCACTGCTTGTGCTGTTTGCACTCTCTCTCTCTGTCAAATAAATAAATAAAATATTTTTTTAAAAAAATCAGGAGAGTAGAAAAGAGTGACCTTCCTGGGAGAGAGGGGGTGCCACCTGTGCAAAGACCCTGGGGCACGAGGAACCTAGAGCAGGCTGGAGGGAGAAAGCACAGCGCCCTCTGGTGAAGGGCACCACACAGTGGCCCAGAAAGCCAAGGGGCCTGCCAGTGGATTTCAGACCCAGATCTCCACCCCAGTAAGGACCCCTCCAAGTCCAGTTCTTAAAGGAGGAATATGACAACATTGGGAGGGAAGAGGCTGAATGAAACAGAGCAAACGGGATTCTGGCCACAAGGAACCCTCCCCCACGTGGGCTGGGCACTGGGATTCTCACAGCCTGGGCCTTCCCAGTGGCTCGGTGGTGCTGGGCAGAGAGCCGGGCGTTGGTATTTAATAAAGCAGGGCTAGAAACTTGGTGCCATTAGGTGTGAGGCTCTCCTCGTCTGAAAAATTGGAAAATGATGCCTGGCAAGGTGAGTGTAGGCTCCAATGAGGAAACAGCCTCAAAATACTGATATCCGTCCATAAGCTCTGAAAGCTAGGCAGGGGAGGGCAACAGAGAGTGACACACTCCGACCTGTGAGCAGGGTAGGTTTCTTGGGCCCTGGGCCCTGCACTTGGAAGGGCCCACTGCTTGGCTTCATCTCCGCCGTCACTCTCTTGAAATTTTGAATCAAGGACCCCACATTTTCATGTTGCGTTGGATCCCACAAATTGGGTAGCTGATTCCGCCTATAGGTGAATATAGGCACCTCTACGAATTAAATTCCCGTGGACAGGATTTCTGGGGTCTAACCCTCTTGCTCCCGTTTGGATACTGTCGTGAGAAGGACTAACACAGCTCTGAAAACAGCTCGAAAGAAGCTGTTTGTATACCAAACAGTATACAACCCACTCATCCAGTACAGAGCCTCCGCCTCTCCCTCTAGCACTGGCCACGCAGGGGAGGAGGGCAATTTCCAGCTGCAGGGGAGTACAGGACTTCTAAGAGAAACAAGGTACCCACCTGGCCTAGGACCTAGAGGAGGGTATGGCCGCCAGCAATGGGCTAGTGGCTCTGTGCGCCGCGCTCCTTTCTGTCCTGAAGAAACTGCTCCCTCTCACTCAGATCATTCCTGACTGCTGCCCTGAATTTTATGTCATTAACTCCAACTCAACCTTCAGCTCCCCAGGGTCTGTTTCTTCCCTGACCCCACTCAGCCAGAAGTGTCTGCATGTATAAAGAATGCAAATCATGCGTATCAATCAGCAGCAAAAATCTCATTCTTAGCAAAAAGATAGT
Organism: Eumetopias jubatus; assembly: GCF_037043125.1. Taxonomy (NCBI): domain Eukaryota; kingdom Metazoa; phylum Chordata; class Mammalia; order Carnivora; family Otariidae; genus Eumetopias; species Eumetopias jubatus. Next base: position 41,583,859 of record NW_028274823.1, on the reverse strand, counting down.
CTGAATTCATGACAAATAAATCTCTGAAAGAAATACAATTGTATTATTTAAAAACCCAAGGCACTGGGAGCCTGTATTTATCAAGCACCAAGGAGAAGTGCTATCAGACCTAGCCTATGGGGTGTTGCATCCACATTAAGCCCATCCCCTGAAAATAGCTCTCATCCAGGACAAACACGGGAACCTGGCCAATGATAAAGGCTACCACTCTATGCCAAGCATTGTTCTAAGCGCTTTAGGTTTATTTTCCCAATTGGTCCTCATACTATGTTTATCCTCATTTTACAGAGAAGAGGGCTGCCTCACAGAGAAGCAAAGCCCACTACTCAAGCTCACACAGAACACAGAGGAGCTGGACTTTGAACACAAGCCATCTGGCTTCAAAGGCGACTCTCAACCACCACTCCGGACCACAGCTTGGCTTTTGGTAAATATTTGGCCCTCGGTTTCCTTTCTTGTAAAATGAGAGGTTGAACCCACTCTGTCCCCAAATCAAGAAGTAGGAAAGTGCAGCGGTAGAGTCCAGAACTAGGTACAAAGCAGCTCTGACAGGCCCGCCGTGGGGGATTGTGGCCAGGGCTGTCATGATAATCCACCCCAAGGCCTTGGGCACAGCCAGGGCAGACTCTATAAAGGATCCCGAATTGCAGCTCTCAAGCCTCCTGAAGTCTCCCGAAAACACAAAAATGTCCTTGACTCCCCATCCCCCCCAAAAGTCACTCTCTGGGGGTGCCCTCCTTGATAGCACCTGTGATCAGGAAGGTGGTCAGGGAGCCTGGGGGGCGGGGGGCTGAGGACCCTTGTGCCCCCTTGCATCCTGTTGGCTGCCGGCTACTCCACCAGAGCTGTCCTGGCCCAACCACCCCAGTCAACGTCCCAGTCAAACCTCCAGTCACTGTCAGCCAAGACGACGACAAGGATGACAAAAGCATTTCCCAGAGCACCGATTTCAGATTCACCAGAAACCCCGCTACCCTGGTAGCCAGGGGATAAGGGGTAAAGTTCTCCCCACTGTGATCCAAGTCCCTCACCCTCACACTCTGATCTATGAGGGCTCATATGCCAGGTTGACCACTTGGGAGCTGGGTCACCCTTGGAAAATCACTTAACTCTGACCATCAGCGTCCTTATTTACGAAACACAGCTTAGACCTGCTGAGCACAGGGCAGAGCCAGGCTCCCTGGGTTCAAATCCCTGCTCCACAACTCACAAGCCTCCTGACTTAAGCCAAGTCGATTCCTGGGCCTGAGCCTCAGTTTCCTCATTTATAAAATGGGGATACTAACAGCACCTCCTCCAGAGGTTATTGGCAAATTGAGTTAATCTTTGCAAGGCACCTGGATATATAAATTTTGCTCTTGTCATGATTACTTTAAAGCGTTGTTGTGATTAAATGAGATAGTGTGTAGCAGGGCACCTGGCCCCCAAGAGGCACCCAGGAAATGTAAGAGCCAACGAAATATTCATTATTGATTATTATTCTCGCCAGCGTGGACTTTTCAGCTCCGAGGCAGGCGGGAAGGGCTCGGAGAATCAAGAGAGACCTTCTTCAGCAACTTGGAAGTGAGAGCAGCAACCCCGAGAGAGAGCCAGCAGTGCAGATAGAGGCTGTCCTAAAGCAGGGTCCTCGGGTAAAGGGTCCCACGTCTTCCAGGCGCGGACACCGTGTCGCACCCGGCCTGCTCTCGCAAAGCGCCCGCCGCCAAGCCCCGGGTTGCTGGGGCAGATCCAGCCCTCCCGACCGGGTCGGAGAAGCTCTCCGCAGACGTAGAGTAAAGTTGCTGCCAGCCTAACCCGCCAACAGTTGTTGGTCCTGACTGTCGTGGAGAAAGCAAGCAAGCAAGCCAACAAATAGGGCCGGCGCGTCCCTGCTTCAATCTTGCCCCCTAAGGCCCGGCCCCGGGAGGGCGCGGGGGCTGTTGCGAGTGGGCCCGGCGGAGGCAGGAAGGGGGCCCCGCACGGCGGCCGCGGGAAGCCGGGGAGGCGCCGCCGCGTTCCGCCGGGCTGGTGCGGCCACAGGGACCCGCGGAGCCCCGGCCCGCCGGGCGCGGACGGGGAGGGGGCGGCCCGGGAGGCGGTAGGGCCTCCCCGCCAGGCCCCGGCCCCCGACCCGGCCCCGAGCCCCGGCCTCCCCGGCGCGGGCTGCCCTCGCCCCATCCGCGCGCCCGGCCCCGCCGCGCTTACCCGGGGCCGGAGCCCGCGCCAGCAGCACGGCCGCCGCCAGCGCCAGGAGCCGCATCTCCCCGCCGCCACCCGGCGCTGTGACGCCCGAGCAGCGCCGCCGCCCGCCCGGCCCCGCCGCCAGCCCGCCCCGTGCCGCGCCCGCCCCCGGCCCCGGCCCCGGCCCGCCCCTCCAGCGGCCCGCCCGCGCTGGCCCCGAGTTGCTGGGTGCCTCGTGCCGCAAGGGGCCAGGCGGGCGTCCCCCCTCCCTCCACGCCATGGGCTCCCCCAGCGACCTGTGGGCGGCTCCTTGTCGCCGTCCCCATTTCACAGATGAGAAAACTGAGGTTCTGAGAGGGGATCGCTGGACGCCAGGAATTCACAGCTGCGGTGGGCTTCGCGGTCTCTTTCAGTCACAGATGGTTATTGCTAAGGGGAAGGCCGCTTGGAGTTTGGGGCTGTTGGGGCAGGGGGGCGGCCACCAAATGCAGTGGCTAATGGGACTTGAGGCTAACCTGCTTCCCAGCGGACCTCTGCCGTCCCTCCACATAGACCTTTGTGAGCCAAGGAGGAGCTGAGGGAGAAAAAGCCCTCTTCCGCTGCCCTGAACTGGTTGTGGGGGATGTCAGGGATGAGCTGGAAACTCTTGGAAAACTGAGAGGGTCCACACAGACAAGTTCAGAGTGTGTGGACACTATTAAAACGAATGACCAGTCAGAGTCCACTCAGCCACAGCCTGGGCTAAGTACTTTGCACCATGTTACTGGATCCTGGCACTGTAAGACCCTGGGACAGCTCCTTAATCTCCATGTGCCTCACTTTGTTCTATCTGTACAGTGGGGAAATAGGCACTCCATCATGGGGTGTTTAAGATCAGCGAGAGAGCTCCAGTTAAGACAGGGCCCCTGGCCCCTGGTCCATGAATGTCAACTATTATTACAAGTATCGTTATAGATAAGGAAGCCAAGGCAGGAAGATGAAGGAGCTGACTCAGTCACACAGTGAGGGAGTGGGGACAAGGCCACTCAGCCCAGGTCACTCTGAGCCAATACTGGTCTCTTCGCCATGGTTCTAAAGTTGGGGTCTGAGCCCGACTGATGTGTTAGTCCTGCATCTCTAGAGCAAGAACAGTATATATTAGCTGTGTTCTGTGTGTGTGTCTGTCAGGGGAGGTTTTTGTGGGGAAAAGGTGGGTCCTGCTTGGGAGCGGGTCCCTGCAGAAGGAGAACAGGGTCCCCATCTCTTTCCCTCTAAGGGCAGAGGAGGGGTGGGGAAGGCATAGAGAGACAGGTGGTGGTGCCCCCTGGTGCTGAGCCACAGGGCCTGTCCCAGAGGGACCATCTGCCCCCGAAGCTCAGACCAGTGGGTGCAAGCCTTTGCGATCTCTCCAAATCCCAGGCCTTTCTCGGGGTCCCTGGTCCCCCTAGGGTTTTTCTGGCTGGGAGACCATTCCATAGAGCAGGCCTCTGCAGTGACTGGGCCGACCATCAAGGTAGCCAGACTGGAGGGAGCGGCCCCACACTTCAGCCAGGCTGTTGAAAGGAACTGAGGAGTCGGTGGTGAGCTGGCTGCAAGGTCTCTGGGTCTGAAGCCCAGGACAAGAAGCAAGGACAAGAACTCATGTCAAACTGGATCCTACATCCCAGGCAAACTTTCCTAGGAGAATGCCAGACCAGAGCTTGGAAATCACTTTGCATGTATAAGCCACTAAGCCTCATAACCCATCCCTGTGAGGTCCCAGGCTCCATTTTTCAGATTAGTAAGCTCAGGTTCAAAGAGGACCACAGACCTGTCCAGGGTTCTCTGGGCCCCCAGGTGTCTGACGTGGGACCTTGGCTTTGTGCCAGAAGAAGAGTGTTGCTGAAAGCCAACCAGAACCTGACCCTGGGTAACAGTGTGGGTCCTCGGGCAGTGTAACGTCTCTGCAGTTCACTTTGCACATGAAGGTGACGTATGTAAAATGGCATGTCCACTTGACTGTCCAGCATGTGGACAGCGAGCTAGAGGTGGCAGGACTGTGACCTCCCCTCACACTTCGTGCTTGCAATTTACTCGGCTAGTTGATGGAAAGTAGACGGAGCCCCTTACACATGTTGGCCACACTTGAAGGAGCCAATTCCCGCTTTGATCATTGTATCTTTTCTAAATATCAGTCTCTCCCCAAAGGACTGAGCAGACATTCAACCCAGCAGTAGACCTAAGTGCCCACCCTTGGCTTTGCTTTCTCTGGTGCTATGCTGGAGATTTGGGGCTGGAAAGTGCTTGTCATGTGCTTCTGTGATATATGACATTGTTCTGTTTTCAACTCTGTGCTCTCTCAGTACTTTTGAGTTTCCCAAATAATCTACCAGACTGTCTTGGTAAGACCTGTGCTGCATGGCACAGGAATGGGAAAATGTACCCACTCTCCAAGGGAGAAACAGTCAGTGACCCAGAGGAGACTTGTTATTTCAGTTTTCTCTGGACCACAGTAGCAATGGCTTTCACCCTGCCCACTCCCTCACAAGCTTAAGATGATTTGAAAATCCTCCACTGACATATTTGTCCATCCCCTGGTTCTACCAGGTCTGACTGTGTTCTGAATTAGAAGAATAATGCAAGCCAATTTTTTTTTTTTTAATTACCTCTTTTAAAAATCCCTGTCTGGAGTTTCTGGTTGAGGATTTCAGACTATTCTAAAGTTGATATGGGTCCTTGTGGACACTGAACGACATGGAAGCCCTCCTCAACTAATCTGGATTCTATCCGTTACCGCCAAAAGAATCTTAGAAATCCAAATTCCCTCGAAATAACTGCATTCTGCTATGACATGGTGAGCTGGAGAGGAGTGGAGGTCTTCTCTCTTCTTTCTCTACACAGTTGTCTGCTAAAACCTGGGTCTGAGATGAGAGTATGCCATGGTTCAGGGATCAGCTTGATGTCATGTACAGCAAATACAGCCCTAAACTAAAGCACCAAGGAAAAGTAAACACCCCCTTCTAAGATGTTGGGTAGATTTCTGGGTTGCTTTTTCAGTCTGCATTTATATGAGTAATTTTTGAGATCTCCTCCATACTGCTCACCAGCATTTCACCACCAAAAGCAGTCAGTTGCACACTCGAATTTTCACAGACAGGGAGTGAACAAAGAGTGGGTTTTGGATAAAAAGGGTTTTAGCTCTGACTGATGGGGTTGGGGGAGGGTATGAAAGAAGAGATCATGGTTACGGAGGATGCATCATTCCAAGCAGAAGGAAAAGCCGTGAGCTAGTGATGGTGGAACCCTGCAGCATGTGTCCCCTGCACAGCTGGGGAAGTGGTGTGAGATGCCCTGGGAAGGAGTGTGAAGCTGTAAGCCCAACAGTAGATCGAGATAGAAATAGCTTCTCCAAACCAACCTCCCTGGTGACCCTGATAAATTGGGATCATTCCATGACTTCAGCAGTGACCGTGAGCTTTGTGCTAGGGAATCTGCAGACTGGCTGGATGCAGAGAGAAATGGCCCCAGATTCCAGAAGGCTCCGGAAGGAAAGGACTGGAATGAGGGCGGGATAAAGAACTAGATACCTTGTCTATATCACTGACCACAGTGGAGGCCATGCCCACTTCCTCTTCCTCGTCATGCTGGAAACATTCACATGAAGGTAGCCCTTGAACTGAACTTGGAAGGACACTGGGAGGATCCTGAAAGAAGAGGGTGAGGGGTTTGTTCCAGGTGAGGGAGCAATGTGTGTCAAAGCACAGAGGCTAAAGGACACAGGACCTTCAAGTTTCATAGGTGGCTTCTAAGGGGCCTAGAAGACCAGTTGTGTCTGGGAAGTGAGATGTGGACCCAGGGGTTTGTACTTCAAATCAACAATGGTGTGCACCACTGAAGGAGGGGGAATGTCATGAAGTTCCCCTAGGAATCACAGAGCAAGGGACCACCAGGGGAAGAGCAGGTTTGGAGGAAGGGGCTATGTGGAGCCTAGTATGTCCAATACCGTTGACAGGAGATCCATGAGAAATGTTCAATTTTAGGATCTGTAACTCACAGTGAGAGGCGAGCCAGAGAAAGACAACTGATTCAGCCTCGAGCCTACATGGGACACCTTGGGAATAAATGCCACCACCCAGGGTCAGTTCTCTGAGATGAGGGGAGGGCTGAGTACTGAGCTCTTGGAAACTTAGTCCTACGCAGTGTGTGCACATGGTAAGTCATCGATCAATATTTCAGGGGGGCATCAGCGCATTAGTAAAGAGAAGAGAAGGTTTGTGAGTTTGCTTGGGCCACCTTGGCAAGATGCCACAGACTGGGTGGCTTAAACAGCAGACATTTATTCTCACAGTTCTGAAGGCTAGAAGTCTGAGATCAGGGTGTGGACACGGTTGGTTTCTTCTGAGGCCTCTCTCCCTGGCTTGTAGATGGCTGTCTTCTCCCTGTGTCTTCCCATGGTCTCCCCTCTGTGTGTGTCTGGGTCCTGACCTCCTCTTCTTACCGGACACCAGTTATATTGATGAGGATCCACTCGAATGACCTCATTTTAACTTAATTACCTCCTTAAAGACCCTATCTCCAAATACAATCACTCTCCGAGGCCCTGGGGTTTAGGACTTTGACATACAAATTTTGGGGAGACCCAATTTGGCCCATAACAGTAAGGAAGGAGAGAAGGAAAGGGGAGACAGGGAAGGCAGGGTATTCTTTGAGAGAGCAGCCAAACAGGGAGCTGGTGAGGGAGGCTGGCAAACAGAAATGGGGGTGGGAAGCCGGCAGACTATGCTGTGCGTCCCCCCTCTCCCGAGGTCCAGTCTCTGGGGTCGACTATCAGAGAGAGGCAACCAATCCCATAACAAAAGGCAACAAGAGAACCAAGAAAAATCCCTAATCTTCTCATGCTAACTTGGAACTAAAATACAGTAGTTTGGGAAGAGGTGCCTCTGTGGCACATCCCAGTGTTTCTAAACAAGAGGCTTTCATGGGCCAGGGGGATCTGGAGCTGGGAGCATCTCTCATGCCGGAACCCTGCCGAGAAGGAAGGAAGTCTCATTGGAGCTTGGTAGAGCCTACCCTAAGAGAGACAGCCAGTGGCCCCAGTCACTGGGCAGCAGGAACCCCAGGAGGGCTTTGGGAATGTGTGGGGCATTTTTGATTGTTACGACGACGATCTTGGGGTGCGACCACAACCGGCATCAGGAGGCTGGGCTGTGATACAATGCCCTGAAACGCAATGGGCAATCCTGCGCCGGCGATAACAGTCCGCACAAAATGCCAGTGGTGCCCCAACCAAGAAACAGAGACAGGGTGAACGAAGTCGCAGTACTCTGGGGCAACCCCTCCTGGGATTTTGTGAGAAGAAGGATTACAAGATTCAGAGTCATGTCCAAGTACAGAATGGCCATTGATTGTCTTACACCAACTCCAGGTCAGCACGCGGCTTGGCAGCCATCTCGCAGGCTGCTCTCAGATTAGGCACCTACAAGCCGAGACTCCCGCTGCCGGCCTGGCTTTCCCCTCACACCTGCTCTTCTTCTGCAGAGGGGTGCTATTTCCCTCTGGAGTCAGTGGGGCCAGCTAAGTGCTGCTCTTCGCTATCCTCGACCTCGACGGAGAGCAAACCAGGAAGATCAGATTCAGACTGCTCAGGTTCCTCCCAAACACTGGCTCACACAGAGTCCCAGGGCTGGCCAAGGGGGAAGCCGGGCTGATAGCTGCAGGAGCCCAGGCAAGCTGCCGGGGAAAAGCTCTGGTCTCCATCTCAGGCAGGCCAGGTTGCTCCGCGCAGCCTTCCCGGCTGAAAGAAGGCAGGATACAAGGAGCTAGTCCTTTGTGCTGCAACTACGGTAACCTTAGGAGGCAGAGAAAGCTGAGGCTACCCAGTGAGCCAGAAGACAGTGCATCTTACCTACCCTTTGACTCCCCCACCTCCACACACACACGTACCCCGCCCCACACATGGATGGACAACAGATGAGACATCTCCAGAGAACATTTCCCTCTTCCTGGCACCCAGCCCTCAGCAGGTAAGTGCCAACATCTGGCTCCACTTCGCTTCCACAGTCCCACCCCAACCCCATCTCCCCTCCCTCGGGAACTTTCTCTGACCCTGTAGCAAATGGACGAATTACTTCATGCTGATATTGTCTTACTACATGAGCTTCACAAGGATATTATTATTGCAGTACGGAAGGAGAAATTTTAAGTCCGTGAATGGCTCTCTGAGGATGAAATTGCTGACTTGTTAACCAGCCCCTCAGAAGCGCTTGTGGGGACAAGAGGCAAGGTCTCTAGAGGGGGAAAAAAAACCCTCTTCCTCCTGTTCATTAGGGTAGCCTCTGTTCTAGAAGTGCAGACCCCAGTCCTAGTTCAGCTTGGGGTGTCTGGAATAATTGCCCCTCAAGGGCACAGCTGCACTTTCAAGATTCTCAGCCCATCCAAGTCTGCATTGTCCCTCTGCTCATCCCTGCACTCAGCTCATTTCCTGGGCATCCAACACCTCCTCCAGGAAGCTTTCCAAGCCCCCAAAATCTGTCGGGTCTTTTCTTCCAAGCCCCCATGGTTTTTTGTACAAATCTCTATGTGCAGCATCATTGATACTTACGTAAATGTCCCTGTCTGATCCCCAAGGCCAGACACTGACTCGCAGTCATCTCTGTGTCCCTCTTGCTTGAGCCCAGGCCTCGTGCATAGGGGGAAGTCATGGGTGCATGTCTGTGAAAGGAGGGATGTTCCCCATCAGTGCTCTCAGGCTCTTTTTTTCTCTTGGGAAAAACATGAGCAACCCCAGGGCTTTCACTCTCCCTAATATAATTCTTGAAACTTTAGGAAGCTCTATAAAAAAAAGTTTAAAGCACATGAATAACCTGGATCCCTTATAAACCCCGGGTCACACATGAGTCCTGTGCCCTTGCTTGCATGTAGGCTGGCTATCAGGATGACCTCAAGTGGATGAGTTTATGCATCCATAGTGTCCATGCTGGGAGACCACGCAGTCTCCGCCTGGGGCCGTGAAGACCCATCTCCCACAGAAGAGTCGGCCTCCTGTTGAGTCCCACATTCGTTTTGGAGGCGAGTGGATTTTACAAACACTAAGGTCAACAGTCACATAAAATTAGTGCTGTTAGTTTGAGTTTTATGGCTGTTGTCATTGTTTGTATTTTAATTGATAAATTTGTGTTTATTTTATACTTGTAAACAACTATCAATTTGAATGTTTATATTTGAGTAAAGTCCTTTCAGCAGCAATAATTTAAGCCAACACGGGCGTGTAAGAATGTCCTGTGCTTTGCGAGGATGCTACTCAAGCTTGAGAAAACACTGCTATGGGGCATTCTCACTCCCTTCTCCTAAGACTGAAGGTAGCTCAGCCTGCGGTCCTGGGTGAGCACTGGGAGAGGCTGCAGGAGGGCCAGGAGCAGGGCCCCAACTAGCCTTCAGGGCTTCCAGCCTCTCTGCTCCAAGCCAGGTACAACAGGGCCCAATGCAGAGCCGCACATACCACATGCACGCACACACTCCCAAGCTCATACCCACATGAATGCGTGCATGTACACACACAGGGTCTGGCTCCTGGTGCCAGGCTTTGAGCTCTAGAAGTAGCATTTTCACGAACTGCTTATTCCTTCTTCCCTACAGCTCAGCACATCCAGGTCCCCATTTTCCCTGTGCCTAGCTCATCTGCTGGGGGCGGGGGGGGGGGTGTTGCTCAGCTGGATCTCATTGGGAGGGGAAACATTGGAAGCATAGAAGAAAATCAGAGAAAATACACGGGGCTCTCTTCTAATCCCCACACCACTGTGCACTCATGCACCAGATTCCTTCTGCCAAACCCTCTGACAGATGCCCAAAGCACTCTGAGTCCTTGGGGATGGTAGGCCACGCTATGTTTGTCCAAAGTCAGCTGGTTTGTTCCCAAATGTACTTATGCCATTCTGGGCATTTACATCAACAAACGTTGATTGAGCACTTGCGGTGCGCTTGCTCTCCTAAGCACCTGGGACCAGGAAGGCTCCGCACTGGAAACATGGACCTTGGTGGCAGCCGCCTTCCTGTCTCTGGTTCCTCCTCATCAGCATCTGTATCATTTCCTAGGGCTGCCTAAGAAGATACTGTAGATTTGCTCACAGTTCAGGAGGCCAGAAGTCTGAGATCAAAGCGCCTGTAGGACCAGTTCTTCTGAGACTGCTTGGCTTGTAGATGGCCTTTTTCTCCCTGTGTCTTCTTCACATGGTCTTCCTTCTGTGTTTTAATCTCTTCTTTTTAAAAGACACCAGTCATATTGGATTAGAGCCCACCCTTGTGACTTCATTTTACCTTACCTACCTCTTTAAAGACCTTATCCCCAAATAAGGTCACATCATGAGGCACTAGGGATTAGGACTTTAACATATGAATTTGGGAGGTACAAAATTCCGCCCATAATAGCATCCATCACTGAGCACTTCAGAGCCTGCTGACTCCCATCTGTCAGGGTTCCGCCATCTTCGATGGGACATTCACCTTTGCCCACCAGCCTCCTGCCTGGACCCCCTTTGTGATGTCACATTCCCCAGTGTATTCCTTAATACCTGCCATTCCAGTCTCTCTACCCTTCTGTCTCCCTCCCCCAACTTCCTCTTCCCTTCATCCTCCTGCACAGGCTTCTGGTCTCCCTTTGGGGTCCTGTGTGTTGGGCCCTTGTTTTCTTTCCCAGTCTCACTGTCTTTACTCTTTCCTTCAACGGAGCTCCCACCTCAGTTCTCTCTCAAGATCTCCCTCTCAATCACAGCTTTCATCAACCTCCATAAGAAATGAGGGCATACCACAAAAAGAGCTTTGTAACATTAACTCTCTTGAGTTGGCTGGGTCCTCATCCATTACAAATTACTCTTAAAATCAAAGCTAATTTCATTTGCAGGGACCAAGGAGTGCAATGTTAGAAGCTGGGGTTCTTCAAGCTTGTGGGCCACAAATGTGGACAGGAAAGGCCCCCAAGGTCACTTCTAACCTGAGGTAACATGTGATTGAATTTTTCTTTTTCTTATTATAAAAGCCATACTTCCTCATCTAGAAAACTTTAAAAATAATGTGCATTACAGAGAAAACAAAATTTAACAATAATTATCAACTAGAGGTAATCACTTTGACATTTCATGGCACTTAACATATGTTTATCTAGTGAATGGGGCATTGTCCATGTTATTTCCTAATTAGCCACATCTAATTCACAAGAAAGCTTTTGATATCCACCTTATATCTCAGTCCTTTGTGTACCTCTTTTTTTTTTTAATGATTTTGAGTTAATTCATTTGAGCTTTCAAGGTAACTATATTTGTCTTTTCCCAAAGATGGAGAGATTATTCTGTCCCTTATTTATAACATTTCTGTTTCATGTTTTTATTGAATTTGTTGTAATTTCCAGAACACTATTAAGTAAAATCTGTTAATAGATGACATATTTTATCTGATTTCAAGGAAACACCTGTAGATTATTTTGCTACCTGGCTTGAGATACTTTATGTCATCTGAAGAAAATGTCTATTCTTAATTTTTAAAAATAATATAGGAGGGGCGGCTGGGTGGCTCAGTCCGTTAAGCATCTGACTCTTGATTTCGGCTCAGGTCATGATCTCAGAGCTGTGAGATGGTGCCCCATGGCAGGCTCCATTCTGGGCGTGGAGCCTGCTTAAGATTCTCTCTCTCCCTCTGCCCCTCCCTGCCTCTAAGAAATTTTAAAAAATTAATAATAGTAGTAATACAGGAATAATTATTGTATTACATGTCTTTTTAGAGGGGAGGTATAAGTCACAGACCATAAAATTCAGCTTTTGAAAGCATAAAACTCAGTGATTTATAGTAATTCTCAAAAGCTGTGTATCCATCACTGCTATCTGATTCTAGAATGCTTTCCTCACCTGAAGTAGAAACTCCATTCCCATGAGCAAGCACTTCCTATACCTCTTCTTCCCCCAAATTCCTGGCTAACCACTAATCTGTTTTCTGTATCTAAAATAATTTGCCTCTTTGCACATTTCATATAAATAGAATCGTGCATTATATAGTGTATAGTATACATTATGTAGTATGTATTATTTTGTGTCTGACTCCTTTTCCTTAGCATACTGTTGTCAAAGTTCATCCATGTTGTAGCATGAATCAGTACTTCATTCCTTTATATGGCTGCAAAGTATGCCATTGTATGGATATATCATTTTTTTTCTCCACTCATCATTTGATAGTCATGTAGGTTGTTTTTACTTTTTTGTATTAGGTATAGTGTTGCTATAATATTCATGTACAAACTTTTGTGTGGACCCGTGTTTCAATTATCAGAATTGCCTGGTCATATGGTAACTGTATTTTTGACTTTTTGAGGAACTGTCAGAATGCTTTCTAAAGTGGCTGCACCATTTTACATTCCTACAGACTAATGATGTTAAGCATCTTTTCATGTGCTTATTGGTCATTTCTATATCTTTTTTGAGAAATATCTTTTAAATCTTTTGCTCATTTTTTAATTGGAATATTTGTATTTTATTGTTGACTTATAAGAGTTCTTTATATGTTTTGGGTACTAACCCTTTCAGATATGTGATGTGCAAGTATTCTCTCCCATTCTATGGATTGCTTCTCACTTTCTTGATAATGTCCCTTGAACACAAAAATTTTTAATTTTGATGAAGTCCAACTTATATTTTTCTGTTTGCTTGTACTTTTGGTGTCATATCTAAGAGACCACTGGCCTGATCCAACATCGTGGAGGTTTACACCTTTGTTTTCCTATAAGAGTTTTATAGTTTTAATTGCTACATTTAGGTCTTTTTCATTTTAATTTTTACATATGGTGTGAGGTAGGGATCCAACTTCACTTTTTTGCATATAGATATCCAGTTGTCCCAACGCTATTTGCTGAAAAGATTATTCTTTCCCCATCGAATTATCTTGGCATCCTAGTTGAAAAAATTCCATTAGTTATTATTTTGTGTTTATAAGTGACATTGATATACTCACTTTTTAATGCTGTCTTTGTCAGGCATTATCAGGTTTCCATAAGTGTCATATAATGAGTTGCATCTTTTTCTATGGTTGGGGGAAAAAAAGGTCTAAAGAGGTTCAATATCTAAAATATTTGAGGTCCCTTGTGTCCCCTGGAGGAGTTCTCCTTACCCGCCCTGATACATACTTGGTGGTAGTCCCAGGTTCCTACAAAGTGATGAGTTTAAACCACAAAAGAATACTGAACTCAGCTGAGTTTAAGCTATATTTTAAGAACAAGTCACTATTTAAGAGCGATTTTATCCCTCCCTCCCCCATCCATGTAGCTTAAGTTATCCTCTACATTAAAAGTTTACTTACCCAAGGTTCCTGTCATCTTTCATTTATTCTGAACGCCCATCACTTTTCCCTGATCTCCAGCTGCTGCTACTTAATCTAAAGAAAATACAACCTGTGGAGTTGACATGTTTGCTTTTCTAAATACCTTGCATCTGTCTTTACATGAAAATTTTCTTCTCCGTGTGATGGTTACAGCACAGGCTCTGAAACAACACTGCCTGGGTGTGAAGCTTGACTCTGCTATATACCAGCTGTACAGCCTTGGCAAGGTCTTAGCCTACTTACCTATCAAACTAATCATAGGACCCACTTCATTAGATTGTGGAGAGCATTTCGTGACTGAATATTTACATGGTATTTAGAATGATGCTTGACTCTTAGAATATCAAGGCTACTCTTGTCTTAAAGGCTGAAATTCCAGAGCTTAGATGCCATGCCTCATTTTATTTCCCTTGCACACTGATTTCTGAATTGACATGTTTTCCTCACTAGTGCTCTACTATTTCTGGCTCAGCTGCCTCCCCTCCCCTTAGATTGTCCTTGGATTCTCCCTGCCTACTAAGCCTCCCTCAAACACCAAAGAGCTCTTCTAAGAAGAGCTTGACAAAGTTGGTCCATTGTCCCATCCCTTTTTCCTTTTGAAGCTCCTCCAGCTCCTTTCGCAGTGAATTTATAAAGTTTGTGAATCTGTGGCATCTTGAAAATGGTGATAAGATACCATCCCCAATGGGGCTGATGTCCCATTCCAAGATGATCTCATGGCTTCCTGTTATACTGAGGCTAGCAGAGTCCCACATGAGGCCCACATAAGGCACCATGTCCTTAGCTAACCACATACATGTAGATGACGCATTCCCCATCCCATGTAATACACTTCCAAGCTCCAGACCCTTCTAACTCCCCTCTAGATGTTTCTATCACAAGCTGAGCTTATTCAAAAATGGACTCATCTATATCCCAGCAAATCTTCTCCTTTGCTATTCTATTATCTGGAAATGGCACTAATATTCACCAGCCACCCAGTTGAAAAACCTGGAAGTCGTTCTGGACACCTTCCTCTCCCCACCCTCATCGAACACTAGCCAAAGTCTACCATTTCCATCTCTCAAATACCCCTTGAACTCATCCTGCCTTCAATGCTTTAACTGCACTCCTTGTTGCCAGCGATGCTCTCTCTCATCCACTCTCAACGCTGCTCACCAGAGTAATCTTTTGCGAATGCAAACCTGACTTGCTTACAATTCCTCAAGAGCTCCTTGCAGGGTTTTTTTTTTTTTGTGGGGGGCGGGGAAGAGATTCAAGTTTTATAATTTTGTCTCCTAAGCCCTACCTGACCTGTCTATCTGAGTGCAACAGAGAACACAACGATGTTCTTGTCAAGGGCCCATTTCTTGATATCTATTCAGGATGCAGCCCTCTCTCACCTGCTTCACTGTTCTAGGATTTCCCCATTTTTCTTGCATTCTGTCTCCTCCTCTCTACTGATTCATTCTCATTAGCATGTGAACTTGCTCCCTCCCCTATCTTTGTCTTTTTTTAGTTTCCTTTTGTCCAGCTACAGCCATAGTTGCTTTCCCTTTTAAACAAAACTTGCCAGCAGCGTTGTCTTAGGCTTGTCCCCTGTGGTTGGCCTCATGGCCACTACTGGCCTGTGCCCATCTGGCCTGTGCCCCACTCAGCCTGAGACTGCTCCCATCAGAGCCATCAGCAACCTCCATGTGCCAGATGAAAAGAAAAATGTCTTCTCAGCTCATTCCCACTCTCTCCTACATTTAACACTGCTCATCCCTCCTTGAAATAATCTTAGTTTTGTTGGCCTTGAAGAAAACTCCCAAGAAAAGCAGCCCCCACCCCATTTCTCCTTCCTTCTCAGGCCACACTCTTTCAGTACAACTCCACCCAGCTCCCTACTTCACCTCATCCACCCACTGTTGTGGATTTAAATATGGTACCATCCATGTGCTGTTAGCTTTCTAATCTGTTTCCAATCCAGACTTGTCTTCTGAGTTCTGAATCATAAACCATTTCCCACTCAACATTTCCACTTGGATGTGTCATTAGCATTTAGAATTGACCTTGTCCTAATTGACCTCCACCACCACCAGCCTCCCTCTGCACTTAGGCATGTATATCCACATGCAGACACTTGTACTCATATACAAACCTACACATACACTCACACAGACATATTCACTGCCAACCTTCCTTCAAAGTTTCCCGTATCAGTTACTATACCACCACCTACCATTTGCTCCTGCTAGGAACCTGCGAGTCTACCTTGACAAGCCCATTCCCCGCCCCCCCCCCCCGGCCACATCCACCCATCCCCAAGTCCTTTGGATCTATTCCCCAAATAGGTCTTGAATACATCCTTTCACTCCCTCTTGGCTTGTGACAAGCCTTATGCAAGCCATATTGTCCCTTGTCTGGACTTCTGCAACAGCCTCTTAAGTGATCTCCCTACTTATTTTTCTCTGGCTACTGTACCAATCCATATTTCACATACAACCAGAATGAGTCTGAAACATGAATCTGATCCTGCTAGTGCTCTCTTTAAAACCATCTGCAAATAGAATGAGGCCTACACTAAGACAGCATGATTGTGGAAGTCCCCTTTGAAAAAGTAACAAAGCTGAAACCTCAGGGATGAGCAAGGGGTCAACCAAAAGACTGACAGAGAAGGATATGCACTCCACTTAGAGGAGAGAATAAGTGCAAAGGCCCTGAGGTATGAAAGCCTGGAGCACAGTGAGTGAAGCAGTGAATGTTATGAAATGGTGATGGAGAAGTTAGCAAAGCCTGGGCCATAGAGGGCCTTGAAGGTTGTAAAACAAGTACTTCCATAATTATTTCTAAATATGTATATATGGAGTCTAGTTTTGCCCCCAGCAGTAAACTCCACAGGGAACCATCCATGCATGTTCAGTTTGTTTCCCATGCCCAGTACAGTGTCTGGCACATAGCAGGTGGCTAAACTTTATGGAGCATATGAGGGGAGAAATGTCTCCAGCTCTCCAACCAGGCCAAATTGCTGGCAATTGCCCATATATCTTGTGCCATTCCCTCTTCTAAGATCCTCATTTTTGTCTAGCTCAGTGATTGTCAACCAAGCAGCAATTTTGCCTCCGGGGAGTGTTTGTTAATATCTAGGACATTTTTGATTGTCACAGTTGTAGAGAAGGGGATGCCACTGGCATCTGGTGGGTAGAGGCCAGGGATGCTGCCAAACGTCCTACAATGGAAAAGACAGTCCTCCCTGACACAAAGACAGTTATTCAGCCTAAAATGTCAACAGTACCAAGAGTGAGAAGCCCTGGGCATACTTGTCCTCCAAGCCTTTGTGAACATCACCTCTTTTGGAAAGTCCTCCTTCCTCATCAACGACTGTGAGTTTGGGGGCCCTCCGCTGAGCTCCCCAAGCCTCTTTTATGTTGATTCATCCCTTTGCCTTGCAATTGCCTATTCCATCTGCCTCTCACTGGAAAGCTGGGCTATCTGTTTCATCAGCCTAACACAGTGAGCCATCCATGTATTTTCTTGAATGAATGCAGCCCCCTGAGCTGGGGACAGATAGCAGGGTGCAAATGAACTTTGTAACAACATTTTAAAGCATGTAGTTGACCTATGCACTCATAGGTAGCAGGACTTACCCAGACCCCATCTCCACCTCTGGGAACCTACCTGTCTCCAGGCGTCTGTGCTGGTGTATAACCTACAGAAATGGCGATTTCCTGTGGCTCCAACCTAATAGCATGGTTCACTCCTTTTGACAAGGCCTTACGTTTTGAGTTACTCAAGTTTAATCCCACTAAAATAAGACATAGAACTAGGGCATATGGCGGGTTCCTAACAATGAAAAATATAGGGCTGACGCTTCATTTGCAGTTGGCTCTCCTTTGAGTCACAACCTGCTTGATCTACCAACAAAAATAGAAATCCCTGTGGCCACAGGCTTGTGGGCCTCAGATCTCGTTCCCATGGTCAGAAACACTTGAAGCCCTCCTCTTTGGATTCAGGTTTTGAAATGGACTCTGGTTGAAATGCTGTGCCGTTTGGAAGGGTTCTTCCCCTTGCCTTGTCAGGCCCTCCCAGCTCTAGCTCCTGCTGGCTTTCTTCCCCCGCCCCTGCAGTGCTGGTCCTGCTGGCTGCGGAAGGAGCAACTGAGGTGCCGGAGGTGAGGCCAGGGCTGGGCACATGACCTCCAGCTCACTGCTCTGCTGCTGCGAGGGAAGCACCCTGGCGTGCCGCCTTGAACATTCACTGCCTTCCGAAGGGCACTGCTCCTCCTCGTGCAGCTCTAGCTCCTGCACTTGGCCCCGGGCCCGCCTTCTCTCCAGCATCTCCTCAAAAAAGATCTGGCAGCTGAAGCCCTCTTGGATGCCATACTGGGCGTGCTTGAGCAGAGCCTCCAACGTGGGGAAGACCCGGCAGCAGGCCACGCAGCGCAGCCCAGAGTTCGTGGTGACCAGCCAGTCCGGCGTGTCCCGCAGCTCCTGCAGGCAGCACTCGAGGGGCCCTAGCAGCTCCGCGTCGTCCTGCTTCGGGCAGCAGGTGTTCCTGCTGGCTTCCAGTTCCCAGCGCAGGTCGGTGTTGGAAGCCATCTCGAAGGAGGAGCCTTTCCTCCTCTGCCTCTTGACGAACTCGGCTTGGTGAATGCGGGGCTTCCGGCTGACCGGCTCGAAGCCCGTCTCGGTCTCCCAGGCCACGGCCACGCCCTGCACCGTCTGCACGTGGGTGTAGAAGGCGCACGCGCTCTGCTGGGCGGCGTCCTCCCCGTCGTGCGTGCAGGAGGAGCAGGACTGGTACTGGGAGTAGGACTGGTACTCGGAGGAGGACTGGGCAGACGGAGAACTGCTCCAGCTCAGCATCGCCCGAGCCCTGCCGGCCAAGTAGAGGTCCTCCTCGTGGGGAACGGCCGGCCCGGGCCGCGGAGATGGTTCCTCTCTCTTTACGGCCCCTGAGAAGTGCAAGGACATTTTCATCAGTGCCCCCGCAGGAATCAGCACCGAAACCCACCTTCAGGACTCCGAAAGGGTGCGGGCTCCAAGGCCCCCGGTGCCATCCACTCCTGTGGCTGTTTCCTCATAAGATGGGGATGACAGTGCTTACCTCGTGGGATAATGATGAGGATCAAACAATGTATGAATGTAATCGCCAAAAATTTGACTAAACCCAAAATGACCATCTGCTGGTGAATAGACAGATGATGGTACATCCATACCATGCAAGCCTATCCAGTGATAAAAAGGAATGATACCTGCAAAACATGGATGAATCTCTAATGCATAAGCTAAATGAAAGCACCTAGGGTAGAAAGGCCATACAGTATAGGATTCCACCTGGATGACATTCTAGAAAAGGTAGAATTATAGGGAGAGAGGAGAGATCAAGGGTTACCAGGAGCTGGGGGGAGGGGGAGATGTGGGGAACTGATTTCCAATGGTCACAAAGGAACCTTTGGGGATGATGAAAATATTCCATATCATGATCACAGTGGTGGTTACACAAATGCACACTTATTAAAATTCTTCAAATTGTACACTTAAAACTGATATTTCTGTATTTAAATTAACAGCTCAATAAAACCAATTTAAAAAGCCATGCATGGGACATGCTTTGGCCAGGCCTTCCAGCCCCGTCATCCTCTTTGCCTTTGTAATGTGTCTCTTTCTTAAGCAGGGAGCATCTCGCCCTCTCCTTGAACATTCAGTGTATCCCATTATCGTCTGAGTGCTTGTCACGTTTTAACTCCATTAATATTGAAAAAAAAAAACCAGGAAATTACACTTGTGATTCCCATTTGACAGATTAGGAAACTGAGTCACAAAGAGCTTAACTGACTGACAAGCTGGTATTACCCTTAGGTGCTGTCCATGGTCACTTCATAGTGGTCTTCAAATTGATGTTCTAGATTAAATTTAATCAATCTATTATAAAGGACTTCTTCATATTATTCTGAAATCATAAGATTGACATGCCAATTCTGTTTCTCCAACGTACATTAAAATATATAATGATGAACGTCTTTACAGTTTCATCCTCATACCTTCTGAAATTATCTCATGTACTCACAATGGCCTCAGGCATATCCACCATCCATTTTTATGGCCAATACAACATTTTGTTAACAGCACCGAGGGGTGACCCCGTGCCCACTCCTAACCCTCCAGGACCTCCCTCCCAGGGAACACACCTGGCAGCGCCTTCCCGCCCTTTCTTCTGACTTACCTGACCAGGATACTTCCACCCTCTCTTCTGTGGACTCCGGGCTGGCCAAGCTGAGGCTGGCCCCATCTGTGGGTGACTGTTCTCCCCTATGGTCTGTGAAGTGGCGTTTCATGATTGGACACCAGCACGCAGGAGACTCAGTGCTC
This sequence comes from Eumetopias jubatus, assembly GCF_037043125.1. Lineage (NCBI taxonomy): Eukaryota > Metazoa > Chordata > Mammalia > Carnivora > Otariidae > Eumetopias > Eumetopias jubatus. The sequence goes on along the minus strand of NW_028274823.1, from coordinate 41,564,054 downwards.
CAGCTGTTTGGTGAGAGTTGGCTTGGGCTGTGCTGAAGCCCTCCACTGGCCCCAGCCTGAGTGGCTTCTGGGCTCCCTGTGGTCACTAGGATCCTGGCTTTATTCTGTGACCTCATCAATGACACTGGCCTGTTCTGTGACCCAGGGCAAGGACTCAGACCCAGCCTGGAGGCCGGGAGAGGCTTCCCATCAGGATCTCATTTCCCCATGGAGGTCTTTCCTGCCTTGCTTATTGTCAGGAACACAAACACAAAACACAAACACACACACATATAAACACTTGTACACACAGAGAGACACAAACACATAAACATACCCACAAAGACGCTTATACATATATAAGCACACACATCCTCACACTGACACATAATCACTCAGATACATGTACACTCAAACATACATAAACACACACATTTAAACACACAGACACATCCATATACATTCATACACATACAAACTAACACACACATACACCCAGATTCACACACATATTCACCTAACAACACACATATATTCACACATGCATATGCACTAGTTCACACCACATTCACTTAACTACACACATGTTCACATACACACTGTCATCACCGAACATCAGAATGGGCCGACCTCATACTGAGGAAATAGCAGATGACTGAAAATCTTACCTCCTCCTCAGTTTCCCACCCCTGCCTCATTTAGACCTCTTGGCCCTCCATGGCCTAGGTGCCCAGGCGCCAGGGACACCCCACCTCAGGAGCTTTGCAGTTGCCCTTCTACCGGGCACACCCTCCTCTAGGTTGCGGTGGCTCACTCTCTCAGTCCAGTCTACTGAAACAGCACCTGTCCGCCCTCCATCTCTCGTCCTTACCCTGCTTTAGTTTTTGCCCTCAGGCACTTTCACGTATTTGCACATATGCATAATGGGTTTATCTGTATTCATCTCTGTTCTTAAAGGTAAGCTCCATGAGGAAGAGAGTCCATTCAATTTTCCTCTGTCACATCCCTAGCATCCAGAATAATGTTTGACACATGAACGAGCTTTCTAGAAATAATCGTCAAATCAATGAATAACCAAACAACACACTGGAGCTGCTGATGGTATTTGCCAAGGACACGCTGACCTAACAGAGCTGCCTTCTCTCCGCATCTCGATTCTCTGCTGCCCCGAGGCAGGATGGTTCTCACCCCATGACTCTGGGCCCCCTCCATTCTCCACCTGTGCAAACCTCAGTCCAGATACAGTCACTCTGGGGCACGCCTTCCCATCTGTCACCTCTCTGCTCCTGGAGGTTCTCATGTTGGAACATATTTGGTCCAAAATATTTCTCTCCATTACCCTCCCACCTCTGCTCAGCGTCACCAACTCTATTCCTCAGCATCCCCAAATCTAAACAGCTCAAAAAAGTAATGGATTGTAAATAATCCCTATATCCCAAAAGTAACCCCAACACCACCCACACAGCCAGCACTTAGGAAAGGCCACTGCGTGAAGGAGAACAGCACAGAGCTTTATAGAGTGATGAGAAGTCACACTTGCACCTACAAAGAGACAATGTTCCCTGGTGGAAAGAGGAAATACTATAATTGTGCTCTCTCTTACCAAATAAATCCAGAGGCTTGCCTTATAAAAATAAGGGGGTACCAGCACAAAAAAATAAGTAGATCAATGGAAGATAAAAGTAGTCCAGAAAAAGATCACATTATATATTTGAATTTTCCTAAGATTTTATTTATTTATTAAAGAGAGAGAGCATGCATGAGCAGGGGGAGGGGCAGAAGGAGAAGGAGAGAGAGAATCTCCAGCAGACTCTCCCTGCTGAGCTTGGAGCTCAACCTGGGGCTCGATCCCATGACCCTGAGATCATGACTTGAGCCAAAATCAAGAGTGGGACTCTTAACCGACTGGGCCACCCAAGCACCCCTATATATTTGAATTTTAAGAGATAAAGCAAAAAACAAAAGCCAGGGAGGAAAAGAAGACTCAGTCAATAAGTGATGCTGAAAATTTTTATTTGCTATTTTTTTTTTAAACCACCATCAGTCTCACCTCATACAAAACAACTAGGAATATTTTCATATGGTGCTAGGGTTGTGTTTTAATTAAAAGTGTGTAGAAAGAAAATATAAGTTAACACCCTAATTATAGGGTGGTTTTTCTGAACTTAAATCATATCAGTCATCACAAGCATCGGGAATCCTTGTCATCTTTTTTTATCTTCATCGCTTAAAAAAACCTCATTGTTTCAATTTGCATTTCTCTGCTTTTTAGTGAAACTGCAATGAACAGCTCAGAGAAGGAAATGAACAAGCAATTCCCAGGAGAAAGAATGCAGATGGCTGAGAAACAGATGAGATGTTCAGCCCAACTCAACCTAACTATAATGAGGAAACTACAAATTAAAAACACATGATGTGCAGTGTATTGCGTTTGCCCCTAAGACAGGCAAGAATGAAAAAGACTGACAGTTCTCTGGGATAGTGAGGGTGTAAGGAAGTGAACGCTCTTATACTCTCCTGCTAACAGTGTACCTGCCTTTCTCCAAGGAAAGTGGATAGCATCCATTGCAATTAAAAGTGGCTGTGTTCTTTCACTCAGCCTTTTACTCATCCATCTCTTTCCTGGGAAACGTTCGCATTTTGTGCTATGTGCTTGAAATAATAACTAGAGAAATATTTACTGCGGTATTATTTATAAGAGAAAAGGAAACATTTCAAAGATCCATCAAAAGAAAAAAAAATAGTTACATAAATTACACCATAACCAAACTGTGGAATACTATACTACAATAAAAAAGAGAGATCTACATGTGCTAATAAGTGAATTCATGTGAAGTACAAAAAACAAAATGCAAAGAATTCCACTTACGTGAAAATTAAACATGCCACCCTCTCCCACAAAAGCTCCAAACCAAGTCTTTGTTGTCTATGCATGCAAAGGCATAGAGGACATCTGAAGATAATCACATGCCCCTGGGAATGGTGGTGACCTTGGGAAGAGGAAGAGAGATTAGATGGGGCTGTAGGAGATTATATTTTCCAGGGAAGGCCACTCCTCTGGTGTATCTCCCATCCCACATGCTCTTCTTACCATGTGAAGTCAACACTGCTCCATGGAGAGAGGGGCTCCCTCTTCCGGAAGGAGGGTGGACTTTGTAGCCACCCCCACCAATAGGAGGCAGGGAATGATGCTTCCAGACTTTCAAGGCTGGATCATAAAAGACAATAGGAATTCCTCTTGGTTCTCTCTCTGTGTCTCTCTGTTTCTCTTTCTACTTTCCTTTGGACTCAGCCACCATGTTGTGAGGAAGCCCAGGCCACATGGAGGTGTTCCAGCCAACAGCCCTGACAAAGGTGCCAACCAACTAACAATGTGTGAGTGATTGAATCTTTGGATGATTCTGCCCTCTAGCCTTTAGAATTTTCCAGCTGGGTCCCCACACACCTCAGAGCAGACGCTAGCCATCCCCTCCGAATCCAGCCATCAGCCCTGCTTAAATTCCTGACCCTCAGAAATGGTGAGCATCCAACATCACTCGGCATCAGGGAAATCCAAATCAAAACCTCAATGAGATACCACCTCACACCCGTCAGAATGGCTAAAATTAACAAGTCAGGAAATGACAGATATTGGCGGGGATGCGGAGAAAGGGGAACCCTCCTACACTCTTGGTGGGAATGCAAGCTGGTGCAACCCCTCTGGAAAACAGTATGGAGGTTCCTCAAACAGTTGAAAATAGAGCTACCATACGATCCAGCAATTACACTACTGGGTATTTTCCACAAAGATACAAATGTAGGGATCCAAAGGGGTACGTGCACCCCGATGTTTATAGCAGCAATGTCCACAATAGCCAAACTGTGGAAAGAGCCAAGATGTCCATTGACAGATGAATGGATAAAGAAGAGGTGGTATATATACACAATGGAATATTATGCAGCCATCAAAAGGAATGAGATCTTGCCATTTGCAACGACGTGGATGGAACTGGAGGGTGTTACGCTGAGTGAAATAAGTCAATCAGAGAAAGACACGTATCATATGACCTCACTGATATGAGGAATTCTTAATCTCAGGAAACAAACTGAGGGTTGCTGGAGTGGTGGGGGGGTGGGAGGGATGGGGTGGCTGGGTGATAGACATTGGGGAGGGTATGTGCTATGGTGAGCGCTGTGAATTGTGCAAGACTGTTGAATCACACATCTGTACCTCTGAAACAAATAATGCAATATATGTTAAGAAAAAAAAAAAAGAAGAAGATAGCAGGAGGGGAAGAATGGAGGGGGGGGAAATCGGAGGGGGAGTCGAACCATGAGAGATGCTGGACTCTGAAAAACAAACTGAGGGTTCTAGAGGGGAGGGGGGTGGGGGGATGGGTTAGCCTGGTGCTGGGTATTAAAGAGGACATGTTCTGTGTGGAGTACTGAGTGTTATGCACAAACAATGAATCATGGAACACTACATCAAAAACTAATGATGTAATGTATGGTGATTAACATAACAATAAAAAATTTAAAAAAAAGGAAATGGTGAGCATCATAAAAGATCCATCTTCTATGAAGTTTGGGGGCAATCTGTTATGGGGCCATCATAATTCAACAGACTTTGATTTTTACCTGTAATGTTTAAATATGTTCTAGTTCCAACAGCTCATTGACCAGCATCTATAGGGTAGTGTACCGTCCTGGTGGAGCACTATGGTTCTCCAGAGACAACTTGGGAGTCTGTCTCCCGCCGCCCATCATCCATTCTCGTCTTTGTTTACTCCCAGGATTCACATACAACAGTTTCAGAGTAGTTAACCTGTACCCCTCTGGGAAACTACTTTACTAACTACATTACAGTGTTTATATAGTTGCTTTTCTCTTTAGCCTTAGTCTTTCTACTCAAAACACTATTTTCCAGAGTCACATCAGTCAGCTCCTTTATTCCCCCAGAATCTACGTATGTTCTTTTTAATCTTCTCAACGATCCTGCCAGATAGGCATTATTAACCCTACTTTCTAGAGGGAGGCTGCAGCTCAGAAGGGTTAGGTGAGGCACGCGCCGAGCAGGAGGGATGAGGTGGAGGCTGGGCAGCTTTGCCATGTCCGGCCACTTCCCAGCAGGTGGCTTAGAGCAAAGCCCCGCTAAAAGGTGTACAAATAGCCTTCACCCCTGCATGGCCTCTGGGTTGCTTCTGTCCACGGGAAGGCCTTCTTTCCCAGCCCCTCCCCTTGCTCCATGCAGATATTTAGCTCAGTAAGGCCACCCATACAGGATTCCTGCCCTCCCCCAGGGAAAAGAAGGGAAGAATGGTTAAAGCCCAGGCCCGCCCAGCCCACTGTGTCCCAGGCCCTGAAGTTTTCCAGCTGGTTCTCCAGCCCTGCCAAGAACTTCCGTGCTCCACAGCCAGAGCCAGCAGGGTTGGTGCACAAAACCCCAAAAGGACCAACACAGCATTTTCTTGGAGCTCTGAGTCCTGGCCAACTCATTTCACACATTGCATGTCAGCCTTAAACCTCATCAAGAAGGCCCGGAGTGTTTTCCAGTCTTAACTTTTCTTCCAAGACCTACTCTTCCCAGCCTCTGTTTTTCTCAGCCCCCAGGAAGGGGCTGACAGGAAGCCAACCAGCCACAGGCACGGCAGGAAGCAGAGACGCCGCTTCTCCTCTCCCTTCCCTTCCAACTCCAGAGGTTGGCTCGTGCCACAATGGGCATGACAGGGACAGTCAGGTCATTCACCCCAGAGCCTGTGAGTGTCCAGAAACTGCCTGTCCGCAAACTGCCTGTCCGCCTGGCCAGGGAGCCTGACCTTGCCGGGGGGAGGGGCATCAGTCATGACTTTTCTGTGGCCCCGCTGCTACAGAAAATGTTTTCAGTAGGCAACGCTCTTCTCTTCACGCTAGACAATAGGGCCCCTCGAGGCAGCACCCATCACCTTGCCACTGCCCCGAAAAGAACTCCTCTGACCAGACTTAACACCCGAGGGAGGGAGAAAAGCAGGGAGCCGCCTGATTCATTGCCGGCCAGGTACAGGGTGGGCTCCCGAGTGGGGAGTTTCTCCCGGGGAAGGTCAATCGCCAGGATTTATTCATGACCTCTGCCCTGTGCCAACGCTGCAGAGAAAGTGCCAGAAGGTATCTGACCCTTTGAGGATTCGAGTAAGGACGTACTCTCTTTTGAATTCATTTTCTGTTGCTTCTTGTAACTATTTAAAGAGAAGTGAGTCAGTGGACCACGTAAGGAAAAACTCAGCCACAGAGAAATGTAATATGAAGAACTCTTCCTTGGGCTCCCCAAGCAAGTGGGGAAGGGAGTTTTGATTTTTTTGTTTTTTTCCCCTTCAACCTTAATGACAGACTGCTCCTTCTCCATGGTTTGTTTAGAGCTGTCTCAGGGTTTTGACGTTAACCTCAGGGCGCCCACACAAATAGCCTAGGCTTTCTCTGTCATCAGAGAGCAGGGAGGGGGACACACTCCGGGCTGGGCCCCTGGGCATGTCCGTGGATGTGCTCCAGGACTGGAGCCCTGCCTCCCTCCCGCCTAGCTCTGACTCTGTGGGATCTCGAATGTTCAATGAGATTTCTCGATGCAGAAGTGTCTTCTTCCAACATATGCTTCCTTGGAAGGGTGATTTCAGCTAGTAGGAAGGACAGCCCTGCTGGAGGCCATGTACATGATGACCCAGGAACTCCAGGATCCTGGCAGCTGGCCACTCCCCATGCATGTTCTTAGACAGCCATGCTGGGAGCTCTGGGGAAAGGGCTGGGTCTTCCCTCTCTCTTTGTCCAAAATCTGTTGGCCATAGGCCACCCTGGACACAGCTTTCAGGCCACCAGTTGTTAACTCCTACTGAATGAACCTTCTGGAAGCATGGCTCCAACTTGGAAGGTGAGATCCCAGGACCCCAAAGGCCAACAGCAAGTCACCATGATTTCTAAGTGTGCTGGGCTTACTCCCATGCAGCCTTCAGCTCACATCCAAGGCATTTGCAATCCCCACTGGCAAGCAGCATATGTGCTCACAGATAAATGGGATGCTTTATTTCCATCCCCACAATTAGAAGGGCTGTTGCAGACCCTCATCTTCAGACTGGCTTCTTCCCCTCCAGTCCTTCAGAGAAAGTGTCTCTTCTATGAGATGATACAGTTGCCTAATGAATGGGGAAGGTATCCCAGGAGAGTCCAGCCACTGTCCCTTCCTCAGGACACCACCCAAAGCCCTGTATTTGATCCCAAGCCCTCCAAGAATGATTTCTGGGAAGGCCAAGTTAGGCTACGTGAAAGTCCTATGGGAAATTTCCCCAGAAAGGAATCTGAAGCTAAGACTTAGGGACCCGAATATGAGGCAGTGTGTTCAACCACACCAGTCCAACTACAAGCTGGACCCCTTCAGGGCAGTGAGACTGGCTCCAGCCCCCCTCCACATCGGGGTCGGGGGCTTCTAGTTTCACTTTTCTTGCTCTTCCTTGGTTAGATTTATTCCTAAATATTTTATTCTTTTTGATGCTATGTAAATGCAACTGTTTCCTTAATATCTTTTTGAGATTGTTCCTTACTATTGTACAGAAATATAACTTTTTAAATTCAACTTTGCTGATTTTTATTAATTTTAAGTTTTTTGTGAACTCTTTAGGATTCTCTACACATAAGATCATGTCATCTGCAAATACACTTTTGCTTCTTCCCTTTCAGTCTAGATGCCTTTTATTGCTTTCTCTTTCCAAATCGCCCTGGTAAGAATTTCCATCTACACTGAATCAAAGTGCTGAAAGCCAGCATCCTTGTCTTGTTCCTTATCTTCAGGAAAGGCTGTCAGCCTTTTGCCATTGAGCATGTGGTTAGCTGTGCGCTTTTATAAATGGTCTTTTTCATGTTGAAGAAGTTCCCTTTGAATCCTAGTTTATTGAGTGCTTTTATCATGAAAGGATGTTGACTTTTGTCTAATGCTTTTTCTGCATCAATTGACGTGATTCTGTGGGGCGTTTTCCCTTCATTCTATTAATGTGATGTGTTACCTTTCTGGACTTTCAAAATATTGAGCCACACTTTGCATTCCCGGGATCCCATCTGGCTTTGCTCATGTAGAAAGGTCTGGTTCTTAGGGCCCCCTTTGCTCCATGTGATCCTCATTCTCAGGCTGATGAAATGGGAGGAGCTCACAATCAGGGGAATTGGCTTCAGGGGGACAGAACTGGGCTCCAGCACCCTCACAGTGCAAGAGGAATGGACAGATGGTGGCTGGAGACATGCACCTCACGTCTGACCGCCCATCACCAGAACCAGCCAGCATCATGGGCACGGTGGGCACCCACTCCTGGGTGGGGGGAGAGAAGCCTTTCCAGTGTTAGTGAGAAAGACGTCAGCTTCGTTTGGTTCACTTCACAAGGAAAAGACAACTCTCCTCAGAAGCCATCCCAAGTTCCCCCCTCCACCGGCTGCCAGAAATTCAACAACTCTGGTAAAGATCAGAGGCGAACACATATGAATTATTTATTACTTATAGGAGAAGACTACAAGCATCTGCATATTATTTAAATTTTGATTTATAGTTTTAAAATGATTCCCCAAAACTTGAAGATAACCCACCGAATGTTTTATGACTTCACTGGCTACAATGCGTGATAGGCTATTTACATAGCATAGATTCACAGGCAGTGGTACATTACAGATGTTGTAATATCACTGTAGACGCCAAAAAAATTTTGTTATATAGTTTACCTGCCTTAGTGAAAGAGGTATGAGGACTCATATTTGAGCCACGAAGTATACACAAATGCAAGTGGGCTCATTAGAAAATTCCAGGTCGCAAACGTTAGTAATGTGATAAGGAGAGGCGCACTGTAGGACTCAACACCCAACCCACAACAAATTAAATTGATCACAATAAAGCCCAACTAAGATAATTAAAAGGCAAGAAGAGCAGCAATTGAAAATTGATCTCTCAAGACCTCACTGATGAGGTTCTGGAAATAAAGCATGCTTCCCCCAAATTGCCACTTTCTCTCTGCACGAGACACATGCGGGGATGAGGGGAGGAGCTTGACTGCCCTGCATGAGAGCCGGAGAGATGTCTTAGTGGGACCCCAAATCTCAGTCCTTGCAACACCTAACTAATGCTGGACTCTTCTATATATAAATGTCAAAACCAAAATAATTCAGATTGCTAGTGTGTCACCCTCAGGTGAATGTACAAGACGAAGTCGGCATAACCACGCATTATTCCTGCATGAACTTGAAAAAGTGACTTGTATTTTTAACGAGTTCATGGACAAGATGGGCATCCAATGATGTGCAAAGGCCACCCAGTTCTGGCTAGCAAGAGCCAATTGTAAATCTTTAAAGAACTTTTTGCAAGCTAGTTGTTAAATACAGTCCTTATCAAAATTAAATTCATGTAAGCTGACAGTTAAATAAATTACATTAAACACCAAAGTAATAAATACTTAAAATTCATCAATTCCTAATTATTTTACTAAATTTTACGACACAGTGGCAGCTTGGAGGAAGTAGTTACTTGGTGGTAATTGGCAAAGGCTAAAATCAGGGCCTCGCCTCCCACCCCACCCCCACCACAGTCATCGAGTGGGTTGTTGATCATTTACCGTCATACCACTGGGGGCTCCTGTTGGCAACTGGGAGAACCCACAGTTTTGGCTGTGAAGACAAGCCCATTAGGCAACTTTCCCCCGATCACTCTAACTTTCCAGAACGTTCCACACTACAAGCTATATTTTTTTAATTAATTAATTGTTTATTGAAATATAGTTGACATAAAATATTTTCAGGTGTGCAACATAATGATTCAACAGTTATATACATTATACAATGCTCACCACAACCGGTGTAGTTACTGTCATCATACAAAGTTACTACAGTATTACTGACTATAGTCCCTATGCTGTATTTTTCATCCACATAACTTACTTATTTTGTAACTGGAAGTTTGTACCTCTAAATCCCTTCAACTATTTCACCAATCCCCTGACTCCCTCCTCTCTGGAAACCACCAGTTTGTTCTCTGGTTTATTACAGCACTATTTACAATAACCAAGATATGAAAGCAACCTAAGTGTCCACTGATGGGTAAAGAAGATGCGGAATATATACAGTGGAATACTATGCAGCCATAAAAAAGAGATCTTGCCATTCAAGATGGACAACATGGATAGACCTAGAAGGTATTATGCTAAGTGAAAAAAGTCAGACAGAAAAAGATAAATACCATATTATTTCATTTTATGTGGAATCTAAAAACAAATGAAAACCAGAAATAGACTCAATTATATAGGTTGTATCTTAATCCTTCAGGGAAGAGCTCAGAACTACCCTAGCCCTGCTAGGTACATGGGTCACAATTTAGAAAGGGCAGTCCCATGCATCATTTTATGATCCTCACAGCAACCCAGGAAGGGGCAAAAGAGTATTCTTTCCCTTCTAATAGATGAAAAAGCCAAGCCTCAGATGCGTAAGGAAGGTTTTCTGGGTTCACACAGCCTGTGGGACAGGAACCTAGTTTTCTTGGCTAGATTAGCTACACGTGGTAGGAACATTTTATTTAGAAAAGGAGGAAGAGAAATAAATACAAAGTCCAGAACTGGTAGACTGGTGGAAAAATAAACGAAACGCTACATATTTCTGGCAATATGTAGCAACAACTTGAAGCCTATGATACCATCTGTCTTGGCAACTCCACTCTTAGAGATTTATCCTTAAGGAAAGGTATGCCCAAGATGTTGCTAGCCCATTTTTTACCACAGTGTCATTTACACTCATAAACTCCAAAGGGACCTGTGTCCCAAGCAAGGAGTTTGGGCTAAACTGATTGGGTTGTATCAGCTTCCATCTGGGAGTTTGTTAGAACTACAAATTCTTGGGCTCGGCTCCAGTGTGGGCCAGCAATCTGTGTTTGAATAAGACCTCCCTGTGATTGATGTGGATGCCTAACAAAGTTCGAGAACCCCTGAGTTAAATAAATTATGGGACAACCAGATGAAGAAATACAATGCCATTCATGAAGAAAGCAACATAATATGTTCACGATGTAGTAAGTAAAAACATATACCATATAATACTCGTTATGTAAAACATAGTCTATGTATATCTACATGCTCACACACACGTAAAGTCTGGAATGACACATGCCAAAATGTGAGCAACGTTTATCTTTGGAAAGAGGGTTCCCTTATCCTTTTGATTATTTTCTAATTTTTGTGCAATAAACATGTAAGAAAACAAGCAATCACTTACTTCTAGATTTATTTAAATACTCATGAAATAAAAATAAAATAAAATAAAATAAAATAGAGGCCCACAAGCAAGATTTTGCAAAGCTTCACGCCTCCTACTCATCCATCCCTAGGATTCTCCACACCAAGGCCAAGTGGGCCCGTCCAGGGGCCTGGGGACAGCACCAGCCTCTGGGTCCGAGGCAGCGTTTGGCTCAGTGGGTGCTGTAAATAGGACTGGGGATGAAAAGCAAAACCCTGGCCCTGTCTGCAGAGGGTTAAAATAAACTGGCTAGAGAGAAGCCCCGTGGGAAAGACATGACATTTGTTTGCAAGGAAACATAAACAGGGACAAATGAAGACAGAAATGTGGCTCAGTGAGAGCCTGATCAAAGCCAGCTGGGCCGGCAGGCCTGGCCACAGGAAAGAGAGCCTGCAGGGTGGGAGGCTCCCCGGGGCCAGCCTGGGGGCAGGGTCGGGGCACCTCTAGTTGGGGGGACGGGGCGGGGGTGGGGGCTGCCCAGTAGGGCCTGGAACACAGACACAGTCAGCGAAAGTTGGGTGTGATGAGCTTCAGGCACTTAGAGACCTAAATCAGCCAGTTCCAGTTGCCCGGAGGAAGAGAAGGTCCACCCAGATTTCTGTCTTCTCCGGCCCCAAGGTCGGAGAACAGAAAAGAGTCCACCATCTCTTGCTATCTGTGTGCCAGGCACAGAGCAGGGCATTTCATTTTGTCATTTAATCTTTACAATGGTCCTGGAGGAGACACCACCACCGCCCGCTCCCGTTTTCCGGTCTGACTTGCCCAAGGTCAAATAGCTGCTGAGCTGCCGAGCAGACATGTGAACCAGGGCCCACATGTGTCCGCAGAGCTCAGGCTTTCCCTCTCACGGCAAGCCGGGCTGTCGTCAGTGACCCCCGCGTCCTCGCAGGGCCCCCCCCTTGGCCCTCCCCCTCTGGACACCGGCCCCAGCCCCCAGCCACTGCCATCCACCACTCCTGAGCACCTGAGCCCCTAACAAAGCTGGTGTGAGCCTTGGGCTTGGCATCATTTCCACCCTGTAAAGGCTAAGGCAGCTTTACAACTCTTAGTTAAAATTGTGCCAGGCAAACGCTAAGTACATATTATAAATTATCATTAATTTAAAGAGACATTTCCCCTTGGGAGACAAAGTGCCTCACTGATCTCACAAACAACAGCTGAGGCTTAGAAGTTACACCACACTGACGTTTTCTCGCTTGGCCTAAAATACGACCTCTGGTTGTTTACCCTCATGGTTCTTAGAGCAGAGACTCAGGTTCCCCGCTCAGAACCGGGGAGACAGTGGAGGGGTCCCCTTCCAGCCCCAGGTGGGATCTGAGAGCACGACCAGCCCGGCCTGCAGGCTCCAGGTTTGAGCCACCTCTGTCTGTCCCTCCTCCCCTTCGTCACTGTCCCTTCCCTCACCCAGAAGAGCCATTACTATCCTCATGTAGGAAGCCACTGAAAGGGGCTGGTTTGAGCCCACCTGAAGCCAAGTCACGCCCGTCGTGGCTCGCATCCCTCTTCTCTTTTTTTTTCTTCTTCTTTTTTTAATTCAAGTGTAATTGACACACAGTGTTATATTAGCTTCCGGTGTACAATGTAATGATTCGACGCTTCTATACATTTCTCAGTGCTCTAAGTGTGCTCTTAATCCCACTGCTCTTTCACCCCATTATCTTTCCTTATAGGGACATCAGAGGCTTTTCATGGCAAAACTTCTGAAAATTTGTTTTCAGACATTGTTTCCTCTCCAAAAAGTCTCACCCATGGAACATCTTCTCTCTCTTCTAGGGCAAATCCCCTCCCTGCTGTCCTGCTCTTCTGCCCACCCCCTCTCTGGGGAAGTGGAGTCAGCCCCCTCAACCTGGACTTACTGCAAGGGGAGACGCCCCCCACAATTCAGGTGCACGAAACCTTCCATGCGGTCCTCTACGACTTTGATCACTCTTGCAGGGTCAGGCCAGATCCATGGCCACATGAAGAACTGAGAGTGTCTGGATCCTGTGCCTGCCTTCACTCCTGGAGCTGCCCATACTGATTTAAGACCTGTCCCATACCAGCTCCTCCAACTAATGGGAGGAATAGCCACCTCTAAGCTAGCTACTCGCAAGCCAGAGAAGAGAGTGAGCATCGCCTTGACCTCCTAACTTACTCCACCTCTCCCGATACCCACAGGTCCCCCTCGGCCTGATTCTTGCCTCTGTCTGCAGCTGCCCTCACACCATCCCTACCCTCTACCTCACCCTGGCCCGGACCAGTCCTGGCCACCTGAACTTGTTTCTACCATCTTTTTGTCCATCCTGCTACAGCAACCTCACTGTTTACTCTGTCCCCTTCTCTACCTAGGGACTCTCTTGGCCAAGATCACCCGAGGCCACCCCCTCAGGCTGGCAGAAGCCATTCTTCTCTCTCTCACTCTCTCCAAGGGCAGCCTGGCATTGGAGCCAAAACTTGGACAAAATGGCCAGAGAAGAAGATGCTTCCATTCCAACATCAGGGTCAATCACCCAGGGATAAAACCATTATACACAATACTGTATTACTCAGACCATTTTCACGCTGGACATGCCATAGGCACACTATGGTTTTAGGAGTAGAATTTCTATCTGCCCTAGAAAAACTCTCACATCTGTGCCAAAAAAATATGTATATAATGAGTTTTATTTTTTTGTAATTGTCTCATGCAATTATGGAGGCTGGTGAGTCCTAATCTTCAGGGTGGGCTAGCAGGCTAGACACCAGGGAAGAGCCAATGTTGCAGTTCAGATCTGAAAGCTGTCTGCTGGCAAAGTACCCTCTTGCTGAGGGGAGAACACTCTTTTGCTCCATTTAGACTTTCAACTGATTGGGTGAGGCCCACCCACATCACAGAGAGCAATCTGCTTTTTTCCAAGTCCATCCATTTAAATGTTAATCTCATCCAAAAACACCCTCACAGAAACATCCAGAATAATGTTTTCCCATATACCCAGACACTGTGGCCCAGCCAAGTTGACACATGAAATGAACCATCACATCACGCCCCTCTTATTTGGCAGGATTTGAACTTCGAACTGTCCCTCAATGGCAGGGCAACTGCTGAAATCTCTGCTCAGCTCCTTTTAGCCTTCCCATGGTTGTTTCCCATTGAGCCCCTTCGAATTTCACTGTGTGCATGCCCAGTTCAGAAGTTAGTCAAGGATTTAGGGGAATTCTAAAGCAGATTTCTGGTCTACCCCGCTTACTGCTTTCTTTCTAGAATTGCTCCCCAAAACTTCTAGCCCCTATGACTTCTGTGAGCCCCACTCTCTGTCGTCTATGCCCAGTAAGAGAGCCACTTTCTACTTACACTCTATTGATTGCCCTGTGTGCAATGTAAACTAGATGTGTCCTCAGGGGTAGAGCCAAATAAATGTGAGCTCACTGACTTCTCTTCTTTAAGAGTCAATTTCCCTCTGGCTTATGCCTGCTTTGAGTGGCTCATCCATACTTCAAATGGTTGGCTTACTGTATTTTGTACTAAATTTATCGTTGTTACTGGCAGGAGGGTTAGAATGATATGCTACTCTGTCATATCCAGCTTCAGAATCCCTCAAGAGTTATTTTTCAAAGTATTTTAAGATTTCCAAGCTAAGAAATATTTTTGGACCAGCATTTAAAAAAATGTTTAACTGTTTCATTGGGGTCAGTAAATATAAAATGCGTAATTTCAATCCTTGGTAATTTGATCCCAGATCAAGACCTCATGGGGGTGTAGGAGAGTCATCAACCCAACCTGACTCCCTCCACAGGCTGATGGAGGGAGCGGAGGGTCATCTACAATAGCAGTAGTTAGCACCTTCTGGGTGACGTGGCTGAGGCCACACAATGTCTCCCCTTGGAGTGAGTCTACTGGGGACAGAGAGCAGAGCCCTTGCTGCCTGCTGGAAATGCCCCATCAGAACACATTGCAGGTAATTCTTGGACATAGCTTTATTTCCTTTTTGGTCAGCAGTTGTGTTTGACTCACAATTTGTTACCAGTACGTAAGAATCACCTTCTTATTTAAACTCAGGAAAGGACAAAAAAATCAGAACCGTATTGTAAGGCTTCTTTGTGGGTCTTTGTTTTTTCTAGGAAAACGTAATGGGCAGCTCTGAACCACTTCCCTGGAGAGCTCAGGCCATACTACCAAGGGCTCCTGCCTGTCCACAGAAGGAGCAAAGGTGGGCTTATCTTTTCTTGGGTAAGAGAGGACCGTGGAGTCAAATCTACACTTGCCCCAAACAGGGACCCGAGTACTCTCGTGGTCTCTGCGGCTGATCTAACAGGCACAGCAGTTGTGTGATGCCAACGTGAGCAGCCCCACACTGACTAGAAACACCTGCTTTGCTTTATTAATAAAGAAAAGTTTTCCTTTTTACTGAGCTTACCAGATTAGACTTAGGGGAGATTTGTCAGCGATCTGCTTAACTTTATTTACGTGAACAACGGTAAACATCAGTGAACACTTGGTTTATTGTATGATTATAATCAATTTTATATTAAAATTGGCCTAAAAGAAATTTATCTTCATGAGAAAAACATCAAACTATCAGTTGAGGAACAGTTTACCAAACGCCTGACCAGTGTTCCTCAGAACTGTCCAGGAAGGTCTGAGAGACCATCACAACCAGGATGAGCTTAAGAAGGCATGGTAGCTAAACGTCATGTGGCATCCTGGATGGGGTCCTAGTAGAGAAAAGGGATACTGGGTAAAAACTAAGAAGCTACAAATAAAATATGGACTTTAGGTAATAATGGAATCAAACTGGCTCATCAGTTGTGACACATAAACCATACTAATATAAGATATTAATAATAAAGAAGCTGGGAGTGGGGCATAGGGGAACTCTCTGAAGTACCCTCACAACTTTAAGGAAAACCTAAAACGGTTCTAAAATAAAATTTTATTCAAAAATATCTATAAAGAAATGAATGTCTAAAAATGAAGACTTCCTTAATTTCACCTCTGAATTTTAGAATAGAGTAAAAGGTGACCGAGCGTGTTTGCTGAATGCCGACTACATGTCCGCGGTCTAAGAGCTTTACTACATGTGTTACCTCATTTAATGCTAACAAAGATCCTATTAGGTAAGTACAACTATTAGCCCATTTTTACAAATGGGGAAACTGAGGCATAACAAAGTTAAACAATTTGTCCAGCTCACAAAGCAGAATTTGGTTACAGAGCCTACATACTCTATTATGTCCCTAAACTGCACAGAGAGAGGATCACAAATGATGAGAAAATCATAAGTCAGTGGAAACTCCAGAACCATGAACCCTCAGACCCAAAATTTGCTGGTAAGTGAGGCTGGGATATATGAGGACTGAGCAACTTCCCCACACTTTGTGTAGAGATGTACCACTCATTTGTCATCCGATGATAACGTACATGTGAAGAATCATATCCCTTGAAGGATGATTAATTTATCTGACAAGTCTGAGATGATGACAAATGACTCGGAGGGAAAAGAACCAGTCAGCAGGCTGGACCCTGACAACAGCCCAGATCTGGCCCCTTTTAGACTTCATGTCACAGGCACCACCCCTTCTGCTTGCATCTTTGGGCTCTGCTCTTTCTCCGCCTCCCTCTGACTAAGCAACCCCATACACACTCTATCTCACCAACAGGAGCCTTGCAACTCCTCCACGCTGACCCTCCCCAGCTTTCTCTCATGGATCCCAGAGCACATTCTGAAGCAATCTCCAACACGTGTGTTTTTAACCCCAGTCCCCAAGCTTGAGCACTTGCAGGAATGTGGGGTTTACTCTCCCCAAATGTAGCCCACACTTCGGTGCCCTAATGGTTGATACAAGAGACCCAAGACCAGCAGCAGAGCCTTCCCAAGGCTAGCAGGCCCCAGGTCCTCCACATCCTAATCAGTGGCACCAAATCCTATGAGTGATGTTGAGTCGCGTCCTCCCTCTCATTCTAATCCACCCAGCAATAACTCTCGACGTCTTCACCTCTAATCCCCATCCCAACACATCCACCCTCTGCATCCTTGTTGCCAGCAGCCCAGCCCAAGCCACACTCCCCTCTTACTTGGAGCGGCAAGGACACCAAGCAGCACTCTTGGGACCCCAGAGTGATATTGGCATGTCATGACTCATTTGAAAATCACAATAACTCTCATATTTTAATCTCCATCTGCTTGTTTGTCTACTCTCAGCTATTTCCAAACTTCATGATGAAAAAGAGTATCATTTATTAACTTATTCAAACCCCCATATATCTTAAAATTCTATGATATGTATACCTTAAAAACACACATAAAAGAATATATATATACGCATATGCATTTGCTTTTTATGTATTGATTTTAATTTATAGATTCCATGTAAGTATATTTTTAATTTATAGACATAGAGATTGATGCACATTTTTTATTTGTTGATCTCGTCAGATAACCCTCTCATGTCTTACCTTCTCCTCCTCTGGGCGCTGAGTCCTGGAGGCAGCAAACCACTGTTATGCCCATAGATGCTGGCTGGCTACTGTCAGCAGCCTGTTCCGCCCTTGTAGGGATGGCTCTCCCTCCAAGTGTCTGAGTGTCATTGCCCCCCTGCCTTGGGGCAGGGTGTTCTGCCTGCCAAGGTGGGCTGTGTGGGACCTGCATGCGTTCCGGGGGCCCCAGGGCCTATGGGCTGAGAAGGGAGGGTTTCCCCTAACCCTTGGCCTCTGCTACCATACTCCCAAACCACTGGGTGAGGTAGTCAGAATGGCCATCACTCCTGACTTTGCACTTTCACACACAATGACTTCTCGGGGCTGCTTCCAAACACTTCCCAGAGCTCTTGCCCATTGGAACCTCCATCCCCAGGAACTGCTACCAGGGAGAAGGGCTGTCAAGAAAGGAGTCAGAGAGCTTCCAGGAGAACTGCCACAGAAGGAAGACACTGAGCTTGAATTTGGGGTGGAAGCCAAGGGGACCCACCACAAAGAGTCCCATGCTGTCTCCCAGGGCATGTCAGCCTTTATAACCCAAGGAGAGCATTTTGGTCTTCAGCATACTTCTCTGTTCTTCACCCAGGAAACCTTGTGTGGGGCTAACACAGAACCAGAGCCCAGGAATGATGCTAGGAAAATACATCATGGTGTGGGATGGAGGAGAGGACCCCACGGTTTTACTGTGTCTATAGCAAAATGATTACTGAGAATCCTGAAGCATTCACCTTCAGGTTGTAAGTGTCTCTGCCATTCACAAATCAGAAGTCTTAATTAAAATGCTGCTAAAAGAAGCAAATCAATTAACAGATACCTTACAAGATGGTTTATTCTATCTTACACACAGAAAATTCCTTATGAGTATCATGTTACTGCTTTAGGTTATCAGCTAACAAAGCCTGCTAATGAACTACGTTATTATCAAGTCAGATAAAAGACGCCCTGGGAATCCAGGCAAATTATTATAACACAGCACTTTGTTTTGAAATATTGCTCTCTTTCATCACACACAAGGAGAGTAACCCAATCCGAGGAGAACCAGCCCACGCAACCACCTGGATTTCTGTTGAACTGGAAAGGCAAAGAGTATTCCATAATGCAGCCCCAGAACTACAGGGTTAATAGTATGGGGGAGAGAAACGTTAACGGGGCTTGTGCCACACAGCCTTACGTTAATGGCAATAATAAGAAGATGGGGGTTTCCTAAGCCTCTGCTAATCATGTCCTCCAGGCAAAAGCCATTCACATTTGTACTAATAACCACAAAATAATGCTATAAGCATAGCAATAATCCCTTACATCTGTGTAGGTCCCTATAAAGTGCACCATCGGCTTTTTCATTTAATCCTTTGTTGGCTTCATCATTTGCAGAGCTGCAGGCCATTCCATGGCCATTGAGACCCCTTCCTCTCACTCCGGCCCAGCCCTCCATTTCTTCCCGTGGAAGGTCAGTCTTTCATTCGTGAGACCGGAGACTACTCCATGGTCTTCATGTCTCAAGGACCCTGAATATTCGCAGGGGGATTCTTATGGCAACGGAGAAGGTGAGGCCATCAATTCTAGAAAATGATGCTTACCTGTTGATAAACGGTGGTGCTAAGGAGGTTGTGCTTTGACGTTGGTCCCCATGGCCATGAGCCATTTGCTATGGGTAGGTTCCATTGATATGGACACAGTGTTATCATAGAATCATGAACAGCTCCATCATGGAGGACCAGGATAGACAGTGTGGGTTTATTGGTTTCCATCTTTTCTTACTGCTGGATAAAGTGCTCATGCCTCCCTCTATGCAGTCAGCTTCTCATGGAAGAGGATTGATATTTTCCTTCAGGACAGAAACACGGTAAATTCTATTCCATCTCTTACTTGCCCTGGGCATTGAGTTCAACGTGAAGGTCCATCACCAGCTTTGGAAGCTCAAATTCATGACATCCCTGAGACTGAAACTGTCCAGACTGCCCAACCTTTCCTGAAGAGTCCACTCATTCAGAGCTCAATCACTTGTTCATCTCTGGAAAGGAAAAGAACCATCAGGAAGACTTATTGACAGAGTGATTATGCTCTCACTAATCATGGCATATGCTTATGCTGCCACACAATTAAGTAGGTATGAAGGAATTCATCAGCATATCTTAGCAAGGTGAGACATTTCCTTGTGCAACATAGAAAGTACATGAAGACCAGTGGCTTCTAGATAAAAGGGGGAGTTTTTCAGATAGAGCTCAACTGAGCCGTTGTTTTCTGCCTGCCAAAACTCGAGCCACAAAACCTTACCCACTTTGGTGGCAGAAAGGGAAGAAGTCATTCCCCAAGTTTAAAAGGCATATCTGCAGGAAAATGCCACTTTATGTACTTGAAGAGATTGCACTGATCTGGTAAGATGCTACAAGGAACCGGGTAGACAGACCTGTGCAAATGTAACCAGAAACTGATACATTCAAGTCTGAACTTGTGCTGTTACAGGGCGTGAGACTTGTCCACACATAGTGTATCTATCTCTATCTCTATAACTACATAAAATTAGGATCACAGAAGAAAAGATGAGGTCACCAAACCAGACCCCAATATAGTAGAGCTCAGGCTGAAAAAGTAGGGCACAGACCCTGCTGTGGCCAATTTCAACTACAAGCCTCACCGATACCTCCATGCACAGAGACTGAATTCACACCAACACTTCACTGTAGTTTCTCATAACAGTCATAATTTTAACAGAATGGCATATTTATGTTTACATTGAATGTTGCATACTTGTTTATGCCATTCAATTGTGCATGCTGTCTCAATGTTTTGATATCTAACATGGGAGAAAGTACAACAATAGAAAGATGGGGCAGAGTGAAGCATCAATTTGATAAGCCAAAGCAAAGGCCATAAAAGAGACAGTAGCTACCTATCCCATGTGTGGAGGACCAGGGACACACATTGAGGTCAGGGTTACAGAGCTTGATGGCCACAAAGGCAACATGGAAGATAAGCAAGTTGAAAACAAGCAAGGATGGTGACAGAGAAGTCTAAAGGGATTCTAAGAGAGTCTAAAGGCTGTCAGATTTTTGTGCTTCTCCTTTAAAATATGGTAGGCCCAAAAATCAGAGTTTAAGTTGGATGGTCTTGAGGTCCAGGGGCTCAACAGAAATTTCACCCCTTCTATCATCTTTAACAAATTCTGAGTTCAAATGGCCCTTTCAGGTGTTGTTAAGAGGATCCAAAGTGGCTGGGCCGATGCAGCATTTGCTCTTGAAATACTCATGTCTATAGAAGATGGGAAAACCAAGAAGGCAGCCTCCTCCCACTCCTGATGGCCCTGAGCTGGGGAAGTGGCACCTGTGAGCTCCTCCAAGGAGGAAGTTGTTCTCTGACAAAGCAGTCATTCCTTTACATACAGGTGTTTCACCAGCCCCTAGACAGACGGGCACAATATACAAGAAAAGACAGGCAGGACAGACGCTGGAATATTAGCTGCTGGCTGGACTAGCAGGTGAATCAGGCTGCAGACCCAGGCTTGGGATTAAAAGAAAGAGAAAGAGACTTTTGGAGACTGTATCGGCACTGTTTCCACTATTATTTAATACTGGTGGTTTTAGCCAGTGCAATCACAGAGGAGAAAACAGAGGCATAAGAACTGGGAAAGGAGATCTACAATTTGGCAGATGACATAATATTATGAAAACTCAAGGAAATCCAAAAGAACACACATACAATTAAAGCATTCAGTAAGGCTGTCACAATAACGTTAACATACAAAAATAATCCATAAGCAATCAATGACCAAGTAGGAGACATAACGGTAAACTCCATTCATAAAAGCAACAAAAACATAAAAATATTTAAGAATAAACTTAAGAAGAAATGTGAAAAACCCATAAGGTAAAAGCTAAAAACTCTCTTCAGACACACAAACACAGACTTGCAAAAAAAAATTCACCTTTCCAGGAAGGACTACTTAACATCATAAAGAAGTCAATCGTCTTGAGCCTCATACATGAACGTAATGCAACCCCAACAAAAATACAAAGGTGTTTGTTCCATGGGTAGATTCTGGAGTTGGTTCTGAAGTTCATATGGAAACACAAATGTGCAAAAAGAGCTATAAGAGAATAGCAAGAATGTGTCCCTGAATAGAGAGCACAGTGGGGGTGCGCCAGATAGCGGAGCGAACCATGAAGCATGCATGAATAAGACCATGGTACTAACACGTGAATACTCACAAATACCATGGAAAATAATATAAAGTCTAGGAATAGTCCAAGTACACACGGAAATTTAGAACACAATAAAGATTGCAAATAAAACTGGGGAAAATAATATTTTCAATAATGATACTGAAATAGATTGCCATTTGGGAAAAAGACAAAATTGGATCCATATGTCATCCTTCACACCACAATAAATATTAAATGGATCAGAGATCCAAATAAAAAACAAAGCCTTACAAGAACTAGAAAAAATATATATGTACGTATGTAAACATTTTTTAATTGTACAGAAATTATATATATAATTTTAATTAAATATATTTTTAAAAGGAATATGTGAAGATAAAGCAGAGACTCTTGAAAATAGTTACCCCCATGCAGTGGGTGGGGACAGACTAGAGCAGACAGGTGTGGGAGTGAGACTTCTCCGAGTTTGCCTGTCTACATATTTTTTATCTTTGAACCATATACATGTTTTATAATCTCAAGAAAATAGAATTAAAGTAAAAGAAATAAGAAAGGAAACATTAAAATAGCATACACATGGAAACAAACCCCATATCAAGTTAATAGCATAACCACACAGAGAAAATAATTAGTTCAATTTGAATATCACACTCGATACACACAGAGGGCTAAATTCTAAGAAGAAAAAGAACTGCAAAGAAATCTTCAAGTTACTAAGCAAGTTTGTAGTTATAGAGTGTTGTGATTGTGGAAGTATGTGGGTAGTACTAGAGGATAGAGCAAAAGGGTAAAAATATTTATATGGAACAGGGTTTCCACTTTGGAGGAAGCAAAACAGAAATACCGAGTGAGGAAAGCTTAAGTAGAGCCTTATGGTATTGAGTTTGTGATTTAAATACACATTTCCTGACCCTGTCCATTGAGAGGGCCTAGAAGGAATGATGTCTCAGAAGCCATGAGCACACATTGTGCCCACATCTTGGCTTCTAAAAGCTATTCTACATAAAAAAAGAAAAAAGGAAAACCAGGGATCTAAAGGATACTTGGGTGATTCCAGGTATGAGCAGGGATAGTAAAAGGTGAGCCGGGATACTGTGTGGTGTGGGAAAACAAAACAAAACAAAACAGACATCTAGGAAATGCTCAAAAGCTACCAAGAAGTGACTGGTACTGGACAAACTGGGGACAATTTGAGTATCACAAAGATCTCTGATGGCAATGAATTATATAATATGTTGAAGTCCACAGTAACGATATTCAAGTAAGAGAGAAAAGGGGGAAGGAAAAGGTCTTTTTATCCAGAAGAATACCAGCTATTAAATGTAGAAGGGATGCTAGCATTAGAAACTCAGTGTGTTGTAACCCCCCAATGCAATAACTGAATCAAACATGCATCATGAACAGATGTAGAATCGTTGGGTGAAGAATCATTGGGGAGTCAGGATGTTCACGTGGTCTCAAACTATCACCCTTCAGATTACTGACTAATTACAAAGAGGAAAATTTGTCTCCCTGATACAGAGATCTAGCAGTCACTTCTCTATTCAAGTGATCAAAGGCAGGGACACCTGGGTGGCTCAGTTGGTTAAGCATCTGCTTTCGGCTCAGGTCATGATCTCAGGGTCCTGGAATCAAGCCCCGCCTCGGGCTCCTTGCTCGGTGGGGAGTCTGCTTCTCCCTCTGCCTGCCGCTCTCCCTGCTTGTGCTTGCTGTCTCTCTCACTCTCTCTCTCTCTCTCTGACAAATAAATAAAATTTTTAAAAAAAGCAATCAAAGGCAGCATCACCCACAGTGACAGAGCCTGGCGTCATGCGCTCCCTGACGCAGTACAGTATCAGACACGCAGTGTCACCTCCGTGGTGTTTTTGACAAGTCTCAATCGGGATCTACTCAGGAGGAAACAATCAGACCAGTCCTGAAGACGGGACATCATACAAAAGTACTTCAAAATTGATAATGCCACAGGGAAAGAAAGCAGAGAAGTTGTCCAACACAAAAAGAGACGAAACAAGAGACAAAAATCAAATACCATGGATCTGGGTTTGGAAGACTGAAGCTATAAAGATACTTCTGAAATAATCAGAGAGATTTGAATATGGGCTGTGTAAAAAATGACATTCCGGAAATATTGGTCATTTTCTTAAGTGTGGTCATCATATGGTGATTATGCAGGAGACACTTGGTTACATATTTAGGGGTGAAATATCTCTACTAACTTAGGGGTGATATTCCCACTAATTTTTAAGTAGATCAGAAAAAACTGATGTATACAGAATAAAGCAAATGGAGGGAAATATTAACTTGGGAATCTAGGTGAAGGATGTGTATGTTTTTCTTGCACTGTTCTTTCAACTCTTTGGTGGATTTGAAGAGTTTTCAAAAAGAAGGAAGGTGAGAGCACGTGGGCGATGCATGAGGCGCAGGCAGGTGGGCCTAGGGAACGTGACCTGTGACCAATCCCGCACGCTCAGACCCCGTCCACTGTGAGATCCGAAAGCAACAGGGGAAACAGACACTTCAGCCAAATCGATAGCTTGAGGACGCAAAGTTTTGGAATTTTTTTTGTTGTTGTAATCACGTGGACTAAGTTGGAGAGCTCATGGTTTGGTTGACCTTTAGGGAAAAATTTGACAAAAGAAGAAAGTTAACTATCCTTTTCTAAAATCCTATTTTCTCAGCTCTAATCAGGCAAAGGTCCCACGGCTTCATTTTAAATCTTCCTGAAGTACCACTAAATTAAGACTTTCTGGAGGGGAAAAAAAAAATAAAGAAGAAGATGTGGACTCCTGGTGTCCCAGCCAAGGCACAGGGAGTCGTGGCTCGTGGCTAGCAATCCCCTCCCATCCTGCGTGGGGGCCACCTGGGGAGAGCCGCCGCCTTTCTCCCTTTCAGAACCAGTGATCACTCTCACAACTCACCTTTTGGAGAAATTGAGGTTTGACCTGCAAAACAGGAGAATCGGATGTTCATTAAAACATCCTTGCGTGACAAAAAGCACATGCAAAGTTTTGCTTCAGGAGAATGGCTTGCCTGTCCTTAGATTTTCCTTTCTCGGGTCTAACTTCTTCCTGACTCAGCCTGACTCCATCTAGTGTTACTTTTGGAAACTTGAAGTGTGCCTCCCTTCTCTTCAACAATCCCTGTTTGCGGAGGAGCTCTGGTGTGATCTGTGCCAAGAACAGCTCCCGCACGTGCTGGGGGCGCTAAATGCCTGGGGGGGGGGGAGGGCTCCCACCCCGCCGCCCGCCGTGCCCCTGCCCTGCATCTCTCCCTTCCCTCCCTCCAGCCACCTGCTTTCCTCCTGCTGCCTGCCCGTGTTCCCTTTCTGGGACTTCACTTTCACCATGGTTGTCTGTGAGTGACCCACGCAACCACCCCATCCGGATGGACGATGGAAATTGCCTCCTCTGGTTCTGATGTTTTAAAAGAATTCAGAACTTCCAAACGCACACAAAATCGGGACACGTTCTGACATGCTTATACATGGGAACATAAATCCACAGCGACTGTTGCTTCAACAATGCTTTTAAAGTGGTCGGTTGTACTGCACACAGCGGCATCTCCACATGCGCACGCGCACACACACACACACGCACACGTGTGTGTGTCTGTCACTTGCTACAAACTATCACAGCTTCTCCATTCCCCCCACCCCCCAAAACACATGCACAGGATTGGAAATTAGGATTTGGGAACTCTTCCTTTTTTTTGAATTCCATGACTAAGATAGCCCTGACACAGTGTCTGCAGAGACTTCTGGGAGCCACTGGAGTTTCCAAGGCAAAGTACCCTAACTCCAAGTGCGCTTCAATGTGTGGGGGTGGTTTGGCCAAGGTAGCACGCCCAGCCCACACCCAGGTGGTGAGATCACTATGACCACTGATTGGTGACAGAGGGCCACAGCCTGCCACAAAAGTCTGTAGCCACAGGCGCAGGGTGCCTCTGCCACCCAGCAGAGGGCCCCGGAGGCCATGCGGTGGGTAGTCTTCACCATCGCAGACATCCCCCATCTACGCAGAACTGACTCCCATCTTGTACTCCCCACCACAGAGACCAGCTGGACCCCCAAAAGGCAATGCAGGCTCTAGGTCTGGGTTTCATCTATTCATTTCCAGGTCCCCTCTTCCTGCTCATCAGGAGTTAATCCTTCTCATCCTACCAGACTCAGACCATGGCCTCCCATAGCTCCCTCTGTCCAAAGCCCTGTTTGAACCCCTGATGAAGGTCAGGCTGCCTTGATTCTATAGTGGGAGAGTCTGAGTCAGCACCCAGCCCTTCTTGAGCAACCCCTCTACATGGAGGTTTCCAGAAGCATCAGGTTCACTGTGTTTAAAAAAGGAGTCCCCATCTCAGCCCCCAAGTCCATTGCCCAAGCCTGCTCCACCACCTACTTCCCAAGGGCACCGCCCCCCTGGGGCCTCTCCACCCCCACAAACGCTGTACTGTTCTGGATTCTTCTGTCTTGGTGGCTGCACATTCGCTCAGCACCCACTGCCTCAGTATCACTCCGATCCTTGCCCAGCAGGGCTTTGCAGCAGATCTGAAGCCCTCAAAGGGCTTCCCAGCAGGTGTCCCTGTCCCCAGCGCCCTCCCCGCCCCCCCATTCTACTACAGCGGAAATGCTATTCCATCCCTCTCCTGCCTAGAATCCATCAGGGATTGAGCAGAAGTTTCAGGAAAGGGTGCAGACTCCTTCACTTACCATGTAAGACCTTGAGTGAAACCACCACTCTCTCCAACCTTTTCTCTGCAGATCTTCGTGTGAAGCATTGGCTCCTGTCACACAGAACACTTGTTCCCTGGGTGTACACACTGACACACCTCGGCGTGCCTTCTGCCTGTGTGTACTTCTCTTGCTTCCCCCGGGGAAACTTCTTCTCATCCCTCCGTATGCAATCCCAGTGCTGCCTGCACCCCTAGACGTCCTGCTTCCCAGCTGGACCCCTCTGCATCCCCCAGGCACAAGGCAACGCATGCTTAGCTGTGTCACAGCAACCCCCTGGCCCCAACACCCTGCAACGAGCACCCAGAATGTGCCTGTGTCCCCTGCAGACGGAAAGGGAGCCTGTCTTCCCTTATTCCTCAGCACCTAGCCCATGCCTGAATGCCCATTCATTCATTCATTCAACACATACACAAGTACCCACTCTGTTCCAGGCACGGTGCTAAATGCTAGGGCTACAAAGATGAAGAGAAAGACCCCACCCTCAAGGACCTTACACTTCAGGGGGAAAATCATCAAAAGAAATAGACGAAGAAATATATCACATAATGTTAGTGAAAGGAAAGTAATATGAAGAAAAATAAAGCTAGGTGAGGGAAAGATAATGATCAGGGGAAAGGGTTTCTATTTTAAACAGGCCATCCAAAATGAAATGGTGGCCTTGAAGCAGAGATACGAAGGAAATGAAGGGGAAAGTTTACAGCTATCTGGGAGAAGAGCATTCCATGTAATAGAAAACAGCAAGTGCAAAGGTCCTGAGGCAGGACTGTCCTCAGAGGACATAGTCTCTGTGAAGAAGAGCAGTGTGGCTCATGGCAGCAGGGAAGCCAAGTAACCTGGAGCAGGCCATATGGGTTTCCCAGGTAGGTCATGGCAAGGGCTAGGGACCTCATTCTGAGTTCTGGGGGGAATGTACTGAGGGGTTCTGTGTGGGAGGTGGGGCAGAATGTAACAGGGTATGCAGAGGCAAGCTCAAGCCCCGTTTGGCTACTGTACCTTGTGGCCCCCCATTCTCATGACTTTTGCCCACTGAAGCAAAGAAGGGAAGAGGGGGCATGGGGTGCATTCTAGTCTCCTAGGAAGCATTTTGGAGTGGAGAGAAGAGCTAGGATGACAGGCAAAGAAGCACAATGAATAAAACAGGAGGGAAAATGATACTCCGCACTTACCACAATAGTGACCTTACCTTGGGACTCTCTTCTTTAGTGTGATGGTGTCTAAAGAGAGAAAGCAGGGCATTAGGAGGGGGACACTGTGATCGGTGGCATGGCTCACTCAGTGTCAGGCAAGCAGGAGTGAGGCAGAGCCAACCTGACTCGGGCAGCTCTGAAGGGCTCCCTGGGTTGGGGCCACTGGGGGTGGTGGTCTTGGGCTGAGTACTCTTCATCCTTCTCCTTTGGCTCTGTTGGAGCTTCTCTATCCAGGTCCCATCACTGAGCCCCCCTTAGCTGGGCACTTAACTGAACCTTCCCTGGAGCCTTGCTACCCCCATCACTCCTCATCATCCCCCTTCGCTTGCGGAGGGGTCCGCTCCTGGACCCTCTTGGTCTAAAGGGATCTAGCACATCTCCCACTATGTGATGAAGAGGCTGTTTCTTCTCCCTTCCTAATCATAGGGATACAAAAATAATGGCAAGTAAACACCTATGACCAGTTAAACCCCTTGTGCAGTCGAGCATGCTGGCATCCCAGGAAGCCCTGGAGGGCTGTGGTTCCGCCCCCTGGCCCAGACTCCCCCTTCTGCATATCTTCGCGGATAATAATCACATTTTCCAGAGACACAGTGAGGCTCCTTCCTCCTCATCCTCTGGAAAATGTCCTGGAAAACTGCATGATGATCCCATTAAGCAGGCTGAAAGGATTGGGAATGATTTTTGCAAGTGCCATCTTGAGAGAAAGGGGATGCGAATCAGTGTTGTATTTTGCTATCAAAACTCAAAAACTGACTGCTGGGTCTGTGGGTTGAGCTTCCCAGCAGGTGCCACAAGGACACTGAGAACCACGCCAGGGTTCACACCAGCCCAGCCCTGTTTGGACCAAGAGGACACAGCACGGCTCCAAGTAGGACCTGCCCAGTTTATGAAAAACAAAACAAAAAAAACCCAGCAGCACGTCCGCCACCCTCCCAGCCTCATCATCTCCTGGGATCCATTTTATCTGGTCACATTTTTGGATACGGAAGTAGACATTTCTGTCCGAAGCCTGCTCACCTCATTCCCCCCACCCTTCTCCAAGAAATCTGATTCTTAGAAATGGAAAAGTACAGAGAGAGAGAGAAGTGGGGAGGGGGAGAGATGGACAGAGACACAGAGAGGTCACTGCGTTTCTTTTCAACCCAGTCTGTCAGTCTTTCTCTAGCCAAGTTTTGGAGGGGCTCTCAGGGCCTCAAGCTGCCGGGGCCGATCCTGGTCTGGGTGGGGCAGATCCAGGCCGGAGGTCGCTGCTCCCTTACCGTTGAAGCCTGGGTTTGTGCTTCTCAAGTCCGAGGAGTAGATATCAAACAAATGTTTCCTGATCATGCAGATCTTCAGGACCAGGAAGACAGCTGATATGGCGACGCCCAGAGCCGTCCCGATGATGGCGTACTTGATGTCTGCAGGGCAGGGAGGAATTGACCAATGGGTATCCATCAGGCACCACCCTGCAAAGGTCTTTCTTCTACAGCTCCCTTCACATTCGGGGTGAAGTCCAAAGTCACCCGAAAACTCCACATTCCAATTGGCTGAAGCCCAGGGCCACATCCGCCCCCCCCCGCCCCTTACCTACCCCCCCATCCCCTCCTCCTGGAACCCCATCCTGCTCTCTTCAGCCATGGGAGTCATTCCCCAGTGGCTGATGGCTCCCTTCTCCGGCTTCCCCCAGCCCTACCTCACTTGCCTTGCGTTAATTCATTTATCGAGCACGTGTTAATTGGCTGCCTGCTCTGTGGTGAGCATGGAAGGCAAAGGAAAAGATATGACTCCGTCTTGAGGGGCCTGCAGTCAGCGGGGGCTGATGGGAGCTTGCCCTAACGCCAGGGTAACAGGCTGGTCTGGGCTGGCGTGGAAGCCGAGAGCTTTCCCGGAGGAAGAGGGGTGAAGATTCTAGATCACAGTCTGCAGACCGCACTGTGCCTGCTGAGGGGAGCCCCTGAGGTGGAGAGGAGCTAGGACCGTGCAGGTAGAGGGAGGAGGGGGAGGCATGGCAGTATGCAGGGCACTGTGGGGACAGATGTGGAAGTGAGTGCAGCCCCTGTTCTGTGATGACTGGCAGGAAACCAGCCACACTCCCAGCACACCCCACCCCTGCCCCTTCTGCCCCTTCAGCCCCTTCAGCCCTGCACAAAGAGGAAGCTGGGCAGCCACCTACCGATTTCCGCCCCAGCAGACTTGCCTGTTGCTAACACTGGAGCTCCTCCAACATCTGCAAAGAAAGAAAACCCAGAGTCTGGTTAGAACCAAACTGGTGGCCGTGTTCAGACCAGGGGTCGAGGGCCAAAGCCCTATCCCCAACCCCTGTGTCCCACCGGTCCGGGAAGCCGTGGCACAGGTACCTCTGCTGCTTTGCATCTGGCCTCAGGAACACAGAGGCAGGCTGCTGGTTGCCATGGAGCGTCCCGGAGCCTGGCAGGGACGTCAGCGCCCTCCTCCCATCCCATGCCGGGAGCGCGGTTCCATTGAGCTCCGTTCAGCCGGCTCTTTCACATGGCGTCCCAGACCCACACTCTGACCCCTGCCTGCTTCTTTAGCCCCTTCACGAAGCCTCTCATCCCAGCCAGACCACACTGCTTCTAGTTCCCCACCCAGGCTGGGGGCTCTGCTGCCTCTGGGCCCTTCCCTCTGCCCGGCCCCATCTTCTCGCCTCTCCTCCTTCCCCTCATCTCGGTTCCCATGTTGCTTCCTCCTGAGCCCCCACGCCTGGCTCAGCTGTGTGCCCCACGGGGGCTGTTCTCAGCCACCGTAAATGACCCCACCGTTTATTCAACGATGTTACAGAGCACTGCTGTGTGCCGGGCACCCTCCATCCTAAGAGCTTCTCAGCTATGAATCCACTGGCTGCACCTTCTCACCAGTAACCCCTCTGTGCTGTCCGTGCCCTGTGGAATGTTCTACCCCAGCATTTGACACAGCATCTGGCACCAAGGAGGCATTAACGACGTTTGCTGAATGAACGGTGGTGATAGATCACACTGCAGAGATGCCTCATGCTTCCGGCCAGAGCTTGAAAGCTTCCATCAGGAGACGGGGCTCAGGCTGGGGCCAAGGTCCCTGCAGACCAGCCCTCAAAGATCCACGGCAGAGCTGTAGGCCTTGCAGGGGAAGGCGTCCAGTAATTGGCCACTTATTTCGAGGCGATACCGATGTGGCACTTGCAGGAATGCACTTAGTACTCGCAGCAACAGCGCTGGGAGCTAGGTGTGATTATCTCTGTGTGATGAATGAGGAACCAGAGGCACTGAAGACTCGATAATGGGCCCAAAGGCCAAGGGAAGTGGAAGGTGGCAGGGCCAGGGTCTGAGCCATGACACTTACACTGGGAGCCGATGACACCCTGCAAACTTGAATCCCAGGGAGCTAACGGAATGATGCCACAAACCACAAGGTCAAGGGCCAGAGGGGCTTGGGCTGGGGTGGGCAGATGATGAGACCCAAGCCTGGTTCTAGGTACAAGCTTCCAGGCAAAGGCAGAAGCAGGAAGTGCCATGACCCCTGCTTCTCAAAGGAAGCAGGTGACTTCATTGGGAGAGGCTGAATCTTCCCCAGCTTAGCTCCAAGAGAAGTTCACCTCCCAATTCCCTACTTATCGGAGCTTGAATGATGGCTGAGGGCCATGTCTGCTGACTACAGACAATGCTGCCTGGGGTGACATGTTGGGTCGACACTCCACAGAGGACATCTTGCTCTGCATGTGTTTGATGGGAAAGGGATCATCATAATGGAGTTTGGGATTTTTCTGGTGGCTTCATTTAGTCGATGGATAAAGCTGGGGAGTTATGCAGCAAAAGCATACAACCTTGTTCTAATCACAAGTCCTCTTAGAAATTCAATGATTTCTGTCTTTCTATCCACTCAGACAGACACCCCCACATACAATATGACCTCGGTCTTGTGGGTTCCCCCAAGCCCCTGCTGAGCTCCACTGTTTCTTTACATTCTTTACATTAAACCTGCTGCTCCAGCTAGGTTGAAAACCACTCCAGGGATGGGACAAAATCTTCTGTTTTGCACATGGTTGGGCTGGGCTGTTATGAGTAGCTGGGCTAGGAGCTGACTTCCAGACTGATGCCCAAAATTCAGAGCTGCATATGCCCCGTGCTCACCCTGGCTCCTTTCCTGACACCAGCCTGACCCCTCTCTGCCATTACTGGGCAGCAGCTGGGGACAGGGCAGGGCAGAGCATCAGCAAGTGGGGCCAGGCACACAGACGGAGTCTCTCCCCTGACCCCTTCATACACAAACATCTTTCCTGTGTCTTCTGCTGGTGACCATCACTCTCCATGTGATGCATTGTGATGCATGCAGTGTAAAAACTTTATATAGGCCCGAAATGAAACTTAAATGGAGAAAGAAGAAAGAACACAGGTCAGGAAAAGCGAGATGGAAAATGTCAGAGAGCCAGAGAGAAAGAAACACAAAGAGATTTGGTCACATGGGGACGAATGGAGGCTGGGCCATAGGAGCTCAGACCTCTGGCAGCAGGGCTGAGAAGGAAAGAGGAGAAAGAACATTGTCAAAAACCTGCCGGGTCCTGCCCTCCCTGACAGCACCGGGCCCCAGAGCTCAGCAGGCAGCCCAGCCTCTTTCATCTGCCCGGCCTACCAGTGACATTGTCCTCAACGCTTGGCTCTTTCTGCGCCCCTGGCAGGAACTCCATGGCTGGGGTTCAGCTCAGCCCTCGCTCCTCACCCCAGCCCGCGCTGAGACACCACTCTCCACTTTCCATTTTGTATTGGCCCCAAGCCCTGAGGCGGCCCCTAGTCCCTGGCCCCAAACAGGCTCTCAGGGCTTCAGGCTCCCCTACCACGTCCGAGGTCAGGGTCTGAGTGAGTGCCCTTCCAGCTGCAGGCAGACAAAACGGGGCGGTGGACACATTGGTCCCAGTAATTCCTGCTAGCCAGCCAGATGGCCACTCGGCGGCAGCCTTTCCCCTCCTTGGGGAGGGAACTCCCTCCTTGCAGCCTTCCCCCTGCACTCCGCATCTCTGCCCTGCGCTCTAACAAGGCCCCGGGTGAGGATCCATCATAAGCACACTAGCCCAGCCAACCCTACCCCCGCCTCCTGCCAGGGTCTTGAACAGGAGGAGTCCCTCCTGGGCCATAGACCCCCTGCGAGGCCCCAGTGCTCATTTCCTCTGGTTCTGCAAACTAGCTGGAGGATGGATGGCCCAGCAGCACAGCCAGAGGCCTCCAGCACGCTCCTGCCTTCAGATCTGTGAGAGCCCCAGGAGCAAGTTGCAGGGCACGTTCTTTGCTGGAATTCTCTGGGTTCTCTTTGCAAACAGGAGGAGGAAGCTTAGCGTCCAGAGGACAGACTCTCCAGCCCAGGGGAGAGTCCAGGGGGACCGGGCAGGGGCTGGCTGCACCAAGGCTGGTCTCTCTGGGGGGCAGGCAGGGACTGTGCTGATTTGTTCATCAGGCAGTACCAGGCACGGTGCTGGCCAGCTCCAACTTGGCCGTTGGCACTCCTCAGGCTGCCCACCCTGAACCAGGCACTGGGGACAGGAGCAGAGGCCCCAGAGGCCAGCCCTCCTGCTACCTAGCGTGGAGAGCTGCCTCTAGATGGGTCTCCACCCTCAAGTCTCCCCCTTGTGCCCAGGAGCTCCCACCAAGTCACACACCTGCGGCTACACCTGCCGAGGGATGGTGCCTTTCCCTCAGGTGCACAGAGGCACTTATGGCTCTGAGTCTAGAGTCCCTTCTTCCTCTTCGTGCCCCCTTTGAACATGCTGCTGCCCAAGGATGCTATTCCACCCCTCCCTGCCGAAATAGCCAGTCTCCTGCCCTCCTTCTGCAGCCCCTCCCACCCCAGTCACGTAGAACACCGCCTGCTTCTGCGAGTGATTTCCAAACAGGAAGGAGCCTCCTGCAAGAGTAAATGGTCCTGAGGCCTTGAGGCTTGCTGGGCCCCCTCGCCTGAGACACGAGAGGACAACCTTCAGGGGAAGGCTGCCATAGGGTTGCTCTCTGAGACGGAGCTGAGGGTGCAGTGTGGCCTTGCCCCATCTCAGTTGGAATCTAACCCACCAAGAGCCCATCCCTGATGTCCAGACCTCCTGGGCTGTCCATGACACCTGTTGGGCCCACCCTCAATGGGGGCTGGAACTCTTCACCACCCTTATTTAGGCAGAATCCGGCTATGCGGTTCCATTTGTGGGGTAGTGGGCGTGTGACCACTCAAATGTCGTTCTATAAGTGTCTGAACTAAAAATAAGGAGAAGACGCCCTAAGTGTTTGTCACCTGATGCTTGGTCATTTTCATCTTGGAACTTAAATATTGCAGAATGGCTCCTAACTTTAGATCTCATGGATTCTAATGTTTCCAGCCAGAGGAAGGGGCTTCAAGTGTCTAGACAGGCATCCACCCTCTCCTAATGCTGTCAGGAAGTGCCTGCCGTGTGCTCTGGATAGGGCATCCGAGAGCAGCCCAAGACCCCTGTCCTGGATAAAGGAGCTCATGGAGTGACAAGGGAGACAGAAAGAAAAATCAGAGTGTCATGGGCGATGTCCAGCACCTTCCTGCAAACCTCCGTCTCCACCAGGTAGAGGAAGTCTGAATGGGGACACGTACGATGGACGCTTGCTGTGTGGCCTGCCCCCACTCCACGTACACTGTCCAGCCTGCCATTCTATGGCACAGAGGACACGCTTCAGGATAAACAGCTTCTCTCCAGGACCAGGATGAGAGGTGAGATTCCTTGGAACTCAGTTTCTCTTCCTGTGAGATGCAGAGAGAACCTGGAAGGGGAGAACCTTGAACTAACTGGGAAGCGACCCCAAAACCACTGAGTATGAAACCAGAAGTGGCTTCAGGTGATAAGACTGAGTATCCAGTAGTGAATGATACTGCGGGCTCGGGAGGGAGGTGAAGTTCAGCTAAGGAGAAGCGAGGCACCATTGCTGCTGTAACTCTGAGACAGGAAGATCTTGTGGCACCCCCACGGAACACACGTGGCACACACGTGGCTGTCATTGCTGCGGATGTCTCTGTCTCCCCGGCCTGAGGTCCTGGATCGAGTACAGCGCGGTGAGCATCCCGCCTCAGTCCTCTCCTGGGCTGGCCTAGGTGCAGAGCGCTCCGGCTCCCAGCCGCTGCTGGGGGTGCGCTGGGGTCTGACATGGCTGTGACTTGCAGAAACCTCAGGCTCCCCGTCCCCAAGCCCGGGAAGCTCCCGAAACTGCTCTTGCTCCATCTCACCTTCCGGTCTTGTTGGCCAGACTGCGGCGGCCAGCTCGGAGTGAACAGGCCTCGCTGCTCCTCTCCCAGGACCGGAGTGTTCCCCACTTCCCAGCAAAGCTCCTAGACCCGGGGCAGAGCCCGCACCTGCCGGAGCCATGCATGGTCCAGAGATAGAAAGTGAAAGGAAAACTGAGGACAAAGGGCAGCAGAGCAAAGACGGCTCCGTGGGGCCTCGGTCCATGGCCAGAGGGCATGAGGAGTCAGACCACCAGCTTCGCAAACCCAGCTGAGCACCCAGCCTGGCCAGCCGTGCGCCCTGACACCCGCCTGAACCTGCCCACTGAGAGGGAATTCCTTGCACGGGGTTCCTGCCACACATGGAAGTACGCAGCCGTCAGCCATGTGGGAGGACGGAGGGGGGTCTCCCCCAGCCTGGGAGAGTCAGGGAAGGCCCCCTGGAGTAAGCATTATTTAAATTAAAAGCAAAAGGACAAGTAGGACCTAGTGAAGATGGGGGGCCGGGTAATGGGGCCAGGCAGGGCAGGTGTCCAGGCAGAGGAAAAGGCACCAGCAAGGGCTTGGGAATAAAAAAGGCAGCTCAGCGAGTCAGAGCAGTGAGGGGCACCGGTAAACTGAGGC
Source organism: Eumetopias jubatus (assembly GCF_037043125.1). Taxonomy (NCBI): domain Eukaryota; kingdom Metazoa; phylum Chordata; class Mammalia; order Carnivora; family Otariidae; genus Eumetopias; species Eumetopias jubatus. The sequence continues at coordinate 41,528,492 of NW_028274823.1, read as the reverse complement.
TCTCGGGGTTTTCCAGAGGAGAAGGACGGGTCAGCTAGCCAGGACACAGCTGCCCGGAGTGGGAACCAGAGTCCGGAGGCCACCAGGAGGAAAGAGAGGCTGACCCGAGGCTCCCAAATGCAGGGGAAAATGCCTCCAGCTTCCAGAAATAGCATCGTAATTAAGAGCAAAATAATACTGGTGGGTGACCAGACAGTACCAAAACTTGTGCCCACTTTGTTTTTCCTGCGCAATCTTTGCTAATTAATTCTTAAAGATTCACACACGGGGATTAAAACACTCAGCTATAGAAGCCAAACTGATCAATACCTTTCCAGGCTAATGGAGGGGCTGAGGGCAGGGAGCCGGCTTCGGCCCAAGGTAGAACCAAGGGTACTCCAGGGATGGGGAGCGGTCCCAAAGGGGCAGGGCCCCCCAAGGCGTCCCAGGCCCATGCTGGCCAGCAGGCGGTGACATCAAATGCTGTCACACCTAGCAGGTGAGCTGCTGAAACCTTGAGGGATCTGGAGGTGCTGGAAGGCAAGGGGAGCTTGAGGCTGCCCTGGTCAGGTGCATGGTGGTGTCCAAGGAGGGCAGGACCAGAGGACCCACTGTGGGACCACCCAGCTAACCCTGCACACACTGGTTAAGGGGGTTGGTCCATCTTTGACTGTCTCCAGGGGGGCATGAATGCTTCATATGACTGACTCCATGGTGGGTAGAAAAGAATGACACTTGGAACCAGAGCATCTGAATCTCCATTCTGCCACTGCTCATCCAGTGGCCTGGGGCCAGACAGGACATGACTCACAGCTCGGTGGCCACTCTGCAACGCAGCTGGCCAGGAAGCCTCCTTACCACACACAGAGTGCTGTGAGGATCCCCTGAAGGTGTGTGGGCACGGACCGAGGTGCAGGAGGGAACTCTCCCCCACAGGCCCTCAGCCACCCACTTGAGATGGTGTCCTCAGCTTTCCAGAGGCCACGGGAGATGCGGGGAGCACTGCATGCCAGGAAGCGGCTCTGGGCAGGAACTCAGGTCAGAAAGATTGTCCTCCCCGTCAACATTACCGGAAGTCGCAGAGCCAGGCAGAGGCCTCCAGAAGGCTGTGTGAGGCCAGGTGGGGGGCAGCCCACCCACTCAGCCTCGGGGCTTCGGACCAGGGAAGGCCCGTTTGCAAGAGTGCCTTTGCAGGGAGAGCTGGGGCAGCTGGAAGCAGCGTAGAATAACTAATTAATGATGGTAAAGTGTTGTGGAAGGGGGAAAGCGCTGCGTGACCGCTAAGTGGTGGCGTGCTTATTATTCATGCAATATTCATACTGTGCTCTTCAGCCTCTGAGAAGCTCTGCTCCGCAGTCCTCGGGGACCAGCTGAGGGAAGCATGAGCCCTGGGGGCAGGGCTGCGGGATAACTGCTGGCCTGGCCCACGGGGGAAAGGCCCATGACACTGCGGCGGAAACAGCAACACCCAGCCAACATGAAAGCCCCGGGGCCTTGGCAACACCCCACCACCTGCCTCCATCTACCAGGACCGAGGTTGTCTGAGCCCTACTGTGTGCCAGGGTCTGCGCTGGACACTCCTTTTTCAAGGCAGCTCCTAACATTCACAGAGTCCAGGGCGTGCCACAGTCTAAATATTTAAAAGTTAGAGATCCATCCACACATGACCCAGCCCGCTTGCCCCTCAGGGCCCTGCAGTCCACTCTCCAGGGGTCATCTTTCCAAGGGGGGAAGCTCAGCCCTGCCGAAGGCCCAAAGGCTGGCTGGCTGGTCTTCTGGGCAGAGCAGGAGGAATTGGGGCCTGGCTGGGGTCTCCTGGAATGCCAGGATGCTGCGGGATTCAGGGCAGGACCTGGCCCCGTCAACCTTCCCACCCGGCCTTCTACCCAACACCTCGCCTTCCCCCCGGACTTCTGGCCAGCGCTGAGGCGTGCTTCCCAAACTAGCTTGCCAAGTGGAGGAAGGAAGTGAGATTTTCTGGTTATCTGCCAAGGAATGCCTGTTCGTCACTGAAATAAAAGCAGTCCCCCTCTTGCTGTCTAGTTCCCAGGCCCCCACAAGGCTGGTTTTCCTCCCTGGACACACCACCCTCACTATTGGTGACCCAGTGCACAAACAAACCCCTCTCCCTTATGGGTGCATGCTGACCCAGTTCCTGAACTTTGAAAACACTTTATAACATGACTAGAAAGAAAAAAACTCTTTGCATTTGAACGTATGTATGACATGGGGGCACACATACATTCACACTCCTGAATAGGAGAGTCCTGGGGTTGGAACCTGGGTCAGCCTGGCTCCAGGAAAGGGCCTCACACTGGCACACCGGCTGGACAGTGGCTCCAAGTTGACCACAGTTTCAATAGGACTCTTCCTCCAGGAAGCCCTCCCAGACACCCTAGTTCGGATCAGGGCCTTTTTCTCTGTCTCCCTCCATGTTTCCTACATCTCAGCACCTAAGATACCACATTGCAACTGTTCTTCCTGTAGACTTTCAACTCCTTCAACCGGGGCTTAACTTTGTGTCACAGCAGAGCCTGATAAAAATCATTATTTGCTTACTGTAAGCGAAAGCTCCGACGTCCTTGTGCCCAGCTCCAGGCCCTTCACCTCATCCCCTGGACAGCAGCTCCTTGACAACATGGCCCAAAGGTTTGCATAGGTTTCTGAGGGGGTGCAGCCAGGCTCCAGGCAGAAATTCCCCAGCTGCTCATCTGTTTTGTTCAGACGAGCAGGAGAGAGCAAGCCAGTTCATCTTACTGAGAACCATTAGCCCGTTATTTAATGGAATCAAATTTAATAAAAGGAGCAGTTCAGGCAATTTTGGAGAATAAATGAGGGTCTGGATGTGACAGAGATGCTTACAGTGACTTTCAAGAGGAAGCACAAGTGGTTTAATTTGGAAGTGAGTGAAAAAATCTGCTGATTTGTGTGATGGCCACACCAGCTCCCGTCCAGGGTTCAAGGACCACCGGGAATTCCCAGCAGGCACTTTGCTGAGGTCACTGTGCTGCCCTTACCTGAGGGCATTTTCTTCCCTCATGATCCCCCAGGATCAGTGCTGTGTGTCTGAGAGGAGCCCAGACCCCCCTCCCCAAAGAGCTTCCTCCCAATCACCCATCCGCCAGGCTCTTAAAAACTCATTTCAGAACTCCATTTCTGGAGAGAGAGACCAGGCTTACTTTTCCCTATTCTTCTCACTAAATATAGCATAAAACCTAGATATTATACAAAAACAAACAAACAAACATAAGAAGATCCTGAAAGATGGAGAGAGGAAGGCAAATGGGCTGAGGACCTTGGAAGGCCCACTGGATGCAGCATGTGGCCTGAGGTCAAAGTGTGGCTGTCACAGCTCATAAAAATATGAGTCAACAAAACAGACTTTCATTCTCCTCTAAGATTTCTAAATTCTGTTTGACAGTTTAGGCTAAAAAATAACATGTCTAAAATTTTGTAGAGGTCTCAATATATGTAGTCTCAATATATGTAGAGGAAATATTTAAGAGAGGAAAGGGACATAGAGACACAATTTCCACTTTTCACTAGAACTGTTAAAATGTTGACAACAGTAGATGGTGATATGTTATGTATATATATAGTGTAATACCTACAGCAAACACTGCAAAGGGTATGAAAAGAAATATGTTCAAAAACACTAGAGACAAATCAAATGGAATTCTAAAAAATGTTCCAGTAACACCCAGGAAGGTAGGAAAAAGAGAAATGAAAAATAGAGAACAAGGAGAAACCAAAATATAAAGTGGCAGACTGAAAGCTCCAACATATCAAAAACTACATTAAATGTAAATTGCTTATATCTACCAATTAAAAAAGAGGTTTGCAAAGTTTATTTAAAAAATGATCAAACCATATGCTGTCTACAAGAAACTCACCCCAAATATGATATAGATAGGTACAAAGTAAAAGAATGAAGAAAGAAATCCATGCAGACATTAACAAAAAGAAAGAATGGTTATATCTATATCAGATACATTTTAGAGCACAGAAAATTATTGGGGCCAGAGATATTACATGACATTGTATTATATTACATAATGATAAAAGAGTCAAGCCACCAAATAGACACAGTAATCATAGATCTCTATAATCAAACAACAGAGCTGTAAAATATGTGAAGCAGAAACCGATAACACTGAAAGGAAAAATAGACTGATGCACAACTATAGTTAAAGACTCCAATAGCCTCTCTCAACAATTGATAAAACAACTAGTAATCAGTACAACAAATCAGTAATAATATAAAAAATTTCAACCATACTATCAAGCAACAGGACCCAACACCAGCAGAATGCGCATTCTCTTCAAGCACTTATATAAGATATATCAAAGTATCTAGACTATATTCTGCATCAAACATCAACAAAAAGAATAATTTCGCTCATACAAAGTGGGGTCACAATGGACTCAACTAGAAATCAACAATGGAAAGATAACAGGAAATTTTCCAAACACTTGGAAACTAACGATACTTCTACAAAATTCATGGGTCAAAGAGGCAGTCCCAAGAGAATTCAAAATATTTATTAACTAAGTGAAAATGAAAACACACATATCAGAATTTGTGGGGCATAGTTAAAGTGGTGCTGAGAGGGCAATTTATAGTACTAAATGCTTACATTAGGAAAGAGGTAAAGTCTTAGAACAATAATCTAATATCTCACTTGAAGAAACCAGAGGAACATCAAAATAAAGCCAGAACACACAGAAGGAAGTAAATAATAAAGACAAGAGCAGAAATCAATAGGGTTGAAAAAAGAAAAAATAATAGGGAAAATGAGTGAAACAAAAAATCCAATTCTTTGAAAAGATTGATCAATTTGACAAACCTCTAATGAGACTGACAAGGGAAAAGAGAGAGATGACACCAATATCAGAAGTGAAACAGGAACATCACTACAGATCCTATAGACATCAGAAGGGTAATAAGGGAATACTATGAACAATGCTACACATAAAAACCTGGTGACTTATGGACACCTGAGTGATGCAGTTGGTTAAACATCTAATTCTTGGTTTCAGCTCAGGTCATGATCTCAGGGTCCTGAGACTGAGCCCCATGATGGGCTCCACACTCAGTAGGAAGCCTGCTTGAGATTCTCTCTCCCTCCCCATCTGCCCCTCCTCCCCATGTGTGCATTCTCAATCTCTCTCTCTCTCATAAATAAATAAATCTTTAAAAAAAAACCTGATGACTTAGATAAAATGGGCCAATTCCTCAAAAAGTACGAACTGTCACAACTCACCCAATATGAAATAGATTCTTTGAAGAGCCCTATAACTATTAAGGAAATTGAACTCATAATCTACAAACCCCAAGGAAGAAACCTGCAGGCCCAGACAGTTTCAGGCGAGAATTCTAGCATATGTTTAAAGAAAAATTAACACAAATTATGCACAACTCCATCCAGAAAATAAAAAAGAAGGAAATACTTCCTAATTCATTTTATGAAACCAACATTACCATGACATTAGAACCAGAGAAAAAATGGTGCAAAAAAAGACAACTACAGACCAGTGTCCCTCATGAATACAAACCCAAAATCCTTACCAAAATGTTATCAAGTAGAATTCAGCAAAATAAAAGAATTACACATCATGACCAAATGGAGTCTATTCAAGGATGCAAGGCTGGTTTGATATTCAAAAATCCATCCGTGCAATCCACCACATTAACAAACAACAGAAGAATAAAATCACATATCATAATGAGTGATGCAGGAAAAGCATTTTTGACAAGATTCTAAACCCACTTATGAGAAAAATCCTCAGAAAACTAGGAAAAAAGGGAAACATCATCAACTTAATAAAGAATCTATGAAAAAAATCCTACAACTAACAACATACTTAATCATAAGAAACAAGATGTTTTCCCACTAAGATCAAAGACAGGCAAAGCTATTTGCCATCACCCTACCTGTTCAACATAGGACTGGAAGTTCCTGCCAGTCCAATAAGGCAAGAAAAGGAAATTAAAATAGCATACCATTCAGAAAGGGAAAAATACAACCATTTGCAGATCACGGTCCATGTAGAAAATCCCAAGGGATCTAAAAAATAACCCCTAGAATTAATAAGTGAGTTCATTAAGATGGCAAAATAGAAGATCTACATACACAAATCAATTATACTTCCATATACGGACAGTTACATGTAGAAAGAGAAAATTTAAATGCAATACAATTTACTATCACCCCCCCAAAAAATACTTAGATGTAAACCTAATAATACATGTACAGGTCTCACATATTAAAAAATCCACAATGGTGTTGAGAGAAATAAAAAAAGAATCTTATTAAATGGAAATACAAACCAAGTTTATGGAAAAGTCAGCATAATAAAGATGTCAAATCTCCCCAAATTGATCTATAGATTTAATGTAATTCCTATCAAAATCCTTGCAAGATTTTTTTGTTGATGTAGATAGGATTATTTTAAAATTTACATGGAAAGGCAAAGGAAATACCATTGCTAAAAACTTTTTTTGAAAGTGAAGAATAAAGTAGGAGGGATCACTCTACCATCTTGAAACTTACATACCTACAGAAATCAAAACTCTGTGGTATTGGCAGAGGGACAGATCTATAGAAAAGAAAAGATGATCCAGAAATAGTCCATACAAGTATGACCAATTGATTTTGGACAAGGGAGCAAAATCAATTCAATAGAGGAATGGTGCTGGAGCAATTGGATATCTATAAGCAGCAACAACAATAAAGTATGCTGAGCTAAATTCACAAATGAACTCTGAGTGTATCATAGATTCAAATGTAAAATATAAAACCATACAACTTTGTGAAAGGTGAAATAGAAATAGGGTGATTTAAAAGGGAACCAGGAGGCCATTAAGGAGATGGACCTTACGCACATCCTCAGTGGGTACAACCATAAACTTCTGAACTGGGTCAAACTGCAAATATTGCAAGGACTCAGCCAGAACACCTGCAACTTGCTAAGAGCAGTTAAGAGAAGGCTTAGTGATAGTCTTAGCAACCAATTATATTCAATCAAGATTACTTTTCTGCTGCCAACACCAATCAAAATTCTTTGTAAACAACATACAAGTATTCCCTTTGTCTTTAGAAATCCTTGACTTTTGTCTCCTGGGGCGGGGCGGGGCGGGGGGGGGGGGGGGGAGAGGCACACTATTTGTGTTGCTGCCCAAATCTTCTGTGTTCCTGAATTACAATTACGAGGTCCCCAATCAATGATTTTGTTTTTCAGCTCAGCCCCCCTTTTTTTTTCAGTTGACAACTTTTAGGAGAAAACGTAAGACAAAATCTTGGAGATTTAGGCAATTGAGTAGTGAAAACTTCTCAGACATTCTATCAAAAGCATGATCCATAAGAGAAAAAAATATCAGTATATTTAAAATTAAGTACTTTTGTTCTGTGAAAAACCCTGTGGGGAGGATGAAAAGACCAGCTAGAGACTGGGAGAAAGTATTTTCAGATCACATATTTGACAAAGAACTCATATTCAGAAGATATTAAGAACTCTTAAAATCCAATAGTAAAGGAAACACCACACAAACCAATTAGAAAATGGACAAAGTCATGAAGAGAATGCTGGCTTGATCAGGACATTTCTCCTCACCTTCCTGGGGTCCTCCCTTTTTCCTTTATGTTCCACTGATTTTCTGAGTGACCCTATTGTATTGTTTTATTTTGTTACATTTGTGATAAATTGTTGCACAGAAAAAGAAAACTAACATGTCAAGAATTCTTTCTTCCAGGAATCCACTCACTGCACGATTGTGAACCATTGTCTTGGCAGGAATCTGAAACAGGGGAAAAGCTGTCAGGAAAGATTTTTACAAAGATCTCAGGGACTAAGAGCCAAGGAATAAAGTGATGACTTTGACTTGTAAGATAAAAACGAATTTAATTCTCTTTACCCCGGCCTCTGCCATCTTTTCATTATAAATTAAGGGGGGGGGGGGGAAGCCTCTGCTCTCTTCAATACCTCTGGCTCTTTCAATGAAGAATGTTTTAGGCACTGAAACATAATTAAAGTGATATTGTATTTCTTTTATTATCATGATTATAATAATACATAGATTTCAGCGGGTGCTTTCTAACAGAATTAAAACGGAGACAGATGGCTGACATTTTGGTTGGCATTAAGAGTCCATAGGAATATTTTATCTGGCAGCCTTTTAAAAAGGAAGGTGCAAACCTCTAAGAAAATGCCTAGAAATTTCACCAGATATTTTCAATAGCTATTCTTAGAGCAATATTTTAGCAAAATTTAACAATATTGATTGGGTGGTAGCTAAGCGGCAAATAATTTATTTAGAACTGTGACAACCATAATCCAAAATCTAGCTGCAAGTCTTTTATCATCATGTCAAAAGAACATGAGCCTTTCTCACATGGGTATCTTCTGCTTCCAAATGTGAAACCCTGAGAAGGACCCAAGAGCAGTTATGCATTGTCTAGTACAGAATGGATAACTGAAATCACTAGAATATCAGGCCAACTCCAAAATGAGGAATGTTCTTTGAAAGAAAAGGAGATGGAAGCTTCTAAAATACCAATGTCATAAAAGGCAAAGGCTGAGGAGATGTTCCAGGTAAAGAAGGTTAAAGAAACAAAGTTACCAAATGCAACATCTGCCCCTCCATTGACTCCTTTGCAAGACCACAGTGAAGGTTGCAAAGGGCATTGGTGGGTCCAGTGAAAATATTGAACTGTGACAGACTATGTGAAAGTATTTTGTCAATGTTAACTTTCCTGATGTTGCTAACTGTGCTGTGGTTATGCAAGAGATTGTCTCTACTCTTAAGAAATACACACTAATGTATTTAGGGGTTTAAAAAAAAAAACCATGATATATACAACTTACTCTCAAATGGCTCTGAAAAAAAGACGTCTCTCTCTTTCTATATATAGAAGTATATATATTTATATCCTCATTTGTTTTGTATAAACATATCTCTCTAGAGAGATAACATGAGATAAAGCAAATGATGTGATTTGATTAAGAAATCGGCAAATCATATGGGGGTTCTTTGTATTATTATTCTTGCAATTTTTCTTTAAGTTTGAAACTATCTTGAAACAAAAAAATTGAGAGAACAGTTCAGAAAGTCATGTCAGTGTTCCATGATGACATTACTTTCTATTCTCAACTGGGAGGCAGTTTGGTATTAGAGTTAAAAATACAGCTTTTCAGCATCAAACTATTTGCGTTTGAATCCCAGCATTTCCACTCACCTGCTATGTGACCTCTGATAAGCTACTTTATCATTCTGGGTCTTGGTTTCCTCATCTGTGAAATGGGCATGATGATAAGAGCACATGCTTCGTGGGCTGTTTGTGAGAAACAAATGAGATCTACGTAGAAGGACTGGGCGAGGCACCATGCTCAGAATCAACTCTCAGGAAGTGGGCTTTGATGATGCTTTCAAGGAGAGCAATCTACACGCAAGAGAGAAGGTGTAGTAAGAGCCAAGATGGGTTTAATGTCAAAGAAAAAGGAGAAGAATGTGAGGAAGAAGAAAGAGGAGGGGAAGGGCTCTTACCTACAAGTTATCAAGATTCATAAGCTATGGTGAATACAACTGTGTGACATGACTCAACACAGACAGACACAAGCCCTGGCACAGAATAGGAATCCCATTAACAGTTCAAATATGCATTAAATGGGTGTAAAGTAGAAGAAGCACTGCAAAGCAGGGGAGAAAGGAAAGATTGTGAAATAAATGATATGAAGTCAAGTGATGTTTCGTATAGAAAAAAACCTTAAATTAGATCCTTTGCTTAGGCCATACACAAAAATAAATTCCAAATAAATTAAAGGTACAATCATGGAAAATGCGACCACTTTACATTTTAAAAAAAAGTTTCTTAGACAAGGGGAAAAAACCAGACACTCCAAAAGTCAAAGGATAATAAATGTGATTGTATCTCATTTAAAGACTTCTGCAGGGCAAAGAATGCCACAAAGATAAAAGATAAGCAATGTACTGAGACAGGATATCTCAACACATGACAGAGCCAAATAATTAATATCCAGAAAAAATACATAAAAGACCAATAATCAAAGAAAACCACCGGAAATGTACAGAAAAAGAAACCTGGCTGTCTGATAAATACAGGGAAAATGGTTATTCTCACTAGTAATCAGAAATGCGCAACCTAAAAACTTGGAGATAATATTTTACAACTCTGATTGGCAAAAAAATGAGAAGTCTCACACTATTGGGTGTTACTAAACCTGTAGGGCGACAGAGAGGTCCAGGCCTCGCCATTGGAGAGCAATTTGGGGATATCCAATGAGGGGAGAATTGCCCATACCCATGACAGCAACACCTCTTCTTGATTGTCTCCCAGAAAACAGCCACACGGGGCTTCTAGAAGATGGCTCGTGGCAGCATCAGCGACCATACAAGAAGTAAGAAACAACCTAAATTTGATCAATACTGGAAGGTACAACTAAATTATGATGTAGTGTTTCAAAAGAATCGTATAGGTAGTTGAAAGAAATACGTTTGATCTATGTGATCAGCATGGGGACCTAAGGTAGCATGACATTCATGCCACATGTTGAACCCCTAGAAAGCAACACAGGAAGGAAACGCAGTCACAGCAGGGGTGCCGTTTCCTCCGGAGGAAAGAGGAAAACAAGACAGAAGAGGGGAGCCCAAAGGGCATTAACTCCATCTCTGACATTCCATTTCTTTGATGGACATGTTGATTTATCTATCCACTTTCAAATACATGTATCTAAAAAACCAGCCAGATTTTAAAATGCATTAATTCAAGGTGTTTAAAATGCATTAATTCACGAATGTTTGTTATATTGATCTCAGTCTTAAAAATAGTTTTAGAAGATTGGAAAACTGGGTTTCCCAAAACTCTCCAACTACTCTGTATGTGGAAAATAGTGGCTCACGCAGCCTTGATGTCACAGGAGTAGGGAGAGATGTCCTTCTTCCTCCCATGTTCCCAAAAGCCCTCATGCACAGCACTCTCCTATGCCCCGGGGTGACTGGCCTGGTCACTTGCCCTGTATTAGTAGGTATCACTAGAAAATCTCCCAGGTTCCTTTGACCAGTTCATAAAGGAAAAGCTCAATTACTTCTTACAACTTTCAACAGGCTATCATGCTATTTTTTGGTGCATAGAAATTTATTTATTTGGTATTAAGAATATATATGATCATTATGAAAAATGTCAATACAAAGAAATTAAAAGATGCCTCATTATCTATTTCCTAGAAAAAGTAAAAGGAAACTATTAACAATGTGCTGTATTTCCTTCCAGTCAATTTTTGGATAGGCAAACAAATGTGCAAAATATAATTCCGTACCTATAACTCTGTAACTATCATTTTGTCACCTCTCCTCTGTCCATGTCACATCTCCTCTGTCCTTCGAGAAAGTTATGTCTTTCATGTAAACGTATTGGATTTAGCCAGATTCTGACTGAAAAGCATTTCTTTCTGGTGTCTACTGGGGTCTGCAGTGCTGAATAACATCCTATTAAATATTTTGGGGAGCTGTTACCCTATTATTTCATCAGGATAAGTTCCCGAATGTGGAATTTCTGGGTAAAAGGTTGTGAACAACCTGCACTTCGCTACATATTGTCAGATTGCCTCCTGAGAAGACTGGGTCAATCAGTGTTCCAAATATCCAATAGTGAGTGCTCACCTCATGGCAGATACTGGCCACATGCTTTAAATGTGGTCACAGACTGAGTTCTCTCAACAGCCCTATGAGGTTGGTACAATCATTATCCCCAAGTTACAGATGAGAAAACTGAGCAAGGAGAGGATGGACAATCTCCCAAACTCCCGGGGCCGGTAAACAGCCAAAGAGGATTTACATTCCGGTTGTTTAGAGCGAGGCACACACTCCTAAACACTACTATCTCTACCCAATAGTATCTGAAAACACTAACTGGCTGTGATACCTTGACCAACTAATTAAAACCTAATCCTTAAAATGCAAACAATGGCGGGACCTATTTATGAAGCTGTAGGGTTGGAATGAGCTAATGTAAAGTGTTGAAGGGAGTATGCAGCATGACGAATGCACTCAAAAATGTTACATGTTACTATTTCTTTTATTATTTGGGACCTTGAGCATTTTCAAGGCTTATCATTTGTAATTCTTCAGCAAGGTGCCTGTTCGTATCATAGGCACATTTTTTCATTGGATTTCTTAAATTTAACTTCTCCACCCCTCCCCCCCCCAGGACAGATTGGTCTGTATATCTAGATAGGTCAAAAGCAGAAACAAGTCACAAGACGCTTGCCATCTTCTGCCACTTTACTGAGCACACTTTGCATTTTCTGCCCTGCACACGCTTCGTTCTTGCTTGCTGGTTCTAACCACCCCTCACTGCCACTGCCACTCATTACACATGCCCATTTCCATGTGTAAACTGCTAGATGCCGAGGCGCTCTGCCTGACATGCTAACTCCCAGAAAGCCAAGGTCTTTGTTCATTTCTGGGCTGGATGCAGGCTTTGGACAGAGTCCTGCCCATGGGAATAACATTGCCCATGTCCGGGATACAGGCTATTGCTTCCTCAGACAGAAGATTAGATCTGGAGATAGACTGCCTGCCTTTGAGTCTTGACCCAGTGCAAGATCTGAGAAACAACATCTTTGTGCAGATGAGGAACATTTGTTTCCTTTTTAAGAAATAACAGTTAATGTCAAAGCAGATTTTGCAAAGTGCATGGCTCTTTCATCTCTGTTTATCTCTGTCTATACATGTCATTCTAACCATCATTCTGTGCCTCGATCTTTATCTCTCCTGATTTTCCTCTCTGTCTGCTTCTCTGGTCTTACATTTCTCCCTCCTTATCTGGCACTACTTTTCTATTAGTCCCTGCCTTTCTCCCTTCTTCCTTCTTTTGATGCACAGAAATAAAAATGACTTTAAAAAGCCAGGATACCTCTGGGTGACTGAGAGACTACCCCACTTCTTAATAAGACTGATTCACCACTAACTATAGAGAAGCATCTATATGCCTACATTTTCCCATTTTATGTAATTATTTTGGTTTGACTTAATTAAATTGAACTTAATTTTCATACAATCCTAGAAGATATGCATTATTATCGCCCTCTTTATCAGTTCAGAAACTGAGAGAGGGTCTAGGAAGCTTGCTGCAGTTGGTCAGCAATGGAGCCACAATTTAAAGCCAGATTTGTCTGGGTCCTGAGCCCAAAACTCTACCACATGACCCTTTCCTGTTCTCCTCTGGCCCAGAAGCGTTTGTAAGTTGCAGCTGGAATGAAACAGACAAAATCATTGCTCACTGTCTCCCATCTCAAAATGTGAAAAAGCCATCTATCCAAAGGGACACATCTGTGCTTAAGGGACTGGGCCCCAGGGGGCTAACGCTCCCCCGGCTTCCCACTCACTGAGGCAGCCGTGCCACAGCAGAGTCCCGACCACCCCATTTCTGCATTCCTCACTTACCCAGGAGGAGGAGGACGGCTCTCAGCATGTTGGCCCCCGAGCCCATGTTGGCTTTGTGCTCCTGGCTCCTCTCTGAACAGGCACTGCGGGCTGTGTGACCCAAGGCTGTGAGGGACGGGAGCCAAGCTCCGCGTGACAGACAAGGAGGAAGCTGCCTCCACTGCCAGGAGGTTGCTCAGTTCCTCTCAGCTCTGTCAAAGGGCAGGGCTGAGGGAAGCCCCTGTTGTTCTGGCCCTGCCATTGGTGGAAAGGAGCTAGTCCACGAGGAGGGCTCCTTGAAGCTTTCTGGGTACTGGTTATCACCCCACCTATCTCCTATAACCCGCCCCCCCCCCCACCACACACACACACATACACAGCATGGGAACAGAGGTGCCCCTGGGTGCAGATTCTTGCTCAAAGACCCAGGCTGATAAGTCTCAGAGGGGGGGTGTGGGCAAAGCTGGTCAACGTGGATTTCCAGGTCCTGCAGCAATGCCCATGGCCTTGGGTCAGGGACAGGAAGCCCCCCACCAGCCCACAGTGTACCCCAGTCACTTTTTGTGTGTGTGCCATGCACTCCTCTCAGTCTGGGGAGGCTGACTCTCTTCTCAGAATAACATTTTTAATGTCCAAAATAAAGTAGCTAGGATCATAAAAGAAATCAGTTATATTGAAATACAGTTATCAGAATATTTAGAAAGCAGACTTATGATATAGAAATATATGTGCTTCTTTCTCTACACAATGAACAGCAAGATCTAACACAGGGGCAGTAAGTCTGCAATCCTGACATCGTGACAAACAGAAACAATATTTAGAGACGTCTGTACCAGCTGGAATATGGATGAAAAAACCTACAGTTGCTACCAGCAATAAAGTCACCTGCGTGGTAATATCGCGGTGGCTTATTGCTTACCCTCATGTTGGAAAGACATGTTAAGTTTCCATTAGAGGTTAGAGGACAGGGATGTGATTTTTTTCCCACGCACATTCCCAGACCCCACAAGAAGCCCCTTATGTTGGAAGACCCTTGGTTCTCAACAGGCTCAAACCAACAGATTTGGGGCCATACATTTCCATATTTCTTGACACCTGCCTGACTGTCGAGCCACCAACTCAAATGTGCAAGAAATCTCGCTTTTAAAAATGTACAGCCACTTAATGACAAGTGTTGAGCCCCATCCAAATGGACAACAGTGAACCTCTTTTCATTCTCAAGCTTCCTCAGCCAAATCCCTAACACAGCTAACTCACTGAGCACGTTTGTCCCTCTGAGCCTCACGCAAATGATGGACGTGAGCGGAGCAGGATGTTTGTGAGAAAAGCCATTTGCTTCGTTTTGGTGCCTTAGGGTTCCAGTCTTCTCTCCAGACACACTTTATTTCATACTAAACACTTTGGGTCAGTCTTCACCTACACCAGGAAACGTACTCCCTCTTGCTTCTCCTGATACGAATGAACTTTTGAAACTTTTACCCCTCTTTCTTTTTCTTTTTTTAACTTAAATTCAATTAGCCAACACAGAGTACATCATTAGTTTCAGATGTAGTGTTCAGTGATTAATCAGTTGCATATAACACCCAGTGCTCATGACATCACGTGCCCTCCTTAATGCCCATCACCCAGTTACCCCATCCTCCCCATCTCCCCTCTAGCAGCCCTCAGTTTGTTTCCCGGAGTCAAGGGTCTCTCACGGTTTGTCTCCCTCTCTGATTTCTTCCCATTCAGTTTTCTCTCCCTTCCCCTATGATCCTTTTGCATTATTTCTTATACTCCACATATGAGTGAAACCATATGATAATTGTCTTTCTCTGATTGACTTACTTCACTTAATATAATCCCCTCCAGTTCCATCCATGTCAATGTAAATGAAAAATATTCATCCTTTCTGAAGGCTGAGTAATATTCCATTGTATATATGGACCGCATCTTCTTTATCCATTCGTCTATTGAAGGGCATCTCGGCTTCTTCCACAGCTTGGTTATTGTGGACATTGCTGCTATAAACATTGGGGTGCACGTACCCCTTCAGATCCCTACATTTGTATCTTCGGGGTAAATACCCAGTAGTGCAATTGCTGGGTCATAGGGTAGCTTTATTTTCAACTTTTGAAGGAACCTCCATACTGTTTTCCAGAGTGGCTGCACCAGCTTGCATTCCCACCAACAGTGTAGGAGGGTTCCCCTTTCTCCGCATCCCCGCCAACATCTGTTGTTTCCTGACTTGTTAATTTTAGCCATTCTGACCGGTGTGAGGTGATATATCTCATTGAGGTTTTGATTTGGATTTCCCTGATGCCGAGCGATGTTGGGCACTTTTTCATGTGTCTGTTGGCCATTTGTATGTCTTCTTTGGAGAAGAGTCTGTTCATGTCTTCTGCCCATTTCTTGACTGGATTCTTTGTTTTTTGGGTGTTGAGTTTTTAACCCCACTTAATGGAGATGTTTGTGGGAGAAATATTTCACTTCCTGAGCAAACTGTAAGAGAATGCCAGAGCAGGCACGGTAAGTCATCGGCAGTGGCTGGGGGATGTTCGAAGTGCATCAGGGGAGCCGCAAGGGGGCCAAGGGCTGCCAGGTGCACAAAGAGGTCTCATGTTTTGTGGAATCACATTTTTAAATGTCGGCAACTAATTTTAAAATGTTCTTACATGGGGCAGCTCAAACCAGGCAGCAGTATGTAACTTCTGCTCTAAAATACCTCTGGAGACCTCTTCTAGGGCTCAACCTTTCAGATATAAACCCAGGAAGGGAAGTTCCTGCAGCAACTTCTGCTTTTCACCCTGCCACAACCTCCTGAGACTGGAAAAGGCAGCATCTGCCCCCTACTTGAGTAGAGAAGAGGGGAATACAAGCGCTCAAAATCGTCCCATAAGCTAGAATCTGAAAAGATAACCTGACACCTAGGCCATGCACCTGGGTGGGACGGGGGGGCCTCCGTGTGGTGTGATGCCCCCCAGCCAGAATGGGTGCCCCACCCCCTGGTTCCTGTAACAAATGCCTCTTCATTTCACGACGTCTGCTTCTTAACCTGAGTCTGCTCCTGCCACAGCGGCTGGGAGCCTGTGAAGGCAGGGGCTGGAGCCTAGTCCTGTGCCTGACACAGCTCAAGATCTCAGTGGCGGTGGCTGCATCAAGGAATCAGTTTACTTGCTTAGCTCCCACCCAGGCGGAGCCAGCCCAGCCTCCAGCCTGTGAGCAGGAAGGCTGTGGACCCTGCTGTGATCTGGAAGTAACCTGCTCTGCCAACCCAAAGAGAAGGAGCCCACAGCTCTGATACTCCACAGGGGGCTGCCCCTCGTCCAGCATGGTCACCATCCAGCCTCAGGAGCTCCTCTCTTCCCCCAGCACCTCAGCACCAGCCACAGAGCTCACAGATTCATACCCCATGTGCCTGTAGTTCAAGTCAGGAAATCTGTCAGATCCACCATCATTACGGAACGTTTTTAAAAATGAGAGATAAGGAAGATTTGAAACACACATCGATCTATAGGATTTAAATAGGACTCTGCACCCAACAATTAGAAGATAAATATTCTTCTCAAGCATGCATGCAATATTTACAAAAAAAAAAAAAAAAAAAATTCTACATCTGGGCCATGAAGTAACTCTCAAAAATTTCAAAGAATGGCTGACATACAGATTACATTTTTTAACCACAGTGCCATCAAATCAGATGACAGTAACAAAAAGTACATTCAGTTTCCACGTGTTTGGAAACTTTAAGACGCATTTCTAGGTAACTTAAAAGTCAATAAAAAATTACAGTAAAAATTAAAAATAACCAAAACCTAAAGATAATGAAAATGTTTCATACTTGATTGTGTGGATTGAAAGTAAAGTAATGATTAGAAGGAAAGGATATAAGTACTTAGAAAAGAAGGGCTGAGAAGGAATGGGCTAAGCAACCAATTGGAGAGGTTTGGAAAGAATAAGCCTAAGAAAGGGCAGAAGAAAGGTAATAATAAACATGAAAGCACAAATGAATAAAACAGAAAGCAAATATTCAATAGGGAGGGTCAACAAGTCCTAAAGTTTGTCTTTAAAAAGCTAATAATATGAAAAAATAAAAAATAAAAAGCTAATAATATGACAAACTTCCCATAGAATAGAAGAGAGAAGATACAAATAATAATATTAAGAATAAAAAGGGGCTGTAAATACCATTTTAATGAGTTAAAATAGAAAAACCATACAATTATCTCAACTGATGTAGAAAAGTATTTAATACAATGCATCGCCCATTCATGATAAAAACATCTAATCAACTAGGAATGAACAGGAACGTTCTTTACCTGATAAAAGGGTCTACCACAAAAAAACCAACAAACATTATTATGGTAAGCCACAGAGATGCAATCCCTTTAAAATTAGGGATAAAAAGGGATGCCCTATATCACCATTTCTATTCATTATTGTCTGGAGGTCTGGTTAGTGCAGGTTTTTTTTTTTTTTTTTAAGGGGAACTATGAAGAATAAGCATTGAGAAGGAAGAAAAAATCCTATATTCTCAGGTGATATGTTTGTCTATATAGAAAACCTCTAAGAGTCAAAGAGTACTTGTCAAAAATAATAATATGGCTGAATATAAGGTCAATTATTTTTAAATAGGCTCCACATTCAGCATGGAGCCCAATGCAGAACTTGAACTCACAACCCTGAGGTCAAGACCTGAGCTAAGATCAAGAGCCAGATGTTTAACTGACTTGAACCATCCAGGTGTCCCAAGGCCAATATTTTTAAAATCCACTGTACTGCTATACACCAGTAATGAATATAAAACATATTTTTAAAAAATTAAAATTATACCACGACCAATAACATGTGTGTATATACACAAATATATATGGAAAATAATAAATCATATATAAAAATAATAAATATATTTAAATACATAAATGTATATATTATGTATATATTATATTTTAATATAAATATATCATAAGTAATATATTGTAGAAATATTTATATTTTATATAGTATAAATATATCTTATATAATATAGACATGTAATAAATATCATATGTAATATATGTTATAAGTCTAAGCAAATTTACTCAAGACTTACATGGAGAAAACTTTAGTTAACAGAATTAAAGAAGACTTAAACAAGCAAAAAGTGTGTCATCATGAATAAGAAAACTCAAAAATCTTAAAGATATCAGTTCTTCTCAAACTGATCTATAGTATCAGTGCATTCTTATGCTCAAGCTCATTAATAATCAGAAAAATGAAAATCAGTACCACAGTGTGATACCATTTTACACTTTTAAGATTGTTAAGAATAAAAATCTTAAGTAATACATTTGGAACAACATAGATGAACCTGGAGGACATTATGCTACGTGAAATAAACCAGATATAAAAAGACAGATACTGCATGATCTCACTTACGTGTAGAATCTAACTCACAGAAGCAGAGAGTAGATTGGTTGTTTCCCTGGGACTGGAGAGAAGGGAAAATGGGGGGATAATGGTCAAGAGATACAAAGTTTCAGTTATGCATGATGAATAAATTCTGAAGACCAGCGATGTGAATGTAGTTAACAATACTGTATTATATGCTTAAAATCGGCTAGGGTAAATCTTAAGTGTTCTTTCTCATCACAAGAAAAAAAAGAAAAGAAAATGGTTAACTATGTGAGGTGATAGGAGTGTTGATAAGCTTGATTGTGGCAATGATTTCACATATATCAAAACATCAAGTTGTATACCTGAAAGGTACAAAATTTTTATTTGTCAATTATACCTCAGTAAAGATAGGGGAAGCAATCTTGGGGAATGTTAAAGTTAAATTGAGATTGTGGGGGGAATATTGGGTATAACATCTTTGTAAACAATTTTCTATTCTCTGAGAAAGTTGAAGGTTTGTTTATCATAAGATTCAATAATTCTACTCCTGGAGATTTAACCAGGGACACTCAGACCTGTACATTCAGAGATACAGAACAAAACATTTATAGAGCATGGTTTATAATAGCAAAAAAGACCTTGAAAGAACCATGAAACACATCAACAGAAGAACGAACAAATATATACTATTATATAGCTATAAAAATGAATACACTATAGCAACACAGACAAGTTAGATAAATTTTAGAAACATAATACTGTGTGAAAAATCAAATGGCAGGGATGCCTGAGTGGCTCAGTCGGTTAAGCAACTGCCTTCGGCTCGGATCATGATCCCAGGGTCCTGAGATCAAGCCCTGCATCAGGCTCCCTGTTTAGTGGGGAACCTGCTTCTCCTTCTGCATGCCACTCCTCCTGCTTGTGCTCTCTCTGACAAATAAATAAATAAAATCTTTAAAAAAATCAAATTGCAAGAGATGACAATCAGAATGACACCGTTTTCACAAAACACAGAAATAAGCAAAACTAAACATAAAGAGTCTAGGGAATACATATATTTTTTCATTAAATACTATTTTTAAATCATTAGAATGACAAACATAATTCAGGAGAAGGGGTAGATAAGGAAAGAACATGCAGCAGGACCCAGAGGTCATGTTCTAGTTCTTCAATTGCGAGTGGGTAATTGGTATTTGTGTTATTATGATGATTCACTAGTAGGAGGATTACATGCTGAGTTTTTCCCAGATAAGTCCTAGTTTATGTGCATTATATTGGTGCAGTTATAATAACATCCCCTTTCATTCCCAAAGGTTTGACAAAAGCCAGAAAGTTTGGATCATAAATTATATGGTCTCTTTATTCATAACTCCTTATTAAAGATTCCATAATTTAAATGTAATTAAAGCAAATATTAATACTAGCAGAATAGTTTTGATAGAAATTCAAATTATTTGTATCATTCTAGTCATAAGTATCAATAGATTTAAAAATTTACACAAGATTTGAAACATTAATCCCACTTTAAAAAAACATATTTAAGGAATTAATTGAGCAAATGTAGAAGGATATATAAAGATGCTCACCATGCAATTTTTTTTTAAATTAAAAATCAAAGGACAAGTAAAGACAGGAACCAACCTAAGTTGGCCCATGTATATACTGAAATAGCTGACAGGATAGTGTATACCAGTAAATGTGTACCTTTACCTTCATCAACTAGCTTGAGTTTCAATAAGCAAATTAGTGTATATATCTGTTTCCAGGGAAAGAAGAAAGGTAAAGAATGTAGGTAAACATGGTCAGTGGTGCATCCCACTTGTCCAAAACCTTTTGCAAATAAAGAACAGTGTGACCTTTGAATATGGCTAGCAGAAATAATAAAGTAAAGCAAGATATGTGTGCATTTGGAGGTTGGCTACAGGGAATCATATACATAAATGTGATCTCATTTGCCATAAATACATATGTATTATCATTTTAATATTATTTCCTGATTATAAAGATTATATTTATGCCTTTACATACATATGACTTCATTTCTTTCCCAACTTTGCATAGCCGTACATAGCTCTGCTGCTGACCCAAGAATAATATTGTGATTCTAAATTTTCTCAAATATGGCCAGGTCATGATAAAAAGTATAAAGTCCATTAAGGTACTAATGCAAATTTCATTATTAAAGTAATCGATCTTGAAATAATGAAACTACCAAAACTAAAAGCAACTTGCACTTGAAATTTTTCTCTAGTGCCCCACTGGAGCCAAGGAGCTGCACATTCAACAAAGCGACTCTGGGGAATAAGGGCGAGTTCACCAGTACAAAGCCCCTTTGGCCCAGGGTCTCATAGCCAAAGAAACCTAGGAATTGCCTGTTAGGTGCCCCTCTCAAAGGAAGCTCTGGGGACAGAGCATCTTTCTCAGGCTGGGCCTCTAACCTCATCCACACTCGGCCATGCACAGCTGTTGGAGATTTAGGACACTTTGGCATATGTAGTATTTCCCACACTCTTGAAAAGAAGAACTTCAGTCTCAGCCTATATCTCACACAAAAGTTGGCATTTATCAAGTTGCAAATCAACAAAAATGCAAACTACCCAGACGCTCTGTTTCTTGACTTCAACCTTTAGTAAAGGATTGTCTACTATCTGGCATCTCAGGTGATGATGCAGGAAGCTTCTTGGAGAACACTAGCAAACTCTGCCTCATTTTCTCAGAAGGACTTAAAATTTTTCCTGGCTTCTCTGCCTGAGAAATGAGCCTTGAGTTATCCACAGTCTCAATTTGGAAACAGGGTTCTGCCCTAGAATCACAAGAGCTTAGCATAAACACCATTTTCTTTGTATTAACAAATGTTGTCAGATAAACAAAGATTCCAAAAATGGGACCTACATGAAAAATCTGTTCTTACAAACATAAACCCAAAAATCTAACTACTTGGGGAATATTCCCAACAGGATATTGCTAATTAAAGCAGTAAGACTTGGGATGGAGAAGAAGATAAAAATTTTGGAGAAACAGTGCTGGAGTTGAGTCAGGCTTTAAAAAAATTTAAAGGTGTGCCTGGGTGACTCAGTCAGTTAAGTGTCAGACTCTTGATTTTGGCTCAGATCATGATCTCAGGGTCATGAGATCGAGCCCCAGGTTGGGCTCTGTGGCAGGGGATGTGCTTGAGATTCTCTCTCTCTCCCTCTGCCCCTCCCCACCCCCTTTAAGATAAATAAATAAATAAATCTTTTTAAAAAATTAGGAAAGAAATTTAGAGTCAGCTATAATGTAGTGATTAAGAGCACAGACTCAGGGCCAGACGGCCTTGACCCTAAATTTAACCTCTCTCCATCTAGTTTCTTCATTTGTAAAAGAGAACTAAAAATGTTACGAGGGTTGTTAGAGGAGTGAGGGTTGTTATGAGCAGTAAGTGAATTAATACATGTGACCCTCCTAAAAAATGATCACCACATTGTTACGTGTAAATGTAAGCAGTTGATGTTATTGTTATTTTTTGTAATGTTGATTTACAAAAGTAAACTCAATTGCAAATGACCTATAAAATAAATATTACAAATCTATACAATGGGTGACTTTAAAAAATGGAGACTTACCACATTCCCTCATAGACTAGCATAGGGTCCCTCACAGACCAGCACAGGGCTTCTCACAGAAAAGGGAGAAGGGGGAGGCGGAGCAAGATGGCGGAGGAGTAGGAGACCTAGATTTCGTCTGGTCTCAGGAATTCAGCTGAATAGGGATCAAACCATTCTGAACACCTACGAACTCAACAGGAGATCGAACAGGAGAGTAGCAACAACTCTCTGAACAGAGAAGCGACCACTTACTGGAAGGTAGGACGTGCGGAGAAGTGAATCCGAGGCGATATTCGGGAGGATAGACGGCGGGGGAGGGGCCTCCGTCGGCCGCTTCTGGCAACTGCTAGAGCCGCGGAGCACAAAATCGGACCTTTTAGAAGTTGGCTCGGCGGAGGGACGTCGCTGCAGTGGCTAAGTGGGGGGTGGAATCCTCCCGGGACAGTGGGGTCTCAGGACCCTTGGGGTCACAGAGAGACCGGGGGTGCCTGAGTGCGCCAGAGCTCCCAGGTATCGGAGCAGGGAAGCCGGCTGCAGAGACGGAGCAGAGTCGCGGGCTCTCAGCTCCGGGTTGCCATAAACTGTGATCTGCGGCCCAGTCGGGGCACGGCTCCCCCAGCAGGGACCCAACAAGCAGCAGATCCGGGGAGACTCCCCTTCCTTCCCGGGGAGGAGCGGTGCGGGAACGCACTGCAGGGATCTGCTGGGTTTGGAGACTCCGCGCGGGGTCGGGTGCCAGAGATAGCAGCGCTCGATCACGGGCCGGGTGAGCACGGAGTGCGGCCGGAGACCGGGGACACGGAAGTGACTGCTTTTCTCTGGGGGCACACTGAGGAGCGGGGCCCCGAGTTCTCAGCTCCTCCGAGTGGAGATTGGGAGGCCACCATTTCTGCCCTGGTCCTCCAAAGCTGTACCAAGAGCTTGCAGGGAACAAAAGCTCCTGAGAGCAAACCTGAGCAGCTTCCTTAGCCCGGACCGACAAGGGCGGGGCAATTCCGCCTCCGGCAAAGACATTTGGAAACCACAGCAACAGGCCCCTCCCCCAGAAGATCAGCACAAACAGCCAGCAAGCCAAGACCAAGTTGATCGATCAAGGAGAATAGGAGAACTCCAGCGCTAGGGGAATACTGCACATAGATTCATGGCTTTTTTTTTTTTTTTTTTTTGCTTTTTTTGCTTTTTTTACCATGATTCATTATTTCATCAAAGTTAATTTTTGTTGACTGTTTTTTTTATTTTTCTTTTTCCCTTTTTCAACCAACATCTTATAAATCCCTTTTTTTAAAAAAAAAAAAACATTTTTTATTTTTCATTTGTAGAGTCATATTTTATCCCTTCATAGTAGTTACCCTTATTTTTGGCATATATATATAAGTTGTTCTCTCTTTAAAATTTTGAGGTACAGTTTCTTCTAACAGATCAAAATATACCCTAAATCACTAGTGTATGGCTTTGTTCTAGTCTCCTGCCTGATCACATTCTCTCCCTTTTTCCTTTTTTTTTTTTCTTAAATCTTCTTTCTTTTTTCAAACAACTTATCTTACCAAGTCCTTTTATAAAATCTTTTATAATTTTCATCTTTACAGTCATCTTCCATCCCTTCATTGTATCAACCCTTATTTTGTACATATATGTCTTTCTTCCTTTAAAATTTTAGGAGGCACTTTTTTCTAACAGACCAAAATACGCCCAAAATCTAGTGTGTGGCACTGATCTATGCACTAGCCTGATCATATTTGATCATATTCTGCCTTTTTTGTATTGTTTTGTTTTTGTTTTTATCTTTTTTTTTTCTTTTTCTCTTTCTTTTTTCTTTCTTTCCCTTTCTTTTCCCCTGGTTTCAGGTCTTTTCTGATTTGTATACAGTATATTTGCTGGGGACGTTGTAAACCTGTTAGCATTTTGTTCTCTCATTCATCTATTCTCCTCTGGACAAAATGACAAGACGAAAGAAATCACCTCAGCACAAAGAACAAGGGGTAGTACCGTCAGCCAGGGACCTACTCAATACGGACATTAGTACAATGTCGGACCTGGAGTTCAGAATCATGACTTTAAAGATACTAGCTGGGCTTGAAAAAAGCGTGGAAGTTATTAGAGAAACCCTTTCTGGAGAAATAAAAGAACTAAAATCTAACCAAATCGAAATCAAAAAGGCTATTGATGAGGTGCAATCAAAAATGGGGGCACTAAATGCTAGGATAAATGAGGCAGAAGAGAGAATCAGCGATATAGAAGACCAAATGATGGAAAATAAAGAGGCTGAGAAAAAGACAGAGAAACAACTACAGGATCACGAGGGCAGAATTCGAGAGATAAGTGATATGATAAGACGAAACAACATTAGAATAATTGGGATCCCAGAAGAAGAAGAGAGAGAGAGAGGGGCAGAAGGTATATTGGAGCAAATTATAGCAGAGAACTTCCCTAATGTGAGGAAGGAAACAGGCATTAAAATCCAGGAGGCACAGAGAACCCCTCTCAAAATCAATAATAATAGGTCAACACCCCGACATCTAATAGTAAAACTTACGAGTCTCAGAGACAAAGAGAAAATCCTGAAAGCAGCTCGGGAGAAGAGATATGTAACCTACAATGGTAGAAACATTAGATTGGCAACAGACCTATCCACAGAGACCTGGCAGGCCAGAAAGGACTGGCAAGATATCTTCAGAGCACTAAACGAGAAAAATATGCAGCCAAGAATACTATATCCAGCTAGGCTATCATTGAAAATAGAAGGAGAGATAAAAAGCTTCCAGAACAAACAAAAACTAAAGGAATTTGCAAACACGAAACCAGCCCTCCAAGAAATATTGAGAGGGGTCCTCTAAGCAAAGAGAGACCCTAAAAGCAGCAAAGAGCAGAAACGAACACAGACAACAGACAGTTAACAGTCACCTTACAGGTAATACCACGGCACTAAATTCATACCTTTCAATAGTTACCCTGAATGTAAATGGGCTAAATGCCCCAATCAAAAGACACAGGCTATCAGATTGGATTAAAAAACAAGACCGATCAATATGCTGTCTGCAAGAGACTCATTTTAGACCCAAAGACACCCCCAGATTGAAAGTGAGGGGGTGGAAAACCATTTACCATGCTAATGGACACCAAAAGAAAGCTGGGGTGGCAATCCTTATATCAGACAAACTAGATTTTAAAACAAAGACTGTAATAAGAGATGAGGAAGGACACTATATCCTACTTAAAGGGTCCATCCAACAAGAAGATCTAACAATTGTAAATATCTATGCCCTGAACATGGGAGCAGCCAATTATATAAGGCAATTAATAACAAAAGCAAAGAAACACATTGACAACAATACAATAATAGTGGGGGACTTTAACACCCCTCTGACTGAAATGGACAGATCATCTAAGCAAAAGATCAACAAGGATATAAAGACTTTAAGTGACACACTGGACCAAATGGACTTCACAGACATATTCAGAACATTCCATCCCAAAGCAAAGGAATACACATTCTTCTCTAGTGCCCATGGAACATTCTCCAGAATTGATCACATCCTAGGTCACAAATCAGGTCTCAATCGGTACCAATAGATTGGGATCATTCCCTGCATATTTTCAGACCACAATGCTTTGAAACTAGAACTCAACCACAAGAGGAAAGTCGGAAAGAACTCAAATACATGGAGGCTAAAGAGCATCCTACTAAAGAATGAATGGGTCAACCAAGAAATTAAAGAAGAATTTAAAAAATTCATGGAAACCAATGAAAATGAAAACACAACTGTTCAAAATCTTTGGGATACAGCAAAGGCAGTCCTGAGAGGAAAGTATATAGCAATACAAGCCTTTCTCAAGAAACAAGAAAGGTCTCAAATACACAACCTAACCCTACACCTAAAGGAGCTGGAGAAAGAACAGCAAATAAAGCCTAAACCCAGCAGGAGAAGAGAAATCATAAAGATCAGAGCAGAAATCAATGAACTAGAAACCAAAAGAACAGTAGAACAGATCAACGAAACTAGGAGCTGGTTCTTTGAAAGAATTAACAAGATTGATAAACCCCTGGCCAGACTGATCAAAAAGAAAAGAGAAATGACCCAAATCAACAAAATCATGAATGAAAGAGGAGAGATCACAACCAACACCAAAGAAATACAAACAATTATAAGAACATATTATGAGCAACTCTATGCCAGCAAATTAGATAACCTGGAAGAAATGGGTGCATTCCTAGAGATGTATCAACTACCAAAATTGAACCAGGAAGAAATAGAAAACCTGAACAGACCTATAACCACTAAGGAAATTGAAACAGTCATCAAAAATCTCCCAAGAAACAAAAGCCCAGGGCCAGATGGCTTCCCAGGGGAATTCTATCAGACATTTCAAGAAGAATTAATACCTATTCTCCTGAAACTGTTCCAAAAAATAGAAATGGAAGGGAAACTTCCAAACTCATTTTATGAGGCCAGCATTACCTTGATCCCAAAACCAGACAAAGACCCCATCAAAAAAGAGAATTACAGACCAATATCCTTGATGAACATGGATGCAAAAATTCTCACCAAAATACTAGCCAATAGGATCCAACAGTACATTAAAAGGATTATTCACCACGACCAAGTGGGATTTATCCCTGGGCTGCAAGGCTGGTTCAACATCCGCAAATCAATCAACGTGATACAATACATTAACAAAAGAAAGAACAAGAATCATATGATCCTCTCAATAGATGCAGAAAAAGCATTTGACAAAGTACAGCATCCTTTCTTGATCAAAACTCTTCAGAGTATAGGGATAGAGGGTACATACCTCAATATCATAAAAGCCATCTATGAGAAACCTACAGCGAATATCATCCTCAATGGGGAAAGGCTGAGAGCTTTTCCCCTAAGGTCAGGAACGCGGCAGGGATGTCCACTCTCACCACTGCTATTCAACATAGTATTAGAAGTCCTAGCCACAGCAATTAGACAACAAAAAGAAATCAAAGGCATCCAAATCGGCAAAGAGGAAGTCAAACTCTCACTCTTTGCAGATGATATGATACTGTATGTGGAAAACCCAAAAGACTCCACCCCAAAACTGCTAGAACTCATACAGGAATTCAGTAAAGTAGCAGGATATAAAATCAATGCACAGAAATCAGTGGCATTCCTATACACCAACAACAAGACAGAAGAGAGACAAATCAAGGAGTCGATCCCATTTACAATTGCACCCAAAACCATTAGATACCTAGGAATAAATCTAACCAAAGAGGCAAAGGATCTGTACTCAGAAAACTATAAAATACTCAGGAAAGAAATTGAAGAAGACACAAAGAAATGGAAAAACGTTCCATGCTCATGGATTGGGAGAATCAACATTGTGAAGATGTCAATGCTACCTAGAGCAATCTACACATTCAATGCAATCCCCATCAAAATACCATCCACTTTTTTCAAAGAAATGGAACAAATAATCCTAAAATTTGTATGGAACCAGAAGAGACCCAGAATAGCCAGAGGAATACTGAAAAAGAAAAGCAAAGCTGGCGGCATCACAATTCCGGACTTCCAGCTCTATTACAAAGCTGTCATCATCAAGACAGTATGGTACCGGCACAAAAACAGACACATCGATCAATGGAACAGAATCAAGAGCCTAGAAATGGACCCTCAACTCTATGGTCAACTTATCTTTGACAAAGCAGGAAAGAATGTCCAATGGAAAAGAGACAGTCTCTTCAACAAATGGTGTTGGGAAAATTGGACAGCCACATGCAGAAGAATGAAACTGGACCATTTCCTTACACCACACACAAAAATAGACTCCAAATGGTTGAAAGACCTAAACGTGAGACAGGAGTCCATCCAAATCCTAAAGGAGAACACAGGTAGCAACCTTTTCGACCTTAGCCGCAGCAACTTCTTCCTAGAAACATCGCCAAAGGCACGGGAAGCCAGGGCAAAAATGAACTATTGGGATTTCATCAAGATAAAAAGCTTTTGCACAGCAAAAGAAACAGTCCACAAAACCAAAAGACAACCGACAGAATGGGAGAAAATGTTTGCAAATGACATATCAGATAAAGGGCTAGTATCCAAAATCTATAAAGAACTTATCAAACTCAACACCCAAAGAACAAATAATCCAATCAAGAAATGGGCAGAAGACATGAACAGACATTTCTCCAAAGAAGACATCCAAATGGCCAACAGGCACATGAAAAAGTGCTCAACATCGCTCGGCATCAGGGAAATCCAAATCAAAACCTCAATGAGATACCACCTCACACCCGTCAGAATGGCTAAAATTAACAAGTCAGGGAACGACAGATGTTGGCGGGGATGTGGAGAAAGGGGAACCCTCCTACACTGTTGGTGGGAATGCAAGCTGGTGCAACCCCTCTGGAAAACAGTATGGAGGTTCCTCAAACAGTTGAAATTAGAGCTACCGTTCGATCCAGCAATTGCACTACTGGGTATTTACCCCAAAGATACAAATGTAGGGACCCGAAGGGGTACGTGTACCCCAATGTTTATAGCAGCAATGTCCACCATAGCCAAACTGTGGAAAGAGCCAAGATGCCCATCGACAGATGAATGGATAAAGAAGATGTGGTATATATACACAATGGAATATTATGCAGCCATCAAAAGGAATGAGATCTTGCCATTTGCAACGACATGGATGGAACTGGAGGGTGTTATGCTGAGTGAAATAAGTCAATCAGAGAAAGACATGTATCACATGACCTCACTGATATGAGGAATTCTTAATCTCAGGAAACAAACTGAGGGTTACTGGAGTGGTTGGGGGTGGGAGGGATGGGGTGGCTGGGTGACAGACATTGGGGAGGGTATGTGCTACGGTGAGCGCTGTGAATTGTGCAAGACTGTTGAATCACAGTTCTGTACTTCTGAAACAAATAACGCAACATATTTTAAGAAAAAAGAAAAAGAAGAAGATAACAGGAGAGGAAGAAAAGGGGAGTATGTCAGAGGGGGAGACGAACCATGAGAGATGATGGACTCTGAAAAACAAACTGAGGGTTCTAGAGGGGAGGGGGGTAGGGGGATGGGTTAGCCTGGTGATGGGTATTGAGGAGCGCACGTTCTGCATGGAGCACTGGGTGTTATGAACAAACAATGAATCATGGAACACTGCACCAAAAACTAATGATGTAATATATGGTGATTAACATAACAATAAAAAAATTAAAAAAAAAAAAAAAGAAAAGGGAGAAGGGACACCTGGGTGGCTCAGTTGGCTAAGCAACTGCCTTTAGCTCAGGTCATGATTCCAGGGTCCCAGGATCGAGTCCTGCATCAGACTCCCTGCTCAGTGGAGAGTCTGCTTCTCTTTCTCCCTGCCACTCCCCCTGCTTGTGCTCTCTCTCTCTCTCTCTCTCTCTGACAAGTAAGTAAATAAAATCTTTAAAAAAAAGTGGAAAAGAAAAGTGAGAAGACTGGGGACTCCCAAGGGTCTAAATGAAAATTGTGGGAAAACCTCATGGAGATAGAAGGTGGTTGGGTCTCAGTGTGTACATGTAGGAAATGGCAGTCTGGAGCTGAAAGGCCCAGGCACTCCGGACCAGGTTTAGGTTTAGGCTGGTGGGGAGCTTTCTACTTGACTTACCTTCACCTGAATTGCCCAGATGAAACAAAAGAACAGCAGGGTCAGCTGGAGTCATGAGTTGTCATCAAGACAGCATTGAAGGGAAGGGTACCAGTGACAGCAGTGGATGTTGATTGGGTGGCCCCAGAGCACATTCTAACACTGCTTCCACCCTTCCTCACCCTCTACACACAAAGGCCTTCGCCATGGAGGTCCCTTGATTCTCAGAACTGAGAGGAAGTCCAAGTTACTGAGCGGTCCCATGAGGGCTGCTAAGCCCAGTGGCTGGGGAGTAGGGGAAGGCATGTAAACAAGTGCTTGAACCCAGGTCATAAAGCCAAGCAGCCTCCACCCAACACTCCCTGACACTCAGAGTGAGGGGCCCCATAGAGCCGTGATCATGCTGCAACTCTGGTTCTCGTCACCAGCCAGGGGAAGCTGATCGTCCCAAGGTCATGAGTTCACAGGGAAAAAGAAAGATATCTGAAGAGCACAAGCACAAATATAAAAAGCAGAAAAGCTAAACATATGATGACATAAGAATTAGCGTTAATGGAACAGGAAAAAACACAATAATTTAACATAAGAATAAAAAAAATACCCAAAGAAATAAGAGAGGATATTGGAAACATTAAGCAGAAATAAGCAGTTATTAAAAAGAAGAAAAATGGAATCACTGAGTATGAAAGTTTGTAATTAAGGAACACTAGAGAGGAGATGAATAGAAAGAAAATACAGCAGGAAAATTAATCAGTGAGCTTTGAAAGATCAGGTTTAGGAACTCTCTCTCTGAAAACATCAGCACGGAAGTGAGAGTGTCAGCATTGATATAACTGGAGTATCGAGAGAAGAGAAAAAAACAGTGGGGATATTTGGAGAAATGATACATTAAATTTCTCAGATACAGAGATTAAAGATTTCAGATTGAGGTGGCTCAAGGAATGTTAAGAAGGATGTCTTAAGGGAGGAAAAAAAGACTTAGGTATGTTTTGTTGAAATTAAATAACATCACAGAAAAAGAAAAAATCTGGGCGCCTGGGTGGCTCGGATGGTTGGGCGTCTGCCTTCGGCTCGGGTCATGATCCCAGAGTCCTGGGATCGAGTCCCACGTTGGGCTCCCTGCTCCTTGGGAACCTGCTTCTCCCTCTGTTTCTCTCTCTCTCTCTCCCTCTCTCTCTCCCTCTGTCTCTCATGAATAAATAAATAAAATCTTTAAAGAAAAAAAGAAAAAATCTAAGAGCTTCAAGAGGAAAAAACATACATCACTGACAAAGGAAAACAGATTAGGTTATATCCAATATCTCAACAGAAACAGTGGATGCACCATAAAATGGGGACTTCAAATCAAGAATTTTATATCCAGCTAAACTCTCATTTAAATGCAAAGATAAAACAGAGATAGTATCAGGAATGTAAAACTTCACAATCTCTGTCAAAACACTTGCAAGAAATACTCCGGCAAAAAGAAATAGTCACAAAGTCAACAAAAGATACAGGAAGTTAGGGTTAAAAAAACTTTAAAAGTCTATTACCTAAATGTGGAATTAATCAAAAAAAAATGGAGAGAAATATATATATTTAAATCTGTCTTTTCTTCTTTCTTCATTTTCCATATCTTTTTATTTGTAAGCTAATTCAGGATACACATACACCCATGCACACACACAGACACACACACATTGTTTTCCTAATTAAAATTCCTGATAATACTCATGGGGTGGGAGTGGGGGAGTGAAGATAAAGACTGGGAGAATATCAGATGGAAGTAAACATATGCTAAAGTAATTACCTATTCCAAGGAAGTCGGAAGTATTGGCAAGCTCAAGAAATTGACAGGGAGAGAAATCATAAGAATAATCACACGAGGTTAAGGATAAACATCAGAATAATAAAAATAGGCTAAATTTTTTTAAAAGATTTTATTTATTTATTTTTGACAGAGAGAGACAGGGAGCGAGAGAGGGATCACAAGCAGGGGGAGTGGGAGAGGGAGAAGCAGGCTTCCTGCTGAGCAGGGAGCCTGATGCAGAGCTCGATCCCAGGACCCTGGGATCATGACCTGAACCAAAGATAGACGCTTAATGACTGAGCCACCCAGGTACCCCTAGACTGTAAATTTTAAATGAACAAAAGAAAAATTATTCCAATAGAACATGCAAGAGGAGAAAGTGAACAAATAAAAACAAAAAGTAAAGTGAAGGGAAATGGTAAAAAAAAATCATAGAAGTAAATTGTAACCTAAAATAATTACAAAATAAGTGAAATAAATGTATGTGCAAAAATAACATTGTGACTTTGAAGTAAAACGAAGGTTTCCTATTTTTTTTAATCTTTTTTTTTAAAGATTTTATTTACTGATTTGAGAGAGAGAGAGCTAAGGGGAGGGGGGGTTGGGTTGGGGGAGAGGGCAAAGGGAGAGGGACAAGCAGACTCCCCGTTGAGCAGGAAGCCCAACCCCAAGACCCTGGGATCATGACTTGAGCCACCCAGGCGCCCCAACAAAGATTTCTTAAATGAGACACAAAACATAGTAGAGAAAACTTATATATTATAATTTATTAAAATTAAGAACTTCCACGCATCAAAAGACATCATTTAACAGAGTGCAAATGCAACTTAATAGAAAAGGAGAAGATATTGATAATGCATGTATTTGAACCAGGCCTCATTTCTAGGCCTTAATATTTTTATACATCAATAAAACTAGACAAACAGTTAAAAAGTGGACAAAAGACTTGAGGATGCACTTCACACACACACAAAATACTAATGGCCAAGAATTATATGAAGAGATGCTCAATTAAATTTATTAGCAGAGAAATACAAAGTAAAATGTCAGTATAATTCCACTACATACCACCCAGCTAAAATTATAAAAGCGGAAAATGCCAAGAGTTGGTGAAAATGTAGAGGCACTAGATCCCTCATATATTGCTGATAGGAGTGTAAATTTGTACAACTAAAAAATTCTTAGTGGTATCTACTAAGGTTGAATATACCCTATGACCCAGCAATTCTGTTTCTAGGTATATAATTCAAGAGAAATGTAAATATGTGTCTACATGTGTGCCCCAGAAGACATGCACTAGAATGTTCATAGCAGTCCAAATAATAATAGCAAAAATCAGGAAATCATCAAAATGCCCAACAACTAAAGAGATAAATACACTGTATATTTATACAATGAAAGTCTATACAGTAGTGAACATGAACAATCAAAATATTTACACAACAATGTTGATTGATCTCACGAACATAAACAAAAGACAGATCCATCTGAATAAAGCACAAAAAAAGGTCAAATTAATCCCTGCTCTCATAAGTCAGAATAGTGGTTTCCCTTGGGGGATAATGACTGAGAGAGAGCACAAGAGAACTTCTGGGGTGCTGGTAATAAACCGGGGGCTTTACATGGATGTGATCTTTTTTGTGAAATTCTCTGAGTTCTTAATTTTGTTATATACATTTTCTGTATGTATATTGAACTTCAGTAAAAATTTAAACATATAAATAAGGAAAACTCACTAATTATAAGACAGACACACGAACATTGGATTTTTTAAAAATTCTGCATGTGTTGTCCATGTGTTGTTAAATAAAGACATATTTTAAAAAGAAATTCATAAAAGTTGAAAATAAGAAACAAAAAAAGCAGATAAATACTAAAAGCAGGGTATCAATTTCCATATTGAATAAAACAGAATTTAAGGTGCCAAATAACATGAGAAGGAAAGGTGGATATTACATATCTTGGTTAAAAAAATAAGGTAAGAAAATATAATGATAATACACATGCAGGCCCCTAAAAATACAGTCTCAAAGTATATAGAGCAACAACTGAAAGAATTACAGGGAGAGATAAACAGTTATATTTGGAGAATGTCACATGTCTATTTTGGAAACTAAGAGATCAAGTAGACAAAAATAAGCGAGAAGTAAACAATTTGAGTAACATTTTAAATAAGCTCATACTAACACATTTATACTCAGCAAAGAGGCAATAATAAATTTTGTGACCCATCATTTCTGCTCACATCTCATTGGCAAGGTCTTAATTAAATGACCAAAACTAACAGCAAAGAGGCTGAGAAATACAGTCTTTCATGTATGGGCCCTGCATAAAATTGAGGGATTTATTACTAAGGAAAAAAACCCACACAAGACAAATGATTAACAAAGCTGGTTTTTTACAAATACTAATACAATAGACCTCCAGCAAAATTTATCAAATGGAAAAGAGACAGAACATCAAAATAAATAAAATACTATCACATAATTTGTAGTTTTTAAAAAGAATTGTATAAAGACCTAATGATCAAAATTAAAAACCTAAAAAAATGGACAAAAATCAGTAAAAATTCAAATGCTGAAATTAGCATAAGAAGAAATATGATACCAATAGCTTTCAAAAAATTGAAAAGGAACTCAAAAACATTCGCCCTTTTAAAAGCCCATATTTACATGGCCTTATAAGTGAGCTTCACCAAATTTTACAAGAATAAATCATTCTTTTATACATTTTTACAGAAAAAAATGCATAACACCTATCCTGCTCATTTTAATAAAAGCTCATATGACCTGGATGCTCAAATCAGATAATGGCAGGACAAAAAGAGCAGTCGTATATAAATACAGATATATGTTTGTACATAAAATATTCACAAATAAAATTCAACTGCTTACTTTAAAAAAACTGATAAACTCTGACCAAACAGGTTTTTATTCAAGAAATTTGAGAATGATTTCAATCAGAAAAATCTATCAATGCAATTCTCTGTATTTGTGGATCAAGGGAGAAAAACAGGATCATCTGAGTAGATACAGAGAATGCATTTAAGTCCAACATCTAGCTGTGGTTTTTAAAACAACAACAAAAAAAGTGGTGTTGAAAAAGAAAAACCAGAGCTGTATTCCTTCCAAATGAAATGATTACCTGAATAGAAACCTCAACAGAAGGCACAATTGTGGAAATTAATAAAAGAGCTAAGGTAGGTATTAGAATACAAAGCAACAGCTTTCTTTTATAGCAACAAAAATAAATTCAAAAATATGTTCAAATATTAAGATACCATTCACAGTGGCAACATAAGTTATAGATTATCTGGAAGTCTTCTTAATGAAGAATGCACAAATCATTTACAGAGACATAGATCTCTGGTAAAGGACATTAAAGAAGGTCAAATAAATGCAAAGAACACCACGGTTGTATGTGGAACAAGTTAACATTATAAATACGACGATTGCCTGCACATTAACATATAGATTTAATAAGATGACAAAAATGCCAGATAAATTTTTAGGAGCCTCACATACTGATCTTAAAACATACGTGGAAAAATACAAGACAAAAAATAGCTAGAGGGTTTTCAAAAAAGGAGAGCATGAGGGCAGAGCAGGGATGAAGGCTGTTGGTGGGCGGAAACTTGACCTAACAGGTATTGATACTTACTAAGTGGCAATGATAGTGATGAAATGATGATGATGATGATGATGATTTTTTTTACATAGTCAAACATCCTTTCCATTGCCCTTCATTCCGTACTGCATCTCTTAGCTTCCACCTGGGATTATTTTCCCTTTGGAAGAACATCCTTTGTATACTTTCTGATGTGGTCAGCTAAAGACAAATGCTCTGTTTTTTCTGAAAAGACCTTTATGTCACTTTCATTTTTATAGATTATTTTTGATATTGCTGGAATTTAAAATAAATAATAATTCTTTACCATTTGAAATATATTATTTTACTGACTTTCACTATTTTTTTTATAAGTCGGCCATCAGCAGTAGAAGACCCAGGTTTTGTGTTATCTGAAGCTTATAAAATTTAAGAGTGCTTATTTTTAAAAGAATACAAATTATTAATATGAAGTAAGGTTCAAAATTGAATATTTATTTAGAATAAGAGAAGAAATCACAAAAAATACAAATTTATAAACATAAAAATACAAGCATCAGAAATCTAGAGAAACAAAATTATATTATTACTTAACTACCTAACAAAACCTTGTAATACTTCCCCCCCGCCTTTTTTTTGCAATAAGTTCTTTGGTGTCTCTTCATATGGTAACTATTTTTTAAGAGTAAACTTTTCTCTAGCATGTTTGAAATTTATTTTTTGTTACCGATTGTTTATAAAAATTTCTTTAGCATCATCCTTTATTAGTAATGCAATGAAAAAAAGTTTATGAATGTTGTCAAAATTGGGAAAATCCATATCAAGTTTCTTTCATGTATGAGCTATAAGATTTGGAAGAATATTCTATAGACTTGCTTCTGGCTTCTGTATGTTTCAAATCTTTTGTTTGTCTGCTTGCTTGCTTGTTTTTCTCTACTACCCACACACTTCCAGCATGGCCACCATAAGCATACTTATGCTAAGATGCTACCTTTAACCTTACACCTTTGTGTCATGGCAAGTCCTCATAATCAGCAGGAAAGAGTACTCCTGAAAACTGTTCATGTATTATAATGGTATATGTGAAAGTGACCAAGAACCACATAATTCTATTCTGTTAAACCAAACAAGATGAATTACTTAGTCAACTTCCCTTTAAAAAAAAAAGATTTTATTTATTTATTTGAGAGAGAGAGAGAGCGATAGCAAAAGAGAACATGAGCAGGGGTAGGGGAGAGGGAGAAGCAGGCTCCCCACTGAGCAGGGAGCCTGACTCGGGTCTCAATCCCAGGACCCTGAGATCATGACCCGAGCGGAAGGCAGATGCTTAACCGACTGAGCCCCCCAAGCGCCTCCTCAACTTCACTTTGATGTGATCTCCAAAAATCCTGGAACGACTCTAACACCATCCATCATAGTAGCTAATATATATTGGGAAATTGGAGTGAAAAAAAAAAAGAAAAAAAAGAGCAATCAATTAACATTAAGATATCTTACTAGTATGTTTTTTAAAAACTTATGACCATGTAAACAGATGCTTCAGAAGGGCCCCATGTGAGTGAGGAGCCTGGAATTTCAACTTCATTGGTGTCACAGAAATCCATCCCTGGCAGTCTGTTTTATTGTTGCTCTTTCCTTCTTTTTCTTGCTGCTTAGAAGCTTTTCCTTTGTGTTTTCTTTCTTCCAGTTTTACTCTCTTGTGCCTAAGTGTGGTTTTTGCTTTTGTTTTTATTTATATTTATCCTGCTTAGAGATTTTAGGACTTCTTAATATGTGGCTTGATGTTTTTCATTAGTTTTAGAAAACCCTCAGCCATTATCTCTTCAAATATTATTCCTGTTTCATTCTCCCTGTTCTCTCCTTCTGGTACTCTAATTATGCATATTTTAGAATATCTCAGTGTATCCACTATGTTTGTTATAATGTCTTCTGTGCTTTTCATCCTTTCATCTTTCCATGCTTCAGTATAGATACTTTCTTCTAACCTGTCTTCCAGTTCACCAATTCTCTCTTCAGATGTGCGTAATCTGATAAGTTAATTTTGGTTATTGTAATTTTCAGTTCTAGAATTTTTATTTGAATCTTTTTTATAATTTCTAGTTCTCTGACAAAATTCACGATCTTATTTGTTATTTCTTTGAGCAGAGTAAATAAAGTTCTTTCAGAGTCTATAGTCTGATAGCTCAATTTCCTCGATTAACTATGGGTCTGTTACTACTGTCTATTGCTTCTTTTGCTTTTTTCCCCCCTCACTGAGTTTTATTATCTTTTCATATGTTCATTTTTTTACTGAGTCCTTGATATTATGAAAAATTAGAGAAATAGAATAATTTTAAGCCTAGGATAATCTTATCTTCCTACACATGGATTTATATTGCTTTTGAAAATCTTCCAGGATTCACTAGCAAAAAAATGCAACACTTAAATACAATGCCAGAGATTAAGATGAATGAAGGCTGGACTTCAGTCCTTTTGAAAGCCAGTTTATTTCTGGTTTACCATTTCTCCCAGGGATTAGCCTTTCAAAATCCTGATTCAAAGTTAGGAGGGTTACTAAGCTTCCTTTTCCTTAGTACATTCTGAGTTCTATCCCCTCAAAGCTATTGATAGCTTTTCCCACTTCTTGCCTGTCAGCCACCTCTTCTGGGATGGAAAGTTGCTTCTAGAAGAAAACCTTTTCAAATTCCAGGTTCATGTGGAGTTTCTTCTCCCATATTTTGTTCTTACGTTCTTATGTTTCTTCTATTGTTCTTATGCCTTGATAGCTCTCTGATAAATTTCAACAGATGTTTAAAAATACATATCTTGTCTAGCTTTTCCACTCATTCTTAATGAGAGGAAAGATCCAAATTACTTAGTCTATATTCCCAGTTCAACTCCTCCAAAGCCAAACTTGTTGCTGTGCCAGACAAAAGTTGTGAGTATGGGGACCCACCCCTCAAAGCTCTCTATTCACAGAAACTAAAGACTTTGAGCAGATGGATTTCATGAAATTGCTAACCAGCTGCTGGAGATTCAAAAGAATCTTACTATTTATATTAGCATTGATTGACTAAGTTATTGAATCCTTTTAAAATAGAAATTCAGGCCACCATTCCTAAGCAAATTTCTGGTCGCAAGGTCTTCTCCTATCCACAGAAAAATAAGCTAGGATTCTCAAAGACAAACAGAACTTGAGATGAACATAGCACACACTAAGCTCATCATCTAAGGCTTTGACCTCCTCTTCAATGGGCAATGCTTCTGCTCTCAAGAGAGCCCAGACTCTGAGCATCTCACCTGCTAGAAAGAATCTAGTGCAGTCTTCATTCATTCAATCTTAGACTTTCTTGCATAAGGGAATATCAGCCAACATGTTCTCTCTCTCTCTCCTTGACTCCCTCCCCACCTATCTGCTCAGGATATATACATTTAATTAATTCAGCTTTACCTCCAACCTGTAAATAGTGGAAGAAGTGTCAGATTTATATGGTGGATAAATAACAAGGATTTTCCCGGGAGACTCCGTCCTGGTGAAAAAGGGTAACTGTAATTTTCAGCTGTGAGTAATTGTGCATAATATAATCCTAAATGATTTTTCTTCTGTAATTTCATTAGAGTTTAGAAATTTAATTAGATTTTGAATCACTCTGAAATAAAGTAGCAAAACACCGAGAGACTGAAAGCGGTGGTTATTTTGTCCTTTGAGGCCACACTCTTGGTCTCAAATTGGCATGTCTTCATTAGGAGGAAGTTTGCAGAACTTCTTGATATATTATTGTCTTTCAGAATGGACTCTGAATAGGTCTTTAGAGAGCATTAGAAGAGTACACAATTATTATACACACTCTTCTTGAGGTTTAAGATCATCTGCCTTGCATATACTTAATAAAAATATGTCTCTAAAGTTGTTTAAGAAACTATGGAGATAGGAAAGATGTTCCTTGAATGCCCCAATGCTGTTCCTGGATTATTAGCAACTACCTGTACATTATGATGCAGTGAGGGGCTGTTTGCTTAACTTTAATGATTATGTAAGGTTTATGGTTATTTTTATTGCTACAACATATGAACTGTCATGGTGGCTGTAATTAGAGGCAAGCTAAAGCGCTACTGTTACAGTCCTCTGGGACTGGGGAGAAACTACTTCCTTCTTATCAACTTTGCCTCTGTGCAAGAGTTGGCAAAAAAAAAAAAAGAAGGAATCAAATTGAATGAATAGTTCTTACCTCAAAACAGGTTATGACACAGAAAAAAAATGAAAAGAACATGAAAACTTCAAGCCAACAGCTTGCACCTAACGAAGCTGCAAGGAAGCAATCTTCTGTTCCCTGAAATATCCTCATTTGTTGAATTCTCTGAAGGGCTGTTGCCCACATTTTTTCCCAAAGGCCATCCAAGTGGCAGGTTGATGGCAGAAATGCGCTAAGGGCTTCTGCATATCTCTGCCACTCTGCTGCAACCTCTATCCAAATATCCTCAGTTGGGGGCTGAGAAATTTGGGACAGACTGAAATGTATAGAGAAAACAGCCCAGAGGCTCTGGGAGTTCATGTAGGAGTCCCTGGGTTACAGAAAATATAAAGTCAGGAGCCCTAAGAGATAAAATGGGTCAGACAATCCAACTACAGTCAGTCTGAAGAAGGTGGGATGGGTTAGCTGGAAGCTGAAGGCACAGTTACAGACTCAGGGGAGCTGAGATTTCCATGGTATGAATAGGAGGGTCGAAGGGGCACTGGGATGAAAGAAAGAGGAGAGGGATTCTGTTGAAAGGAGAGCCATGGGAGCAGGTCCAGGAGACACTGGGGTGAGAGAATGGAAACCTAGGCCTGGTGGGAGCAGAGCAGCAGAATTGAGATGGACTGGGCAGTGGCAGACCCAGGAAAACATGGCGCCAGGTGCCAACTCCACCCACACAAACCATGCTGGTCCATTTCCTGCCTTCTCTTCTAGATCGTGAGTTCTCTGAGCAACAGGGATGTTTCAGATCCTTTTTTGTTTCCATGACACACACACACAACAATTCCCAGAAAACAGCAGAATTTCAGTAACTGTTGAATGAATGAGTGAATGAATGAATAAACAAACGAACAGGATCAGAGCGTAGCCAAGGAAAGCCAAAGCCTCTGCTGTAAGTGGGAACTGATGGGGGCTCAGCGTTTGCCCTTAGATAGTAAATGAGGTACATGGATGGGGGCCTTCCTCCAGAAGGTGGGTTGGTAATTCTTAACAAAAACGTTCACAGTGGATATGCTCTTTGACATGCAAACCGCACTGTTGGAGTTCTTTCTTAAGAAAACAACCTCAAAGATGGAAAATAGCCCTATGCACCGATATACCTCTAACAATGAAAAATTAGAAATAACACAAATGTTCAAAAAGGAACATACCAAACCAGGACACACACACTTGATGGGATATAGGATATAGTGCAACTAATAAGAATAATTTTTACAAAGTAATAATATGGAAAAGCCCATTTGAGGAGAAAACAGTATACGAAATTTATTTAAACAGCATGATTACAAAAACACACAGAAGAAAAGACTGTCACGAAACATATCAAAATGACAGGAATAGCTGTGTTTGGACTATAAGCCTACGGGAGAATCAATATCTCCTCCTCCCAACTTTCTGCGTTTTCCAAACTTTCATTAATGCCACAGCAGTGGTCCCACTTCTAAAAGAGCCCTCAGCCCCATCCACATCAGTAG
The DNA here is from genome assembly GCF_037043125.1 of Eumetopias jubatus. Lineage (NCBI taxonomy): Eukaryota > Metazoa > Chordata > Mammalia > Carnivora > Otariidae > Eumetopias > Eumetopias jubatus. Next base: position 41,487,465 of record NW_028274823.1, on the reverse strand, counting down.
CCCCCAAATGCCTGCCAACCCGCAGGCCCAGCCGACAAGCAGGCTCTTCCAGGGGAAGAGTTTCCCAGGGGATTTCTAGTGAGATTTTCACGGGGGAATTGTCTCCTGAGCTCAGCAACCCCTACCCCAACCCCCATCTGGTGACATCTGCTCACAAAAACCTAAATCCAGCCCTGTTGAATATGTACAGCAGCTCGAAGTCATGGAGCTGAATGAAGCTTTATGCATTTTCCCCTTGCTTTCAAGATTTTATTCCATTTTATTTTATGCAAGTCACCAAGGCTCCATTTGTGTCAAACTTCTGCCTTAGGTCCCAATCGGGACAATTATCTACCACTTATCTGCATCCTTCTGTCATTTCCACTGGAATTTAGTGTTCTCATCACATCCTGTTCTGAGCTTCGCCTGCTTCCGAGCAGTTGGGAAGAGCTTTCTCCAGTGTCAGACATCATCTTCCAGCTCAGCTCTGGTGCTTCCAGGGGCCGCCTATCCTTCACTCTGCTCAGAGGTTTGCCTCACCAATTACCTGAGCTCCAAGCCGCGGACCCTCTCCTCGGGCCCTTTGCTCTGTGAGGAACAGAGAGACAGAAGCAGTGGGCGCCAGGGGAGCCAATAGAAGGAACAAGATTGTGAGTCAATTGTGAGCGATAATTAAAGTTGGGGGTTGGGGGGACACTAAGGGAGGATGCAGAGCCCACACTCAAAACTACACAGGCAGGAAGAAGTGAGCACTGTTGGGTTGGAGAAACAGCTCTCTGGAAAAAAACGAAAAGAGAGAGAGAGAAAGCTGAGCCATGACCTAAGTGTCTGGGGCTGAAACCCTGGGAGTCCAGGCTGTTCTTGGGGCCCAAAGAGGGGTCCTGGGCTTGGGAGCCTTCAGTGCTGGCTCTGAGCTCTGGCTCGCTCCTTACCAGTTGCGCCTAGCTGAAGCAGGATGAGTCATGGTTGTCCCATTGCGTTGTTAGGAGGCAGTGCCAGCCCAAAAGGGGAGGCAGCGGCGTGCACGGTTAGGAGCTCCGCCCTGGAGCCAAACTGCCTGAGACCCAGTCTCCACATCCTCAGATGTGGAGAACCCGGCGTCATCTGAGGCAAGTCACATAACATCCCTGGGCCTCAGTTTCTTCATCTGTAACCTCAGGATGATGGTCACAGTGAGCTGACATGCGAGCAATGAAGACTGCACCTGCCACACTTCGATGCTCACTCACTAAGCCAGGACAGTGTCTGGCACATAGAAGGAACACCTCACACCGAGTCTCCCTGACCTCAGGCTTCACTGGCTTCCAGCTGTTGCAGAAGCAGGGAACATCTGGGCTTCTCTCTTCCGGGTTCCTTTGGGTCCCACATCCAGCTGTGCCTGGTTTGGGCCTGCTCGTGTGCTCCCACCTTCCCAAGCTGGGCAGCTCCAGCTCCATGATGGCCCACCTGCAACTGCCTGGCCTCACTTTCATCTCCACCCCCCACCCCGCCACCCCTCAGTGGCCAGAAACAGGGGGTTCACCACCGCCCTGCCCCAAGGCTGGCTCCACCTCCTCTCTAGACACAGTCAGCCAAGTGCTGGTGACAGAGTCACTCTGTGTCCCGGCTACCCCACACCCTCCCTCGCTTCACCTCCCTGCCGGGGCTTGTCATCCCAGCCACACACGAGGCTTGCAGCTGGCTCTCCAGGGCCACCCCAGCCCACCCCCAGGAGGCACAGGAGCAGAGCTCCTCTCCTCCCTGAGGAAAGATGGCAGAGCCTGCATCTCCTCCATCTTTGCTCCTGGTGTCAGCACAGAACTCCTGGCGGGACACCTGGCACACGTCCAGCCCAGGGAGGGAGGTAGAATCCCATGATTATAGACAGACTTGGCCTTCCAAGAGGAACCACAACAAAGCCACAGCCCTTCCTGTAAGAACCGCTGTGATGAAAGTGAACTTTCCAGAAAGATTTGTCTCTCAGGCCTCAAAGCTTTCACAGGAACTATCAGAGAGGATTCTCCATCCCTCAGGGCCTGGGTGGCAAGAACAGTTTCCCTTGGGCCCCCACATTTTCTCTGTCTTTGCTTCTCTTCAGAAACATCATTAATAATAGCAGCTGTTATCAAGGTACGGAGTGAAGACCCTGGGCGCTGCTATCCCTTCTCCAGATAAGGAAACTGACTCTGAGAGTAGAGCAGCTTGCCCAGGGTCCACGAGACTGGAACTTGGCCTGCTGACCCCCGAGCCCATGCTCTTCTCACAAGAAAAGTCCCCAGTGCTGCTGGAGGGGAGTTTGGAGCTCATTCGTGAAGTCAGATCCAGGAACTCTTAAGACCCTTCAGCCTGGAGTGGCCACTTGGACTAAAGCAGGGCATCTGGATGCTGTTTGGGGAACGGGGAGTGCCTCTCACACTCTCCCTGGCTGCCGCTGGCCAGCCTCATCCCTAAGCTGAGTGACTGAAGAGCAAAGTGATTCGTCTTCCAGCTTTGCACCCCAGAGAAAACCCTGGATTTTGCTAGTGCTGCACCCCTTCCTCCCCCCACTGTAGAAAACCTAGGAAGAAAATTCTCTGGTGCTCTGGATTGGAAATGTCATCCTCTGGTCTGTCATGGGGGTTTTTCCTCCTAGGCAACTTTGATGTAAATACCTGCTGGTGGGGCAGTAAGACATTAAAAATACCTACAGAAACTAAAAGATATTATATGGCCACCACCACCAATGGTGCTGTTTGGGGACAGGAAGTCCCCTGGGGGCACATCCATCATCCTCCATACAGCTCTCATTGAAGAAAAATCTCTAGTCTACTCAGCCTGAGTGCAAGAGCCAGGCCCTCAGCAATGGAGAGTACCCTGGAGGGGGCAGTACTGGGGGAGATAACTCCTACAGCAATTCCTCTGATCACCTGTGCACCCCCCAGGGCCTGAAGCCATTCACTGCAGCATAGGTCTTGTGTCAGGAGTGTTCAGTGCGGACTTTGCCGTGCCTTTCTTCCCAGGAGGAGGTGTGGTACAGAGGCAGGGGCTGTGAACCTGATTTGCTAATGGGGAGAAGAGAGGTTACAAGCTTACCACACAATTGTCTTAGCTATCACTTTACCCAGTGGCCTTTGAGTCAGGTCAGCAGAAACTGCTTTCCATTTCAAAGGCAGGAGAGAGCCTGGTAGGTTTAAAGTCAATCATCTCAGACCCAGGAGAATGTTAGTCTGAGCAAGAAAACTAGAGAACTGAGCTCAGTTCTCTATACCAAGGGCAAATATCAGGCACAGTCTCACACCCTTCCTGAGAATCAATTTTCCCCATTAGGAAGGAAACTGATAACAGTTCCAGAATGGACATAATACAAGCATTTGCTTAGAAGGATTTTGTTTGATCATATCGTTTCTCAGAATATACAGAATTATACAAAAGAAAAAAGAAATGTATCTGTACATTTCCCTTGCAGCTTGGGGCAAGTTTTATTGCTTTTAGCCCAAAGCCCAGGATGAGATTTAGACTAAAGAGCGAATAAGCTATGATCTTTAGTGTGGCTCAGGGTTACAGGGAGCAAATGATTTTTGGAGCACAACTGGAAAGGTATTTAGCATTTTCAAAGGCAGTTCATCAAAGGAATCAGCATAGTATCCACCATATTGATTTATTTGGACTGTCTAACATCTCTTTAGCTCTGATTTTATTTGAAGAGCCACTGCACAGAAAGAGTGACATCAGAAGTAATGCATCCATCAGAGTCAGCAGTTAGGAGCCAGCCTTCTGTGGGTTGGTTTCTGTAAGTGCTAGTTAGAACAACATGGGATTCTGGGTGTGGCTCTGCAAGCAAACGTAATATGAAGATCCCACTACTTTAGGGTGGAGGTGACAAGGTCCCAAGACTGGGTGGGGTTATAGGAAAGCTCTTGATTATTCATATGTGTTCCATCCTTCACTTTCAAAAGTATTTCTCTCTTTTTTTTAAGATTTTATTTATTTATTTGACAGAGAGAGGAAGAGAGACAGTGAGAGAGGGAACACAAACAGGGGGGAGAGGCAGAGGGAGAAGCAGGCCTCCCGCCGAGCAGGGAGCCCCATGCGGGGCTCGATCCCAGGACCCTGGGATCATGACCTGAGCCAAAGGCTGACACTTAATGACTGAGCCACCCAGGCACCCCCAAAAGTATTTCTTGCTAGGATTTGGTTTCCACCATGTCACCACACCTTGAGTGTCTTCCTTGTGCTACATTGCCCATGGGCTGAGTAACCCCCAGGCAATTGATATTCATGCAAACCCTCCAAGGTGAGGATGCACGGACTGATCAGGCGGGAGGTACCTTGCAGAATGCCTAAGTCCACCCACCTGGAGCAGGTGAGGCCTGAATGTGTGAAAGGACCCGCCCATATCACAGTGTTGGCAGGTGGCTTGGCTCAGACTTCCCTTCTCTTAGCCTCCTATCTTATTGATCCCATATCTCGGTGACTTCCTCTGCTTCTCTTCAAAGGATGCAAATTCCAGAAGTGAATTTGATTTGGGAAAAAGAGCTAACATTCACCTAGGGTCAAGTCTAGAATACTAGATAAACAGCCACCAGTGAAAGATGATGAGGTTAAATTAATCTTACCTATGACCCCCTATGGATCAGCCTATTCCCCACGACTTCACTCTATAGATGTCACACCCAGAAGCTTTCAGGGATCTGAAAGGATCAATGCAAAATAGCTCTCCATTTTGCCCTTTACCATCTTACCTGTCCTTCAGGATCCTTGATGCAAGGTGTCCCTCTCTCTTTCCTGCTTTGCTGTGCATAATCCTGACCCTCCTTTCCATTCATTTTCCCTCCTGAAAGATTGCAAGTTTAAAGAGAAAGAATTGGGAACCACGTGAAACTTTCTTGGCAGACAGAATTGAGGAATGAGCTCTTCTTTACCACATGGTGCAGTTGAAGTCCTTCCAATGGTGTTGGGAGGCACAAACTGAGGATTTCAGGGGTGCGGTGGGGAGAACTGGAGGATTTGTCACTGTTAACCCAAAGGGGAACCAGAGTCTAAATCTCAGCAGGTCTGTCTCGAAAACCAGTGTTTTTCACACCACCATGGTTCTCCAAAGGAAAAATATGATTAGTAAAGTTAGCAAAAGGAACAGCCTGAGGATAATGTCTGTTTCCTGGTGTTTCAGGAAGGGTGGGTGCCCTGGAATGAAACATTATTTCTTTGTTGTGTTTCCAAGCATAGCTGCTAACAATTTGGCCACTTTGAGTGGCTCTTCACATTCCCCAAAATAGCTCTAGATGTCTCTTCTATTAATTGTTGGAGGGGAAAACGAGAGTTGTAGCGTCTGCTGGATGTAAAAATGAAGCCAAATGGCTATTGAAACTCTTATTAGTGCTGAGAACAGTGAGTAGCTCACACCTCTGGTCCCATGATCTCATTTGGACAAAGCAGAACTCCATTTCCTTGGCAGTATGTCATCAATATGTTTGACAAGCTAGTTTAGGAGCCTGGCCTTCCACACATGCTGCACACATATGTGGCCTGGAGGGTACAGACTATTTTGCCAAACTCAGGTCACAGAGAACCCTGGGGATGCTCCAGGTTGAACCTTTGCCCCTGTAGGCTTCCTGCATTGTGGTGCTGTCTGTCATTATATGTGTTTACCAGCCTCTATGTTCACATGGTATTGTGTACCCTGAAGGCATGGACTAGTCCTTGCACATAATAAACACAATAAGGACCAACTACAGAGAGCTTTTGTTCCAGACACTGTTCTGATACGTTTTTGGTATTAATTTGCTTCTTCAATGGAAAACAAAAAATCACTATAAAGGTAGTACCATTGTGAGCTGGCCCTATTTGCACCCTCTAGATTACAGACGAAGCGCTGAGGGACAGAGAAGTTACTCTCCTAACACGGAGCTAGTGGGGGAAAGAGTGGCAGAGCTGGGATGTAAAATCAGGCAGTCTGATCTAGAAGGTGGATCTTAATTGCTATTCTAGACTGTCTCTCAAAAATGGGGATCAATAAATGGGTGAGGGTGCCATATCTGATATCATCACACCAGCCTGAGCATGATGATGATCTGCAAGACTGTTTCTCAGCCCAAACTGTTCACACTCTGATAAACTATTTACATTTTCTACTAAAAGCCCTGGTTTTAGATTGAAGTTCTTGGGGAGTGATGGTGGGGGAGGGGGACAGGGTGGAGAAGGGTGTGACGCTGCCAGTTAGGGGCTGGCAAATACCACACAACTATCATCCATCCACTGTCCTTCACTCTTGCTCTGGATCAATTTCCCAATCTCTAAAGTGGAACAAAAAGGATAGACTCAAAAGGGGGGTTAATTCGAGTAGGATAAATACCAAGAAACTCACACCCTCCCACATCAATGTAAAACTACAGTAAATCAAAGACAAAGAGAAAATATTTAAAGAAGCCCGAGGAGGAAAAAGATACATTACCTTCAAGGGTACAATAATAAGACCAAGCATTGACTTCTCAACAGAAATGATGGAAACCAGAGGATGATGGAATTATATCTTCAAAGTTCTGAAGGGAAATCAACTGCAGAACTAGAATTCTATATCCAGCAAAAACGTCCTTCAAAAATAAAAGCAAAATAAAGATACTTTCAGGCAAACAAAAATAGGGAATTAATCACAGCAGACTAACCACTAAAGCAAGTATGGATAAGTTTCCTTTAGACAGAGAAAAAATGATTCCAGATAGAAGCCGGGATGCAAAAGAAAAAAAGAATAATGAGCAACAAAAAGAAAAAAAATGTTAGTAATCATAAATGACTCCTGACTATGGAAAGCAGTAACGATAATGCCTATGGGATTTGACTAAGTATAGACTTGAAATGCGTGACACCAAACACCTAAGGCAGGAGGGGGAGTAACATCCTTCCATTATCTGGAAAGTGATAATGGTCTCAATCTATAGTAGACATTAATAAATCAGTGATACGTGTTGCAAGCTCTAAGGTAACCATCAAAGTTAGTAAAATGATATGTAATCAGCTACCTAATAAAGGGGAAAGAGCAAAATATTTTTAAAAAATACTTAATCCAAAAGAAGACAAGAGAGGACAAAGGAGCATGCAACAGGCAGAACAAGCTGGAAGAAGTGGCAAAAGGATAGTTATAAATCTAAATACATTGGCAACTGCAATAAGTGTAAATATAAGAAATACTTCAACTAAAAGACACAGATCATCAGACTGGAGAGGTCTACAGTGCTTACAAAATACACACTTTGTATGATCCACAATGGTGGAAAGTGGAAAGATAGAAAAAGATATGTAATATAAGCACCAACAAATAACACCAAGGTGGCTCTATTATCATCAGATTCTGAGGGAAGAAGCAGTAGTAGAAATAAAGAGGAACATTTCACAATAAGAAAAATCTCACCAGGAAGATATAATAATCCTAAAATTTTACGTCTAACAACATTGCCTCAAAATACACGCAAGAAGAATTGACAGAATTCAAAGGGAAACAGGAAAATTCACAATCATAGTGGGAGATTTTATTTTATTTTTTTATTTTTTTAAAGATTTTATTTATTTATTTGAGTGAGAGAATGAGAGATAGAGAGCACGAGAGGGAAGAGGGTCAGAGGGAGAAGCAGACTCCCCGCCGAGCAGGGAGCCCGATGTGGGACTCTATCCCGGGACTCCAGAATCATGACCTGAGCCGAAGGCAGTCGCCTAACCAACTGAGCCACCCAGGCGCCCCATAGTGGGAGATTTTAAAACATCTCCCCAAGTAACTGACAAAACAAGCAGAAAATAAAATCAGTAAAAAGAAGGAGGAGGAGATTGAACAACAGATTTAAAAAATTGCTCAATTGGCTAAAATAGAATATGGCAACGGTATTTCAAGGCTGTTACCCACTGTAAGCTACAAGGGAGGGGATAACAGAGTACTCCCAAGAATCTAGAAGTAGATAGTCCTGTAGAAAGGATCACTTTGAGAGATGGGACATGACCCTCAGTCAAGACACAAAACCCTAGGCAAGTGCAAGGAGGGATCTGGGGCAGTAAACAGCCCAGCTTCACTCTCTTCCCTCTGATCTCGCCGTGCTCCCCACTGTTCAAGTGCAACTGAAGACCATCGATACAGTCCCTACAGATCCGCCTCCCTGGGCACACAGCAGGGTGGACAAGGGTGAGTGGCACAGCGGGGGGTGGGGACAAAGAAAGACAGCCAGCACAGATATGCAAAAATGAAGCTTGCACTTTCTACAACTCGGTTTAATTTTTGACTCCTTACCCCCATTCTATCTTTTACAGACATCTAATCTTTTTGCTGTCCTATAAACTCATGTTTATAAGACACATGTAATTCTTATCGCTTAAGGTTTAAAATACCTTACATCAAGATTTTTCCCTTTTCATGATTTCCCCTTTTCTCGTGGTTTCTTGTTGCTTCAGGAGTTGACACTGAACTTTGGGGTTTACAAGGCAGAGGAGAAGAAAGGAGGAAGGTGCCCTGTGCTTGGTGTTGATCTCTATTAAGTCTGAGGTGGCCTCTTGCTTTCAATAGGACACTTCCCACTTGATCTCTGGCATAGCCAGTGAGTGATGCTCTCTTCAGTGACAGCTCATCTGCCCATGCAGCTCCCTGGATATGGCAGCCTTCTGGTCCATCACCATACCTCCAGACAGAGGGGATTGTCCCAGCTACGTTATCCTGTGTACATTCTTTCATCTCAGCCACCAGACTCTGTATAGACCCACCATAATCCATCCATGTCTCTGCTTAACTTCCATGTCCCACCAGGGACACACTGAGAAATTGAAATGCTATACAGAGCCTTGGGAAACTAGGGAATGTATTGGGAAAGGTGGACTATCCCTGACCCTCTCATACCGAGATATGCCACACTTCTCTTCTGTTGCCCCAGGACAGCACATGTGATATCACGAGCTCACTCCGAGGTTACACTACAACAGTGTAATACAAGTTCTCTCTACGCTCCAACCCCCAAACTCAGGGGGATGTGGAGGGTAGAGCATCCCCAACATACCCTACTATCTTCCACTCTAAACTCTCTTCCTTACCTCAGTTTGGAGGGTCTTTGAATAGTCTTGGGGAAGGAACTAGAGAAGCAGAAGACTGCATATTGCCTCCTTTCAAAGGTTTTTAGCTTATACTCATAGCTAGCCTTTGGACCTAGAGTCCAAGCTAGACCAAAGATGTATGGTATCAATTTGACAAGGCCCCCCGGGGTTCAAAGCAGCCCCTTATCTCATAGTTTTAGAGCAGAAAAAAAAAACGATGGCAAGTATCTCATGAGAGTTCCCCTCACAAGTAAAGAAGTTCCTGTGAAGAGTCAGTCCTGTGAAGAGTCAGTCCCCTCCTTATGTTCTCAATCTCACCCCCTCTCACCTTCTGAAGAGTTGTATTTCTTCTGCCATCCCTCTTCTCTTCTACAGCATCAGCCTCTCCCTCACCACTGGATCATCCAACAGCATACATATGCTTAGTTTAAAACCAACCAAAATTCCCTTGACTTTCCTCCTATTCTCCAGCTACTGTCTTATTTCTCCACTGCCCTTACTAGTAAACCCTCTCAAGAAGACCGTCTACACTGGCTCTCTACTCCTCTTCACCTGCCCTGGACTTTTCAACTCACGCCAAGTGTGCATCCATATTAATTGCCTTATTGAAATTACTCTTGTCAACGTTACCAAAGACCAGCCCAGAGTCAAATCCCAAGATGGCACCTCCCTCCTCTTCTTGGTGACCCTGAACAGCACAGGGGGCCACACCTCTTTCCTGGCACATGTGCGTGCCTCTCTTGATCTCTGTATACCACACTCTCCTTGCTTTTTTGCTCTCCCCGTTAGCACTCCTTCTCAGGCTCATTGGCTTCTCTCTCCATCATACCCAATCCATGGACATTTTCACCTTAGGACCTTTTTGGTCTTTTTTCTATGATTGTTCTTATATTCACTCTCCAAACAAGTCCCCCCCCGCTTCCCAACCAGCAGACTCCCCTATCCAACTGCCTTCCCAACATCTCCACTTGTGATTCCAGCTGACATCTGAATTTTAGCAAGGTAGAAATAGAACTCTCGGCACACCCTTCCCCGCAGACTGCCTCTGAGACTCATCCATCCCCACAGCTTCTCCACCCCTACACCCACCCCATGTGGGAGGTACGCACGTTGATTCCCTCTCCATAACATACTATGTCCAAGCATCCTAACAGATCCCAGAGCCATCATCACTCGCCTCCACTGTAACCAATCTGGTCCAAGTAACCACCACCTCTTGCTGGGACTGTTTCAATACCCTCAACTGGTCTTCCGGCTCCTAATCTCCTCCACTCAGCAACCACAATGATGCATAAACACATCACAGACGTAAACATCTCATGTCCTTTCCCACATTAAATCCTTTAATGGGATCCACTTAGTATACAATTCAAACTTGATTTTTTTTCCAGATTTATTGAGAGATAACTGACATATAACACTGCAGAAGTGGAAGGTGTAGAGCATGATGATTTGATGCACGTATATATTGCAAAATGATGACCACAACACTATGCCAGCTCTTTGTAATACTTCTTTTTCTATGGTGGTCAAACCTTGAATTCCTGTTTTATCATACATCAGGAACCAAAAATAAACAAATAAATAAATCTCAACATACTCATGATGCATCTGAGTTTAAAAAGCTTCATTGATGAGCTTGAATGAGTATCTCTAAACACAAGAGGCAAATGAGTCTACTTCATCATTTGGATTTTAGTCAACCAAACCTTACTTAATATTAACATCAGCATCAAGTTTCACAAAATTGAAGATAAGGGGTGTTTTCAATTATGTATTTACATCATCATCATCAACCCTCCAAATTTTTCCTAAGTAGCAGTAGGTAAGGTACTTATTAGGCAACAATTAAATGACAGGTTATGTTGGAAAGTTGAGGATGGTGAGGAAAATTGAGGAAGGTGACTTGCCCAAGGACACATGGCTAATGCGTGCTGGCAGAGCTGGGACACAATCTCAGGTCTTCTGGACTCTAAAGCCTCTTTGCCTCTTGCCGCATGACTGCCAGTGCATGGCTGAAGCCAGTAGTGGGGATGGGTGTAGTCACTGAACTCTGCACTCCACAGCAGGCAGTGACACAGGCTTCATACTCATCACCCCGCTCAGTCCCCACAACAGTACACTACGGGCAGTGTGCCCTCTAATTACACCATTTGCGCACCGGGAGCCAAGGCTCTGGGTTTACTGACTGCCCAAGTCAAACAGTGGTACACAGTCAGGCCAGGATTTGGACCCAGGGCCTTGTGATGCTATAACCCACAGTCAGAGTCACGCCCCCATCTTGCACCCTCCCTCCTCCACACACACACATGCACAAATACAGCTCTGGGACCTCAAAAGCAACAAGCTTTGTTCCCTAGGAGGAAGAGAGGGTATAGGATGGGCAGAGGGACTGGTGCTGTGGACAGACTCTGGCCAACACTGGGGGGTGGGGGGTTTCAGCTGGCCCAAGAATGGGCTGCAGCTCCCACCTGCTCACCCACTTCCCCATCCGAGTAGCTACAGGGAGATCCAGTGGGAAGCCAGGACCAGAACCTTGATGGTGCTTGGTTTCCCATCCCATAGCTACTGCAAAACACTGTATCTTGGGCAAAGCATTAGGTCATCATTTCCCAGCCCTCCCCTGAGGCAGCCAGTCACTGTTCTGACTTGGGTCCGCCTCCCTGATGGAGATAGCATGGGCCCTCCTGTCAGTTGGTGCAAGTGACTTCCTTCCATGACACCTGTATAGTGATACAAAATGCCTTCTGGATCCAATGCTCCACGCCCTTCCTCCAGCATAGGAATGTCTGTCTGCTCTCTCACATAACGCCCAGGCCCAGGAGGCTGAGAGTGAGCATCAGACAGCCAGTGAGGGTGGAGCTTGAGGGTCAGACCAACACGGCCAAGGTCAGGCAGGTGGTTTAGTCAGGGCCCCCAAGGGAATGCAGACCTGGAGAGATGGGTGGAGATGAGAGAGGCCAACTCAGGACAATCCGGAGTGGATGGGCAAGTCTTCATCTTCTCCCCAACCTGGTGCCTGCCCTCCTGGGACCAGGGTGCTCTTCCTCATTTCTCATGAGAAGAGTGTCCTCTGCTCGTCATTAAGGCAATGGCTCCCTGACAGGCTGTGTGTCTGCTTTTACCTGCCTCTTCGTTTGTAAAATGGAATAGGTGGCCAGTTCGCCCCGCCAGACCTTCCAGTCACATCTGACATAATGTTCGCTCCTGAGGCCCTATCGCTTCTCTCCTGGAGAGAGAACTCACACGTGGGCGATGGACTGGGGTCACAGAATGCAGGATCAGAACCCTCACTGCCTGCTGAGTGGCTCCAGGAAAACCAATGTCCTTCTCTGATCCCCATGGTGATTAGGCCATTTCTAAAAGAAAGCCTTTCCAGTCTTAAGATTAAGTGACCAATGAAATACCACTTTGAAAACATCATGCTTCTATTCCTCTAGCCAAAGAGTTTTGAGCACCAAACCTAAAAGCTGTCGCCTGCTTCCTTGTCCTCTTTCCTGCCCGTGAGCTATGACAAATTGACTACAATTGGAATGCTTCCTAGGTCAGCGCCGGGACAGACACGGGGACAAATTCCAGGCAGCCCACTATGTTATTGTTGCTTTCTGATAACACCACACGGCTCCTAAAATAGTTCTCAAGTAGATGCTGTGACTTTCCAAACATGTCAAGGCAAAGGGTAAAGAGAGTGACACAGCCGGATAACCAGGCGCCTCCTTCTGCGTCCTTCTCTGTCGGGAAAGGACCGACCAGGAGAAGGAGAGGCAGCAGGCCGCCCCTGCAGCCCAGAAGGAATGCAGCTCCAAGCAGCCGCAGGGAAATGAGAGCCACCAGCCCCCGACCAGGACCCCCCCGTGCAGCAGAGGTAACGCGCACGCCTGATGGAGGCCCACGCATTGGCTGAGGCCCAGCCAGTCACCTGCTCTGGGCCGTCTCCAGCTGGCAGGCCTGGTGCCACCTTGGTGCACGCCCGCGCCCTGCCCGAGGGAGCCCATCTGTCTCCTACACAAGCTCTCGCCAACCCGGCAGCCAAGCCCCCCCTCCGTCGAGACTGAGAGAATGTCAGATCCGGAGAGTCCCTTCCTCTTTATCAGCACTGCATCTCCTGCTCTCTTGCTGACCAAGACACACTCTTCCTGCTGACTGTGATGCGTTCGTGGAAATCCATGGATTTCTGATGTTTCATGACATTCTCTTTTCACCAACCCAATGTGGCAAGCAAAGTATTTCCAAACATGCATGACCGCATGAGAACTTCTCCCGAGATTTTTTTTTTCTGGGCATATTCCTTAACCTAACAAGGTCACTCTCTTTCTTTGATGGCAGAGGACGCTACCCTCTTGGTGACATTCTGCCTCCCACCTCTGGTCTGCAGAAGAAAGTTGGTGGGGCTTGGACTTGGCAGCCCACAGCTCCATATGACCTTAACAGTAGGGTTAGGGTAGGGTTAGTAGGGTTCCATGACACTCTGGGGGTTAAGGGAGACATATGGAGCCCACTTCACAGGTCAGTAAGCAGAGGCTCAGCAACTGGCCCAAGGAAGCAGTGGGTCAGCTTCTGAGTCCAGGCCTCTACAACTACCCCAGCCCTTTTTCGCCATATGAGATTGTTCTAGACTCTTATTCTTAGAAGACGCGTCTCAGAGTGTTCAGGGTGATGTGATTAGCTTTTAAATGCTTATTTTCAACACAGGGGGTAAAATACATATTTGTATCTAAATCAGGGAATCTGAAAAACGTTGCAGACAACTAGGACTCAGAAGGCAAGAACTGGGAGAGTAGCGGCACCCACGGCCTCAGCAGGACCTCGCTGGCCTTCCCCCTGGAGCCCGGCTGTGGGCCCAGCAGCAGCCTCAGTCTTTCTCTGAGTTCCTAAAAGAATATGATTAGGCACACTTGGTCAGGTGCCTACTCATGGACCACAGAGACAGGCTTGCTCTGGAGCGTCAGCTCTGTGTTCCTAGAGAAGGAGGAATTGTAATAAGCTTGGTGATCACGCCTCCCTCGGTCCCCAGGAAGGGTCTGCTATATAGTCAAAGGAAATAATTTCTGGAGGGTAATAGCAGGGGAAGGTAAAAAGGGTGGCTCGGGGATAGACTTTTGGGGCACACCAAGCAAAGACATTAGGACTTTTCCTGGGTGCAATGAAGAGCCACTGGTGGATTTGGGCAGAAGAGAGACTTGACACGCTAATGTGCTCATGACTGTTTGTTGCCCTGACAGCTCAGAGGCATGCCCAAGCAGTTCCCCTGAAGGTCTGACCTCTGAGGGCAGCCCCATGACCTAGACCTCTGTCTCCCTGCAATGCCTACGCTGCTGTCCCCCACCCTTTGCCCATGATGGCTGATGTGCTAATCTGTGTCCCTAGCTTCCACAACCAGACTGAGTTTCTGCTGCTTGAATGAAAAAACCTAACTAATTCAGCCGTCACCATGACATTGTCCAAGTGCCCACCCTCGCCCCACTCCCCATGCCCTGAGGCTGCCTCTGCTTGGAACGTCATCCCTGGAAGCCAACTCCTCGTGGGGGAATTGTATCCAATCTTTAAGGTCTCAAATTCTGCCCCCTTCCTGAAGGTCTTCCTGATCTTCCCAAATGGATATGATACCTCCCTAGACCCCCTTCTACCTACTATAGGGCACTTCCCTCATTCAGTCTGGTGGTCTCAGGAAATTATCTTTTACAAACGCTCTCATCTAGAATTGCGGGTTCTCTGTAGGCAGAATCTGGGCTCCTTCTTTGAGTCTGCCACTGGGCCTTGCCAGGCCTACAACAGAAAACGCCCCGTGTTAGTATAACAGAATGGGCTCATGGAGAGAGGATGGGACCTGAGGAGAGGATATGGCCAGTGCTGGGCAGAGGTGCAGACGCAGAATCAGGGTCCCAAGGGAGACAATGCCCAGTCCCACATATAACTCCGCGCACGGCCCCCGTGCCTGCCAGAGTAGGCTGTGGGCCATCTCTCCACTCCAGAGAAAATGCCCATGGATGGGACCAGGGAGTCAGAGCAGCCGTCCCTCCCAGGAGGATGGAGGGACTTATGGCCCCATCTGTCAAGAGTAACTAGAGCTCCAGCCCTGGGACTGGGAGCTGTCCTGTGGGACCCCCACCTGCCTGTCATGTGGGCATCCCTGGGTGCTGTGTGCGTGTGCTCAGGCCACGAGGGCACATTCAACAAGCCACAGTCCTGGGTGGAGGCAGCATTAGGAACCTGGGAAAGTTCTTGGCAAACGAGCCTGAGCTAAGGACCCTCTGCCTCAGGAGAAAGTGCTAGAAACCCAGCTGCTGGAGTCTGAGGTAAAGAAGTAGGGTGTGCAGCCATTGGCTGCCAGGGAAATGTAGAAAGGAAGGGAGAGGATTTGCCCCCACACTGCCGCCTTGGACGACCAGCCTGGTCATCTGCAGCCAGGCTGAGTGCTGGGACCTGCTCCTAACCCAGAGGTCCTGCCCCAGGCCCTCTACTGGGCCTTCCCACATTTCTCTCAGGAAGTGCCTTTCCAGGAGGCCAAGAAGTCATTTTCCAAAAGTCATGAAGCACCAGGTACTTTGGAGCGGCCTGTGGGGCTTCTGAGGGAGCAGCTCCTTCAGTTATAGGAGCAGAGCCATTTTGTTTAAAATCCCCATAAAAGCAGCAATGCTCATTTCCTATATTGGGTCGTATTTCCTAATTATTGTCCCAGAGGAAAACCTAGCGAGAAGGAGAGAGAAGAAGCCAGCCCCACAGCCTTCATTGTACATTTAAATAAAGTGTGATTAAAAAGCATACCCTGCACATTTCCCTGAAACACACCTTCCTTTGGTGGACATTTCTGATGAACACCAAATGGAATCACTTGAAAAAATTATTAGTTCAGCTTGAAAGTAATTGCCACTTATTTTGTTTATAAGGCAGGCTCTGCTGGTAACATCAGATTAGACTTAACTGCATCCTGTTTTGATGCTAACTAATATTTGCCCTAATACTAAGCATAAATAAGTAGGAATTTCTCCTGAGACGCCACAGATATTACATCTTTAATGGGACCTAATAGTCAGAGGCAAGCCAATTGCCCTGCTGTGGGATCATAATTATGTGCTCTCTTTTTTCCCCCTTTTAAATTTCACGATCTGAGAGGAGCACTCGAAGCCATTAGGCTTTCTCTAGAAATGTGGGGTAAAAATAAAACCGCCCACGTGCAAACTCCACGTCGTCCATTCCGGAAGGGGACGGCGTTCCTGACGCTCGCTCGCTCAAATGCACTTGCTTTCCCAAGGCTTCTTGCTAAGTGCCCGGGCCCCGCCCCCCCCTCCCCCAACGAGGCTGCCGGCAGGGGGTGGGGCGTTTGGAAGGAGACACATGCGCACCGGGGCCAGGAGCCTGATCTTCGGGTGGCCTCTGCCCTCCAAGAGACGCTCCTGCCGCCTCCTAGGGTGTCTCTGGCTTTGGGCCCCCAGACGTCTGCAGGGAAAACATCTTCTGGCTTTACATGGGAATGATGCTGTTGCTTTTTTTTTTTTCTGGGAGGACGTTTGGTGGTGAGAACTCAGAGCCCTGCCTCGAAGGACACAGGGAGCACGTGGACAAATAGAGCCCTAAATAAGAGCGAGGTCAGGCCTGTCCCCTGCCCCTGTCCTACCACACCGCTGAGCATCTGGGGCTCAGAGACAAGAAACGTGGCGAGCACTTTGAGAAAAGGACTGGAGATGACTTTGTGATGCTAGAGGCAGAAGGGGGGCTGGAGATGAGGCAGAAAGAGAATGTTGGAACTGCAGGGTCGGGAGCCTCACGCCCACGAGCCTGGAACAAGAGGCTGAGAAGCAGTGTGCGTGTGGGACAGGAAGATACAGGGGCAGGCAGGCCCTGAGCTGGAGGCAGGAGAGGGACAGAATAAGGCAGCCAGGCTCCAGGGAGCTTTGCTTTTCAGAAGCTGTCCTGCGGGCAAGAAAGTGGAGCCAGGGAGAGAACGTTGGGGACGATGCGGACATCTGTTCCTTTCCCCCTGCTGCTGGAGTCGGGGACTCTCGGTGGGTCAGCATGGGAGTGGTTGTCAAGTGAGCCATTTTACAGCCACTGGCCATATCCCAAACCTGCCCCCTTCTAGGCATCTGAAAGGGACCTCGCCCTGGATTCCCCACCGTGGCTTCCCCAGTGGTCTCAAGTAGACCCTCTTTTGTGTGTTTCTTTGGAACCCCAGGAATTCCACAGGCCAAGGAAGCCCATCTTTAGCCATCGCTTGATGCCTGGGACCCTGCCAACCCTCTACTGGCTTCTTGTCTCCCTGGCCCTCCATCAAACTAATGGCTTTGGTTAATAACTCTGTCTGCACCTGCCATCGAGGCACTCAGTAAGCAGTAGCTATTACTTTATTATTATTTTATAGTAGGTATGGAAGAAATGCATGGGGCCTGGATAATACATGCCACAGGAACTCAAAGGGGAGACAGATTACCGAGCACAAGAGGAGGCTCACAGAGGAGCCAATGGGAGTCAGGAGAGTGGGGAGGGCATTCCAGGCCAGGGCCGCCCCCAGCAAAGACCCAGAGAGGGGAGATCTGCCGTAGGTTTGGGAAACACTGTGTAGACTATTTGGCCCTAGCAAAAGGTTCTTGCCGGGAGATGGATGGGGAGCGAGAAAGGGAAGGAGAGGGATGCAGAGGGGGTGAAGGCACGAGAGTTGGGCTCGGTTTCCAGAAAAAAACCACAAATATTTGGCTAAGCTGTTTCGATTTTGTCCCACCCTCAATAAGTGACCACGGAGAATCTTTCTACCTAAGGATGGCAGATGTGCAGTGGCCTTTGGGAAGGCCATCTGGAATCCTATACATCGTGGATTGGAGAGAGAGCCGGAGGTGGGGGGTGGGCAGCCATGAGGAGAGAAGGCATCTCAGCACACAAGGATGCCTGCCTCTGGGGAAGGAGGCAGAAGGAGAAGGAATCAGTGGGGCTAGGGCTTTGCCACTGACAAAAGGGCAGACAGGTTTGTATCAGGAGAGGGGCTCGCGATGGTCTCAGACTGCAGAAGCCCGTTAGGCCCCCCAGGAGATGCCCCCTTCCCAGGGCTGGCGCCCACTCCAGTAAGAGTTGCCAGTCGGGACAAAACCTTCAAGCTGCAGTGAGTCCTCATGCCTCAAGGGACCTGCTACGCCTATCTTTCAGAACAAGTGTTTGCTGCTACTGAGCAAGGTCTTGCCCTTCTTTTTTAATTTTTGGAATTAAAAAATATATATACATACAGAAAAATACAAAGAAAAAAAACAATGAAATATGGTATTTCAGACCCTTAAAATTAACCATTGTGACTATTTTGGTATATTTCCTCTCCATCTTTTTCTGTACTGAAATAGCGTTTTAAAAATTGCACCAGTACCGTATTAATTCTTTTCTTTTTTTTAACCAGTGTTAGAATATGTCAGCTAACATGAAGGCCCTTTACTCTCACCCCAACCCAGAGGTCACCCCTGTGTAGAATTTCACATTGCTTTCAACTCATTTTTTAGTTTTATATTGGTAAGTGCCTATATATCCATAAAAGATAAATAATTTTGTTTGGCATGTTTCTGTTTGGTAACTGACATGAACATGGATTTTTCTGTACTTGGTTTTTTTCGATCAACTTTAGGTCTTTAAGATTTGTCTGCACTAATTCAGGTAGCTCACACCCACAATTTCAGCATGCTGTGTCATGTCCCCACATTTGTACAGGTTACATTTAATTTGCCCTCTCCCCCACTCACACTACCCTCGGGTTGCTGCGGTTTGTTATTGCTGCAATGGATTTCCTTGTATAGCTCTCCTGGATTCTACCTTTAAACTGACACACCAAATCCCTTCTGTCTTCAAGGCTATGGAAACCATTACCCCGAGAAAAATCATTATTTCACTGGGGCTAATACCAAAGTGGAATGGTCGAGCGATAGGGGATGTGCATTTTAATTCCCCTCTTTTCTATGAAGGGATTTAACTGGCCACATACATTCCCAAAATAAACCCCTCAGCCTTTGGAAACTTTAGCGCACTCTCAAGAGGAACAGTAAAGAGGCTATCAGGGAAACGAGATTAAAAATCTTTCATGTGGATAATGCCATTTGGCCTCAGCTTACTGCTGATGTTGATGTCAACTTTTATTCTTATATATTTATATTTTTAATTACAAGTATAACATTACGTCAAGGGTGGGAACAGATAAAGTGCCATTCACATAGAATGAGAAATCACAGTTTTGTCCTTCCAAGACAATGAGTCTAGGCAATACTCATCAATGACTGCAAGTCCATTACGTGGAAGATGGACAGAGAACTTTCTAACAGCAGAAGCTGACATCACCCGTCAGTGGGGACTGATCAACAGCACTCAGTGATTCCAGTTACGATGCTCCCTAAGTGCTATGATATGTTGCAAAAGGGAGAACACATCATCTAGCAAGGGTTCCTCCCGAAACAAAACAAAACTGAGCCTGAACATGAGCCAGTATCTAGGTGTAATTGCAGATGAAAGGAAATCTGGGTAAGTGACATCTTTAGGATAAGATCAGCCAAACCCACAATGTGAAAGACTCACAGGATAGATGATCAGTTCTCCCACAAATAAAGGCCATGAAAAGGGGGTGCTGTTAAGGATCATCTAAATAGCTTTAAGGGACTTATCACCAAACACAAAGTGTGAAATTTATTTAGCTCCTGATTAGAACAACACTATAAAGACACTTTATAGAAAATTGGGGGAAATTGAACACAAATGGGATATTATACAATGGTAAAAAATTGTCACTGGTAGCCAAGATGATGATGATGACTAAATCTAAATTTGCCAACATAACCTGCAAAAGGAAGGAAAGAAGGCAGGGAGGAAAGGAGGGAGGAGGGAAAAATAAAACTACACAAAACTACACAAAACCCGGGCGCCTGGGTGGCTCAGTCGGTTAAGCGACTGCCTTCGGCTCAGGTCATGATCCTGGAGTCCCGGGATCGAGTCCCACATAGGGCTCCCTGCTCAGCGGGGAGTCTGCTTCTCCCTCTGACCCAATCCCCTCTCATGCTGTCTCTCTCTCTCTCATTCTCTCTCTCAAATAAATAAAATCTTTAAAAAAAAACTACACAAAACCCATTGTGTCCACATAATTAGAAGACAGAAACTTCAAATTACTTGAGTGAACAATAAGCAAATATACTGTAGGCGACCCCTGATTGTCTGTAAATTTCCTACTTGTAATCTGTGAACTCCAGTTACGCAGAACAATGTCTTTGTTTTTAACAAGTATAGTCTATAGTAGTTAGGGATAAAGGGGAATCATGTATGCAACTCATTCTCAAATGGTGCTATAGACTGAATGTTTGTGTTCCCCCAAATTCATATGTTGAAGCCTCATCCCCAACGTGATGGTATTTGGAGGTGGGGCCTTTGGGAGGTGAGTAGGTCATGAGTGTGGAGCCCTGGTGAATGGATCTCGTGCCTTTATGAAACAGAACCCAGATTGCTCCCTTATCCCTTCTACCAGGTAAGAAGACAACAAGGACACACTGTCTGTGAACCAGAAAATGGATCCTCACCAGACACTTGATCTTAGACTTCCCAGCATCCAGAACTGCGCTAAACAACTGTTATTTAAGCCGCCAGTCTATGGTATTTTTGTGATAGCAGCCTGAGCAGATTTAGGTCAATGATTTAGGAAAAAAAAAAAAAGTGTGTGTGTATGGAGGGGAAGGATTACTAGAACAAATAAAGTATAACATTGATATTTGAAGACGCTGGAATAAGGGTCTGTAGAAATTCTTTGAATTATTCTTCCAACTTTTCTCTAAGTCTAAGACTACATCAATATTTTTAAAAAGACATACACACAAAAGAAATTATTTACTTTGATGGTTGTGACAATGGTGTGTGGGTTATGCTTTAAAAAAAAACACTGTCTATTAGGGATTTTTAAATGTATATGAAGCAAATACTGCAAAATGTTAGTAACCGTGAAATCGAGGAGGTGGGTTTATGAGAGCTTATTACTTTCTCTGCCTCCATGTGTGTTTGAAATTTTTCATAATATAAATGTTTTTTTAAGTCATTCTTATTTCTATTGTGCATCACTCCAAAGACTGGAAAGGAATGCTATTTTTGAGTATTTCCATCTAGTCTTTAGAGTGATGCATATATTTTGTCATGCAAATGATTCAAATCCTGCCCGTTTTGTCTTTCACGCTACCAAGGTCTTCCCAATTGGCTCTCCAGTGGCCACGTGTTAGTTCATCAGCCAGATAATGTATTCAGTCGTTCCCCTGTTGCTGAACTTGCAGCTTGCTTATACAGTGGACTCAACATGGGGCGCTACTCCACATATGGGATCCTTTCCTAGGAAAGATTTCCAGAAGTGGCATTTCTGGATCTTAAGCATGATGATGTTTGTGAATCTTGAAGCATTTTGCCAGATTGCTTTCCAAAAAGTGGTACCAATGTACACTATATGGGACGAAGCATTGGGACTCAGCATTAATTTTTTAACTGGTGCTAGGCTTGTGTTACTTGCATCTTTCTGTTTCCTCTTTTGTGAATTGTTCTGTCTCCAAGCCTCTGTTGGGGCCTTAATGTTCTTCAAAATCTGCATGAGCTCATTGATTAAGAAAGATATTACCTTTCATATCATGTTTGCCTCAAATGTTTTTCCTGAAAAACTCACTTTAAATGGGAGGATAATGTCTTAGGAACTAGACAGCCATTATGCACACCACCTACCACATTCTCTTGAAGAAGAGCTCCCTGTCCTGGCAAGGCAGCCATCTGCTTAGAAAACAGGATAGTTATATTTATCTAGAACATAAAATGCTGTGAAAGACTGTCTCCTGAGATAGTTTTCCAAAGACTACAAAACAGACCAAAGATCTCGGCTACATCTTCATGATCAAAATAACCAGCTTTAAAAATAGCTGATGTAGTCTTTGTCCTGTTTTCTCAACAACCAAATTAACAGTCTCATGACTAGTAAAAGGAGGACGTAGTGGTAGCCACATAAGTCTAACCCACTAAAAAAAAGGTGACACAACTTCTATTTCCACAAGAAAAAAGATCTATTTCTCCGATTTCTCTGGGGATGGATTTCTGCATAAATCAACCTGATCCTATGACAGAAAAGAGCACGAGGGTCTAACACCCACATTGTCCCAATAATCTGTCCATGTTGAGGCGCCTGGGTGGCGCAGTCCATTGAAGCATCTGACTCTTGGTTTCGGCTCAGGTCATGATCTCAGAGTTGTGAGATCAAACCCCACATCTGGCTCTGTGCTGGGCATGGAGTCTGCTTAAAACTGTCTCTCCCTCTCCTCTGCCCCAACCCCTCTCAAATAAATTAATGAATCTAAAAAAAAAAAAAAAAAAAAAGTCTGTCCATGTTGATCAAGTAAGTGATGTATGGTTAGACCACACCAGTGGGTGCCCCTCCCTCCCCTGGCACCCAGGTCTCCCACTCCAGGGGCCATCGGCCCCCAGCTCGCTTTTCTTCCCCATTTCTCATCTCTCCAATACATACTAGGCAATCGTGTACTAATGTGTAACAGTTAGTGCTGATGCAGAAAGCAGAGCTTTCCTCTGAAAGGCTGTCTCCAGTGGGCTTCTGTGACGGGCAGAGGGAGGAGCCTTCATGACTTGAACAACTTCTCCAGCAACAACAGGGCCTTCCAGAGACTGAGGTAGGTGTCCGCCATTTGGATCACAGGGTTGGTTCGGCTCAGGGTCAGCTGAACGTTATCCTGAGAGTTTCCTCAGCACCAAGAGCTTGGGTAAGCACTACTTTCTGCTAGGAGCCCTTATGTTGGCTGCCCCAAGTATAGCTTCTGTTTTCACCCCTCACCGACTCTGAAGCAATACTCAGCAATTTCTTGCTTTCATCATGAGGAATCTTTCCACACCAGAAGCATTTCGTAAGGTGCACGGAGCCATAGTTGAAGACTTTCTGTCAGTCATCCCTCTTCTCCTCGGAGTCACATTTCAACGGCTAGTCAGCTCTCTCTCTCTCCCCCCCCCTCCCCTCATCCTATCCCTTCAACAATCCCAAGGCCCAGCTACCTGCTCTATTGAAAGAGCCATGCCCACCCATTTGCCTCCTAGTCTGGGACTGCTGTTGAGCTCTAATGGCAGAGCTGAGTATCCGGGATGCACTGAATGGGCCACAAAGCCTAAAATATTTACTATCTGGCCCTGCTCTAAATCTCTTCTATCACCACCTCCCCTTCCTAGATGGTCCTTAGGCCCACTCGATTTGCCACTCCTTCCTTAGTAAGGAGAGCTCTTCACTGTTTTCTGGTTTCTGCCTTGAACCTTACGCACCCAAATCAATACTGTACTCAAGCCTATGGAAGCCATCACACAGAGCATGATAACTGTTCGCACTCAGCAAGCAGAAGAGCTTCCAGTTAGCACATCCATGCTTCTTAGAAGGCACCAAGGGGCTATCCATAAGAAAAGAGCACTTCAGTTTGCTGCAACATACATTATTGCATATAATCTGTTTATAGACACACTAAGCCCTTACTAGAATGAACTTTATGGCTCAACACGACGGAACTGGATCTTCTGACATCAGCCAATGGGCTCCAGCCATCCTGAGCTGTGCAAGGAGGCCTAGGAAGGCCAGGCTAGGGTGCAGAAGAGAAAGCCCAAAGCAGGTGGTGGAGGGAACCGCAGGCCAGAGCTGGGCTGTGGGCCCACTGCAGGTACAGGGGATGCCGGCTGACTTGAGGGTCTAGACAAATGATCTCTATGGAAAAAACAACGAAGGGAAAAGGTGTCTCTTTCAGCCAAGGCTGCCCTCCAACTCCAGGCACTGCCTCTACTCTTGACTTTTCTAGCAAAGCGAAGCAGAATTTAGCTGCCGCCAAATACTCCATTCCATACTGCATTCAACCAATTTGTCTTACTTCTTTCTCTCTTTTCCTTCTTCAGACCACTGGAGTGGAAGGGGTGAGATTTTTACTTCCTTTGCCTGCGTAGCAGAGGAGCCTGTAATTGTCTTATTTCATGAGTTTCCATACACCATGTATTTTTGTTACCTCGATTTTCATGTTGGTCCAGCCTGGCTGCTAACATGTTAATGGGAGCTACAGGGATTTATAAGAAGCTTTCTTTCTCTATAAATCCTGGATTTTAAGACTATTGTCCTGTTAGAGACTTTTAAAAAAACATTTAATCTGAAAAGCCATAGCTGAGTAGTGACATGGTATTCTACCTAATATCTGCATTCGTGGGAAGCATTGAAACCTATTGCTACAATGGAGCAACTGAGCCAACTCCCTCCTCATAGACTTCCTCTTCTGTAGAGTCCATGGGCTAGAAATTACATTCCAGACAGAGTTCCACATATGACCTAGCATCTTCCAAGCTGATGTAACTACTCAAGATTTGGAAAACGAAGTGAGCAAAAAGAGGCTCTGGCCACACAATAGGACATGGTATCTCCCAGAAAATTTGATTATGAAAGCGACCGGCTCTTCTCAGCCACTGAAGGATTTTCAGTGCCTGGTGTCGTAGGTATCAAGCATGGGTGGTGGTAGCAGTAGTATTTTGCTAGAACAGTCCTGTGTATACTTGGGCAATTTTCCTGGCTGTGTGGCAGCCAAGTTCATTCCCTGGTTTCCCGGGAGATCCCGTAGGCAAACTAATATGATTTTAAAATCCCCTTTCTGATTAAACCAACTAGTATGTGTTTTGTTGTCTGCTAGTAAGAACTCTGTCCAACACAGGTGGGGAGCCCAGGGCATGAAGAGTACCGGGTATGAAAATATTTCAAAAATATTGTCCCCTTTAAGCATGTTCTCTGAATGCAAGCCAAGTGAATTTACAAGCATCTTGATGAAATTGTGAGGAAGCGATATCAGAAGTTTCTAGAGAGGAAAGGATGGTAAATGGAAATTAATTATAAACTTCCTGCTATTACAAATTTATAATGTAGAAGAAGCCAATGCTTTTTTCTTTATTTAGTATGCTGCCTGTGTTCCATTGTATTGAAGGTTAAAAAAATGTATGTATGATGCTTTGTGGATTCACTTGTGACCTCAGACCTCAGCCTTATTTTTCTCAAAAGCTTCTCAGCAATGGTTTCCCCTGCTGCTGAGGCTCCTAATGGTGAGCATTAGGCTGAGCACGGATTCCTAGCCACACATGGTCAGGACGATATATCCAGTAACTAATCAGGACCTGGTCATCGCATCTGTTGTCTTGAGCCACCGGAAGACATTAAGATTCTTTGCAGCCACAGTAGTTTACAACTCCATAAATACAATCTCTAAGACATTGAAGTCTTGTTTCTCTAACCAGACTGCAGGCTCCTAGCTGACCAGGATAACCTTCAGAAAGCTCTGCGATTCCCACACAGATGGCCTATGCCAGCATCCCAGAAAGGGCACCGGGGACCCACAGTTGTCTGCCATAGCTCTGAGATGAGGGAGTACTTTGGTAGGTAGCACAGTTCCTCCAGACCACCAGGAAGAGAAGAAAGATGGTTAGCCCTCCACCACCAGTCTGTGGGCAAGTCCCACAAAAGGAGGCAGGAAAAGACCATTGCGTGCAGTGGGAGGCGCCTCTCGGGATATGGAGTCAGCCCTGGCTGACTGGCTGGGGTACTGCAGAATATACGTGGGCTTCTAGATTTCACTGAGTCTCTTGGATGTTTCTGAGAATTAACAGGCGATCGTGGACGTGAGGACTTTGCAAAGGCCATCCCTGAAGTGATGATCATTGCTTGGTGGCAAAGGGTTTAGGTGAGAAGCCTCCCGTCCAAAGGGCTTTCCTCACTGGGCTCTGTGTTCCAGACATGCTCTAAGTGGCTGGTCTGTTCAAACTGGGTGACTTATAAACCACAAACACTTACTCCCAGAGTTGCGGTTGGGAAACCCAAGACCAAAACGCCAGCAGATCGGATGTCTGATGAAGGCCTGCTTCCTGGTCCATAGATGATCGTGTTTCGCTGTGTCCACACGTGGCAGAAGGAACAAGGGAGCTCTCTGGGGTGTCTCTTGCAAAAGCACTAATCCTCCCAAAGGCCCCACCTCCAGACACCATCACACTGGGGATGAGGTTTCAACATATGAATTGGGGAGGGGGGGCACACAAACATTCAGTCAATATCACTAAAAAAACACACACTTTGGACTTCTTAGAGCTGAGAGATAAGCAGTCTGATGGAAATGGGTTCTCAGCTTCTTGTCTGTTACAGGTGTGGTGATGCACACAGCAACCTGAAGGATCATGTCACCCCCTGGCTTAGATCTGCTTGGAGGTATTGCATGGGCAATAAAATCCTACCTCTCACCCTGGGGTTCAGGGCCCCATGTGACCTGCTCCTACTGTCTTCACCCAGCTCATCTCCTCACCATTTTCTCCCTTACTCCCGCCGCAGTGCTCTTCTCAATTCCTTGGGCATTCTGAAGTCTTTGCTTCCCCAGGGCCTTTGCACGTTCCATTCCTGTTCTCAATTCCATGATTCCCCCTGCTCATTGCCAAATCAGTGTTCCTTCACACTTTGTCTCTCTTGCTCACTGCCAAAGCTTTCACTCCTAAAACTGTGCCTGACTCATAGTAGATTCTTAGTTATTTGTTATTAAAGAAAAAACTGAAAAAGAGTGTGGATTCTAACTCGCATAATTTATTACTGTAAAGTGGAAATGGTAGTAGCTCCAGCTTTTCCCTTTTCCTTACCTTTCCACTCCTAGGCTCCCAAGCTAAAGGCAGAAACGATATAGAGTCCAAGTGGGTTTCTTAGATCCAACACTTATCTTTATAGCTTTTCCCCGTGGGTTTGTTGTGCCTTCCTTGAGGCTAAAGTCCGTCCACACCTTGACAGCAATCAGAGACTTAGAGTTAACAAATTTTTAACCTTTGTTTTATGCCACATGTTCTCCATCAAATCCTTCTGATCCTCACAACAGCCTCCTTGGCTTCTCTATCCCTATCTGATGATCAAGGACCTCAAGATTCAGGAGCATTAAGAAATTCGCTCACAGTCACACTTCCTATAAGTGGTACAATCAGATCTCGACTCCAAAGCCAGTGCTCATCCTTTCATACTACAGTAGGTCATGAATTGACAGCACTCCAGGAGTGTCACCAAGGTCATAAGTTATAGCAATCCCTTGCAAGGGGCCTCCCTGGGGAGTTGGGGTGGGTTGGGGTGGATGACAATGGTATAAGAAATGAAATCGGCAGCTAGCTTCAGGGTCAAAGGCAGAGCAGCACCTTAGCCTGCACGGTGCGGCCTGAGCAACCAGCCACCTGCGTTGAGTAACCCTGGGCAAGGCCACCGGCCTCCCCTGACCTCGGCAACCTCATTTCCAGGTGGGAGAACACGGGCAACCCGAGTCCTCTGGCAGCTCCAGAATGCTGGGAGAATTAACTAATAAATGATTGGGAAGCACTCGGCAAATGTAAAGTGCTATATAAATGCTTAATAGTAACAACCACCCTGTCAGGCATCCAGGGTTGCTTTTGAGCCCTGTGGTCCCTGTGTAATGATACTGAACCCTACAAAGTGCTTTACAAATAGTAAATAATTCATTCTCAGGGCACCCCAGGGAAGAGAGAAAGTATTCCTCTTACTTGAGAGGAATTGAGATCCAGCAATTGCTGGGGCTGCTCAGCCAGGAGTCCTGGCAAAGCCAAGTTTGGATCGCCATGGCCCTCTGTGCTGGGCCAGGTTGGGCCCAGCTGCTCAGGGCTGAGAGTGAGCCTCTGCTCCCCGGGGCTCTGGGTGGGCATTTGTCTGTCAGGCTCTGGAGCTGAAGGCTGTGGCTTGGAAGAGAGAGTCTCGGGAAAATGGATAGACATAGCTGGAAGTGCAAAACATAGAGTGGCTTCTTGTTGTCAAGGCACTGGACTTGAGGAGGTTGGATACCTCAAAGACCTCAGAGAGCGGGAAGCAGCCAAGGAGGGGAGATCACAGGGCACGGTGGCTGAGGAAGAAGACACCAAACTGAACCACTCCCACATAGGTCCAGGGACTTCCCCACCTCATGGGTGGTCTTGAATCCACTGGCCCTCAGAGGAAGCCCTCTCAAACAGGGCTCCATACACTGCCCCTGGCCAGGGAGCCAGAGCCTGGGGAAACGGGAAAGGCCTAACTTCCCAGGTGTCAGGGCACGAACCCACCCTTCAGAGAGGTTGCTGCCAGGGGCTCAGGCCCAGGGTCTGAGGCAGGGTGTTCGGGACAGGTTGGGCCCAGAGAGGCGGGGCATTAGGATGCTCCTTACCCTCGGGGTCCTGACTGAGAGGCCCAGGAATTGAGACTCCACATCTCTTCATTGCAGTTTTGGCACTGTCTCTCTCCTCTGAAACCTCAGAGAGCCCAAGGATCCTGCCTCACTTTCTTCACCCTGAGAAGGGGGATCGAAAGGCCTATCTGCCATCTTCCCAAAGAATGTGTCGGAAGTGGCTAAAGGTCCCTTCACTGTCTGTGATGCCGCAGACGCAGGTAAGAAATTCTAGATGAGATGAGGGACTTGGCTCCTCCAAAGTAGGCTCTGAGTGAACTGAAGGTATTAATAACTCCAGCTCCCTGCCAACTGACTGTGTGACACAGGACAAACCCTTCACCCCGCTCCCAACGATAAAATGCGCATAAGCATCGCTGTCGCTTTGCCCCGCTGTGTGGAGGGCAGATACCCTGACAAGCTAATAGGCTCATGAGTCATGGCACCGCAGGATCGGGTCACTCCCTGGTGCTAGGACGGCACTTACATCCCTCTTCCCGGGCCCAGGGGTGGTACTTGGCACATCAAACAGACCACCAGCCCACCCACAGGTCAGTTAGCAGCCTTGTGGCAGCGGCATGTTTATTGCTGTTTTCCCCTAAAGCATGGGACTGGAGGCAGTGGCGGGGGGGTCATCTTTGTGTGGGGTCAGCGCCTCACACGCACCACCTTCCTCATCCTCACAGCCGACGAGGAACCCGAGGTCCAGAAGAGTTCAAAAGTGTCTTCAAGGTCTCTCAGCAGGCCAACCCAGGCTCGGGACCTGCTCACCTATCCTGAGCCCAGAGCTCCTTCTGCCTTGTCCTTTTGCCTTCCGGGCCCAGCGAGGGCACCGCAGAGCCAACAGGCCCCAGGGAGCAAACGGGAGCGGACGGTGGGGCTCGTTCCAGGAGCGAGCAGCGGCCAGACCCCACAGGGACCAGCGAAGAGGAAAGGAAGCAGGAGTGATCAGATTGTTTCCAGAGAAGACAAAGTTTGAGGTTAAAAAAAAAAGCAAAACTATTTAGCTATAGTGAGCTAATTGCTGGGCACAGGGAGGAGGAGGTCACCCGTCAGCAGCAACCGGGTCTCAGGACCCATAAGGAATAAAGGGGAGACAGGCAATGAGAAACCAGACCAGGGACAGATGAGTGCATCACAAATGTCAGGGAGTGTGCTGCAAAAAACAGATGGTGCACACCTCAGAGAAAGCTGCTCTAGAAAGGAGCGCTGCAGTGGACAAAAGACTCCATTCAGACTAGATACATAACACCCAGGAAACTTCACCTTCAGAAAAGCAGGGCATAGCAAATAGAAAGCACCCAAAGGAATACAGAAATAGTGGAAGGAAAAATCATTGCGGTAGATTTTAAGGTATATCTTTTAACCTTCAGAAAACCAAGCAACTAATTATATGTTAATTAATTAAATTTAAATTTAAAAATTTTTTTAAATTAAAAAAAAAACCCAAGCAGCTAAAAATGAGGGACATAGAAATGAGAATTACAATTAATAAGATTGGATTAGCAGGCAGAATTTAGACTTTGTGCCTTACTGATCAGGCTCTCCTGGGACATTTATGAAAGAAGACACAAAAACCTAAAAAGCAAAATAATTTGATAATGAATCAGAATCATTAGACAACAGTCTAAAACAAAATACACCAAGGCCAGGAGTTGATAACAAAGTTTAAACAAACAAACGAAAAGTAGCCCCGTGGAAATAAAAAAAGAGAGCTTTTCACTAACTTGAATCGTAGAGGTCACATTTGCAATTACAGATTCTTGGGGGAGAACAAAACAATAAAAACAAAACCACTGAATTTCAAAGAACATAATGAGGCCCAAAGTGGAAGCAGAAACAAGTTTATAATCTTAAGTGCTCTCATTATATATTTTTTATATTTTCTATATTTTTATATATTTTAGTGACTATTAGTCAGAAGCATGAGAGATTAGCGAGGGAAAAAAGGCCTAATTAGGACAGGTAGATGGAAACTATAGGGATAAAAGCAGAAATCAATACCACAAACAAAACAAAAAAGTAGAAAAGCCCTCATCCTAAGAGGAATCCTTCTTAAATTGGCTGTTTGTGGGGGCATGGGGGTGGTAAAAATCACTATAACAGAGAAATCTCTGGTAAATCTAATCAAGAAAAGAGAGCTAGACAAATAAATATAATTAGTTATGTGAAATGAGATGTAACAAAGGCAAGGAAATTACAAAAATTGTTATGAGATCTCACACTGAAATTTACTCCAAAGCATACAAACATCCAGATAAAGCTGATCACTTTTCTGGGAAAAAAAGAAAAGAAAAAACAGATGACTAAAAGGGGCTTTAGAAAATCAGGAAATCTGGAGGGGAGGTGAGGAAAGACAATATTCATATTGAAATTTTTTTAATACTTCAAAACAACGGGGCGCCTGGCTGGCTCAGTGGTTGGGCATCTGCCTTCGGCTCAGGTCATGATCCCAGGGTCCTGGGATCGAGCCCCACATTGGGCTCCCTGCTCAGCGGGAAGCCTGCTTCTCCCTCTTCCACTCCCCCTGCTTGTGTTCCCTCTCTCACTGTGTCTCTCTGTCAAATAAATAAATAAAATCTTTAAAAAAAAACTTCAAAACAACTCCTCAAGAATGCCCCACGGCCAGATGACCACACCTATGTGTCCTCTTCACATTTTCAAGAACAGTTGGATCCCCGTGCTGTATACACTCTATGGGAACACAAAAAATATGGTGAGCTGCCCTACTCATTTTCCAAAATGAACATGAACCTGATATTAAAACTTGACCCAGAGAGCACAGAAAAGCAGCCATGGACCAATTTCAACCTGATGTGTAAATAGAAAAGCAAAAATCAGGTCATACAACCTGTACAGAACACAGGGCACTGTGCTCTCAGAAAGGCCCCATGCTTGATTTAATGCTGTCACCTGCTTGAGATTCTTAATACTTTTTCAACAACGGGCCCCACATTTTCACTTTACACTGGGCCCCTCCATATGCAAATTATATAGCCAGTCCTGGCGGAAACATCAGCAAATCAAATATGATTATTGCGACAAAATAAATCCTACCTCGATCGGGGGGATTTTTTTTTTTTAAACACTAAAAAATGCTTATTGCTTTGACTGAGTTGGCTGAAACAAAGTGGGAGAGATATAAAATGTGAAAATATTCTTAGTTAACACAAACATACACATACTGTCTTATATTAGTGTGTAATATTAAGTGTCAAATATGTTACATACATTTTGAAGCAAAATTAAAACTATCAGTATAATTATAAAAATAAATCCACCTTTGGAAATGGAAGGAATTAAACTATTTCCTGTGCTCCTTCTAAGTACAGGCAGCACTTTTCTCATTTTAAAATATTTCTTTACCCGGTGTGGTTATAATATTATTCCAGTTTTATTAATGGGCTAAATGTATTGCTTTTCAAAATTCTTTGAATGTTTTCCTTACTCTATATAGTTTATACAGAACCTAAATGTATTCTGATAGACCTCTATGAGCATCTGCAGGTGAACAATTCTTTAAAGCCTGCAGGTCTAACAGTCAGAAGTAGCTAGAGAAACAGTTCAGTTAGTCAGAATGAACCATTCCAGTCCTGAAATTGTCAATCATTTAGTTATGGATTATATTGCCTGTATATTTTTCCTTTTCCTAAGAGGCTATTTTCTTGCTGTGGGCCCCCTGGATTTCCCTAAACAACTATCTTTTGGCATGAAGATAATTTTGTAAATTATCTCAGCAGGACCTGCTCCCCCGACCAGTTTTTCGAGCACCAGAGGCCATGTTGTGAACGTTGGGAGGTCAGGATAGGACCACAAGGTGTATACTGTTGGATATAGATTTTTCTCCAGTTCAAATAGGATGGGGTTCCCACCACACACATACACAGCCACTGCATCCCCTCTGTGAGCATACAACTTCACAATGTTGAGCTCTTCCTTTCCAGGTACTAAGGCAGAGACCTGATCTGTCCGACCCCTTGATGGCCGTGTTGGACTTGACCTGAAAGGCCTTGGCAAACATCTCGGCTGGAGTGGCCTGGGGAGGGGAAGGAGAGCACAGAAGCCGGGGCTGTCAGGGAAACGAGAACGCGGAGGCTTCCCGACCCGCAGCCATGGGGGCAGCCATGCTGGGGCCCAGCTGGAAAAGGGGCCCGGCTGGATCAGGGGGATTTTTATCTGAGGATTCAAGGAGGATTCAATCTTAGGAAATCTACTAACTTACCTCCGCGATGTACTGTAAGATAATGGTGTTACAGATGCGGAACAGACATTTGAGAAAACGGCACTCCTATTATTTTAAAAGTTGAGTGGTATATTCTTGAATGGTAAAAGCTAACCCTAAGCCAAAGCAATACTTAATTCATTACTATGCAGCTTCATTGCCTTTGAAATAAAGCACATTAAAAGAAGCAGGGGACCAGCAGTGGGGGGGGGGGGGGCGCTGGGAAGTTCGACTGCTACTATATGCAAGAAGGCTGAGAAGGGGAAGGCCTCCAGGAAAGTGCAGCATTATGTTATTTACAGACAATATGGTTACAAACTAAGAAGATTCAAGAGGGTTGACCAAAAAACCGTTTAAATCAATGAGATCGTTGGGTGCAAGATAAAGAAACATAAATCAAGAACATCGGTGATACTAAATAGGAGTAACAACAAAATGACATCTTCATAATAAATTTTTTTAAGTAACCACAAGTAACTGTTACAATACATGTGTAGTCCACACGAAATTTTACTGAAATACATACAGTATTATTTTCATAAGTGGAGAAAAAATTACAAGTATATTGCCAAGTTGCCATAGGATTCCATAACCAGGCATTAATTACTTAATCAATTAGTTAATTAATATTGTTTTCCAATTTAGTAGTTAACACAGTTACTATCAATATCATCGGTAGAATTTTTTAATGGAATGAATATTTATAAAAGAATTCTGAACGTTATCTGAAAAATAAACAAGTGAGAAAGGCTGGAAGCATTTTTAAGAAGCAGAGGGAACTGTTCTGCCAAATTTTAAAGCGTATTCTGAAGTTCCAACAATTAAGTGTTTTATTGGCAGAAGAATTTCAAACAGATCGATGGAACAGGCAAGGTAAGCACAGAAAGAAATCTCAAAATTATGTAAGAATTGAGAAGTTGAGGAAAGGAAACATCACACCCAAGGGAAAAGGAATGGATTAGTCATCAAATGGAATTTTTATTCATAATGAAACCTTAGAAAAAAAGAAGGGCATACATGCCAATAATTACTGCTATTAGAATGGGGGAGCACTTCCAAGCTCAGCAAGAACAAATACCACAAGGCGGGGAGTGGGGGGACCTCAGTAGGTTCAGCGTCCTGAGTCTTGGTTTCAGCTCAGGTTGTGATCTCAGGGTCATGAGACGGAGCCCTGTGTCAGGCTCTCCGCTCAGCGGGGAGTCAGCTTGAGATTCTCTCTCTCCCTGTGCCCCTCCCCCCACTCGTACACTCACTCTCTCTCCAATAAATAAATAAAATCTTTAAAAAAAAACAAAGGAAAATACAGATAAATTAAACTGCATAATCTATGTTTGTATATCATATATAGGTCATATCAAAAGTGCCACATTTAGGAGTGCCTGGGTGGCTCAGTCGGTTCAGCATCTACCTTCGGCTCAGGTCATGATCCCAGGGTCCTGGGATCAAGCCCCACATTGGGCTCCCTGCTCCTCGGGAAGCCTGCTTCTCCTTCTGCCGCTCCCCCTGCTTGTGCTCTCTCTCTCTCTCCCTCTCTGTGTCAAATAAATAAATAAAATCTAAAAAAAAAAAAAAAATTTAAAGTGTCACATTTAAAAAACAAAAGGCCAAGACAAGCTGAAAAGGAATACTTTCAATATGACAAAGAAGTTAATATTAAAACATAAAGAACTCTTTAAAAATCAGAAAGAAAAATGTATCAAGATCCCAATAGAAACATGAGTTAAGTATAAAAGCACATGGCCAATAAGCCATCCATATGTGAAAAAATGCTCACCTCAGTAGTAACCAAGGGGATGAGAATTAAAGCAATGAGATATTGTCTAGTGCATGTGGAATTGGCAACAAGGAAGGGACTAATTTTTGTTCTTGTTTTTAACATCACAGGAGACCATTATTAATACCACTATGGGCACAAAACAAACTCCAAGGGGTGCATAAATTGTGCACATTTTCTGGAAGAAATTTGATAATATATATTAGGAGCCTTGAAAAATTTATACCTCTCGATTAAAAAATTCCATTTCTACAAATGTATACTAAGAAAAAAATCATCAGAGAAACACCACCAGATATAAGCAGAGGAACAACCCATAAAGTATTATCTCTTTCCCAAATAATTTTACCTTTAATCAGGTAAGACATCCTTTACATTGATTCATATTTTTTAGTTAGACAGTTTTTTTTAACTTTCTCTTTGAGATAGTTGAGATTCCCGCGCAGTCATAAGAAGGTATGATAGAGGGATCCAGTGTACCCGTCACCCAGTGTCCCCCACAGTAACATTCTGTATAATTGTAGTACAATGTCAGAACCAGAAAACTGGTGTAAACACAACATCATTATTCATATTGCCCCCTGCTTTACTGGCTCATTTGTGTGTGCATGTGTGTGTATATTTTTATGCAATTTCATCACACATGTAGATTAGTGGGCACCACACAACCAAGGTACCAGCAGTTCTGACTGGGGATGGATACCTTCATTTTTATGCCCACACCCCCTCCCTCCCACCACAGCCCCTAACCCCAATTACTACTCTGTCTTCCAACATTATCACTTTGCCATTGCAAGGATGTTATATAAATGGAATCAGACAGTGTGTAACCCTTTGGGATTGGCTTTTTTTCACTCAGCATAATTCCCTTGAGATCATCTAAGTTGTGGCCTGTGTGACTATTTTATTCCCTGCTGAGTAGGATTCCATGGTATGGATGGACCACAGTTTTGTTTAGTTGTGCACCTGCTGGAGGATAGTTGAGTTGCCTCCAGGTTGGCGCCGCTATGAACATTTATGTACCGGTTTTGCAGTATTATTCTTTTATTTTTTTATTGTACAACCCCACTTTATTTTCAATTTGTAACATCATTGTTAATATGCAAAGAATCGCAGAATTATTTTTTTGCAAATTATAAAATTCAAAAAATTTTTGGCTTTTCAGTATCACCTAGGTAATTGTATCATTTCCCCCAAGTTGCTTTTTTAAAAAAAATTTTTATTGTTATGTTAATCACCATACATTACATCATTAGTTTTTGATGTAGTGTTCCATGATTCATTGTTTGTGTATAACCCCCAGTGCTCCATGCAGAACATGCCCTCTTTAATACCCATCACCAGGCTAACCCATCTTCCCACCCCCCACTCCTCTAGAGCCCTCAGTTTGTTTTTCAGAGTCCATTGTCTCTCATGGTTCGTCTTGCAGTATTATTCTTAAGAGCAAAAATAAATAAATAAAAAAAATAAAAACAACATGAATTCAAAAGTCCAACAGCAGGGAAATAACTACATTATGCTAAGTGACTATTTCAATGTCATTTAAAAATACGTATAAGTGGGGCTCCTGGGTGGCTCAGTCCATTAAGTATCTGACTCTTGGTTTGGGCCCAGATCATGACCTCAGGGTCATGAGATGGAGCCCCAAGTCGGGCTTCACGTCCAGGGCAAAGTCTGCTTGAGATTCTCTCCCTCTCTCTCTCTCCATCTGCCCCTCCCCCCACTCATGTGCCCTCTCTCTCTCTCTCTCTCTAAAATAAATAAAATCTTTTTAAAAATACATATATATATTCAATGAACTAGACTCAAAGGTACAAAGAGAACATGACTTTCTCCCCTCAACCACTGCATTTAGGAAGGGAAGGTCTGACCTCCCTTGCTCACCCCAGACAACACTGATCATACCCCTTCGCCCTTCATTCACTGTCAGGTATGTGATCATTTGTTTTTCAGGTAGTAAAAAGTCTTGTCCATTCAGAATCAAAAGCTCCAACTCTCATCCATTTAAAATCTTCTCCCTTCCACCCAGTAGGAAATGAGGCATGGGGCAGCCCTTCTTGCCTAGGCTCCTGCTCCCCTCCCTCTGTGCTCTGCATCCTCCAGGGTTGGGGAGAAGAAGGAGAACAGGGTGCCTTCCCGCCACTGTGGGGTTCCCTTGCAGCCTCTTGACACCCTCCCCTCCTGTCAGCTGTGCAGAGCGAATGCTCTCCTTCCCTCTGTCTCTGTTTCCCTCTCTCTTCACGCCTGCCCCCTCTCCACTGTTCTCTATGTGCCCTACCTCTACCCGGACACCCAGGCCAAGTTCTCCTAAGCCATCCCCTGCCCTAGTCAAAGAATCCTTACTCTGAGCCATCTAGGCTTTGCCAGCACAGCCGAGTGCCAGAAGTACAAGGGTCCGGAAGCCACCCCTTGGCTGTAGGCTGCAAGAGCTGTCAGATAGAAAGAAACTTCCAGAACCCCCTGGAATCAGGCTGAGGCCAAGTGCTGCCAGATTTTGCCTGAAATCACACCACGCCTGCCTCCTCGCTTTCCCTGCCTTCGTCCCACTCCCTCAGCAGTGTCCCTGGGAGCACTTCCTTAGCAAACCCTCATCTAGGGCTCTGCCCCCTGGAGGTCCTGACCTAAGACTTTTTTTTTTTTTAGATTTTATTTATTTATTTGACAGAGAGAGACACACAGCGAGAGGGGGAACACAAGAGGGGGGAGTGGGAGAGGGAGAAGCAGGTTTCCCGCGGAGCAGAGATCCTGATGTGGGGCTCGATCCCAGGACCCCGGGACCATGACCCGAGCTGAAGGCAGACGCCCAATGACTGAGCCACCCAGGTGCCCCGACCTAAGACGTTTTTAAGCAGAGGTCGTTAAGTCCGTGCTTTGGGGATGTCAAAAAAAAAAAAAAAATGCATCCTTGCATTACCTAGGAGCTTGGATAAGGGGATCAGGTATGGATCCTCTGTTACAGGAGGGCGCTCATCACACAGCAGCTCATTCAATCTGCACCCCCAAATTGCTGACTGATTGGCCCTGCAGCCCATGCTTTGAAAACCACAAAGGTGTCATCCATCAGAAGCAGACCTGTCACAGGGGCTTTGTCTCCTGGAAGAACATCCATGCCTCTCTGTGCTGGCTGAGCACTTGATCAAGAACCCCCTGGGAACAAGGACAGCCTTGTCTCTGTAGACTCTGCCTTCACAGGAGGAGGCCCTCCATAAATAGTTGCTAAATGAACAAGAGCCTCGCCCTACACCTCCCTGTGCTTAAGGCTCGGGATATGTCACCTCGTGGAATCCCGTGACAGAGACAATGACTTTTTACCCCAACCACCATTCTTCTTTCCTCCTCAGTTATAGAGCACTGGTGTTTTAAACGGGAGAAAATACACCAGCAAAAATCTTTATTTCCCTCTCTCCCTTGGAGTTAAAGATAGTCTGTGACTGATTCTGGCCAGTGGGGTAGAAGTGGGTTGTTCTTTGGGAATGCTAGGAAATCTATTCAACTGGGCAGAGCAGCCTTCACTCTCTCCCCTTCCCCCACCTCTCTTCCCACTGCCAGCCCGAATACTGATGTGATGGCTGAAACTTTTCAACCAGTTTGGACCCTGAGGTGCCCTCGAGGCTGAAAACTACTCATCAGGTGCACCACGATGACGCCATAGAACTCCCTTTCTACTGCAAGGCTGCCTGGCTCCAGACTTCCTTAAATCACCAAGATTTTATTTATTTATTTATTTATTTATTTATTTATTTATTTATTTTAGAAAGAGAGAGAGAGTAGGGGCAGAGGGAGAGAGAGAGAGAGAGAGAATCTCAAGCAGGCTCCACACTCATTGCAGAGTCCAATGCAGGCCTTGATCTCATGACCCAGAGATCATGACCTGAACCAAAACCAAGGGTGGGACTGAGCCACCCAGCCACGCTTAAACCCCCCAGGTTTTTTATGTCCCTATCCTATTACAGTTGAACGTAACCCCAAATATTATAAATCCTCTCAATAGTTCTGAAAGGTAGACTAGGGATTGCTGGATTTCCCTCTCCCCTGAAATTATGGCATTTGTATGGCCTACAGTAAAGTCAGGTTGAATCTTCAGGCACCATGGAGCAGCCTGAAGCGTCCCAGAGAAGTGCTCTCCCTCCACAGTGGGAAATGATGGCAAACCATCAAGAACTGGGGTCTGTGAGTGGTGTCTCACAGATGTATTCTTCATGCCCTCTCTCTGCTAGTTGATTAAACAAATAGCAATAGGCTACTTAGGCTTAACTTTGAAGGCAGAAAGAAAAGATATTTAAATAGTTCCTTCAGCAGACTGCTTTCAGCTACAGAAGAATTAACCACCATTAATTATGATGGTGATAATTATACAATGCATAAAATACACTATGTAGATAAAGTATGCAATTAAATAATTACCATTTTTCACGAGCTCTTATGGGATCATTCCAGGATAATGAGCAGGGTTAATAATGGTGTCAAATGAAACCTACCTCATTTCCATGCCCATTGCCCAGGCACTTACCTTCTCGGACCTCAGTGTCCTCATCGATGAGATGAGGGGCTTGATTGAGCGAGATGTTCTCAGAAGCCTTTGGATCTCCTGGCAGGTAAAGCGTGGTTGTTCTGGGTGCTGGCAGAAAGAGGGCCATTTCCTTTGGGACATGGCATTTGACTTGGAAAACTGAGAAAGGTGTTTACCACAATGCAAAAATGATTTTGTCTCCTTCTTGGAGATGCACAGCTCTTTGCTGCCAACACTCAGGGAAGCTCTCAGCTGTAAAATGATTTACGTGGTGCAACCCAATCTTTTCTAGGTTATGGCACACATGTAACATGGAAATAAAAAGAAGAGGCTGCCTGTGGTTGGAGGTGCCCAGTTGCTCCACCCCCTGCCTCCCGCCATCCCCAGCGCTGAGGGGAGCGACCTGTTCACACTTCTGTATCGTATGCATGGTCCTCTGAGGGGCGCTGAATTCAAGGACCAGAAAATCAAGAAAAGTAAACATTTCTGTCATATTTGTCCTGCTATCAGATTTACTTTTTGTTTTTGCTCTGCCTAAAAGGGCTGAGACCTTGTAACAAACTATCCAAAGTCATGTGAGGGCAACTTGCCTAAAAGTCTGGGCCTGTGTGTCCACAGGCTCTGCCCTTTTTGTCAGGACCCCAGCCCCAGGCAGCCCCTTAGGCTGGCCAAAGCTGCTGAGCCGGAGTGTGGACACTAGGGCCCACCCTTCATGGAGTGGGGAGGGGCCTCAAATTCAAGACCAAGTCTGTCCGGCTTGGGGGACAAGCCTCTGTCCTTCCTCCTGAGACCATGACAGTCTCCCACCCAAAGGCTAGCCTAGGTTGGGGATTCAGGGAAAAGCCTTGAAAGAGAGAAAACCTGGCTATCTTCTCTGGGCACTGAAAGATGAACTTCATTTTGTTTGTACCATGGACCAGACGACCATCACCCAGATGTCCTCTCTCATGGACGTCACTGTTCGTGAGTAGAGATAGGAGGCAGTGGCCAGGGCGAGGATTCTGTTAGGGAC
The DNA here is from genome assembly GCF_037043125.1 of Eumetopias jubatus. Taxonomy (NCBI): domain Eukaryota; kingdom Metazoa; phylum Chordata; class Mammalia; order Carnivora; family Otariidae; genus Eumetopias; species Eumetopias jubatus. The sequence goes on along the minus strand of NW_028274823.1, from coordinate 41,447,751 downwards.
ATTCCTTCTAAGTCGAGTTCCATCATTTACTTTACTTTCCTAAAACTTGGTGTTATCTGTGTGAAATGGGAATATTCTATCTATATTAACAAATATTTATTAAAAACTTACTTTGTACCAGGTACTATGGTAGAATCAAGGGAGATTATGATGAACAAAACTGCAGAGGAGGTTGCCCTGTGCCGCCCATAATCTCCCTCAAAGAAGGACTTGCTGCCCCCCCGCAGGGGCCTCTGCTGTCAGCCTCTTTGCAGGTCGTGTCAGAGCAGAACAATCTGGCACAAGGTCCCTTCTTTCTCAGGGCAGCTCCCATTCAATGACTGACCAAAGCCAAAGGATGAAGAACCGGCCACCTCAACCCAACTCAGGACACCTCTGAAGGGCCACTCCAGCCCCAAAGCATCCAAAGATGTTGGCCAGGATTGAAGCCTGATTGTCCCTCCTCCCACACCTGCTTCTAGCCCCTCCCTTCTACAGGGCTGGGTCCCAAGGGACCTCATTAATAGACATCCTGCCCGCTAAGCTGAACCCCATCTCCAAGTCTGCTTCCCCAGGAAACCCAACCTACAACAAAAACAACCTTCCCTATCTTAAGCAACCAACTTGAGGGAAAAGCAATTCTGTGAGGACTGTTAAGAAAAGCAATGAGATGTGTGGGGAAGCACTGTTGAAGCTATGGGTAACTTTTATTTCTAGTGGTTTGAAGTGAGTCAAGTTGTAATGTGAAAACCTCTCCGATTGCTTGGAAAGAAAATCTGCCAACCTCCCCCCTCCGACCCCCCCAAAACCACACACACACACACTTCTCCCCTATCTTCAAGATACTCATTCTCAGTAGCCTGAGAGAGGCCACCCACCCAGACAGGTGTAGCATTGTCCAGGTCCCCCCTGGGGACAGGAGCTGAGGGTACTTCAGGCATTCCAAGGAGATCTCTTGGCTCATGCCTGTTATGTACCTTTCGCTAGCACACGCCCAATTCCAGAAGCCACAAAAAGAAGAGAGCCGCATGACTTTGAGCCCGGCTGACAACTTTCCAAGTTCAACAGTGCTATAACCGGCTCCGCAGAAGCAGAATCCTTGACTCCAAACCACTAATGAACTCCTTCTAGCTCCAGGTTTAATTAGTTTTCATTGCAATATTAATGATCCTAACAAACCATTTCAACTTTCCTGTTGCACAGCTGGAATTCTTTTATTTGGCATTTGGTATCTTTATAAGAAAATCCCACATGCACCCTCCTCCCTGCCTGCCCCATCGAGAGGGAATACGATCACATTCTTACTTTGCTTATCACTTTGGCCAGCCCAGGGACAGTAGCTTTAATAATTTTGAAACTGGGAGCATTAAACACATCACAAACTGCCATGCAAATAACATATAATATAACTCCAGGATTTTAATTACAGTGACTAATATATGTACCAATCCTAAAATCTCTATAGTACCATTAGGGCACATGCACGGACATTATTGGGAGGCTTAAAATTTGCACAAGGTACGTCATTAGTTGATCCAAGACCTTCTAGATCTAGAGTTCTCACCTGGGATTCAGAATTCATTTCTTGGGCTCTTTGGACTACCCAGTCAGAGGCAGAGCTATTTTCATTAGTGACTATGAAAAATGATTAAACATTGCTACAAGGTCGGGTCAGTTGGTGCTGAGAGCAAGTTTGGCGGCACGGCAGAACAATTAGGCATTTGCTGGTGGATTCCAATGCTTCTTTATTTTCTCTGCCTCTCCAAAGGAAGAGAGAAGCAACAGCAAACTGATGTGTGATGGAACTATGTACCACCTATTTCCAGAAATTCTCCAGCCCAGCCTCAATAGAAATTGATATGGATTTATATGAGAATCCACTGAATTATAAGAACAGTGTTCTCCCAGGCAGAGACTTGGATTTGGGTGGAACTACTGGGTGATGACTGAGAAAAACTGAGTTTAGTCCCAAAGAAAGGCCAGCATCCCCAAAGTTCAAGGACCCGTGATGAACTCAATCTCAGCACTGCCAGGAACAGCACATAGAGGCCATGCTGTGTGGGCCTGCAGTGCTGAGCTTGTGAGTCCAAGCTGAGATATACAGCCAATGTGGCTCAGTCTCAGCAGATACCCAGAGAAGGAATAAGAAACAAGGACGGCAAACTGGCCACATAGATAGGAGCAAGGGAAAGAGGCAGTCTTTCTGCCTCTGTGAACCTTTCTGTGAAGGTTCACACTGGGGACAGAAAGCAAACCACTCCAGAGTCTGTTCTCTAGTGGGAAACGATCTCCTCCTGTCCTTCCAACACCTAGAGAGGGAAGACCTTTAGTGCCCTTGGCTGGTGGAGCAACTTCAGTCAGGATCATGGACATGGCCTCCTTAGGGAGAGGCCCCTCCCCCCACTACAAAGTCATCCAGTCTGGGACCAGTCCTGTGACAATGCTCTCCAAACCAGTGTCCTCTGGCATGGCCCCATTCCCCATGCTTCTGAACACACACACTAGGCCAGAAGATTCTTTCCCAAACTTAGATCAGACCGTGTCCCTTTCCTGCTCACAACTCCTTGAAATCCATAAGTGCTATCAGCTACACTGACAAAGGGGACCCCAGGTCCCAGAGGGTCTCATGAGACCTGTCTGTTTCACTGCCCAGGACTTCAAAGGGGTCCCAGTGAGGTCTCAATAATCAGTCAAAAAATGGAAAAGCATAAAAAGTCCCATGTATAACCATGACTATAAAATGTTTATATGTAAACCTAACATGAAATGTGGAAGATGAATATTTTTTCAAAACTATTAAATATTAGTGAAGGAAATAAAAGACAATAAAGGGAAATACCTTGTTATTGTATGGAAAGACTCAATATTTTTAATATATCAATTTGCTCCAAATTGATATATCCATTTATTTTGATCCCAATTTGTGGAAATTGACAAATGATTCTAAATTACGTGGAAATGAAAAGACCTAGAGTAGCCAGGTTAATCTTGGGGTGGGGGGGAAGAACAAAGTTAAGGACTTAAGCTACCAGATTTCAAGACTTACCATGAAGCTATAGTAATCAATACTGTGTGGTTTTGACATAAGGATAAACAAGGATATATTAAAGTCTTCAGAAAGGAAAAATAAAATTAAGTCACCTACAAAGAAAGGAAAACCACCCATGATTCTGATCATGCATCAACCACACTGGGTGCTAAAAGATTATGAAACAATGCCTTAAAATCCTGATAGAAAATATCTTTCATGAACTTAGAGGTAAAAACCCTTGACAAAGTATTAACAAATCTAATTCAGTGATATGTAAAAAGAATTATATGCCATAACCAAGTGCAACTTATTCCAGGTATGCAAGGCTTATTCGACATTCAAAAATTAATCATGGTAATCTACCATATTGACAGGTTAAAAAATAAAAATCATGTGATCATATCAATTGACACAGGAAAAACATTTAACAAAGTGCAACACCCATCTATGAATATAATAAGGAAAAAAAACTCCCAATAAGTTAGAAATAGAGGGAAACCACCTCAACATGATAAAGGGCATATACAAAAAGCCTTTAGTTAATATCATACTTAATAGGGAAAAGGTGAGCAAGGGCAAGATGTCTGTCTCACTCACTCCTCTTCAACATAATTGAAATTCTATCCCCTGCAATAAGGTAAGAAAAAGAAAAGGAACAAAGATTGGGAAAAATAAAGCTCTCCTTATTTGCAAATGACATGATTGTCTACATAGAAAATTCCAAGAAATACACACACACAATTAGAACTAAGTAAGTGAGTTCAGTAAGGTTGCAGAATATAAGACCAGCACACAAAAATAAATTGAATTTCTACATACACAAATGAGCATTTTGAAACAAAAATTAAAAACCGGAGCATTCATTTAGACCATACACAAAGATAAACTCAAAATGGATGAAAGACCTCAATGTGAGACAGGAATCCATCAAAATCCTAGAGGAGAACATAGGCAACACCTCTTTGACATCGGCCACAATAACTTCTTTCAAGACACGTCTCCAAAGGCAAGTGAAACAAAAGCAAAAATGAACTTTTGGACTTCACCAAGATAAAAAGCTTCTGCACAGCAAAGGAAACAGTCAACAAAACTAAGAGGCAGCCCATGGAATGGGAGAAGATATTTGCAAATGACATTACACATAAAGGGCTGATATCCAAGATTTATAAAGAACTTTTCAAATTCAACACTCAAAAAACTAATAACCCAGTCAAAAAATGGGCAGAAGACATGAACGCACTTCTCCAAAAAAGAGATACAAATGACCAACAGACACATGAGAAAATGCTCCACATCACTAGCCATCAGGGCAATACAAATCAAAACCACAATGAGATACCACCTTACACCAGTTAGACTGGCAAAAATTAACAAATCAGGCAACAACAGATGTGGAGGATGTGGAGAAAGGGGAACCCTCTTACACTGTTGGGAATGCAATACAGCCACTCTGGAAAACAGTATGGAGATTCCTCAAGATGTTAAGAATAGAGCTACCCTACGACCCAGCAGTTGCACTACTAGGTATTTACCCCAAAGATACAGACGTAGCGAAAAGAAGGGGCACATGCACCCCAATGTTCATAGCAGCAATGTCCACAATAGCCAAACTGTGGAAGGAGCCAAGATGGATTAAGAAGATGTGGTACATATACACAATGGAATATTATTCAGCCATCAGAAACGATGAATACCCACCATTCGCATCGACATGGATGGAACTGGAGGGGCTTATGCTAAGCGAAGTAAGTAAAGCAGAGAAAGACAATTATCATATGGTTTCACTCATATGTAGAACATAAGCAATAGCATGGAGGACCATAGGGGAAGGGAGGGAAATCCAAAGGGGGAGAAATCAGAGAGGGAGATGAACCATGAGCGACTATGGACCCCGAGAAACAATCTGGGGGTTTCAGAGAGCAGAAGGGTGGGGAGAAGGGGTAACAGGGTGATGGATATTGAGGGGGGCATGTGCTGTGATGAGCACCGGGTGTTTTACTTAACTAATGAGTCATTGAACACTACATCAAAAACTAATTATGTACTATACAGTGGCTAACTAAACATAATAAAAAAAAATACGTAAATCCTAAAAAGCTCATTGTGAAGAGCAGAGTCCTAATAATTTGTATTTTGATCACTTTTAAATATTTTGAAAGTGAGCACTTCCAAGGATAAAGGAAATGGTCTCATTTTGTGGGGCATTTGATTAAATTCCGAACATATAAAAAAAAAAAAAACCAAAACAGTACCACTGACTATTGCTTCAAAGAAAATGAAACACTTAGGTATAGATTTGGCAAAACACATACAGGCTCTGTATGCTGAAAATTATGAAATACTGAGGAAAGACTCAAAGAAGACCTAAATAAGGGAGACATACCATATTCATGGATTGGAAGACCCAACATAATAAAGATGTCAATGGTCCCAAATTAATTTATAGGTATAATGCAATTCCTACCAGAGTTCCAGGAAGGTTATTTTTCAGACATAGACAAGGTTGTTCCAAAATTTATAATGAAAAGCACAAACCCTCAAATAGCTTGAACATAAAGAAAAACCAGAATGAAGTAGGATTAATCACTCTACTCAATATGAAATCTTACTACAGAGCTACAGTAATCTAGCCAGTGTGGTGTTTGTGGACGGATAGAAACATAAAACAATGGAACATAATAGAAAGCCTAGAAATGGACCCACACTAATATACCTGTATTAATTTACTAGGGCTGCCATACGAAGTACCGCAGACTTAGTGGCTTGAACAATATCAATTTATTAGTTCACAATTCCAGAGGCTAGAAGTCTGAAATCAGTGTGTCATCAGGGTTGGTTTCTTCTGAGGCCTCTCTCCTTGGTTTGCAGATGGCTGTCTTCTCCCTGTGTCTCCACATGGTCTTCCCTCTGGGTGTGTCTGTGTCCTAATCTCCTCTTCTTACAAGGACACAAGTCCTATTGGATTAAGACCCATCCTAATGATCTCTTTCTAACTTAATCTGTTTAAAGACCCTATCAGCAAATACAGTCACATTCTGAGATACTGGGGGTTAGGATTTTCATATACGAATTCTGGAGGGATACAAGTCAGCCCATAAAAATGCCCAGTTGATTTTTGACAAAGGGACCAAAGCAATTCCATAGAGAAAGGACAGCCTTTACAACAAATAGTGCTAGCACAATTAGACATCTATTGGCAAAGAAAGAAAGAAAGAAAGAAAGAAAGAAAGAAAGAAAGAAAGAAAGAAAGAAAAAATGAACCCCAACCTAAGTCTCACATCTTACACAAAAATTAACACAAAATGGATCACAGACTTCAAAGTTAAAGCTAAAACTATAAATCTTTTAGGAAAAAAAAGAGAAAATTATTGGGATCTAGAGCTAAGCAATGAATTCTTAAACTTGACATAAAATGCACAATCCATGAAATGAAAAAATTGAAAATTTTTTCCACATCAAAATTAAAAATTTTTGTCCTGCAGAAGACTTTGCTAAGAGGATGAAAGACTGGGAGAAAATATGTGCAAACCAAATAGATAACAAAAGTCTTATATCTAAGTATATAAAGAATTTTCAAAACCCAGTTGAAAAGAGTAAAAAGGAAATAACCCAATTAGAAAATGGATAAAAACCATAAGCAGATATTTCACCAAAAAGAATATGCAGAAGGTACACTTGGATTTCATTACACTCTCACTGTTGTGAGGCCAGGCAAGGCCAGGTGTGATTTTTTTTTTTTTTTCATTTGCTAGCACATCCTCAAATCTGTTTCTTCACTTGGTATGACAACTTGTCCTTCAAGATATCTGGGATCTCTGGACCCATTTTTCCCTCCACTGTCAGTTCTAGCCCTTTGGATCAGGAGGGTTGCCCCCTACCACACCCCCTGTCCTTGTGGGGGCCCCCACTGGTTCTGTAGTGACCCTGGAAGCTCAGAACAACCAGACCCGTTTCCAACGTCATCTATGAGGCCAGCTGGCCACCTCCCAGAGGCTACTACCCCTCCTCTCAAAGCCAGGCCCTTCAGCAAGGTGAAAATGCCACCTGCATCCTCAAGACTTCCTTTCTTACCTAGGTCATAGGAGTCCCTGAATGCCAGGTGCAGGGTTCTGTCTGATACCAGCCCTGTAAGACCAGTGGAGACTTTTGGATGTGGCTGGGCCAGTCAGAAGCCTTTGAGAAGAGACTGGCAGTGCTCCTTGTGAGCTCCCTGGTTCTGATGCCTTGCCTGTCGCTTCCCTGCGGGCTCTGCTCTTGGACTGGCCCCTTGGAGGTGGTGTCTCACACTCCCCATCCGGACTTGATGCCTCCAGTCACCGACCTGGATTCCGGTCTCCACTAGACCCACCTTGGCTGGACCCAGTGCCCAGTTTTTCTCTCCCTCCCTGACCTGCTCCATCCTCACTTCTTCACCTTGGTACTGATGGCACAAAGGTGATAGCCCTCCAAGAGGCACTAGGGGCTGTGGCAGCTTCTTTGACTGCGGTATTCAGTCAGCCCCTCTTGCATCCTTTTTCGGGATCTCCTTGGGTGATCCCAGCAGAGACCAAGCCAAAGCGTTGATGCAGGTAGTGGATTTGGGAAGAATCCCAGGGATGTGGAGTGTAGGACTGGGGGAACTGGACAGAGACAGCACGACAGGCAATTCAAAGGTGTGTTACAGGCGACCCACTGCTGAGGGAGATGGTACCCTATCTGGCCAGAACCTTCAGAAGAGCATTTTGAAATGACTCTCAGAATTATCCTCCTGGGGCTCAAACAGGGAGCAGCTTATCTTTTGTCTGTCCTCCTCCCTCAGGGCAAAGGAAGCCCTGTGCTTCGGGACCTCACCTGTATGAGGGCTCCGTGGGTCCCCACAGGTGTCCCCACATGCCTTGAGGGAAACCCTGAGACAGGAAGTGAGGGGCATGCAGCATGGGGTCCAGAAAGGGAAGGGACTGTCCCCAGAGGGCTTGTTTGTCACAGAGGGAGGCAGCAGCAACCAGAGCAAGAGGTGTAGACCATCAGATTGGCATGGTGCTCAGAAGGTACCCAACACCACGGGACCAAGGGCTGCCAGGCCCTGGAACATATCGACAACCACGACCCAGTCCTGTCCTGGAGTAGCTCATGGCCTCTCGAGGAAGGCAGCAGCCACCTCCAGTGTCCCTGGCTGGTGAGGCACCCCCTCTTGTCCCTTCATTTCACCCATGTTTCCCTTATCAAATGGAGTCACGACTGCTTGTCTTCTCTGACTAACCCCCCCCACCCCCCGCTGGAAAGCGCTCGCACAGACTGGCACACACTCTCATCCTCGGTGCTCGGCCTGCATTAACTCACAGCAACCCAAGACACAGAAAGTTCACAGCTAACGAAAATGGGGGTTAAAGTGATTCGCCCAAGGTCACACGGGCAGTTCAGGGTCAGATGTTCTGGCGCCAGCGCTGGGGCCCTGGACCATGACCTTCCTCATCCAGCAGGAGAGCCAGTGGGGAGTGCTGCGTTCGCTGCAGAGAGCCAGCACCTGGCCCAGTGCTCAGCCCGTGGAGACGCAGTGTGGTCACAGGAAGGACGAGGCCCTACGGGAACAACGGAGAACGAACCCTCTTTGCAGCCTGCACGACGGGGAGGGGCGCGAGGAGAGGGAGGAAGAAGAGAAGAGCTAAGGAGAAGAATGAGTGAGGGGGCTGATGGAGGGAAGAGAGGAGGGGAGAGGGAAAAAGGAAGGATGAGAGAAGAACGGGCTGTTGAGGGGGTCTGGGAAGGAGACAGAAGCTCCGAGCAGGGCTCCTGTGGTTTAGGGAGCATGGCGTGAAGGAGGAGCAGTGATCCCTGAGGCTGCCACGTGGGTGGAGCTGATTCTGAGGGACTTGATCCAGCAAACGCGCGAAATCATCAACACGTTTAGTCAGGGAATGTGACAAAACCAGAGCTATCACTGGCCTTGGCTGCTATGCGCAGCGGGCCTAGAGCGGGGAGCCTGAGGCAGGGACAGGGGCCAGGAGCGGCCGTGGGGGCGCAGGGAAGCAGTCAAGACATGGCAAGACTTGGGCAGAGGGAGAGGGCAAGGGAGGGGGCAGTGGGAAGTTTCAGGCTTCTGTGGATGGTGGACAGTGGCACCCTCCCCATCCTGAAGTCAAAACGACCATTTAATGAGTGCCTACTATGTGCCAGCCCTTGAAATACAATCTACCTTCGTAATTGCAGCCATGTCTGCAGGTGGGTTTGTCCCTCCTCATTTGACCTAGGAGAAAACTGTCGGAGCCTCCGGAAGTTCCCACCAGCAGCGAGTGACAGAGGGGACCCCGCCGGGGGTCTGTGTGACTCCAGAGACCGTGTTCTTTCCGTGCACCACGAAGTTACACACAGGTCATTTCACTCAGCACAGAGCATGACACGGTGACAGCTGACCAGGCTTTGTGAGTGTCATGGTGGCCGAGGGCCAAGCTACAAATCATACCACGTCACCACGAAAGCCAAAATAAGAAGTGCCTATGTGTGGTCTGCTTACTCCAGCTGTCTTAGCTCAACCGGCTCTATTGACAATTTACTAATCCAGCCGATAGCCGAGGCTGGGCGGCTGACCCACAGACTGCCAAGCCGAAGACGACAGGCAGCCTCTCTTGCGTCCTCGGCTTAGCCAGTGGTCCATCAGTAGAGTTGCCTTCAGGATCAGCACGATTTACCTGGTGCCAGTGTTGGGGGGAGGAGGGGGAGGTGCCCAGACAGCAGACCAGTAGGCATCCCCCTGCTTGCGTCTCTCTGTTGCAAATCCCTCTTCTTGGGCTCCCTCATTTGACGCACCTGCTGATGGCCATCTCCATACATTTCATTCGTGACAAGCTGCAGCGGGCTGAATGGTGGCACCCGAAAGTTACGTCCACATGCTAATCCCCAGAACCTATGAATGTGACCGTATTTAGAAAAGGCTTCACTGCAGATGGAATTAAGGGTCTCCTGATGAGGAAATCATCCTGGAGTATCCTGCTGGGCCCTAAGTCCACTGACAAGTGTCCTTCTAGAAGAGACAGGGAGAGGGACATTTGAGACAGAAGAGGAAGAGGTGGTATAACCACTGAGGCAGGGATTGGAGGGGTATGTGCACAGCCAAGGAGTGAATAGTGCCACCAGAAGCTAGAGGAGGCACAGAAAGACCCTCCCTCTGGAACCTCGGGAGCGAGAGTGGCCCTGCCAGCCCCTTGATGTCGGACTTCTGGCCTCCAAAACGGAGAGACTATGTGGTGATCTGTTAGGGCAGTCACAGGAAAGGAACGCACAGGCAGGCTTGTGTTTCGGACTGTCCAGGGCGAGCTGCTATTTGCAGGAGAATTTGTGACCTCATCCCTCAGGCCCACAAGCCCGTCGGGTCCTGCTCTGCCCTTGGCTGGAAAGGGAATCCCGAGGTTGCGTCTGCCTCTTGGGTGTGGAGCTCTGGGCTGGAGCAAGATGAGAAATGGGTCTATTTATAAACAAATAGAGCCAGAGGGCGGGCGCGGGGTTGGCCAAGGGCTTTACCAAGGTCAGAGGCCCAGTCCCTTGGGACAGGGGGCATTGCCGAGAGAGCAGTGCTCTGAGAGGAAGAAGGGGGCGGGAGCAGGGGGTACTCGGGGCCTCTCTGAGCAGTGGGGCTGTGGTCCGTTTCTGAACAACCCAACACAGGAATGTCCAGCTGGCTTCCAAGTCGTATCTGGTGTCTCGGGTGAAGGGCAGGCCCGGCTGGGTGGGATTGGATTCTTTCCCACTGCCTCATTGCTACTCCAAGAAAGGAAGTGCAAGCGCCCAGGGCAGGCACCCTGCAAGCAGCCCGCATCCTGGCTGTGGGCCGTTTTGCCCCCCGCACACACACTCCTGCTGCCTCAAGGGGTACGCTGTCACGGTGACAGGGCCTCTGGGCTCCTCCGTTTCTCACCGTAAAGACCACTCTCTCAGCAGGACCAGGTCAGAGGGACATCCTGGGGGGTGTCTCAGTCCAGCCTGCCCCACACAGTGCCAGGGATGTGGGTGGACAGGGACTCTCTGATTAGTGGCTGAGTTGGACCAGGGTTCGCTCCCATCTCGGGGGGTGCGGGGCCCAGCTGTCCAGAGGAGGTCACGGTCCATGGGCTGCCTTACCCAGCCCGTCCCACAGGCCTGTGCCTGGTTGATGCCCGGCTCTCTTGCACCAGGGTTCCCAGCAGAAGGCTTCCCTCCATGTCAGGAGCAGCCTCTGACACGGCTAGCAGGCCTGCCTCATTCATATCTGTGACCGTATCCCATCTTTGAGTCTGGTACTTTTTAAGTACTTCTCCCTATAGGAGTAAATTTTTGACTGAGTAGCTGTAACAGGAGCAAGAACAGGGGCAGACATTTGCCTGCTTGGGTCCAGAAGACATGAGCTCTAGTAAACCTTGAATCCCTGCTTCATCCCCTTCTTGCTGTGTGACTCTGGACAAATCACTCAACCTCTCTGAGTCTTATTTTCTTTTCTTTTTTAATTTTTTTATTTAAATTCAAGTTAGTTAACACATAGTGTATTATTAGTTTCAGGAGTAGAATTTAGTGATTCATCAGTTGCCTACAACACCCAGTGCTCAGAACATCACGTGCCCTTCTTAATGCCCATCACTCAATTACCCCATCCCGCCACCCACTGCCCCTCCAGCAACCCTCAGTTTGTTTCCTGCAGTTAAGAGCCTTATGGTTTGCCTCCCTCCTCCCTCTGCTGCTTCAGGTCAGACCCTCACTGTCCCTGTCCCACCTGCCTTCTCCTGCCCCTCCAAGGCGACCCCACATCAGGAAGTCTCCCTGACAGGCAGCTCCAAGAACTTCTGTTCCCACCTCAAAGCAGGACAATTATGTCTGCACACTGCCCCCCAGCTAACAGGATGGGAGGGTTTCTAAGAACGTTGAGGTTTGGAGCCTGCCTTTTTCTTACAACCTTGAGACTGGAGAAACAGCCTTCACACCTGCATGATCGAACATCCCAGAGAAGAGCTGCATCACCCACCGAGGTGCCTGTCATTGCCCCGTTCCCTCCAAGCCCCAGAAGTTGGCCCCTCGCACACCAAAACCAACACTGAGCCGACAGCAGCCCCCCCAACACACACATACACTCACATGTGCACACACTCACACTCTTACACACCCATTTCCACAGGCAGGTAAAGAGGAGAGTGGAAGGGAGGGGCCGTGCCCCCCAACCCCGTGTGTAGAGCTGGGGATGAGAAGCTCCACCTTCATGAATGGCTGGCCACAGTGAGGGTGCGCAGCACCTCCAACTCCTCCAGAGCACCCCCGGGGAAATGCTCTCCCCAGACCCTCGCAGACAGGGCCCCACCAGGCTGCAAGGGAGAGTGGCGGTGGCAAACAGCCTGTGGGGGGCCCACTCTGACTCTGGGGGCGCAGCCGAGGCTGGAGCAAGCTGGCCCAAGTGGGGACACAGTGCTGCAGCTCAGCACGAGCCGGGCAGTGCGGGTCCATGCCCCCCACCAGTGCGCAGTGCACTAGCCCCTCTACAGAACCCGCTCGCAGCCGGCCCTGATCCCAGCAGCTCCCACAGTGGGCGCCACGCCTAAAGGACAGTACCCCCCGGGCCCTGGCTGGGGAGGCACATCCTCAGAGCCGGCCCAGTTCTCAGCAAGACCCTCCCCCCGACTAGTGCGGAGAGCCCCCCACACCACCACACCCCGTCCTCATGGCATCCTCCATGTCGCGGCCAAAGCTGCTCCCCTTCTGTGGGCACCACGGCCCCACCGTGCTGCTGCCAGGAAGCAGAAACCCAGGTGTCCGAGTTCCTGGGGCTGAGCAGTCTTCCTTCTAGCCTCTTACCTTAATAACTATGATCCAGGTCTTGCCAGGAAAGGTAGGGGCAAGATTTGAACCCAGACCTGGTTACGGGCATAGACAGCCATAAATCAGTGTGAGCTAAGAATAACTAGGGTGTTACCAGAGCCAATGCTCAGGCCCACAGGAAGAAGTGGGGGCGAGTCAGCTAGCCAGGCCCACTCAGAGGCGCTTCTCCCAGCTTCTTAGCCATCCCCAGGAAATCCCACAGTCTTCTCATCTAGTAATCAGATTTGCAAAGCAGTGGGCAGGGCAATGTCACTCTTAGGAAACTTGCTTGAGCTTTTCAGCAGCTCTGGCCACATGGGGAGGCCAAGTGTCTAGAGAAGGTGCTGTAGGGGGGTTGTGTCCCCCAGACCTCAATGAGGAGGCAGGGCAGACCGGATCTGGGGTCGCCCTGGAGAAGGAGAGAAGCCCAGAGCAGTCAAGGCAAAGCTGGTCTAGATCCAGGGGTACTACTCATACCTGAGGTATCTGGAAGGGTGGGCAGTGGGTTGGGACAACAGAAATCCCAGGGGGAGCTCATGCCTGCCAGACTGTGAGTATTGGCTCCTGTTAGAATTGACACTAAAGCCCAGGCACCCAGGGTAGGAGACTGCAGCTGGGCATGCAGGTGGCTGGGCAGGCCCCACCCACTGGCAGGGACGAATCTGAGGATGACATCTGCTGGTCATACCCCCAAGGGTGACAGGACCTGGCAAGGACAGACAGGAGAGAGCCAGTGTCATCTGACAAAGAGGTCTTTAAAACAAAAAATTTAAAAGATGACTCTCGTGTAGGTAAAAAGATGTTCAGACAAATTAAATATGCTTAGGCCAAATGCCTAGGTTAGAATCCCAGCTCCACTACCTAAAACCTTGTGACCTGGGGCAAGTGTCCTGGCTGCCGTCTGTGGGCTGAATGGTGTCCCCTAAAAATACTTGTCCACACACTAACCCCTAGACCTTGCAAATGTGAATTTGGAGAAAGTCTTTGCAGGCCCTCCATCCAGTGACAAAGGGTCCCTACAAGAGATACTCAGAGGAGAGAGGCATGTACGGAGGTGAAGCCATGTGAAGACAGAGGCAGAGACTGGGGTGATGGCAGCCACAAGCCGAGAAACACTGGGAGCCACGAGAAGCTGGCAAAGGAGAGCGTTGGAAGACAGCTCAGCTCTGCAGGCACCTCGATCTTGGACTTCTGGACCCCAGATCAGTGAGAGAATAAACCTCTATGTTTCAAGCCCCTCAGGGATAATTTGTTACTGCAGCCAGGGTGCAGGAGGGTATAAAACAGGTCAATAATATCTGCCCTTCACAGTTATAAATTATGGAGGACTGAAAAAGGAGTGTTGATAAAAAAAAGAATATAAAGATCCAACAACGGGGGGATCAGCATAGGTCACGTGCATTCATCTAAAGGAATAGTATACAGCCATGTAAGAAGTTTGTGGACAACTGTCAATGATGAGACAGACGTTCACATTGTAATATCAAGCCGGAAAAACAGAGTACCAGAATTTTACAAATGTATGTGAATCTCATTCTGTTTTTAAACGTAGGCCAAAAAACAAAAACAAAAACAAAAACAAAACAAAATCACACTATCTTCAGGCAATATGATACCAGTTCTTTATTTTCTTCTTTGTTATTCCCTCTATTTTCCAAATTCTCCTCAATGAGTATTACTGTTATTATCAGAAAACAAGAGAGCTGTCGTAACATTTTCTTCCTGCAAATACCACATAATTGTGCAAGAGCCGTGGGGCCCCTGTGTGGCTTAGTCAGTTGAGCCTGCCACTCCTGGTTTCAGCTCAGGTCATGATCGTGGGGTCCTGGGATCGAGCCCCACGTTGGGCTCCATGCTCAGTGGGGAGTCCACTTGGGATTCTCTCTCTTCCTCTGCCTCTCCCTGCCCCCGGCTTGCTCGCTCACTCACTCTCTCTCAAAAATAAAAAAATAATTTTTTTTAAATTGTGCAAGAGTCGCTAAAGACCCACTTTGTTTCCAGCTATAATCTCAGGAGGTCCTTACAGCAGCCCCCTGAGTAGCTCCTGCTGTTACTCATTTTGTAGGTGAGAGGACCAGGTGCCAAGAGGTGATCGCCCAGCCAGAGCCAGCCCGTGGCCGAATCTGGGAGAGGAACACCTCCCGCCTACCTTCTGAGCCTTGCGGGGGCCCGCAACCCATAAGGACGGCCACGGCTCCATCCTCACCCCCCTCCCCTGACCACTCCCAGGGCTTGGCGGTGTCCTTCAAGTCAGGATGGCAGATCAAAGTCTCAAGTGCCCTCCAGGCAGAGATAAATAACAGAGCGCGAGATCCTAGGATTCCGGTTTCTTATTTTTAAATGAAATGAAGGATAAATCATTCCTGCTAACTGTTTTTACCTGGCTGCAGGAAATGATGCATCGCCATCTTTTAAAAGAAAATTAAGCCTTTAATTCCATGGCACATGTAATAAAATGGCACTTCAGCTCTCTGCCCTGAATATATGGCCCGTCGCGTCCTAATTTACTATTTCGATGCTGCCTGAAATGTTCTGAAGTTATTAATGTGGCAATATATTCAAGCACAAAACCTGGCCTTCAAACACTGTGAAGCACTCAATTAGCACAATGGATGGCCATGTGAGAGCCAAAGAGGTAACGGCAGGAGGCACACCATGCGAGCCAGGGGCAAAGCTAGCCCGGCCCTGGGGTGCTGCTGCGAGCCGGAGACCCAGTGTCCCTCTGGAAAACAGAGGTGATGCTACCTCATTCACAGGTGCGAGCTGCCTGTTGGGACCCTGAGATCCCGAGGACCCCCCTTGTCCTCCCTTACCTGGATCCCTGGCTGCACTACCATCTCATCTCTGCCAAGAATGCCCCAAATGCCATCTTCTTTATTCTGACTCTCTCACCATCCACAGGAGAGCTGCCGCCCTTCCACAAGCGTACCAGGGCTGAGCACACCCATGCAAGCGCACACGGGGGGCGGGGGGGGGGGTCGTTCAGCCCCAGGCTCTGAGTGGGCCTGTCCCGCTGTGCTTTGAAGAGAAGGCATTTATGACCAGGGAACCGGCCCAAGATCCATGCAAAGATAGAGTGGGGCAAAGTTTCCACGTTAGAGAAAGGACAGGGGCCTGGGGTTTCTGCACCTCCCCCCTCTGCCTACAGCATGTGGTGCTAACCAGCATGGCCATGGCCAACTTGCAGCTGACATCACAAGCTCTCCTTGATGACTAGTAACTGGACTAACCATTGCATGTGTGCATCCGGATGGGGCCACCCAAATGAGAGCCCTTCTGTTGTGCAGAAACTTCCAGACAAGCTCAAAGATACTGCTGGGCTCCCTGGGGTCTGGGACACCAGACCTTTCTGTGGGCCCCCTCAGCGGGGTGGCCCAGCTCTCTGGAGGGTTCAAGGCAGGCCTGCCATCCTCCACCTTCTCCGGGGTAAGGCTCATCTGCTGTTTAAAAGACAGAGAGTGGGGACCGTTCCTTTAGTCCTCAGCAAACTTATAAGAGGAATTATAAACCTATGTTTGGAGAAGGCAAACATCAACTTCTCAAGTGTGGACATGACCCCTTAGCCATGGGCATGAGCAAAGCTCCTGATTATCAGAGCCGGTGACCCAGGGAGAAGCTAACAGCTACTGCTAAGACCAGTTTTCTGGAGGAGCCAGGATGTCTGGGCACCTGCCAAGTGACTAGAGCAAATTATTTACATAGCAATAGTACCTCTCTCCTAGGATTGCTGTGATTATTAAAATGAGTCAATACGTGGTGATCACTTGGTCACAGAGATGTGGTCACCACCTGTTAGCTGTGGATAGCAGCCCATTGCACGGTGGCTTCCCAAAACAAATGCAGACCATAAGTGGGACAGTGAGTAACTGCTCAGTACTAGGAGCCTTGCTTGGCTCTCTTCTTTCTAATATGCACATCGGATCCTACCAGCCCCCTGATTAAACCCACCTTCAGCTTCCTGTAACACTGAGTAAAATGCAAACACTGTACCCTGGCCTCAAGGCTCCACACTCTCATCTCGAATCCCCCATCCCAACTCCCAAATTTAAGTTTCAGGAAAGTAGGGACCCTGTCTGTCTTCGCCACTGCTGTATCCCCATTGCCTGGCCCATGGTGGTTACAAAACAAATGTTTCTAGAATAAAGGAAGCTTACCGCATTGTACCACTAAACAGGGGAATAGACACTCATAAAAAATAAATCACTCCAACTAAGCTAAGTTCGATCCCTCCTTCTAACCTGGGAACCTGTGGGGCTCAGGGGGATGAGGAAAGTATACACATCCAACTGTATCTCCAAGGTGCCAAGGTGGCCTGGAGGGGAAGTGGCCCTAGAAGGGCCACCACATTCAGCTGCACAGGCTGTGGGCTGCACAAATCCAGGGATGCCACTGACATAGAAAGATGCTCCTAGAGTTTTCAGATGGGACAGTGCCGCAGCCCTACCCCCCCAACCTGCGCTATTGGGGGTGAGCCCCCTCTGAGCCCCTTCCCTCAGCCCCATCCGGTACCCCTCTCCCTTCAGTTGGTTTCCTCCTTAAGAATTCTGAGCAATAAGCCAGAGAAAAATTAAGTGATCGTCACCTGAGGAGGAGGGAGGAGGGAGGAGGGAGTGCCGGACAGGGATTGTAGAGACTTTGCCACGATCAAACCCAGCCTTCAGTCCTCTCTCTGCGGCTCACTGTCTGTGTGCTCTTGAGCCCAGCATTCTTCCAAGCCCTGGGCTGCCAGCGCACAGAGACGCACAGAACATGTTAGCTCGGCTGAACTGGGTATGGGTACGGCAGGGCTGGTGGAGAGATGGCAAAGCCCAAGCCTCGTGGCAGACTCAATACACAGCAATTCTACCAGCGTGAGGAGCTTCGCTTGCAAGAGAGTCAGCACACCCTTGCTTGCCTTTAGTCACTGTAATGGCAAGCATGAAGTTCATCATCCCTTCTTGTACATGAAGCCACTGTGGCTCAGAGGGTCAATGGCTGCCCACCTTCCCACGTTGCCTTACCCTGGCCCTACAGGTGAGCCTTACAGCTCCTGTGAGGCAGCAGTGTTCCCATGGTCATGGGGCATAGCAGTCGGAGACTTCGATCTTGAAGACTCAGCCCTCTGGGTCTGCAGGGCCAGGCTCCGTCCAGCCTCACCCCACTCCATACCTGGGGTCCATCCCGGTGCCTAAATTCGGAGTGGGGAAGAGGGTAGGCCTTCTGAAAACAAAATCCCGACCCCATAACTGAGCTTGGCTGTCAAGTCACAGCCCGATGCTAAGTCTGAAAATCTGGGACGTCGCTGACAGTGCTGATGACAGCCCAGCCAGGAGAGGGGCTATATTTAGCCACATGCTTGACCTAAGATGTTATCAGGAGCAGAACCCCAAGGTTGAGGAGCAGGAGGGAGGTGGTAGAGACAGCCCCTACCCCAGCTGTGCAGCCTTGATTAACTGCTCTGGTAAGTTTCCACTTCCTGAACAATATTTGTTTCCAGCGTTAGGGAGGCTCTGTGATTCCCAAGTGTTCTTGGCCTGGAGGAGAGGCTGAAACCAATCGGCTCCATTTACAGCAGGAGGAATTCAGCACAAGAGAGTTAAGAAGGGTGTTGGCCATGGGTCACAAAGCCAGGTTTTGCTTCCGTGGCCCTGGCTGCGGGCACCACGGGGAGAGTCTCTGTGCTGGGTGCATGGTGCCAGGAGGGGGCCCTGTGCTGTGCAGCAGGATGGATCCAAAGCCCAGATAGTGATGCTCTCTGCCTCATACAGTTCTTGAAAATATCAAATGAAATAGAACATGAAAAGTATGCAGCGCAATAAACGCTGTGACCTTCTCCCCCCTTCTCTCTCCTACTGATCCATTGTACAGATGAAGAAACAAAACACAACACTCAGAGACGGCAATGGGCCTGGGGTCTCAGCTAGGGTCTCAGCAATATTTGTGTTGCAGTCACATCAATATTTCCCATCTCTGGGTCTGACCTGTGTTAAATGGTCCAAGAAAATCGAGGTTGGGGGCGGAGGCAGTGGTGCTAATTTCCCAGAAGCAATCTTACCTCTGCTCTTTGAAGTGTCACGAAATTGGCTGGAGACTGCTCCCGTCAGCAGCACGGCACGAGGCTGCTGAAAACACTTTTAGCACCTGATTAAAAAGGAGCCTTCTTTTCCTGAGCAATTACCAGCCTGCATCTCATGATCTCATCCCAAAATGAGAAAGAAGAATGATGGAAGGCTGACCTCCAGATGCTCACCCGGCAAAATGCTGAATGGCCTGGCCGTGCCTGCTGTGGGGATATGCCACGCACAGCTCTGGTGGAGGCGGTCGGAGCTGCTGGGCAGCAAGCACGGTTTGCCATGGGGGTCACCATGTCCTTTCGGGCTTTCACCAGTGTCCTTTCAAACTCTGACAGAGGCCCCCCACCTGGTCTGTAGCAGCCGTGGTCGCAGTCATACCCGGGGACATTTCTGTGCATGGTAGGCCCCGTTTCCTACAGCTCATAGTAGCAAAAAGCTGTAAAAAGGAAATACTCAGTGCTGTCAGGGATGTGGTTAAACAGGTAGCCACCTGTTTAACCTGCCATTCCTGGTGGCAGTGGAAAGCAATCTGGCAAGACATGTGCATACAGGGCTTAATAACATGCATCTTTGCTCCAATAATCACACATCTGCAAATATATCTTAAGATGGTAAGTCTAAATAAGACTAAGTCTTACCTATAAACATCTTTATTGTGGCCTTTTTCTAAAGAGCCAAATACATTGAAATCCCAGAGTATGAAATATTAAGCCATTAGAAATAATGTTTCAGAAGAAATCAAAGTAACATGGAAATCCTTTTATTATAACGCTCGATGAATTATAACGCTCGATGATAAAAGAACATTATGAAATTGTCCAGATGAAATTGTCCACAACTGCATAAAAAAATTAGGGGAGTGCCTGGGTGGCTCAATCAGTTAAGCATTTGACTCTTGGTTTCGGCTCAGGTCATGATCTCATGGGTCATGGGATGGAGCCCCACGTAGAACTCTGCTCAGCGGGGGTCTGCTTGAAAGATTCTTTTCCTCTCCCCCTCCCCCATTCTCTCTCTCAAATAAATAAATCTTTAAAAAGAAATTAGAGAACTTATGGGTAGAGGTTTTTTTTTTTTATCAGCAGACTTTATTTTCTGGAGGAGTTTTAGGTTCACAGCAAAACTGAGCGGAAGTACAGGAGTTCCCAGACACCCTGTACTCCATACAAACATAGACTCACTCACTGCCCACATTGTGGGTGGGGCTTCTCTTCCCACTTTTTCTTACTTCCCCCAAAATTGTCAAATTATCTATCATGAGAAACAAAGATTTTGTTAGGAAGGAAGTAGGAAAGAAGGGAGGAGGGGAAGGAGGAAAAGCAAGAAAAGGAATGCCTCATCCCAAATGAAGAACGCAGACAAGTTCATGGCCTTTCGCTTTCCAGTACACCTTTTTGTTTCACCAGCCCCTGGAATTCCTCACCATTTTGATTTGTGACCTCATTTCCCCTGTCCACATACTTTTTCTCAGGGAAGAGAGACCATGTTAATAATGCTTTCTCAACACTGCAACCCTCCTAAAAACTCCAAATTCCATCAGGTCCCCAAGGGAAGCCTCCTTAGCTCACTCTCCCACTCTCTACACCTCGGGCCCCACTCTGACTTGTAACCTTGCAACCTGGCAGCCTTGCAGCCTGGGCAGAGGTTCTCTGGCGTACACGCATGCGCGCGCGCACGGGCACAGGCTCCATGGCCATAGGGAGAACGTGACCTGCAATGTCGGCGGCCTGCCAGCAGGGGGCTGAGCGCTCCAGCTGGTTGGGGGCCAGGCTGAGCCTGTATCTCAGAGTCCCCTGTCCCCAGAACCAGGGACACAGGAACATTAAATGAATGAGTGGATGCATCAATAGGCCCATTTTTGGCCCTCTTTGCAGCATTAAATTGGGAAATGGGAATGTGATGGTGGAGTTTAATGCATTAGATCCTGCCACAGGAAGAACAGTTAATATCTGGCCAGCTTTGGTCTCTGGTAGGTCATTCTAAGGGCCAATTCCATCCCACTGTGCCACAGAAGAGAGAAGCCAGGACTGGGGTTTACCACTCACACACCACATAACCTTGGAGCCGGCTCGTTCTCTCTCGAGGCCTAGCTTTCCCCAGATGTAGGTTGAGGAGGTAGGATGACCTCCTTCCAGGATGCTATGATCCCATTAAGGGTCACCTGAATATGTACTGAATTCTCAGCATGGAAGCAATTCCAAAATATGAGACATTTAATTTCTTATGCCGTACATAATATGTACAAAGAATTCAGGGTAAGATCCCTAGAAAATTTGCTAATTAGAAAATAAGATCCTTAGAAAGCCTTTAGAGCTAAGGAGTGAGCTAACAGTGGAAATCAGCTTCTTACTATCTTTTTGGTAAGATAATAATGCAAAGTCTGACCCCCAGGCCTGCCTGTGCCACACACACACACACACACACACACACACACACACACTTCATACATGCATGCACATATGCATTTCCCATCACTACCTCCACCCACCCACCCCCAAATGACTGTATTGCAAGTGCACATGGAAAATGTTTAGGAATGAGACCACCAAGCGGAACTTAAAAAGGAAAAGATGAAACGTGGTTTTGATTGAGGAGGAATGATACCTGGGATTTGGAGGCAATAAGCTCCCTGTGGGATTTAAAATAGATCAAAGACGGGGCTATTTTCGTCTTTCTGGGGAAGGAAGCATTCAGGGGTGACCGTGCTGACTTTTTGCCCAGAACACTTACTAAGGGCAAAGAGCCATCCTGGCACTGCTTCCTGTTGTCTGAGCTGGTGACCCCAACCAGGCAGGGTCTGTCAAAAGAAGCTTCTTTCAAGGACCGCAACTAACATACCACTCTCCTAATCGGAGCTGCTTCGCACGGAGTGCCAACCTCAGATGAAACATGGAACCAAAGATTGAATACACATTGTTTACTTAATCTGTACAAGAGCTGCCAGGTTTTATGCCCACTTTATGGATAAGACCACTGAGGCAGAGGGTGGATTAACAATGTGCCCATACCCATACGGCTAGTAAGAGGCCAAGCTGGACTATGCAGTCAGGTGCCAGCCCCTTTCTCTTGTCTGACTGCCTCCCAATCCCCTTTCATCTGGAAGGGTTGGGAGGGGCGTGGAGGGGTGGCCGACATTCCTCAGAGGAGGTGGAAAACGTTCCCTGGGCTGAGGTCACAGCTCTGCCTTTAAGTCTTGCTCTTCTTTCAAGCCCAGTCGCTCTGGATGTTTCCTCTCTACTCTGGGATGACCTAGCATTTCGACAGCAATTTCTTTTATTAGTTCCTGAAGGGTGTGGCCTGGGTCTGGTGGTTTGGTCTTGCTCCAAATTAGAACTATGGTCAATGGCAGTCCCGTTTTCTGGTGGACACAATTCTCATTGATGCCATGGGTGGTGATGTCATATTTATGTCTGATTTGCCTAGCTATGCAATCCTTTATTTTAAAGAGTTCTTCTCCTTTAGTGTAATCTAGAATCCTAGACCCTAATGGTAGAGCTTTTGTTGGGGGGGAGGGGGAAGGGGGGGAGGGTTGACTTTAGATGGGGGTTGTTTATGTGTTTATTGACCAAATATACTCTAATTTACATGAAAGGCATATATTTCATCCCTTCCATTCTTGGATCTCCACATCCCTGGCAGTGAAGTTAGAATCAGAGATAAGGAGCTCCTGAATGCCCGGGCTCCACCCCCATCTTTATAGACCCTCATGTTCTCCAGGGAAGGAGTTCAAGGGAATTCTTGGATCCAGAATCAGGAACCACGGCTTTGAGTTCCAGCTCTGTGCCACCTGCAGTGTCTGACTTGGGACAAGTCATGCTGCTGCTCTCTGGGCCTCGGTTTCCCACCTATGAAAAACATGGGATGAAGGACATAATGTGTGAAAATGTTTTGTTAAGACCAGCGGTTGCAGGAGATTCTCCCAGAGGGCTCGAAAAACACAGCTCTCTGGGACCACCCACAGAGTCCGGTCCAGTGGAGCCTGAGAATCTGCATTTCTAACAGGTCCCAAGACGCTGATGCTGCTGGTCCAGGGTCCATGCATGGCGAACGTCTGGCTAAGAGCAAAGGGACACACGGTGAGTGGTGCATTATTGTGACAGAGGGCAGGGTCTACACCAAAGGGAAGCTGCTCCCTTGGCCACCACCCCCACTTTAGGGCAGTGTTTCCTAACCTCACATAAGTATCATCTGTGGTGCTTGTGCAAAAACAAAACAAAACATTCTTTGGCCCTGACCCAGCCTTACCAAATCTGAGGCTCCAAGGGGGAGGCCTGGTAATGTGTATTGGAACAAGCCTCCTGGCCGGTCTTACATCAAGATGGTGGGGAGATACTGTAGCTTAACCACTAGTTCCGGATGGCAAAGATTTTCTGTGAAAGCAAACGGTCCGTGTCCCCTCCAAGTGGGGACGTGGTAATAAGTGACAGCCTCTTTTCCACAAGGAAGAGGCATCCCCCAGCCTCCGAGCAAACACCTCATGAGGCCTGCGAGGTCAACTTCAGGGTTGTCTGACAGCATCGGGACAAGTGTCAGAGAATTAGGGTCTAGGATTCTAGATTACACTAAAGGGGACCTGAGCGGACTTCAGTGTGGTCCTCAAGCCTGGCACCAGGAGAAACCTGCCCGAAGCAATGCACTCATTCACTTTTACACAGGCTCCTATGTCCCATCTCTGACCCCCAAAGATCCCCACACTACGGAACCAATAGCACAGCTTGAAGCAATAGTCCCCATCTTGGCTGCACAGCAGATTCGCCCTCCCCGGTATATATGGCTGCACATGGCCCCAGACCGATTAAATCAGACACATAAGAGGGGATGCAGCATCACAGGGTATAATACCCCACAGGTGATCATGTCTGCAGCTGGCTCTGCGCTAAACGGAAGAGGCAACACAGTTGACACCCAGCAGCTGTGCACCTGCCCAGGCTCTCGCCCTTGGTCACCCAGCATGCCCACCCACAGCCACAGCTGTGAATCACATGGCATGTTCAATATGAAGGCGCTCGTTTCAAATAAAACCTCATTAAGGCGCGTCTGCAGACTTCTTTAAAATCTGATATTTTTGAAAAAAAATGCTCAACATCACTAATCACTAGGGAAATGCAAATCCAAAGCACAATGAGATACCACCTCATACCCATGAGGATGGCTACCCTAAACATTTTTCTAAAAGGAAGAAATGAACACATGTTGGTGAGAATGTGGGGAAACTGGAGCCCTTGTCCACTGTTAGTGGGAATGTTGAGTGATGCAGCCACTATGAAAAACCACATGGCAGCTCCTCAAAAAACTATAAATCCAACTACCCATAGGATCTGGCAATCCCACTTCCGAGTATATACCCAAAAGAAATGGAAACAAGACCTTGAACAGATATCTGCACACCCGTGTTCATAGCAGCATCACTGTAATAGCCAAAAGGTGGAAACAACCCAAGTGTCCATGAATGGATGAATAGATACACAAAATATGATACATACACACAATGGAATATCATTTAGTCTTAAAAAGGAAGGAAATCCTGACACATGCTACAACTTGGAAGAAACTTGAGAACGTTATGTTAAGTTCAATAAGCCAGTCACAAAAAGACAAATACTGCATGATTCCACTTATCTGAGGTGCCTAGAGTAGTCACATTCATAGAGACAAAAAGTGGAATGGTGGGTTCCAGGGGTCAGTGGTGGGAGGATGGGGAGTTCATGTTTCACAGGGACAGAGTTGAGTTTGGGATGCTGCAAAAGTTCTGGAGATGGATGGTGGGCATGGTTGCCCAAGAGTATGAACATACTTAATGCCACAGAATTGTACACTTAAAAAATGCTTAAGATGATACATTTTATATTAAATGTTTTTAACCACAGTTTTTTTCTTAATTTAAAAAACCCCGAGATTTTGTGGAAGCGACTAGGGTCTCCTCCATGGTAAGGTGGCTTTTATTTGAACCAAGTGCAAAAGTCAGGACTAATTCTAAGGGAAACAGGGCATGCATGTGTCAGTTTTCAAAACACCTCCTACCAAAGACACCAGAGAACCTGGGGGACATTCCACCCTCTTCCCAAACACAGAAACAATCCGCTAGGGAAAAACTAACTGTAAATGAAGAAAGTCGGTTGCAGAAAGTCGCCTAAGTCGGTTGCAGAAAGTCGCCTATCAATGCCCGGCTCACGTTTGCAATTGTGTTTTGCTCACTGACCCCCTCATGCTTTCATTCTTTCATTTCCTCTTCTGCTGTGCAGACAGTTGCCAGGCACTGGGGCCGGAAGAAGCAAGAGGAGCCCAGAGCATGGGCTCTACCTTGGCGAGCTCACAGCCCAGAGGTCCTTTTGAGGAGAAGCGACCCAGTGTGGCGGAAGAAGGAAGATGACAAGTGAGAGAGAACCAGAGAGAGGAGAGGCCTCAGAAGCTCTCAAGGGCTGCTTCGGAGCAGTTGTGGGGAAATAGTTGGAGGAAGTTCCCTGCGGGGGCCTTGTCCAGGGACAAGGTTTCCAGGCAGCCTGAGGCTGTGCCTGGTGCCCTCTGCAACCCCTAGCCCGCAGGAGGGACCCAGCAAATGTTGGCTTGTGACATGTCAGAGCAGGACCTGTGTTATGAGAAATACCAAAGTACCATCCAATCTGGACCTGGGAATGAGTTTAAAAAGCGGGCCAGGCTGCCCATGCCTCTTGGCCTGCATGGGGGGTGAGGGGAGAGAGAGACATGGGAGAGCCCGGCCCTGCCCACCACCCTGTGCTGGGAGGCCCCGCTACTCATCTGAGACATTTTGGAGGAGCAGCCCCTCTGCAAGCCTATGGCGTTCCTAAGCCAGCGATGGATTGTTTTCATTTCATTCAGAATGAACAGCAAGACTAAACTGGATCCAATTTCTGATCAGTGTCATTTCTCAGGCTTGCTCAGAAAAGACAAAATCCATTAAACTGCCCCCCTGCTCCCCTATGAGAGGCACTGAGCTCCCCGTGGCAACGAGATGGGAGCTCTTGAGGGTAAAGACTCATTTTCTGTGGATCAGTGGCTGGCTTATTGTAGGTGCTTAATAAATATTCAATCATAACAATCTTAATTACTGGATTACATCATGTCTGTCTTAGGGTGGGATATAAATAAATAATGCCATAATAATAATGAGGCTCTAACGGAGGGCTGCTCAGTTTGAGTTCCCACTACTTTGCAGGCGGTTTTAATAAATTTGGGTGGATTTCATATTTCATGAAGACATATCTGCTCACAGCAGGTAAATGCTTCTGAAGAGAAGCCTTATTTAGTATTAATGCCAGCAGAACACGTCCTGGTTTATGTCCTGTTCAAGGTTTAATTCAACTCAACGTGGCTCCCAGTTCTCCAAGTGTTTGATGGTGTCCAGTGGCCAGGAGGGTGGCAGGGCTGGGTGTTCGGGGTCCGGCCCCCATGGCTGGCTTTAGGGAAGACATTGAGACAGGCTGTTGTGATCAGCTATCGCTCTCCAACACCGCCTAGACTATCCCCCACTTAGAAAGCAATTGCAAACACAAAAGTCTTCATCCTGACAGGGTGTGTAAATGAGTGAAGTTCTCTGATGGCTAGCAGGAGGGTGCATGCCCTACCTGAAGGGGCAGCCCCGGCCCCTCCCCCCATGGACGAATGCCACCCAGTGGTGCCCAATCTTCCATTAAATATAGCCAGACATGCCGCTACTGCCACAAAATCTCCTGGTCTTTAAATGCTGCTAACGAATCTAAATTATTTTATAACAAAACCCTCCAGCAGCTTTCTGGGCCACATCTGGCCATGGGCTGCTTTAGACGAATCTGGGGCTTGGAGCTAAGAGCCGGGGATATGTAAGCAAATCTATGGGCTAGTCCCTCCACAGAGGCCAGGAAAGAGCCCAAAAGCCCCTACCCTAATTGGTGGACACCTGAGGTCTGCACTCGCTCCATTATCTGCTGGACTCGCCAAGTGACTTCCATAAATCCCCAAGACCCTGCCCCCTCTGCTGGAAAGTGAAGGGTGACAAGGTTGCTGAGCCTTCTTCAGAGGGCTGCATTAAGAACCAATGTCCCATAAAGTGATGGGGAACACTCTGCACACCAGACAGCACCATCCGTGCCAACAGAACAGTGACTAGTGGATGTCCAGGAAGCTGTGTGAAATCTCCCTGAAGTCTGGCCTCTGGA
This sequence comes from Eumetopias jubatus, assembly GCF_037043125.1. Taxonomy (NCBI): domain Eukaryota; kingdom Metazoa; phylum Chordata; class Mammalia; order Carnivora; family Otariidae; genus Eumetopias; species Eumetopias jubatus. Next base: position 41,420,749 of record NW_028274823.1, on the reverse strand, counting down.
AGCCTCTGGAAGCTTCTGGAAGCAGGGCTCATCTTGGGGAGTTGGGTTCTGGATGTCCCAGATAGCGAAGCTGGAGGGGAAATGGTGACCTGCAAAGCTACTCACCTAAGAGTGCAGACTGACTCTATCCCCACCTTGCAAGTCGCTTGAGCCAGTCCCTGTCCCACTGTGCTGTCCACTTCCTGCTCTGTGCCCTAAAACTGGACGGGAGAATGCAAATGAACCTCCCCTGGTGGAGTTGAGGTGCCCAGAGGGGGTCTTGGCATCTTCTGTTCCCCAATAGGAAACTAGACTAAAGGTACATGAGCCCAGGCAGCCCATCTGTGGTTGTGAGCACCCTCCACCTGTTTCCCGGGGCCCTCTGCAGCAAAGGCAATGCCTTAGGGACTTTGGGATCTGCAAGGGTCCAAGAAGTAGTATTTGCCCTAGACATGGTCATCACATCACAGCACTGGCCACAGGCGAGTGACCTCCCCAGCCCTTGGGAGAAAGTAGACAGCTACGGGCTTTCTAGAGAAACTCCTCCTGCACTGGGGTATTTTTAGCCCCACCCTCCCATATAGTCATTCCAGGGGTGTTAACGTCATGGGTGAAATTAGCCGCTCACCTTTGCCAGGCCAAGGTGGCTCCAGTGGGGTGAGCAGGGTGGGGGAACTGAAAGCGCCCCACCAAAACTCTGCACTCAGGTTTCCCGCAAGCTGGTCCAACTCTAATCTCTGGTCAAAAGTAGGAATTAGGTTTTCTTCACCCTGCTACAGATCATCTCAATGAAAAATGCATCATCATTATTTTTACAAAGGAAAAATCAACACGCGCATATTCTGCTTATAAAACAATATCTGTTGGTTTTAGGTATCTTTTTACCTAATGCTTAGTGATACGTTACTGGAGAACTTTTCTTTACATAACTCCATTGTTACAGGGTTTTTTCTTTCCGTGAATATACACATTTTTACTTGGTAATTTAATAAGCTACTATAAATATGTTCTTCTATTTTAAGTTTTTAATTTTTAAGCATAACCTTAGCCAACCAAACTCTAAAATTGGACATTTGTTTCTGATGTTTTGTGTACCTGCCAACATTTGTAGAGACGTTGGCCTCCTTGAAGCCACTTAATATCAAATAACCCTAAATGGGAATACCAGACAGACTGGAGTCTACAGGATGGGCTGGGCAGACCCAGGTGCCACCTCCTCTGCCACGTGACCCGAGGGACAGTCTCCGATCTCACCCTGGCTCTTGCAGAGCCACCTGACCACCGAGTTCTCGGACTCCCTGCTGCGTCTCTCTCCTTCCCCGGAGCTCCTACCTGCCCCTCAGTTCACCCTGACCCTCTCCTTCTCTCCTCCCTGCCCCAGGGAATTTTCTGGTTTTTTTTTTTTTTAACTATGAAACTTTTCAAATGTATACAAAAGTTCAGAAGATAGTATAGCAAATGCCCAAGGACAAAAATCCTGTTTCATGTACTCAACCCGTGTCCCCATATACTGCATGACTTAGAAGTCCCAGAGATCATCTCATTTCATTCATAAATATGAGTGTAAGTCTTTCTAAATAATAAAGCTTCTTCCTTTAACATACCATTACCATGCCTAAAAACAGGAGCTGTGATCCCTGAGTATCATCAAATACCCAGGCAGCACTCCAATATTTCAAGTGGTCTTGCAAATGTTTGCCATGTTTGTTGGAATCAGGATCCAAAAAGAGTCTATAGGTGGTGTTTAATTGATGTGTCTCCTTTAGTGTCTTTTAATCAAGTGATCCCACCTGCCTCAATTTCAATGGCTAATGTGTGAAAGAAACGTGTCACTTGTCCCGTAGGGCTGTGCACACCCCGATTTTGCTCCTTGCTTCCTCACAGTGTCATTTCATGATTTCTCTGTCCCTGTTATTGTTTTGATCTGCTAGTGAAATCCAGGGTTAGGGACTTGTTCTGATTTAGGCTTGGTTTTTTGGCAAGAATACTTCGTGAGCAATATGTGTTTGCATAGGGGGCCCCTGGGTGACTGTCACCTTGACTCACTGTTTCGCCAGGGGTTTGAAACTGATAATATTCTAGTTCTACCCTTCCTTCTTTACGAGAGAAACTTTTCTTCCTCCATCACTTGGCTCCTTGAACTGTTTTGTACAGTTCCCACGGGAAAGTCAAGGGAGGTACTCAACCCTGTTCCCCTCTTCAAAAGAAAGAAGCTGCTCCTGACATCTGCCCAGGGGGCCACAGAGCGTGGCTTGAGTTATTTTTTTCAGGATCTTTATGAACTCGTGGGCTCAAGCAGATTCAATGTGTCTCAGGGCGTGTGGTGTTTTCTTACTGACAAACACACACTGTATCATCCTACCTTTTGCTGGTGGGAACCTCTTCAAATTGGTCCCTGTTCTTTTGATAATCTTCCCGGGGGGTTTCCTTAGCCTGCATGCCTTTAGTATGACAAGGGGTTCCAGACTCCTTCTCATACATGTTCTGCTCCAGCTCAGAGAATGCGCGTTCTTTTTAATGAGAAATCATGTTTAGAAACAAAAATCTTTGTCCAAAGGAGATTCATTGCTGTTAGCTATTCTGTTAGTTATTATGTTAGTTATTGCCTTTTTATTAGGAAATGCTTTTTTTCCTCTTTTTTTTTTTTAAAGATTCTATTCATTTATTCGACAGAGAGAGTGAGAGAGTACAAGCAGGGAGGAGTAGTAGAGGGAGAGAGAGAAGCAGGCTTCCCGCCGAGCAGGGAGCCTGACGCGGGGCTCGATCCCACGACCCTGAGATCATGACCTGAGCCGAAGGCAGACGCTTAACCATCTGAGCCACCCAGGCGCCCCTTTTTTCCTCTTTATTAAAAGAAAGTATATTTTGTTATGCTTTCTCTTTATATTGATTTTACACTTGATTTTTTATGTTTGCTTTATATGATCTTTTTACTTTAAATTGATATTCAATATAAATACACAAGTACTGGGTTTTACTTACCATTTGGATTTTATATTTGCATCTGTTGTCTCTAACACTAAAAAAAAAACCACTTTGCTTTCTAATGACATTAACATCCTTAATCATTTGCTTTATCTCTATCTATCTATCTATCTATATTTCTGAGAACAGTGTAAGATTTCACTTGACAGTTAATTTTGTGTGAGGCTATATCCTGACTGCGGGTGTTAAGTCAAATTAATGTATTTTCACATCATTTGAAATAACTTCCCCTCTGTGAAATTATGCCCCCTACACATTAAGTTCATTTGTTTCATTTTGCTCTAATTTTTAAGGACTGCCTTTTTCAAAGTTTCGGTTTAATCTAGCTTTATAAACTGGCAGGTACTTACATGGTCCCACATCAAATCTACCAAACAAAGTAGACTCAAAGAAGCCCAGCTCCTCTTCCCATCCCGAAACACACATGTGCCTTCCCTTCCCCACAGGTAACCATTTTGGGATTTTATTTATTCTATTGTTTTCCTTTAATATAAGTAAATATATATAAATACCTGCATACTTGGACCCTCTTCTTTTTAAGTAAATGGTACCTTATGATCCCAAGAGTCTCCCCCTTGCCCTGAGAACGACAGAGAGATGCTCCTTATCGCTTTCTACAGCTGCACGGGGCTCATGGTCCTCCACTCCTCACCTCCTCCCCGAGCCCCCGGGTTTCTCAATCCACTGCCAGCCTGCTGCAGATCTCCTCCCCGAGCCCCCGGGTTTCTCAGTCACTGCCAGTCTGCTGCAGATCTCCTACCCAGCCCCGACCCAGCCCAGGTGATCAGAATTCCACCACGCGAGCTTCCTCAGCCTGTCGTGCCCTCGCTGAGCGGCGACCTGTGCCATGCCCTTGTGTCCTCTCGTTTACCATTTGCAATAGTCATGTGAAGGAATGGCCAAACTGAAGTTTGGAGAAGTCCAATCACGTGCCAGAGGTCACAGAGCTGGTCTTGGTAGACCTGGGAATAGAACCTGTACCTCTCTGAGGCCAAAATCCACAATCTTAGCCACTCAGCCTCAGAGACTCTCCTGGCCGTGCCTCCCAAAGTTCTGTCAAGTTCTGCCAAGCATCAAGAAGGTTACAAGTAGAAAGAGGTGGCTGGATTCCCCTGGCACCTGTGACCCATACCCAAAGGCCTTCAGGAGGTAAGACCGCAGGATAGGTGGGAGCCTGCAGAGGCTGAGGGCTGGGACTCCTGAATTCAAGCCCCAGCCTTGTCTTCTGTTTAACTTGTGTCTAAGCTCTTACCAGTAGATCCACCTCCGAGACGCAGGGAGGATAAAGCTTCACCTTGTGTGGGAAGCCACCATGAAGCAGTAGCTCCCAGACAGCCACCTGTCGCAACAGTGGCCTGGGCCTGGCTTGGCCAGTAGCAGCATCTTCTCCGGGGCTGGTCCTTGGGCCAGCAGGGTAAGCACCACCTGGGAACTTGTTAGAGGTACACACTCTGAGGGAGGGCCACGGCAATCTGTGTTTTCACCAGCCCTCCAGCTGACTTGAGAACCACCGCCCCAAGATAAGGCCAACACTGAGTTTGTAATGGTCGGGGGAGATGCAAGGCCGTAAGGAGCCCCCCTCACCCCCAGTGCTTTCCCACTCACCCACCATCACCCATTAGTGGGGCAGGGGACAAGAAGGCAGACAAAGTAAAAGTCCTCTTGGAGCTTGCATTCTGGAGAGGGCATCGACAGAGCATAAACCCATGACCAAAGAAGGAGATGGTATGAAGGATACAGACAGGATGGAGGATGACCGAGGCTGAGAGTGAGAGTCTTCAGGCAGGATGGTCACTGAGGAAGTGACCCTTGAGCTGACACTTGAATGGGGAGAAAGAAGCAGCTTTGTAAAAATCAGGGGCAGAAAGCTCCAAGCAGAGGATCAGCAGGCCCTGAGGCAGGACGGAGCTGCATACATGAAGAGGAGCAAGGAGGCAGTACGGCTGGAGCCAGGGTGAGAGAAGTGATTCTTATATTGATCCATCTCTGAGGTCAAAGCAATCATATTACTCCTGGGCCAGAGGTGGGTATGAACAGTTAAACAGTGGCCTTCCTCCCCAGCTGCTGCTGGGGGACAGAGCAGGCAATGCCTGGGGGTGCAGAACAGCAAGAGAACACATTTTGGCTTTGTACCCCAGCCCTGCCTTATGATCCTCTTCCTCCACATCTAGTCAAACAATTCTTCCAGGAGACCCTGCTTCTAGGGGCACTTTAGTGATTATGGCACCAGGAAAAAAAGTCAGTCTAGGCAAACCAGGCGACCTGAAATTGAGACCAGCTCCACCGTCAATTACACAATTTAGGGCAAGGGATTTTTACCTCTCTTACTTTGTTTTGCATTTGGAATTGGAGATAGGGATGGTCTCCCCACTCCCCTGGGTGGTTGTGAAAATTAAAATATACACCGGGTATGAGACCGTTAACCCAGTATCCAGTAGGTGCTCGGAAAGTGGTAATTATCCCCATTTTTCTTCAACGGCAGAAAATTTAATTTCTTAAGTTTCACTCTTTTACAGATAATGGAAGAACCAAATAGAAATAATAATACTAGTGATCTAGGAATACACAGTTCCTGTGTAACTTCTGAACTCAGAGCACTTGACGATGGAGAAGTTGAGACATTTTTACCATGACCACACCAGCCCTGATCCCAGGAACAGACTGGCCTCATGTTAACAGTGGACGATGAGGGGCAGGGTCAAAGCCAGGAGAAGAGCAGCTCACTAGAAATACATGGTGTGAGCCACGTGTGTCATTTTAAATTTGCCAGTAGCCACATTAAAAGAGTAAAAAGAAATATGTAAAAGCAATCTTAATAATATATTTTATTAAAGCCACAATATGCAAAGTATCATCATATCCACACAAGATCCAATACACTATTCTAAACAGAAGATCTTTCGCAGTCTGTTTTTGTTTTGGGAGGACTTTTTTGGGGCACCGTCTTGGAAATCCAGTGTGCGTTTCCCCCCCTCACAGCATGTCTCCGTTCAAACTAGCCAGGTTTCGGGTGCCCATTAGCCCATGTGCTTGGCGGTGGCTAAAGCGGAGAGAGTGGCTCAGTACTCAGCACATATGATCCGTGAGCCAACCTGTCCTGCCCCTGGTTTTGTGTAGTCTCATAAGCTAAAAATGCTTTTGACATACTTAAATGGTAAAAGCAAAACAGGAATATTTTGTGATATGGGAAAATTATATAAAATTCAAATCTGTGTGTCCACAAATAAACTTTTATTGGAACTCAGCCACACCCCTTTGTTTACGGATCAACTCTGACCACCTTGCACGGCCGAGCTGGGCAGTTGTGACAAAGACCATCTGGCCCGAAAAGCTGAAAACATTTACTTTAGCCTCTTACAGAAAAAGTCTGTGGGCCCATATGTGAGGGAGTAGAGCACACCTCTCCACTCCCCCTGCTCCTCCTGACTTTCGACTTCCAGATCCCTCCAGGAGGAGAGATGGCTTACATAGACTCCACGTGCACGGTGGCTGACCTCTCCACTGGTCACCATGATTATGTTGGTGTTTGATAGCATTTTAATAAACTGGATTTACTTCATTTCACAGCACAGGTTCTATTTCTTGCATCGAAATCTTTCACTAGAAAATCCTAAGCAAAGGATTCTGAAGGAAAGGCCTTAAGGAGAGCCCCCCTGGCCCAGACGACCCGAGATAAGACTATGACACTCCCATCCTGGCACGAGGCTGGCAAGGCTAGGAGAGCAGCATCCCTAGGGAAAGGGTACCAGCAACCTGAGCCGGTGGGCTGTTTTCCAGCTGTGAGCTACAAACAGGTGTCCCCCCCCCCCCGCAGTTCGATATATCCAGCTCCTCTGAGCTAGACACCAGACACACGTTACCACGTAACATCCCTTCACAAGGAGCCAACTCAGAGATCCTGGTAAGAAAATCCATCCGAAGGGAGGGGTCTAATTGCTCAGGCCCCTCAGCAGGTGAGCTCCAGCCGTACCCCCTACAGTGACGTCCCATCCTTGCACCAGCCCTGAGGATATACTTACACTGCGCCGACACTGAGGTACAGAATCCCCTCAGTTCCCATAACAAATCAGTAGCTAAGGAAGTACCCTGGCCAGACTTTGCTCTCTTGCCAGGGAGAGGCAAGGAAAACAGGTGGGTGGGAAGGCAGCCATGTTCCCTGGACTTGGGCTGGGAGTGCACTTATGTTGGGGGTTGGGGGGTGCAACAGAGATATACAGACTGGACAGGCAGACAAACCCTCATCTGCATCCTCAGTGCCACTGTTAGCTGAGTGACATCCAGGACCTCTGAAAGCCTCAGTTTGCTCATCTGTAAAGAGGGGGTATGTACAGACATCACACTGGGATATCATGAGGATTCAGTAGAAGAACACACAGGCAGTGCCTGGTACATAATGCATGCTCAGGAAATAACGGTTTCCTTATCGTGTATTTGCTTAGCTCCCTGACAGGTAGCAATTGGCGGGGCTAGAACAAAATGGTGCCAGGCCCTAAGATAAAGACTGTACAGCATCAAGGTTGATTTAGGTCAAGACTCAGGACAGTGCAGGGCACCAAGTATAGGTTTGATAAGTATTAGCCAGCATTTACTATTTTGCTGTTATTATTAAGCCCAGAACATGCTCCACCCTCCTGAAGAAGTTTATGCAAACAACTCATAAAGAAGAATGAGCGCTAGTGAAGAAATATCTGCTGGGGCCTCCTAACAAGCAGTCTGGTACAACCACAATAGTGGAAGAACCATGGGACTTGCCTCATGTCATTTGTGGGGACGCGAGTTTCCAACACCCAGCCCCAGAAATTCTGCATTACCCCCATCACCAGCTTTTGAACATTTCTGAATAAGACAGATGCAGAACAGAGCCAGTTTGCTGCAGAATGAGGTTAGTAAGCATCAAGCACATCCAGGCAAGAGCGAGGCCATTTTCACACACGCGGTCAGGCAGCTGGGCCCCTCCCGCCTCTGTTCCAGGGGTTCTGCCGCCAGCTGGGGCCAGGGAAGTCACTGAAGGATGGGATGCCGTAGCCCGCCGCCTGAGGACAGCTTTATTTATGCTCTTGCAGAATGTACACGCAGGCCTTGTTTTTCTGGATGATTAGGGAGCCAGCTCACATAGCGTCCGTGGTTCTACATTTAGAATTGTGTCTTCACTCACATTCTTTCCATGCAGCTCACAGCTCCTGGACTAGAAGAGAGTGGTCACTTTGCCTGGGCCCAGCCCCTGGAAAGATGCCAGCTCACCTCTGGTCTGGAGCAGGGGCTGAGTTCTCTGGCTGTGCTCTGTGCGGGGGTGGTCCACACTGGTGTGCCCACCATGACCGAGCCAGATGTGGAGTCCACGGCACGGGGCAGGTAGGGCACATTCTGGGGGAGACATCGGATTCTACAGCGGTCAGCTGTGGTCTGGCTAGCCGGACGGGCCACCCCCCCCACCCCCACCCCCCCACCCCCCCACCCCCGCCAAGCTCCTGCTCCCAGGCCGGGCTCTTAGGGGGTCAATGGTGTTTCATTGTTCTCTCCTGACCCCTCCTGCTGACTCTGACAAAGCTGCCAGCCACTCTCTTGCCCCCAGAAAGTTCCCTGGGTCACCCTTGTGCTTTTCTTTTCTCAAGCAGCCACTTCAAGCAAACACCACCAGCTCCAGCCGCACTGCAAAGCTCACCGCTTCTAGGACCCCAAACCAGAGACGTGCAGTCAGGCGCTCCACCTGGGAAGAATTAAAAGTAAGCTGGGGAGGGAACGTGCTGAGGAGCGGGAGGAAAGGAAGTTAGGAAGACCAGGGCCCTGCGGAATGGTTTCAGCTCCTGTTATTCCACCCCAAAGCAAACTCCCCAATAAAATGAGATTTAATGAGGCAGCCTTCCCTAAAATCTAGAACAAAATGATTTGGGTCGTGCACAGATAACATGTGAACTGATGATGAATTTGTTTCGATGTGTAAGAGGGGAAAAGATGAACTAGAACATCAAACCCATGATTTTGCAGGTATTGCTATTTACCACAAAGTTCTGTTTTTTTAAGAAGTCGATTTAAATTTTCCTTACAAAAATATAGTAAGTGATGGTACGGATGGTTGAAGGTGTGGCAAAAATCATCAAAAAAATGACTAACATTTGAGAAGCTTTGCAATATACAAGCATATCCGTGTACATGAATTCATTTGATCTTCAACCCAGCAGAACTTAGGCAGTCTGTCCATCTTAGTAAACTGTAGGCACGGAGAGGTTAAGTGATTTGGCTGGTGTCAGCTAGGAAATACAAGGGGCAGGGGTTCTGAGTCTTTTGTGTTGTGTTGTGTTGTGTTGTGTTGTGTTGTTTTGTTTTAATGCTGGCTCACATCTCAAGTTGATTCTTTTCATTGGCCAGGTTGGCTAGTGTTGGTTTTGACAAGCAGGGGAGGTGGTGGGGTGGATAAAATCAAGGGGTTCACTTAGAGCCTCCTACAAACTGTCTCAGAGTACTGATTAGTGAGCAGGTGTCCCTGTAGTCAGGTCCTAAGTTCTCAGGGCAAAAGGCAAGTTTTGAGGTTCCAAGGAGGAAAAAGGGCTGGATAATCCTGCTGGTTGGGATCTGACCCCTCCAACTGCAGGGCAACAAGGAACTGTTCTTTCTGACTTGGTTCAAACTGAAGTGCATAGAGCCGGGTCCCTGTGACCCTGGCCACCAGCAGATTCAAGGCTGGAGGTGGTGCCAGGCCCCGAGTTAGGGCTAGGACACAGGTTGCTGGCCATGAGAAGCCCACAAGGGGCGGGGGCGGGGGCAGGGGAGGCAGTCCACAAATAGATACGGAGATACAGTGCAGTGCAGACTTTCAGGGGCTTTGAGCACCTCATATAGCAGGGTGCCTGGTGGGGACCAGCACCTCTGCTTTCCCAGGCCATGGGGCAGGGGAACATGAGAAAGGGCTCTTGGAAACAAAGACAAAAACTCTTGCTTTAAAATCCTCGCAGTGAGCAGGCTGTCACAGGGCCAACTTGAGGAAGGGAAGGGGGGCTCCCAGGGGTTGGAACAGCATGAGCAAAGGCATAGGGGTTGGAAGATGTCTGGGGGTCTGCAGGCAGTTTGGAGAGCAGGCAACCCCAGGCCAAGATAGAAAGTGGTCATTGGGCCAGGGCCTCCCAGAGCCAGAGAGGGGAGCTCTCAGCTGGCAGGACGAGACCTGTCCACCGGCACTTGGACCTTGCACACAACGGGGCCTGCCACAGCCAGGTTCACCAAGTGGGCACTTACCTTGCCTCTTCCCTGATTATTTCCCATCCTTCTGAAACTCTGCCCCTGAAATCCCAGCCTGGCCTTCCCCCAGCCTGCAGCTGGGCCTGTTATTTTGCTCCAAAAGCACAGCAGAGTGCAGCTCCTTACTCGAGGAATGCAGGCCGCGGTCCTCCGAGGGGATGATGAAACAGGCTATTTCTGCCCCGGGACATCAGCAGGCCTCCAGGCGGGTGCTGGCTCCAAGGCACCCACTATCGTGTTTTTTAACGTTTCCCTAAACAAATGTTTTCCTTCGCACCTTGGGATATTTGTATTTGAATCTAGCTGCTGAAATAGCTTTAAGAAATCATTCTGGATGGAAGCTGGACTCATGGTTAGGGTCCAGCTCAGCAGCAAGCAATTTCTCACTCCCCAAGTTATCTATTACCAGTGGCCGATCTGGATGTAAAAATAGCTGCTGAGGCTGTTTGTTTAATCTGACTGTTACTTGACACCAGGCGGGTGTTGCGATGCAGACTGTTTGCCTCGTCCCCACCGAGAACACCATTTGGTTTCCCCCGGCTGGGTCTCTATTTAGGTACGCTTCATGAACGTCCAGTGTCTGGACAACTTCTGGGCACTGATTTTCCCCAGGTGGGCAGGTCTGTGAGAACTAAGAGGTGTGGGTCTTGACTCCGTCCCTGGCTCATCTTTGGACAGCCCACAGAAGGAGGGAAGAAGTTTCGGCGGCCAGGCAGAGCCGGGCTGCTGGAGGACTCAGGGTTCTCTCCGGTTCCGGGCAGGCCTGAAGAGCCAGCAGCTGGGCCACGCGCAGAGCGGAAGGTAGGCTGCCGACGCTTGGCTGGTTTCTGAGCGGAGGCAGGGAGGCTGGAGCTCCCCGCAGCAGGGACCTTCGCTCGGGGGGCGGCAGTCATGGGGATGGAGTTCTGAATCCGGGCGCTGTGCAGGGTGGTGTGAGCCGCCAGGGGCACCCTGGGGGCTGAGGTTCTCCGTGGGCTGGGGGTGCCGTGGGTGCCGGATTTCCGTGTGGAGCAGGAGGGCTATGCTGTATAGAGTGCATGGTACAGTTGTGTGTGACTTTGTCCTTACGTGCATGTGTCAGAGCACTTTGCTCTCACACGGCCGAGCAGACACAAGCCTGTGGATGGGCCTGGGTCATGCACTGCCAAATGGGAGCAACCCCACGGTGACAGGTTCTCAGGCAGGGGACTAACTATCTTGAGACTCCAATGCGAGGCTAAGCAGGATCCAGACAGCTGTAACAAAGAGGACAATTGGTCACTGGGACGTTCTGGCCGGTAGACTCTGAGAGTATGTGTGTCCTGAGCATGGAGCCCCCCCCCCACAGTGTTCTCCCACATGCTGGGGGTCCTCAACCAGACTCATGCTTGGCCAAATCTGAAATCATATCTTTCTTTTCTCATGGAGAATGGATCACTGAGGAGATAATACTGAATATGTGTGGAAAACTAGATAGCCTTAAAAAATTATTATTTAGGACTTTAAACCCCTCCCATGGATGTTGATCATGGAGGAGGCCATGCGTATGTTGCGGGGGGGGGGCAATAACTATATGGGAAATCTCTGTACTTTCACTAAATTGCTCAGTTTTACTGCAAATCTAAACTTCTCTAGAAAATGAAAACTATTTTTTAAAACTAAATTATAGACCATTTCTTTCAACACATCTAACCCAATTATAATGAGCTCTATTTGAAGTAATATTTTTAAAAATCCGTAAGTATAGGAATCCTAGAGAGTAGAATAAACAAATGTTTGTGTTAAATGAGGTCCAATTTGACAGCATTTGAGTTCCCTCTCCAACAGTGGTTAGTGAACCACAGCTGTGGGCTGGGCTCCTGGTTTTGTAAATAAAGTTTTATTGGAACACAGCCACGCTTGTTCATTTACATTTTGCCCATGGCTGCAAAGGCTGAGGCCATTTGGCCAGCAAAAACTAAAACATTTACTATGCGGCCCTTTACAGAGAAAGTTTGCTGACCTCAACTGTACAAGAACACTCCTTGAGATTGGTCAATCTGGTACCCACACAAAAAAAGCAGGGAAATTTCCAGCTGTTAAAACAGCCTGTAAGCTGGACTCTTCAGGATCAGTAGCCGGCTCAGGAGCCCCGGCCCCTCATTGGGGCTGGTTTTTCCAGTCTGGCTGGTACAGGAAATGTTCCATTTGCCACTGGGAGGTTAGCTTTGCTATGGAGTGTGGCCTGGGCTGAGCAGGGCAGATTGTGCTTATCAGGATGGTTTATAAATAGACATCTCCGGGTGACCCGAGTCCAGTGTGCTTCTGCGCCTGGGTCTTTGAGAGGAGAACAATTGTGCCTGCTATTTGGTGACCAGAAGCTGGTTGGGATGGGAGCAACTGTGATTACTGGGAGGAAAAGGGGCTGGTGGGATGCTGGGTCCTGGAAACAGGGGCTTGGATCTCCTGGGAACCTGGGGAGACAGGTGTGTGTGGAGGAGACCGGGAAGGCTATGGAGGGCCACCAGTCCTCAGAGGATGAATGCATCCACCCTGGAGTCTCTTCACCAGTATGCAGGCAAGTGTCTTGGCATCTTCTGCTTCTTCGACCCTGACCTTAAGAAGCCTTAGAGACCCTTACAGAAAGGGGAAGCCCCATGTCTGGAAATAGCCCTTTTCCTCCAGCGTCTACCAGAAATCTCAGTAGCTGACACCTGCCAACCAGTGGAGACAGGCCTGGGCCATCTTCTTCATTGTCTCTTGGGATTTCACTCCATCTGCAGAGGGTTACTGGAGAAATGCAGGGGGCTTAAGAGAAGGTGGCCCTCGTGGAGACATCAGAGCTGACATTTCCCAACGGGCTACAGAGGATCTTGGTTTTATTTCCACTTGAAGGTTTAAACCACATTTCACCAAATCTAGCCAATCTGTAACCCTACAACTCAATTGTACATTTCATTCAGTTAGTTGAAAAAATTTGTCAAAATACCTCTTAATTTCTACTTGGTTCCCAGGGGTTGCATGATACAAGCTGGTGAGGACAGATGGGGCGTCGGGGGGACAAAGGATCTGTCAAGGCACACGGATCAAGACCCAGAAATGGAGAATGTGGAACACTGCTGAGATGGGTCACCCCCAATGTAGGTCACCGGTATCATTATGGAACATTCCCTGGAGGCGGCTGCGTGTGTGAGTCATATGTGTCTCCTATTCAAGGTGGAGGGAGAGCATGTTCTCAGCTGACCTCGGCTCTCAGGTGGAAGACTGGAGACCACTTGGTGCAAAGTGCATTCCCTTCCAAGCCTGCATCAGTCAGCCTTGGAGAGCTTGACCACAGAGTCGGAGTGTCTGGGAATCTGACAGCAAGAGGGTCCGAGGAGCCAATCCACCAACAGTAGCCTTCTCCCCAGGACCTGACAGATAGACCTCCCTTTCCTAGTAGGAAAGGGCAAGGGACTCTTCTGGACCACAGCATGTGAAAGTGGGGAGTTGCTGTGTCCTCCGTTCTCTGCATGGCAGTCCCTTTGAGACTCTGGCCCAGAGAAGATGAGCACAGCACAGTTTCCCCAGGGGCCTAGAAGGGCTTCCAAATCCCACGGAGACGCCTGCACGTGGTGCCAGCAGGAGCCCAGGGGCTCTTCCACCTGGATGCTATTCCCTGCCTCAGTTGGCCCCTCCTGTCCCTGAGGAGCCCTTTCCAGGGAGGGCTTGAGCTTCTGAGGGACTGCAAGGCTGAGCTAACAGAGGAATTTCATCTCAGCCATGCCTTCGCCTGGAGCTTAAGGCAAGGAGGAGAGGAAACTCCGAGATGTGCTTGAGTGACCCAATGCTTTCCCCACTCCCTGCTGACTGCGGAGGCCGGTTTCAGGCCTTGTGCCTCAGGGCCCTGCCTGCCTCATGCTGGAGATGCCCCTGGGTCTGCCCTCTTCAGGGGCAGCCTGGCCATAGGTGGCACCAACAGCTGGTGGCTTCACCTGGCTCTGTCAACCCCTCTCTGAGCCAGGTCAAGTCTAACGACCGCAGAAAGCAAAACACCAGAATTCAAACCCACTGGGCTAAAGCCACTGACTCAGAGCCACTTCTGTCCCTGTTTGCCCACCGTTTTCATCAGGGCCATCCCTGGCTCCCTGACTCCCACGTGCAGAGCGTTTTCATAGATTGTCTGGGGTTTACTGCTGGGCTCATCCAGCATGGTAGGTCTGAGGATCCCCTTTGGGAAAGCAGGTACTGCAGCTTAGAGACGTTCAGTAATCTGCCCCAGGATGCACAGCTAATGAAGTGCTAAGATGCAAACCTGGGACTGGAGTCCAAAGCCCATGTCTTTTCTGCATCCAAAAGAGTCTCGACAAGGAGGCCAGTCCACTTACAAAGAGTCAAAACCTTCCTCAAAGAAGCCATGCATGCCCAGACAGCCTCCTCCCCTTAGAGCCTCAGAGGGTCCCTGCTGCTCCCGGAGACCCGTGGAGGTGCTCAACAAGGGCTCTGGGAAGGGGCAGATCCAGATTCACAGTCCAGCTCCACCCTTCTTAGCCAGCCCCTGGGCCTCAACTTCCTCCTCTGTAAAATGGGAATTACCAGCTAATGGGAATCCATCTCAAGGGCTCCTCCATGCATTAACTGAGCAAACATATGAAAAGTACCAGGCACATAATAAATATGACAACTGTTTTCTCAACTGCCCTATTTGTTGGGTTTTTTCTCTCCTGCTTAAACTCCAACATGGATCTTTCCCTTCCAGAAGTCCCTAAAGAGAAACCCCAATGCTTCAGGGCTCAGCTGACTCATGTTCATCGCTCAACAGTAGAGTAGCTGGCCTCATGGAGGAATGACCCATCCTCACAGTGACTGCTGGACATTCACACATCATTATTACCTAACCTCATATGCCAAATAGCATCATGGATCTGTACACTGTTAGCACTCGGGGTGGAGGACTCAGCCCGAGAGGGGAAGTGATGTTCCCACCCACACAGCAACATGGGCAGGGTCTGGGTGACTCCGTGCACACCGACATCAGCCAGCACGCCCTGCTCTGCCCCACCAGCAACCCCCCAAGGGAAAGAAGGGAGGTAAAAGCTTTACGTAATTTTACCTAATTTAAATTTACCTAACTTTAACTTACATCTCAAGGGCAAGGGTAGGAGTCTAAATTGTAACTGAGCGAGGAAGGTTTCCTTGAATTGCTTCGGGTGACTGCCTAGGAGCTGCAGACCCATCGTGTAAGGGGAACGCCCTATAAACACCAACACTGCGCCGAAAGGTCAGCCAAGATCCCGTCTAAGAATGAGGGAGCTAAGTGGCTTGCTAAGGCAGAGAAACCAGGCGGAGAGGGCACACACGAGGGCAGATCCCAGGACAGGGAAGCCCTCTCGGCGTGCTGGTCAGTCACTGCCTTGCTTACATTGGCGAAAGGCAATGTTGTCTTAAGGACCCTCATGCCCCCAGCCCTAAGTGAGGCAAGATGTGTGGTGGGGAGTGTAGCGACATTTACAGACAGCTACTTGCTGCCAGCCACCTCACAGACACAAATTCATTAGGTCCTCACAATGACCCCATGAGGCAAGTACGACTGTTAGTCTCATTTTACAGATGAGGAAACCGAGGCACAAATAGGGTTTATAATTTGCAGAAGGTCACTCAGAGCTAGCATACCCAGGAGCCGTGCCCAAGGAGGTCTGGCATCAGTCCGTGCCCTGCCCGCTCTGTTATACCGCCCCCTCTGGGGATGAGAAATGATGCCAGGTGGCATTTAGTGATCATCTACTATGTGCTTTACACACATGCGATCATTTAACACGCTCAGCAATCCTGTTGGCAGATTCAAATCACAGTGGTAGATACGAGATTCCTTCCCTGCGCTGTCTGCTCCAAAAACCCGAGGTCTCTGGAGTGCTGGAAGCTTCCATGCATTGAGTCCTTATACTGTGTAAATCTCCTCTGGGCTCTGGACATTTTTTTTACCCCCACCCTTCACAACCACCCAATGAGGTGGGTCTTGCTGCAGCTGAACGATCGGAGGCTCAGAGAGGAGAGGTAACGTGCTGAGGTCACACGAGGCTAGGAAAGGGGAGCCCTGGTCTGACTCTAAATCTCGCGCTTCTTCCACCGCCCTCTGCTTGGTGCGCAGTCCGGATCAGGTGCCCATGCACACACAGCAGCCAAAGCTCTCTTGCAGCTGCCTTCGAACAAGCCCTGCCCTGTGAGACCTCTCTCCTTCCACCTCCTGGACCCACAGCTTGCACTCACTTCTGCCTGCTCTCCCCAGCTAGGCGATGGTCCCTTGAAGAGGGCAGCACTTCTGATTCACGTCTGCACCCCACACATGCACAGCCCGCCCAGAGCCAGCCTGGAGCAAGGCAGACACAGCCCAAACCACAGTGGTGGACAGCCGTGGGGCCCAAGTGGCCCCAGAGCTTATGGCTTATCAGTACAACCTCCCCAAAAGGGATACAGCCTCCAACCTAGGGCAGCGGTGCTCCAAGTGTGGTCCCAGGACGGGCAGCACCAGCATCCTCCATGCCCCACCCCGACCTCCTGCGTGGGCATCTCTGGGGTAAGGCCTAGCACTCTAACAAGCCCTCTGGGGCCTTCAAGAAGAACCATTGGCTCAGAGAAGGGAAGGGGACAAGGTCCCCATGTTGTTCTCAAACACAGTAGGAGATGCTCCAAGAAGCTGATCTTTTCACATCAACTCAAGCTGTAGTTTTAAATAACTTTGCCTGTTGGAAGAGCATTTCTCGGTGTTCATTTTTAGAAGGATAACCTGGGTGGCCACATCTGAATTCTTTTTCTTGCCACTGTAAAACGTCCCATAAGGAATTCCATGAAGAAGGCAGGATGGTTGTCAGTCCCCCACGGCAGGAAAGTTGTCTCTCCTTCCCTGGAAGAGCTGGGCTCTCCGCTGCCACGACCCTTGGAGAAAGGACAGGTGTCAGCTCCCAAACAGACATCTCCCATCTACTTCCAGCCTCCAGCAGGAAGTGAGAAGGCCAGGGACAGCCAAACTCTGACAAGTGTGTGTGTGTGTGTGTGTGTGTGTGTGTGTGTGTGCGCGCGCGCACGCGCGCGCTCGTGCCCTTGTGGAGTTTAGGAATTCCTGGGTTTAAGACTTCCCTGATTCTCCATGTGAGGCCCCTCCCCATGCCAGAAAGTCATGTCCTCCTGGCTGTGCAAGGATGAGGAAGATGGCACCCTCCAATGTGCCTCCTGAAGGACAGCCAGGTGCAACAGATGCCATCTCTAGCTTTGCCAGAGCAAACGCTCTCTGATGGGAAGAGGAGAGGCACTGAAGGTAGAAGAGAAGGTGCTAAGAGAGAAGCTGCTGCCCCCTCCCCCTGCCCACCACCCTGTGTGGACACCATGGCAGATGGAGACACCCCCAGAAACCCAAAGCCTAGCTCTGCCTTGGCTGCATAGGAAGGGCAGAGCCATGTAGCACAGACCCTTGAGTCTGAATCCCAATGCTGGTGCTCTCTGGCTGTGTGACCTTGAGCGAGTTCCTCAACTTCTCTGACCCTCACTTTTCCCACCCCAAATTCCTTTGGCACCAGCCCTACCTAATGCCTCTGGTTGTGATCCCTGAGCAAGATCACGGATACCAAGTGCATGGCAGGTAGTAGGAGCTGGATAAATGGGATGGACACCTGGAACTGCCCAGCAGGGAGCTGGGGCTCAGTGATGGCTCTTCCAGATCTGCTTCTCCGCCTTTGCCACCCAGCCCCACAGCGCCGGTTTACAGATGGGGAAATGGGGCACACAGACGGTGAGGGGAACGCTGTAGCACCCCTGACCCTGTGGTCCGGGCACTCTGCACAAGCCCGGGACACTCCAGGGCCGTTTTCAGGGGGTAGTGCTTATCCCCAAATGTCTTCTTCTTCCCAGGGGCTGGAGAAAGGACAGGTGCTGAGGGACACCCCACTCCCAACAAACCCAAGTGTCTCTTCCCCGGGACCTCTGAAGGGGCCTCCTCTCTGGACAAGGCTCTCCAAGGTGGAGTTCAGGCCGTTGGTTACAATCATTTCTCCCTACAAGACCCACTTCATGAGCCACAGTACTTCACAAGTACCAGGCTGCTGGGTTCCCCTGCCCATCAATCCCAGCCTACAAAAAGGAGACGGAGGCTCAGAAAAGTGGAGTGACTTGTCCCAAGTCTGTCTGACTCGGAAGCTCATAAGCAGAGAGCCCCGCCTGCCAGTAAGGCCAGGGCAGGCTTTCACGGCCTCTGCAAGGGCTCTTGGGTGTGATGGGGTGTGGGCAATAAGCCTGTGACCAAAGGTCTTAGGATGAGCTCCAAGGAGACTTGTAGGTGAGAACCAGGAGTGTGGGGGCTGCAGGTGGCCAGGGGTGGGGTGGTCCTGAGCAGAGGTTCTCAGCCTGCAGGAGGCATTTCAGAAGTCCCTGGAGGCACCCTTTTAAATACAGGTTGCAGGCACCCTCTCCCTCTCAGCAGCCCTAAGTTCAAACCCTATGCCCTCAGGTAGTAAACTTCCCTGGACTCCAGGTTCCTCCTCTGTAAAGAACAAGAGTAATTTCCACCTCGCAAGGCTGTTGCAAATATTAATTACATAATAAAAAACATGAATCAGTAATATTGGAGTATATAAAGTGCTTGTCTTATGCCAGCTACTCAGTACACAGGGAATTCTCTTACTCATTCATTCATTTGCTCCTTTGACAAAAGCGCAGGCACTATGTGGGGACTGGGGACACAGCACAAAGAAAAGGCAAGGCTTGGCCCCATAAACCCGCCCCCCGAGGTGGTCTCCTCCCCCTGCCCCACATGAATCTGGTCAGATCCTGCCAGTCACAGTGGTTGGGCCTCGGGTCCCCGTTTCTCCATCCAAACGAAAACCCAGCAACCCTACAAACAGGACAGCAGCAACGGAGCCTAACCAGGGATGCCTGGAGTCCCTGGTCCAGAGTAATTTACAAAAACCACTGCAGATCAGAACTCATTATCGGGTCTGAAATCCCTTACCAAATTGCAAATTGGTTTTTTTAATGAAACAACAGAACAGAATAGAATAGAATAGAATAGAACCGAAGATATCAGAGTGGTACAGATAAGCAGGTTGAGTTTTGTTTCATGAATTTTCCTTGATCTACAGGTGCCCCTTAAACCATTAGGGGGTTAAGGGCACCAACACCCACCCTGCGCATTTAAAAATCTGCGTATTTTGACTCTCCAAAAACTCAACTACTGATAACATGAACAGTCAATGAACACATATTTTGTATGTTACGTGTATTATATGCTGCATTCTTACAGTAAGTAACCTTACAAAAAAGAAAATGTTATTGAAGAAAGCTAGAGGAAAGAAAATGTTATTAAGAAAATCGTAAGGAAGAGAAAGTGCATTTACAGGACTTGTACTGGATTTACTGGAAAAGTCTGTGTAAATGTGGACCCGCGCAGCTCAAAGCCATGTTGTTCAAAAGTCAACTGTCTATGTCTCTGAGCAGTTTCCATGCCGGGATGTAAATATTTCCTACCGTGTGTTGAGGGAAAACAGGCAAAGATGAAACTGCTCCTGGGAGACATGTAGCGAAGGGCATGCACATAATTCCCTTGGTGCCCCTTGGCTGGAAGTTAAACCACAGGTCTGTGGCACCTGGGGCCTCCTTCCACTGCAGGCGTCCCCTGGCCAAGGGAGGACCCAGACCTGGTGAGTCAGGTCGCTCCAATAATCTGGAGACTACAGGGACCAACTTCATGACAATTCCTTTCCTCTACCCTCTCCAGTGTGGGGAGCGGCCCCGAGGGGGTGGGCAGAGCCAGGGTTGTTCTTTATTGTTCCTATTCTACAGGTGGAGGTAAACGTGAAGTGACTGGCCCAGTACGACGCTGACTTGGTGCCGGGTCTCCAGCTCTTTTCTACTGCCTCGAACTGCCCATCGATGGTTATCTCATTTCATCCTATGGTTCCCAGATTTCAGGGCAAGATGTTCTTGGGACATACAGAAGGGATGACCGACTGATGGACTCTGACTGACAGAATGAATGAATGAATGAATGAATGAATGAACAAATGATGTTCTGGTGATGGGGCTGTGCTTTTTCCTTGATTCCATAGCAGTAGTTCTCAACCAGGGGTGATTTTGCCCCAGGGGACTTCAGCAAAATCAATTGTGCCAAAGTTGAGAACCCCTGTTTTTTATACATGGGGGCATGGCATTGGCTCCATTTTACAGATGAGGAAACTGAGGCTCACAGACTTGATGTCATTTAGCCAAGGTCATACCCAGTGAATGTAGAGGAGCACCAGGACCTGGCCCAGACCCAGGTGGACCCAACCCTTTTGGGTGTTTCTGAAAGAGCTGCATGTCCCCCTTCCAGAGGCTGCCTGCCTTGGCCTGGGAGTAGATACAGCCCCTGGAGTTTGGATTGGGTCTGGCCACTGAGGCTGGGACCCTCAGCCTCTGCAGAGAGCACCTGGTGGAGCAGGTACCAGGCCAGGGGTACCAGGCCTGAGCTCCTTCCTGATGGTAGGAGTGTCCGAAGACAGCTCTGGCTGCATCCAGCCCATCCAGCCACCAGGAGCTCCAAGGAGTGATCCCCGACAACACCTGGCCACCAGAGATGGTCAGAAACAGTGCAGCAGATAGTAGCTTTTGCAGAGTAAGACCCCTGCCCAAGTATCTTGATCAAAGCACCTGAGGATTCAGAGGTTCCCAGAGCCCCTGCACCACATGGTGGCTCATGGGCCGCAGGATGTCAACCGCTGAAATCAGCCAGGGCTACAAGGCAGGAACTTTGCCCCAGACAGCCAGTTACTAAACTTTGCTCAGCCCCCAGTCACACAATCAGGGTAGAGGAACGGGAGCTGGGAGGGGCAGCTTGCTGGGTCTGAACTCAGCCCATCTCTCCACCTCTCCCCTTGCCTCTGTATCTTGCTTCTCCACTCTCCTCCTGCGACAGGGCCCACCGCTGGGTGTGTGATGCCAGGTGCTGTCACCTGCCCATTGTGGTGAGCTTGGTGAGACCAGGCCTGGCCTTCCCTCTGCCAGGATCCCTGACCTCTCCCTGCAGACGTGGGTCATGCTCCTCAGAGGCTCCCGAGGAAATGTCCCATCCAGACACAGCAGACTGGGCACCCAGGCAGGCAGGGCATGCAGGCTGGGCTGAGCTCCAGGGGGAAAGCCTCTCTCCTCCTGAGCTCTCTCCTGCAGGCAGCAGAATGCCCACAGTAGCTGAGATCACCTGCCTACAAGTGGTTCTGTGAGCCCAGCCAGCCCAGACACGCAGCTTTCTTCGGCCACATTCCCTGTGACTCCTGGTCTCCTACACGCGGCAGGGCTTTGAGACTCCTTGTATGTGATGTGATTCAGGGAGGATTCCGACACACGCTGGCCCAGCGCTGCCATCGGGACCCCCGGTGCCAACCACACTGTGTTCCCGGGGCTGGAGAAAGCTGGCCTTGTCCGCTCCCAGGGCACAGGAGTCCGGGCATCAGTCTGAGAGCCCATGGCTTTCCCAGTCTAGTTCCTTAGGTCGGGGCCGTTCAACTAGGCCAGGATGCAGGCTGACCCTCCTCCTCTATTCACAAGTTCCAGGGCCATGGAACGAAAATGGTCCAAACAGATGCACCATGACCCAGGTACAAATCAAAGCTGCGATTTCCGTGTGTGAGAGACACTGCCCAGTGGAAGCCACTCGGAGGCAATCTGATTAATGTGGCCCAATACCGTCAGTGACTCCTGGCAGCTCCCCGAGGTGGAGGCCCCAATCAGCCCTGCCGCAGCCTTGTCTCCAGCCCTGGGACAGGGAGGTACACAGTAATGCTCTGGGGGTGCTCGCCAAGTGAAGGAGTGCATGACAGACCTTCCAGTTGGCCTTACGGGAGCCCCTGTGTTCTTCCAGTTGAATGTAATGACCTTGAGATTTCTGATTTCCAAGAGTTAAAAGGATCGAGCCATGATCACACTGGGGATAGTTGAGGAGGAGTCATCGTGGGGCCAGGAAGCGGGGCCCTGGAACCGAAGACAGGCAATCCCAGCACCAGCACTCAGCAAGAGACAGCGGGTAACCCAGGTGATAGCCTCAGTTCCCACCTCTGTAAGGTGGGGAGCTGGGCCTACCCTGATGGGTTTTCCGTGAGGAATGAGAGAATGCAGGCACAAGCAGCGGCGGGCCTGAGGGCTGCCATGCTGTAGACACTCAACACACATCTGCTCTCCCCACTGAAGGACCCCAACTGAGGAAGTCGATGTTGCCATCACCATTTGCCTCCTAAAATACAGGAGAGAGACAAGGGCATTCGCTCGGCAACTGCCAAGCAAGAGGGTTGTTGGCACTTGCACAGAGAGGTTAAGAGCTTGGCCCAAGACTGACCAGCAGGGCAGGGGTCCCGGGCTGGGGTGGAGGGGGAAGGCTGCATGTGGGACGTCCGTGCATTCACGAACTGGAACAGGGCCCATGGGTACACAGGCAGGGGGCTGTCATGACTCACTACACTTAACTGCTTTTCAAGGCATGCCCACCTCAACAGCTCAAAAAACCACCCAGAAAGAAGACCAAGAGGAATCAATTCCAATTTGCTAGGGCCTTCTGGGTGTGATAAAGCCAACCCCTGTCATCTCCACCAGCTTCCTGCCTCCCCTTTACTGAGAAGTGAAAACACCATTCAATTAAGGTAATTAAATCCACCCAAAGAGCTCAGGCTCAAAAACCACACTACAGGCAAGTGGTCAAACCCAGCAGGAGAGCCAACCCCAACGGCTTCCTGTGCAAAGACCGGCAGGGACCAGAGGGGAGTGAAACGGCCTCCTGAGCAGCTCGAGAGCATCCCTCCCAGCTGTGTGAGGCCCACCTGAACCTTCCTGCTGTCTGCAGCCCCCAACAGGAGGACCCTCTGCTTACCAGCTGAACCATCGCCTCCATCCCTGTGGTTATCACGGAAACTTGAGGTGAACAGATCTGTGGGAGGTAATTAGAAACAAAAACCCTCCTTTTCTCCATCCCTGCCCTCAGTTCCCCCTTGCACTGCAACCCAGGGGCCCAAGACACACCCATCTGCACCTGAGCCCAAGATCCAGAGGGTCAGGGCTGCCTCCCAGAGGAAGCTCGGGGTAACCGAGTGGTGAGCATGAGTTGAATCCCACCTGCGTTCTCTTCTCTACATCCTGTGTGACACCGAACAACATTCTGCACCTCTCTGTGTCTTTCCTTCTCCACCTGGAAAACTGTGACAATGAGGCCTGCTGTCCCCACCGCATAAGGATCGTGAGGATCAAACAAGATAATGGCCACCAAATGTATCCTGAACTGCAGGGTGACACGCAAACATGAGTCATCCCGTACTGACTCACTGCGCTGGCCTCCTCCGATGGCGATCCACTTTGGGTTCCAAAAGAGAACGCAGGTGGGATTCAACTCATGCTCACCACTCGGGTTGCCAGATTAAAAAAAAAAAACAACAACAGGATGTCCAGTGAAATTTGAATTTCAGATAAACAATAACTACCTATTTTTAGTGCAAGCATGTGATGATTAATTTTAGGGAGAACTCTGACTAAGACAAAGTATATCCCACTGTTACGCAGGACACGCTCATTCTCAGTTGGTTGTTTATCTGGAATTTCACTGGATGTCCTGTATTTTTCATTTGCTCAATCTGGCAACCCAGCCAACAGCTCCCTCCCTTGCTGTGTCTGACTCCAGGACCACACAGGCCTAGGTCCCAAGCCCAGCTCTGTCACTCACCAGCTGTGTGACACGGAATATTCATGTCACCTCTCTGAGGGTCCACTGTCTCATCCCGGAAAGGAAGCTGATAGGGCACAGCCGCGAGGGCGATCATGGTGCTGGAGCTGGGGCCTCCGAGCGGGGCTCTGGTTCTGTGTGCTCATCACACTTCTTCAGGTTGTGGGGCTTGGAGGAGTAGCTATACATGGAGCATGTATATACAAGGGCCTCTAGAGAGTGGTGGATATGAGTCCCCTCCTCCGGCCACTTGCTGTCCTCGCTGCCTGGGACAGACCAGCAGATGTCGGGCTGTATGCCCTCTCGGGCCTGGGCGGGCTCCCGCCAGGAGCCTCGTGGGAGGCAAGGAGAACATGGGGTGGCAGGGCTTTCAGCCGTCCCGTGTCCCACCACACACTCACAGCAAAGCTCCGTCATCACAGTGTCAAGGGCCAGGAATCACACTCAGCAACAGCAGCTGCAAACAGGGGAGTGACCACCCCGCTCCAGCGATCCTATCAGTCAAAGATGAACCCGGTCGGGGCTCTCACTCCAAGGTGCCCAAAGCCTTGTTGGAAAGATGGATTTACAGCAGATAAAGTGGAATAAAGCCGTGCCAGTGGTTAAAAAACCGTACAAGGAAGTGGAGAGCTGAGGATAAGCAGTGAGCAGTCGGTGGCCCAGGGAAGATAGAGACAAGGCAGGCAGCGAGGGTACCATGCCGAGGAGCCAAGCCGGGACCCACCTGGGCCCGCAGCTCCTTCTCCAGTGCACCACAGGCCTGGAGGGAAAGGATGTGGCCAGAGCCGGGGCTGCGTGAGGGTCACACAGAGGTATTTGTAAGGGACTAGGAGAGAGAGAAAATTGTATCTGCAAAGACCAGTGTATTCCAGGCCATGATAGTTCAACTGCAGCACGACACAGGAAAAGGCATCATGCAAGAAAACTTTCCAGAAGAGTTAGAATTTAGCGATGACTGTGCAAAGGATATTTCGTTGCTCGTTGGGAGAAAATGCTTATCCATGAGGATGCACACTCCCATTTGGTTTGTTTGATACATTCTGATTCAAAAAGAAGACCCTGGCTGGGGCGCCTGGGTGGCTCAGTTGGTTAAGCGTCTGCCTTCGGCTCAGGTCATGATCTTGGGGTCCTGGGATCGAGCCCCGCATCGGGCTCCCTGCTCAGCAGGGAGTCTGCTTCCCCCCACTCCCCGCTCCCCGCTCATGCTCTCTCTCTCTCTCTCAAATAAATAAAAAAAATCTTAAAAAATAAATGACTCTGGCAATAAGGAAAAACAAAGCACATCCTCGAGTGTCATTCTCCCAGTCTTAAGGCCACAGGGCTACATACACGCCCCCAGGTCCCCCACCAAGCAACTCTTTAAGATGGGTGTGTCACTGGACCCTTTACCCCTCCCCAATGGCTGAACTGGAAATTCCAGTCCACTAACTCCTGCGTTCTGATGCTTCGCATCTACCTGATGCAAGCTTGACCAGCATCTAGCTAGCATCAATGGATGGAGTGTTGGAGGACCCGATAACAGAACGCTGTGGGTGTTCTCCAGGGTTGCCTGTACCACACAGGGCAGATGCCAACATGTCATCTGCTGACACCCATAATTTAGATAACGTATCAGTTCATGAGCACTTGCATTGTGGCTGTAAACAGCACCCCAGTCAATGTACTCAACAAATTCTTGCTGGATGCTGGCCTTCCAGTCATCCCCAACTGGGGCCCTGAGTGCAATTCAAAAGACGAACAGGAAAATGGAGAAGTCATGAAGCTGCTCCTTATTTCTCCCTGATTACCCTGAACCTTGATCCCAACTTAAATGGTATATGCCATGGTGCAAATAAATGCCTTCCCCTGGGCCAGCCTGGGAGCCGTGTCTAGGACTGAGCTGTTCCACCCGCTTTCATCTCTTACCACAGGCAGATTTTTATGTATTTTAGGGCTTGGAATCAAAAAGTAAGTTAAATCCACTTGACTCCAAATTCACTAATGTGAAAATTGTGATAATTCTGGAATTACCCAATTATAATTGAGTTTCAATAAAATAAGTCCTGCTAAGCCAGTCAATAGTGTGAATAATACGACAGAGGTGGAATGATTTGCCTACTCATTTAACAGATTTTCCCTGTGCTGTGTCTTATGCTTCCTGAGGAGCCAGATGGACATGGAAACAGCCACCGTAAAGCACCCAGGTTACCATAATCACCCAGTTAACCACTGAAGTGCAATTATAATAAGTAATGCAAAGGAGAGGGAATAGCCAACTACAAAAGCATATAACAGGGAGACTTACAATGGCCTGAAGAAGCAGTCTTATTGAAGGGTAATGGGAACTGGGTTCTGAAGCATAGGTAGGAGTTAAGCAGGTAATAGAGGAAAGGGGAGTAAAGAATCCCAGACAGAGGGAACAGTGTGTGCAAAGGCTCTGAGGCACGCTCTGGAAAGCCAACCATGAGAGGGAAGATAATCCAAGAGGAGGATGGAAAGAGAGACTCTTTGTTAAGGAGGTTTGATTTTCATTTTCATTCTTTAAAACTGGGAAGCCATTGAGGGACTCTCAGCAAGAGGCTGACACGAACACTGTGAACAGGAACAGCTGTTCCTGAATGCAGTGCTGAGAATGAAAAAGGAATAGCCCAAGAGAGTAGCCCAACGCAGCGCGCAGGACAGATCTGCGCTGGCCTCCAAAAAGCAGCAACGACAGTGAGCCCATGAACCCAAGCGCAGAGTGATAGTTTCCCTAAATGTTCATAAGAGAAATGCCTCCCCTCCTTCTGCACCCATGTCTCGGCCGTGTGCAACTCGGACTGATGTCATCCTTAGCCCTGGCCTGCCCAATGGTGATAGACACAAAGCCCTCTGTGAGCCTCCAAAGAAATGTACTCCACAAATCTGAGTTAGTATGATTATTAATATTATTAATAAACTACCATGGACTAGATTAATAGCCAGGAGCTTTGAGATGAGGAATGTCTTGGGGGAAGCCCCAATGGTCTGCATTTAAAATTTGCATAATGGATTTATTTTAATTAGTTTACACTTCATTCTGAGTACTCTTAAAATTCTCCTGGGCAGCTTTTGGGTTCTTTTAGCTGTCAAAATAGACACTCAAGCCTCCTGCCAACAATAAATCGAACACTGTGCTACCGCTTGCTGAGTGGATTCAAGTTCTGCCACTCCCATTCTCTTTACTGCAAAACCTGAGTTATTAATCCAGGTGGGAAAGGGCCTTTGATCAGATTGGACTAGCAAAAACTAATTCTCAACTGGGCCAACCATATTAGAAACCCCAAAGGCTTAAACAGCTTCCTAAACATTTCTTGGACCAGAGATGAATTAACGAATATTGGAAGGCATAGATATTGGTTCTATATTGGTTTTCACCAAAAATGCCTATGTCTGGAATTTTGTTGAGTTCAAGTGTGTATTTAAAAATATATATATTTGAAAGCCCACTGTATTACTGACATTTAAAGACATCTTTTGCACCTAATGTGTGCTTGACCAGTTGGCCAGTTGGATCCACTGATAATATTTTTCTTCTTCTTTCTAGATGGGCAGCAATGATAGCAAATGTAAACATGAGAAGTTTTAAAACTGCAGACACTAAAACCCAGCGAGGCAGGCACCTGCAACCCCCACCGCTGTAACAGGTATGGAACCAACCCAAGGAAACACCTTCCATTGTCAACTACTGTGCTGAAGGGCTCCACTGGGCATTGGGAGACTAGGGGTAGGACCAGGCGTGGAGCCAACTTTAT
The DNA here is from genome assembly GCF_037043125.1 of Eumetopias jubatus. Classification (NCBI taxonomy): domain Eukaryota; kingdom Metazoa; phylum Chordata; class Mammalia; order Carnivora; family Otariidae; genus Eumetopias; species Eumetopias jubatus. Next base: position 41,393,140 of record NW_028274823.1, on the reverse strand, counting down.
GACTGTCCCATCCAAACCCAGGAAAATCAAATCAGAACTGAAGAAGCTATCTGAATAAAGGTCTCTTTCCTGAGGCAGAAGAAATGTGGTTAGAGCAGTTCCCCCTTGCCCATGGTTTTGCTTTTTGCAGTTTCAGTTACCAACGCTCAACCATGGTCCAGAAGTACATGAGCCTCCCTCTGATGTATGGTCAAAAGTCAACAGTAGCCTAACCCTACGTCACAGTGCCCACGTCATTCATCCCACGTCATCTCATCACATAGACATTTTATCACCTCACATCATCACAAGAAGGGTGAGTACAGTACAGTAAGATTTTGAGAGAGACCACATTCACATAACGATTATTATAGTATATTGTTATAGTTGTTCTATTTACTATTGGGTATTGGTAATCTCTTACTGTGTCTAATTTGTAAATTGAACTCTATCATAGGTAAAACATAGTATATATAGGAATCAATACTACTCTCTGTGGTTTCAGCCATCCACTAGGGGTCTTGAAACGTATCCCCTGTGGATAAGGGGGAACTACTGTATTTTCTGAATACTCTAATATGGTGAACATCTTGTATTACTGTTGGGAATTATGACACAAACTTCAGATCAGTTAGGGTTCTTTGGCCATGCACAAAAGAAACAGAAACTGGACAAATTCAACTGAAATAGATAAGTATTAAAAGGAAATTGGAGCCCTTGCAGACTCAAGGTGAAGGCTGAAGTTCCAGGCTGGTAAAGGCTGAGCAGACAGCCCTGCCCCATCCAAGCACATTTCCATCCTCACGTCATTCCAGAAGAAACAGTACAGAGGGCCTGGCCTGGGTCTCACATCTGCACTTGGCCCAGGGAGGTCTCGGCAGGCACCTTGGTTTTCAGCCCCACCAAGACAAAACACAGAGGGGAGAAGAAATTACCCCAACGTTATCAAATGTTCAAAGCTGAGTGTTCAAAAAGATAACAAGTATCTGCCAAAAGTGGGAGGGATTTAACTGGCTGGAGGTCATTTGCTTAACTCTAAGATTCTAAATTTAAATCTCCAACTATCCTATTTTCTTCTAAATATGAAAGTATAGAAACCCCAGTATTACCATTACCAAGTACAGCCATTGCCAAGATCAAGACCCCAGCATTCAGGACACCAGAAGCCTCCCTGACTGTATCCGTAGGACCTCAAGATCCAGAAAACTTGATTCACATTGGCCGAAGCCACTAAGGTCTCCCACCCCACCCCAATAACACAAATTCCAGGACCGGGAGTTCAGGCACAGGCTCAGAGCTCAACGATGCCATCAAAGACCCAGGGCCATTCTGCCCACCAGGCCATCCTCAGCAAACGGGCTTCTCATTGTCATTGCTTGTTCCTCAAGATTGCAAAGTGAATGCCTTACTGTTATGAGTTGAGTTGCATCCCCCAAATTTTCATATGTTGAAGTTCTAACCCCCCAGGCCTCAGAATGTGATTTTATTTGAAATTGGGTCGTTGCCGATATAATCAGTTAAGAGGAGATCATTAGGGTGGGCTCTAATCCAATAGGACTGGTGCTCTTATAAAAAGGGGAAATTTGGACCCAGAGGCACAGACAAAGGAGAAACAATATGAAGATGCAGGAGAAGGTGGTCATCTACCAGCCAAGGAGAATGACCTGGAACAGATCTTTCCCTCACAGCCCAGAGAAGGAACTAACCCCACTGACACCCGATTTGGGACTTCCAGCCTCCAAAACTGTGAGATACTAAATTTCTGTTGTGTAAGCCAGCACTCTGTGGTACTTCATTAGCCCTAGCAAACAAACACACTCCATCTCGGGCTTTGTGTCTACATTCGAAGCAGGAAGAAATAGCACCAACAAAGTGGAGACAACGGATTTCTCCCTTGATCAGAAAGGCCGGAACTCTCCCCGACATCTGAATGCTTCCATCCCTGTGACCGGAGCTGGGCCACACGGAAGGAGAAGCCGGTGGGGAAAGGAGCGCAGCTGGCCCACCAGCAGGGTCTGAGAGCTGAAGCAGATGCCCTCGGCCTTCTAAAAATCCTGCACTGTGCTCTCTGGGGAGATGCCCTCATTTGCAAGGCAGGGCTGAGGAGCATGGAAGTAGAGGCTTTTGCAGAGTGGGCTCATCCAGTTCCTAGAACTCAGGGTCCCTCCTTTCTCCATCACAGCCAGCTCAGTTCTCCCATCATAAAACCAGGTCAGCCTGCCGACGAGTCAGCACTGGAAACTCACCGTCAGGCTGGTCAAGACACAGGAAACAAACAACCCCAAAGAAGGCCGGCCTCCAGGACCAAAACAGGACGCCACTAGCCCAACAGCGGCAGATCTGGGCAGGACACCTCCTGCACCATCCCCCATGCGGGGCCGGGATAGGACATGGAACACCTGATGTGCAGGCCCTACCTCCCTGTGGGAGCATCTACATCTTCCATCCCCTAAAGCCTTGGCTGTGTTATCGCTCTGGAGCCAGGCAAGGAGGGAAGAATGCAGCCTTGCCGGCTTCTGCTGCTGCTGTGAACGGGGCCATTGGGTGACAATGTCATCTGTCAGCTGAGGACCCAAAGCACACTGCCAGATGTTCACTGTCCCAAGTGCCCACCACTCAGGCCCACTCTAGGGTCTACACTTGCTATTTTATCTAACTTTTCATGTACTCATTGACCTATCCTCTGTCTGGGTGAGGTCTGTTCCAAGCAGTGGAAGTATGTACCCCAGCAGTAGTGGTCAGGGTCCTGGCAAAAGCAGCATCCTCAGACAGGACCCAGAAGGAAATGCAATGTGCCACCTCACACCCATTAGGATGGCTACTATAAAAAAATAAAAAAAAAAAAAAACAACATAGGGGCGCCTGGGTGGCTCAGTGGTTAAACAACTGCCTTCGGCTCAGGTCATGATCTCAGGGTCCTGGGATCGAGCCCCGCATCGGGCTCCCTGCTTAGCGGGAAGCCTGCTTCTCCCACTCCCACTCCCCCTGCTTGTGTTCCCTCTCTCACTGTCTCTCTCTCTGTCAAATAAACAAAATCTTTAAAAAAAAAAAAAAACATAAAATAACAAGTGCTGGCAAGATGTGGAGAGATGAACCCCATGCACTGCTGGTGGGAACGTAAAATGATACAACCACTGTGAAAAACAGTATGGAGTTTCCTCAAAAAATTTAAAATGGAATTATCATAGGATCCCCCAATTCCCCCTCTAGGTATATGCCCAAAAGAATTGGGCACAGCAGAATCTTGAACACATATTTGTATACCCATGTTCATAGCGGCATTTTTCACAGTAGCCAATAGTGGAGGCAACCTAAATGTTCATTGACAGACAAATGGATAAACAAAATGTAGAATAAACATACAATGGAATATTAATCAGCCTTAAAAAGGAAGGAAATTGGATGGAAGTGGATGATCCTTGAGGACATCATGCTAAGTGAACCAGCCAGTCACAAAAAGACAAATACAGTGTGATTCCACTCATATGAAGTTCCTAGAATAATCCAGTTCATAGAGACAGAAAGCAGACTGGCTGCCAGGGGCTGGGGTCGGCAGGGTGGTGGGCGGAGTGGAGCCGATATTTAATGGGTATGGAGTTTCAGTTCGGGATGCTGTAAGAGTTCTGGAGAGGGATGGTGGTGATGGTTGCACCAATATGAATGTACTTCACACTCCTGAACTGTACACTTCCATGGTCAAGTTGGTAAATTTTATTTCATGTCAATTTCACGACAGTTTTTTTTTTTTTTAAGAAGAAAATCGAATGCAGGGACCATAAGAGAGGTATAAGCATTAGGGATACCCCAGCAAGTGGAGCCACTCAGGAAGAGTAGGAGCCATCCTTCCCACAGCCCCAGGGGGCAAGGGGAGCAGTTAGAGTCCGAGCCCAGGACCTAGTTAGAGAGGCGCCATAGTTAGAGAGGATGGCAGCATTGCCCAGACCCCACACCACAGCCAGGAGCAGGCATGGGGAAGAAATGCCAGGGATTCTGGCTCCCTCCAGACTCCACCCAGCATCTCCCACTGGTGACACCCAAGGGCAAGTCAGAGAGTTAAGGAGCCCAGGTGCTGCAGGCTCTTGGAGACTGTGCTTTCTTGGGGTGGCTCTGGGACAAGTTCAAGCAGCCGACAGATAGCCTAGTGGCTCCTGGTTCTTAACGGTCTCATGATGGGATAGGCAACAAAGAAGTCAACGTAATTTTAGAGCGTGCTCAGTACCAGAAAGAAAACAAAGCAGGCGCTGTGAGAGAAAGTGGGGAGGGGACAGCCCCTGAAATGTCAGGGGAGACCTCTCTGCAAAAATGGCACATCTGGACCTTAGGCACTATATCAGGCAGGGTTCTCCAGAGGAGCAGAACCAACAGGATGTATAAATATAAAAAGAGATTTATCTTAAGGAACTGGCTCATGCAGTTATGAGGGCTGGCGGGTCTGACATCTGCAGAGCAGACTGGACACCCAGGGGGAGTTGATGTTGCAGCTCCAGTCCAGGGACCTGGGGCAGAATTCTCCCTTCCTCTGGGGAGCTCAGTCTCTGAGATGCGGCCCACCCACATTGTGGAGGGTGGGTAATCTGCTTTACTCAAAATCCATTGATTTAAACGTTAATTACATCTAAAAAATACTTTCATAGCCACATCTACATATGTTTGGCCAAAAACTGGCCACTAGGGCCCAGCCAGGTTGACACATAAAATTAACCATCACGGGCACGATCACCCATCTGGACCAGTGTGTAGTTCTCACATGGAGCCACTAAGTTGGATATCCTGTTCATACCCTGCACGCCTTTCTTTTACAGAGAAAAAAAAATAAAAAGAAAGAAAGAAATCACACTTTGTAATTGCATCTGGTCGACAGGAAGCTCTAGTTTTGCGGCAAGAGGACTGCTCTTCCAAAATCATCCCCCAGAGGCACCCCCTGGCTGACCGGGGACAGTCTTCCTAGCTGGCGGATGATGCAGGGGAATAAGAAGTGCACGGACGGGTTCAGTGATTCCTCGAGCATCGGCAGTGTGCTGGACGATGCAGACAGGGAGGTGAGCAGCCTCACAGACCGGGCCTTCCGGAGCCTGTGCATCTCAGAGGACATATCCTGCAATGACTCCGACCTGGCTCTGTCCCCGGATATCACCCGCCAGGTGTTTGGGAATTTTCCCCAGGGAACAGTGATCCACACCCACAGGAAAAGCAGCATCTGGAGCCAGTTACCGTCGCAAGGCACAGAGCACACAGGCTGGGCGGCCACATTCCAGCAGCTCCCCAAGTACGTTCAAGGGGAAGATAAGTATCCCAAGAGCAGCCCGCCGCTGACACCAGCCCAGAGGAGACTGGAGGTGCCCGTGTCCGGCCTGAGGAGCAACAGCAAGCCTGCTTCGAAAGTGTCATCACTAATTAAATCCTTTGACAGGACTGAGAGCCAACCTTGTGACAGCAGGCCTCCGACCAGTAAGCCCCCGGCTCTCAAAAATCCGCCCAAATTTGCTCCTCTTCCAGAAAGTGGTGTCCACTTCTGCTTCGATTCTGCCTTTCTGACGGTCAGGAGGGTGCCTGCTGAAGTCTCTGGCGCCCACCAGAATAGCCACCACCAGCCTGGCAGGAAGCACGGAGAGCAGGAGTCCCCCAAGAATCCCGAAATGGCCTGTCACGGCTCCAGCAGCTTCCTCCCAACACCCGAAAACGTGGCCAACTCGTTTGAGTCCAAGTTCCCCTCCCCGCCCCACAAGCCAGCCAAGGGTGAGCCTGGAAGAGGTAAGGAGTGGCCCCGCAAAGGGACCTTTCTTCATAGCGAAAACAGTGCTTTTGAGTCGTGGAACGCCCACCAACCGAGGCTGCCAGAGAGAAAGGAGGCCGCTGACCCCGTGCCAGAGACCAAAGCTCCCAAGCATTACGATGACACGCCCTTGTTAAGAGAGCCCCCGGCCCCTGAGCACAGGGTCTCCCCCTGCCACGCCCGGGCCAGCTGCAGCCAGGAGGTGAACAGGCTGGCTGCAGGGGCTCTCACCGTATCTGGACCCTGGGGAGCTAGGGATCCAGGAGCCCAGGCGTTCGCTGTGGAGGGAAAAGCTTCTAGCTTACAGCCTGACCCTCAGGTGAAGCCGACCCAGCCCCCATGGAGGAAACCAAAGCCTGGCAAAGGAAGGAAAGAAAGTCTACCAGATGCTTCAGAAGAGAAGAAGCAGGTCACCAGAAGAGGCCCAGCCTTGTATACAAAGCACAATCCCCAGGGACAATTTCCAGAAAGCAAGGCTCTTGACCTGCCCATGGACCCCAATGAGCATTATAGTCCTCCTTTTAACATCAGTAAGCTTCTGACCCCCGTCATACCCACCAAGCATGTCCTGGAGCCATCCGACAGCCAGCCAGGGGAGATAACCCCACCACCCCCAGGGCAGCTAAATGGATACCAAGAGAAGGAGCTCAGTGAATGTCAGTCTCGGGACAGCTACAAATCCAAAGCGCCCAGCCTGCTGTTCAACCTTAAGGATGTGCGGAAGCATGTTAAAAGCACATACAGCCCCTCACCCCTCTTGAAAGGCCTTGAGGAGAAAACCAGAGGCAAGCAAGAACCCGTGAGCAATGGTGCCATCCTTCCCAATGGGCTGGAGGGGAGCCCTCCAGAGGAAATGGCTAAGGAGACACCAGCTGACGGCCCTTCTGGGTCACACATCAGTACCCAGAAGGACCCTAGGGCTGTCTCTGGTGCAGCCTCTGCAGATAACTGTCTAACTCTTAGCTCACCTCCAGCTACCACCCTAGCCCCCTTCTGCATCAACGGGGAGGGAACTGACAGAAACAGTGACGAGAAGGACAATGGCGATCTGGAGATGGGCACCACCGGGTCGGGCAAGTGTCCGGACGCCGGGGAACCCTGCCCTAGAAAGCACCTGTCCCTGAGGCTTTGCAGCAGAGAGCCTGAGGCAGGGAAGGCTGCAGAGAAACCAAAGAGCCCCAGCCTCGAGAAGGGCTTCTTGAGATCCGTGTCTCAAGAGACAGAACCAGAGAGAGACGCAGGACTTCAGAATCCAAACTTCAACCAGAAATTCTCCCCAGAGCCCCTCTCTCCAGAGGAAGAAGATGTGTTTTACAGTGACAGCCAATCTGATTTCATGCCAGGCTTCAAAAGTAAGGCCAAGTTCAGCACCAGCTCTTCAGACCAGTCCTTTGCTTCATTTGAGGATCAGCAGAAAACGTGGTTCACCGAGAGCCAGCAGGAAGACAGGAGGAATGACAGAAGTGCAGGAGACAGTTGGAAGGATGAGAAGGAGAAAACGATGGGGAAAGAGGAGCTACAGCCCTGTGCCCTGAGTAATGGGCCCACGTGCATGCAGGAGCGCAGCAAGAGGGAATCCTTGCAAGGAGAAGGGGGAGGTTTGTCTGGATATAGACCCAAGAAGGCATCGAGAGAGGAGGCTCACTTCAGAGGCACTTGGATGGGGAGAAGTAAGGATACAATCAAAGACCTTACCCTCTCACCATCTTCTACTTCAAACAAGCACATATTGTTTGCAATTAAAGACAATACCCTTAGGGCCACCCCCGTAATAAAACCCATCATGCTGCCCCTCCTGAGGACCATGTCATCAGCGGAACCTCTGGGCAGCAGCCACAAAGAAGACAACTTGCCAAAGCCAAGCTGGGGAGAAGAGGCTGGTCTTGATGGCCCCGAGAGCCAGGAAATGGCCAACACCCCGACCCCCGCTAGCATGCAGGACACACACTTGAAGCACACAGCCTGGGAGGGCACGGAGGACCACGGACAGGTGCCTGGCATGGCCCGGACGGAGACTTCCCAGCCAGTCCCAACAAGAAACATCCCGTCTCCTCCACTCATGGGAGAGGGCGAAGGGCTGAAGCCACCCCCAGAGACTGCATGTCACGTTGTGGCAAATGAAACCAAGAACAGTTCCATGGACCAGGGGAAGCTGGATGCTCCAAGGTGCATCCCCACCATCGCTTTGCCCCAAGGCGACCCAGAAGACCAGCCACCCCCACGGCAGCTGGGAACGTGTTGGGAAGAGCACACACAAGATTTCAAAAGTCACTTATTGTCCACACCCAGAGCAGGGCCACCAGGGAGAAGACTGGTCCCCGGGGAGATGGCAATTTCCCCTAATGCCAGCTCCCTGGACGAGAGCAGCGCGTGCTCCCCGGCCACCAGCAGCACCTGGGACGATGCCTCCCAGGCCCCCACTGAGCAGGGCCTGCTGCCAGGGGAGCCTCATCACCCCAGCCCCTGGGCCAGCCTCTACCCAACCAGGGTCGCCCGTAGGGAGGACCTGACACACGCCCTCACATGGGAGGCCGGCTCAGATCCCCAACTTGAGCCATCCACCGAAGACCTCAGGACACTTTCTCCAAGAGGTTCGGTGCTGGACATGGCCACCAACTCAGCAGGCCTCCCTGAGAAACCAGAGCCTTCTGCTCAGCAGGAGAGGGCAGCCGGCAAGCCCCCGGCAGTCCCACCCAAAACAGAGAAGGCCCTGCGGCGGGCCAAAAAGCTGGCAAGCAAGAGGAGAAAGACTGACCAACTGCAAGAAAAGCATGGTGAACCTGGAGAAGAAAAGCCCTTCCTGGAGGACTGGGAGCATAGGCCACCATCCCCCGGAGAGAGGCCCCGATACAGGTTCCCCGAGGTCCGTTCCCTGCCCCATCCCATCCACCGCCACTCAGTGTCTGCTTTAGAGCCACTCAGGAGGCAGCCTGTGGGATCCCAGTCCGGTATGCCTCTGGCCCCTTACCCTGCCACCCAGAAGGTCCTCCAAGACCCCCAATCTGGAGAGTACTTTGTCTTCGATCTGCCACTCCAGGTGAAAATCAAGACCTTCTATGACCCAGAGACAGGCAAATATGTCAAGGTCCCCATCCCATCCTCTGAGGGGGGTTCCCCCGAGCAGCCCCCGCCAAACACACCTGATTCTCCCTACATGCTGTACCCCCACTTCCGGCCCCTGCCCTTGATGCCACTGCGCTGCTCGTCTCAGCTCTCTGCCCCCACCTTCTTCAGGCAGGGCCCGCACACCCCCGAGGCGGCCGGCGCTGGGTCCCAGAGCATGCAGCCAGCACCTCCCCGGTGCCCAGGGGTGGAGGGGGGAGATGCTCCGCGCCTGGGCATTATCTCTACCGACGACCTAGAGGACTTTGCCACAGAAGGCATTTCTTGAGAATTACAGCAGACTAACCCCCCTCAAATAAACCCAGAAGAACTTACTTCCCCTTTCCACCAATCAATCACTCTCACACACACACACGCACGCACACACACACACACACACACACACACACCAACACATACTTAGCCATGTGGGATCCCTAAAGTCTCAAAGGAAGTGGGGATTCTGAGAAAACCCGACCTGAAGGGCTTCCTGGGGCTCTCCTCCCTGGGAGGGCACTTTTGCATGACCGGGTCCCTCCCAAGCCCCTTCCCGGATCCTGGATCTGCTCCCTTTCCCCCTTCCTTCTCCCCTCCCTTACTGCCTGTCCTCCTCTGGCCATGCGACTGGGGTGAGTCCAGCCTGATTCCTAATGGCTGCTCTGCTCGGGCACCGCACCTACTTCTTCTCAAGGGCCGGCTCATGCAGTGAGCCAACTCCCAATCTCCCAGAAACGCTGCACTGCACTGAGTTCAGCCCTGCCCAGCGAGCAGACCACCCGGCCCAGCCCCTCCAGGTCCAGCAGGGCACAGAGAAGTGCCTCTACCCTCGCTCCCGTGCAGTAACCATTTTCCGCTCACTGCAGGCAGAAATGGCTAAGGACTGCCCCAAGGCAACCCTGCAGAAATGTTTCTTTGGATAGAGTGGGTTTTCTTTACTGAGGAAGCTTTCCTCTGAAGGCTATTTTCTGATAAAGAAAAGGCTACCTTTTAAAAAGTGAAACAAGCTTGCAGATGTGGTTCTGTCCTGGACTGGTCTTCCATCTGGACAGTGGCAGGTCTCCCCTGGTGAGTAAAGTGCCTTGTGCTGTCCAGGCCTTCCATCACCTTCCGTCACCGCCGGCCACGCAGGGGCATCGCTCTGAACAGAGCAGCCTCGGCACCTGCTGCCATCCCGGCGCTCCTCTTGGAGCCCTCAACACTGTCCCTGAGTTCACAGGGCCAGGCTGTCCACCCGTGTCGGGGGACAAAGAGGAGGGAGACCCAAGCTCACCATCACGGCTGGCCCAGGGAACTGAGTCAGGCCCTCGGTGTCCCAATTTCATGACTGTTAACCTATGCCCTGTGCTCAAAAGGAAATTGTATTGTCCCAACTCCCAGGCCTCTGGGGATGTGGAGGGAAGTATCTGATTCAGGTCAAGGCAGCAAAATGCAATAACCATCTCTGACCTCTGAGAACAGAGGAGTCTGTGAGCACATGCACACTGTGGGCAACCGTGCTAGGAAAGAAAGCAGGCAGGTTTCATGGGCTTCTACCCAGGGCATCTGCTGAAGCAACTTAATTCTTGTGCTATGGGAAAGACAGGGGCAAACACGTCTCTCTCCTTGTTTAGAAAGGGCAGCTGTTGAGGCAGCTGTCAGGACTGTGCTGTCCACGTCCCCAGGGACCCCACAAACTGCATCATCCTTGTTCCTTTGGCAAAGATGCTGTTTCCAGGCTGGAAAGATGGGAAGGCACAGAACTCACCAAGTCCCAGGCTCACACCAATATAAGAGCTCTTATTCTTGGCCACTATTTGGATTCAGGATTTTTTACCTGTTTGTTTTCCCAACAAGTACAGCCACACCTTAATTTCATTGTGAAAATACTCCACAAATCCCCTGTCTCGATGCCATGGTGAGACAACCAGATGATTGGCCAGGAACACAGTCTGGCTGCTGTCTGAGAAGTCTGGTTCCCACGAGTCATGCATTGGGGTGCCAGTGGGAAGAACAATCTGTGATCTTGGCTCTTGCCACCGTGGCTAAGCATCCTCTCACCTGCTTTCATCTTACTCAGATAGGAAAATGGATAGCTCATTTTAAAATTCTCAGGGCCCAGGAAAAGAACTGCCTAACAAAAATAGAAACCTTCGGTTAAAAAACAAAACAAAACAAACAAACAAACAAAAAAAAAAACATAGTAATAGTAACGATGTCCCCACGAGGAATAATACACTTTCTTTAAGGGGAGCTTACGTATGGGGAAGCAGTCATCTTCTGTCTTAGAAACAATATAAGCAAAGCTATTGATCAAGCTAAAAGCATCAAGGTAGATATTTGGAGATCAAGGTCAACTTCCTTGTGAATGCACAAGAGGAACAGGGCATCTGGCAGGATGCAGCATCCACTCAGAGAGCAGTGATTCCTGGGACACCTGGCTCCCCAGCAGGTCAGCCAGCGGAAGGCCTCCATCACTTACAGCAAGGTTCCTATGTTCCTAGGAAGCAGGTAGTGCTTCCGGGGGATAAAATCAATGAAGACCAACTCATTTGCAAATAATGTTCTCTTTCCTTCCTCCCTTCCTCCTTCTTTCCCTCTTTGCCTCCCTTTCTCTCCTTTTTCCTATCTCTCTATTTTCCTCGTGTCCTCCTATCACAAACATTTTCAGAGTTCCCGTCCTGTGCCAGGCACTTCACTGGACTCTAAAGATATACTATGATAATTAGATCTGGTCTCCACACCCAAAGAATTAAAATCTAACAGAGAAGAAAGACAGTGATAGTCCTGTGCGGTAAGTAATTTAATAAAGTGGTCTGAGGGGCATCTAGCTCAGCCCGGGCAGAAAAGGGGCTTCCTACAGGAGACGGCATCACCGTGTCCAGGTGGCTAGCACGGCCTGGGGAGCACTAAGCTCCCCATCACTGGAAACGTGCCAGAGAAGCTATGACCCCTTTCCTAAGACAGGGATGGGTTCAATGTCCAACGTGTCCTAACTACATCTCTGAGACCCCAGGCTGCACATGGGGTTCCAGTATGACAATGTCATGGGTCCAAAGTCTAAACAGGGCATGGCCTCAGGAGTGAAATATATGAATGAAACATTTGCAATTGAAAGAGGAGCTCTAGGCAAAACGTAAATTCTATGCAGGTGGGAAGCATTTTGGCCCAGATAACACTGTGATGTTACACACGATTGTCTTATGTGAACCTTCTATATCACTCAGATAAAAAGTCCAAGGTAAGCAGAGAGAGCTCCGGGCCATGTCATCAGAGCCTGTCACCACCTGCTTATGTGTCCTTAGTGTCACCCCAGCAGGGCCATCTGAGCAGAGGGCTCCTCCTTCCGCTGGACTCCGTGTAGATGCAGAACTGCAGCTGATTCTAGGGGTTCTCTCCTTCACCTGCTGGCTCTCAGACAGGAAGCCCAAGCCTTTCTTGGCTTTCCCAACACCTGTGCACTTGATGACAAGACAGCCCCGGCTGCAATTCCTGCTCACCTCATCACCTCTCCAAGTGTGGGAAAAGGACAGCTGTAAATAGAAGAGCTCCCCGGGGGACTCAGGGACACCCAGATTCATAAACACCATCCTAAGCAGAGTTCCCACGCAAATGACCCGGCGCTGCCTGGGCCCAGCGTTCCCACCAGTGGGGTCACTTCAGTGGAGGCATATGAGGAGGAAGGGCCCATCTGGGTTTGCCCATGGGCGGGCACTCCTTCTCCAGGTGGAAAGCTGTGGACGGGCAAAGGCACAGCCAGGTCCTGGAACTCTCCAGCGCAGCCACCAGGCCCTGCCAGAGCCAGACGCAGGCGTTCCCTGGAGCTCTGAAAGGAGCCTATGGACTGATCTCAGAAGACAGGAACGAGGGCTCCCTTCCAAGGCGGTTGAGCCAGAGTTCCCAGCACACGAGGAGATAACGGGGGAATGAGGAGCCACGCACATCACCATCCCTAAGCAAAGCCAGTCTTGGCTGTGCTCATCATTCATCCAACTGCAGTTTCGTTTTTTAAGTCCCCTCACTGTTCCCGCACTGTTCTCCAACTCAGCGTATTCTGGGCACTGCCACACTGACACCATTTTCCAGCCCTTCCATGCAATTGGTTCTCTTCCTGGGTCCCAGCCCTGACCTCCATCTCCCGTTCCCATCCTTCCCAAGCTTAGAAGTGCGCCTTGCTCTCTTTAGAGCCCTCTCGTCCCCCTTCATCATAATGTGTTGAGTGATATTGTGGGTGCCTGCCATCCTGTCTTCCATGCTCAGTCCTATATTTTCCTCTGAATTTGGAAAATTTTAGGCTGGTGTGCTCTTCTTTCACATTTACAAACTCTAGATGACATGGTCAGTCTCACTTGGCATTCCTGTGCTTTCAGCAGCCCATTCTTCCCTGCTGATCAAGATGGAAAGTGCCAGCAAGCTAGGTCAAGAACTCAGCCAACACCGCCATAGTGAAGCACCATCTCTGCCCTTCCTTGCATGGGTCGTCTGTTGCGTACCTGTGTGAGGAGTATGGGGGGGGGCCCTCTGTCCAGCCAGCTGATCCACTGCACCAGGCAATGTGATTTCAATGGCCTCCCCACCAGTCCTGACCCACACACACTTACCATATCTCTTCTGCCGAGTTTGCTGACTTCCCAGAAGGTGGATACCTTCTGATGGAAACCTTTTGACCCATGTTCAACATCACTATTCATTAGGAAAATGCAAATCAAAACTACAAAGAGGTATCACCACACAGCCATTAGGATGGCTAGGATTAAAAAAAAAAAAAGAAAAAGGAAAATAAGTGTTGGCGAAGATGTGGAGAACTTGGAACCCTTGTGCACTGCTTGTAGGAATAGAAAACGGTGCAGCCGCTGCAAAAAATAATAATGGCAGTTAGTCAAAAAGCTAAACATAGAGGGGCACCTGGGTGGCTCAGTCATTAAGTGGCTTCCTTCAGCTCGGGTTGAGATCCCAGGGTCCTGGGATCAAGCCCCGAATTGGGCTCCCTGCTCAATGGGAAGCCTGCTTCTCCCTCTCCCACTCCTCCTGCTTGTGTTCCCTCTCTCGCTGTCTCTCCCTCTGTCAAATAAATATATTTTTTTAAAAAAAAGCAAAACATAGAATTACCACATGGGCAGATACACAAAAGAAATGAAAGTAGAAACTCAAACAGATATCTGCACACCCATGTTCATAGCAGCATTATTCACAAAATAGCCAAAAGTTGGAAGCAACCCAAATGGCAGTCAACAGATGAACGGACAAACAAAATGGCATCCATCCGTCCAGTGGAATATTATTAAGCCTTAAAAAGATTGGGCTCCATGTTCTCCTAGAATCAAAGGTGCAGGGGCCAGAGGAAGGCAGGATTTGGGACTATGGGCCAAATTGAGAGGGTGTGGGGGCCCGCTCAGACCCACACTCTGGTGATAGCAGAGCAACTATATCTGCCTCCAAAGAGAAAAATGGAAGAAGGAAAAGCTCCAGAGCTCTCCTCTCAAACCAGGTCCTCCCCTTCTGGCCTTCCCAGCTCAGCACCACAATGCCCACTCCCTGGTGGCCCAAGCCACAGTCCCCATCCCCACTGCCCCCAATCTCTTGTCCCCAATTCAATCAGACCTCAAACTTGTGGATTCTATCTCCAGGCATCTGTCAATATGCACCATTCATCGGCACCCTACCACCACCCCTCACTCAGGCTGCTGTTAGAGCCCCCCACTCCTCCCACTCCCAATATGACCCCTTTCCACTCTCCTCACAGGGACTCCAAAGCCCTGAATAATGCCCCACCCTGATCCAGAATGTTCCAGGACTTCCTGCTCACCTCAGCAGAGTCAGCTCCAGAGGAAGACATGCACGGCTGCCACATACTGGGACCTCAGTTCTCAGTGGCCTCCTCACCTGCCTCCTTGGACTCCAGTCATCCTGGGCTTCTTTGAGTTGATCAAATGGGCCATTTCCAGCACTTTGCACATTCTCTGACCCCTCCACAGGAGGTTGGGTCTGCATTTCCTTGCCCGCTGGTCTGTGTCCAACAGGATAGAGTTGGTGTGCAATGCCAAAGCCAAGTCAAAAAATGCCATACCACATTCCCCAGTCCCCTGGAACATGCACCCCTCAAGCCCCCAGTGGCCATGGAGCAGTCCACGTCCCCTGGCTCACTCTGCTGTAAGGAAGCCAACACTGACCACGTGGGGATGAAAAGAAAGGGAGAGACCCCGGCCCTCTTGTTCTAGCTCCTGCGTCTGGCCGCCTGAGCCAGAAGAAGCTCACCAAGCTGTTCCCAGATTCCTGACCCACAAAACCATGAGAGATGATAAACTGATTGCTGTTATTTTCAGCCACTAAACTTCAGAGTAGTTTGTGACACAGCAAGAGATGATGGGAACTCTGTCTTTCTGCCAGCCTTCCTTCCCTGTCTGCTCTCACCCTCTCCCTGACAGCCTCCTCTCGTCTAACTCTTGTGAACCCTAACACTCCCCAGCTTAGACCACGTCCCCTTGGAGGCCATCCCCAATGCCTTTGCTCCTGACCGTGCACCTCACTTTCCCCACCTGCTGGTCCTTGGGCTTCCCCCATCACAGAACAGGCTGTAATTGCCCACTTAATTGTCCCCCTCACCTACCCAATGGTCAGTTTTGGAAGGAGGAATCTTGCCTGTCCACATCATCACTGCATCCCCAGTGCCTAGCACAGTGTGAGGTCCAAGGTAGGCAACATGTAAACATCACTGAATTCAGTGGGATTCTTATTTTATTTTGCCCTGTTTAAATATTTTATTTATTTAAGTAATCTCTACACCCAATGTGGGGCTTGAACTCACAACCCTAAGATCAAGAGTCGCACACTCCTCGTGCTGAGCCAGCCAGGCAAGGCACCCCAGGGATTCTTACTTTAAATGGAAGAGTTGAAGCCAGTTAAAAGGATCTTTTAGGAAAGTAACCCATTCCATTTTGATCTTATTTCCTCACTTTCCCACCTAGTTGTTGACACCATGTGGATGAGTCAACCCAGTCCCAAACCAGAGCAGGCACTGTGCTCCCCTGACCCTGTATGAGGGGCAGCTGGGCAGGCTGTGGCCCCACAAATGGGGTCTCAGGGACCTGAGGCCCAAGAACAGATGTCCCACAATGTACCCCATAAGTCGGCATTCACATTTAACTAATGTTCTTTGATGAGAAATTCATACCTGCCCACAAAAAGAGGCCAAAGACTTGCCTGGTGCTCACAACAATGTCCAAAACCCAAATTAGTAACCAACTCTTATTTGGTTTGGTGACAATGAAATGATGAGGACATTAGACAAATTACATTAAGTGAAAGTGGTGAGTGGCCCTGAACTCTGTGTTTATTGCCATGGTAAGACTCGGTACCAGATCCCAGTCTTCTGAAGTATTTCACCATGTTTGGCTACCAAGTGGGAAGGCCAGGCTGGTTTAGATGGGGTTTAACTCTTAAGTCACCTAAGGAAAATCAAGGTTGCCTTCCTTCAGGATGAGGGGGGTAAATTCAGCTGGTTATCCTCTTCTCGCTTACCCTCAATCCAATGAAACTGTCTAATAAATATTATGACAGGGAAAAATATGGCTCTAAAAGATAAATAGCATCATGACCTAAGGTGTCCACACATCCAGTTTAACTCTGTAGATAGGATTTGAATATTATCAAGCATGGAAGAGCTTTAGAAAGTCCTAGAGGAGACACTGCTTGACATCTTCATGTCTCAATTAATTTCTCTATGAGGTTTTGAAATAGGGTGACTCCGAAGTGTCTTGGGAAGTCAAATCAGCCACTAAGATATCCCTAAAAGTTTCAACAGCTTCCTTTGGGCATGTTCTTGAGGCTTCAAGAACTTAAAATTAGAAGATCCCAGCTAAGACCATCAGTTAAAGGACCCCCGACCACACCATCTTCCCAGAGCATGTTATCATGCTGAAAAGGACAGCCCACCCAGCCTGGGGAAAGACCTTTCCCTGTCCTGCACTCTGCAGAGCAGGGAGGGAGGGGGCAGGGCAGAAGCCACCAGAAGCAGGAGGAAGGAAGAGAGAAGCCATATGCTATTCCCTCCCAAAATTCCCACAACAGATTTGAATCTAATCTGAATCCTCCAAGCTTTGGCAGAAGATGCTAAGAAAAAAGGTTCTTCTAAGTAAATCTAAGCCCCCTTGTTGCTGGCCCAGAAAGAAATTTGCTAGGTCCAAAATGACTCCCAGGGCAGCTCCCTTCTCTCTGCCACCTGCGCAGGGACTCCAGCAAACCAGAAGAGGTGTGTCCCTCCAAGGTGAGGTCTGTAGGCCCATCCAATCTGGCCATTTTTATTTAAACCAAGAATCTTTGGGATTTTACAAGGAAACTTGGTATTAACAGAAATCTGCTTAGAAAAATAACTTTATCATATTCCATGAGTGAGCTCCTAACTGAATTTACCAAACATTGAAATCAGCCACTATCAGTACTAAAGTACATGTTGTGAGAGCATGCTTCTTCTGCCTCCCCTCGTGGTAGTAGGGCTTCCTCTACAATAAGCAGCAGTTTGTAGCCACTGGACAGCAGGCAACAGAGGACCGCCATCCAGAAGAGAAGGGAAACAGGTAAGGCGGGCCCCAAGATTTCATCAGCTTATTGTTTAGAGGCAATTTCCAGGCTTGCGATTCAGGGAGGGGAAACCCAAACAGAGCCCAGTAGTCTGGCTTTGTGGATACAGAGATTAGAGTTTCGAGAGGTCAAGAAAACCAGAATTTTCAGGGCAGAGTACTAGAGAGGAGGGGGCTGTCCAGAAGGAAAGTTCTGGAAATCTGCAAAAGGGATTCCCCTTGGGTCTTTGGCCAAGTATAAGAAAATATACATAGGTTTGAGAGGAAGCCACCAAACCCAGGTAAAGAATCACCAGAAATGCATAGATAGAACAATTCCCAGAGCTCATGCAAAGTCGAGACTAGTTCATCTCCCTCTAATTAGAATGGAAATGCATCCTCTGGCACAGGGCATTAGGTAGAATCCTCGGCGGGGGGGAGGGCATCACCTTAGTAGTGGAGCTAAATAAATCTTAGAATAAAGACTCACTAGATCTGCCCTTAAAAAGCTAGAAGGTGGGGCGCCTGGGTGGCTCAGTCAGTTAAGCAGCCGACTCTTGATTTCAGGTCAGGTCAGGTCATGATCTCAGGTTCCTGGGATTGAGTCCCACATTGGACTCCACACTCAGCAGGTAGTCTGCTTGAGGATTCTCTCTCCTTCTCCCTTGGCCCCTCCTGCTATGCTCTCTCTCTCTCTCTCTCTCTTGCACACACGCTCTCTCTCTAAAATAAATAAACAAATCTTAAAAAAAAAGCTGAAGTCAAGCCTCTAAAGCTACAGTGTCCAATATGATAGCCACTAGCCAAACATGACTATTCACTAGCCATATAGAAAGCGGGTAAGAGCTGCATGTAAGTAGTGCCTACCATTTTGAACAACACAAATTACAGAACGCTTCCTCATCAAAGTAAATTCTAAAGGATCCAACGTATCCCAAGTAACTTAGCTGCTTCCCAGATAAAACCCAACTCCATTTAAAGGAATGCAACAAAGGGAGAGGGAGAGAATCTTAAGCAGGCTCCATGCCCAGTGTGGAACCCAATGTGGGGCTCAATCTCATAGCCCTGAGATCATGAACTGAGCCAAAAATCAAGAGTCGGATGCTTGAGGTACCTGGGTGGCTCAGATGGTTAAGTGTCTGCCTTCGGCTCAGGTCATGATCTCCAGGTCCTGGGATAGAGACCCATGTTGGGCTCCCAGCTCAGCAGGGAGTCTGCTTCTCCCTCTCCCTCTGCGTCTCCCCCATTTGTGCTCTCTCTGTCAAATGAATAAATAAAATCTTTAAAAATAAAAAGAATCAGACGCTTAACCACCTGAGCTACATAGGTGCCTCAGAATAACATTATTATTATAAGTTAAAGATTAAATTGATAGCCTTCAAGCAGCCACTAAAAAATAAAATGAGATAGAGTTAATAAGCCAATAGTAGAGCAAAATGAATATCGTATGGCAAGAAGCATGAATAAACTTAAGTTACACATAGAAAGAGATGACTTACTGATTTAATGTTCACAGGATAAAATCAAGTGGCAGAAAAATAAAAAATGAAAAAAAGGAAACTGGAGTGGCCATATTCATATTAATTAAAGTAGATTTTAGAATAAGGAACAAATAGGGATCTTTCAGAGTAATAAAGGGGCCAATTAATCAAGAAGACATAACAATCCCAAATGTGTATGCATCTAATAACAGAACTCTAAAGTAAATGAAGCAAATTAAAGTCACAATGAAATAGCATGACCTACCCATCAGATTGGCAGAATAAGAAGTTCCAACAATCCCAACCGTTGGCAAGGACACAGAGCAATGGGAGTTCTCATATGCTGCTTGTGAGAATACAAATTCGTACAAACACTGTTTTAGTTATCCATTGATATGTAACAAAATACCACAAGACTTTGTGGCTTAAAACAACAAACGTTTATTTTCTCACTGATATCATGGGTCACAAATGCAGGAGCTAAGACATGACGTAGCTGCATTCCTCTCATGAAATTGACTCAAGATGTCCATTAGGGCTACATTCATCTGACCTTCCTCAGCCAAGGAGACTGAGAGAAGGTAGAAGCCCCTCCCCACCACCCCAGAAGGGAACCCCTGAAGATCTGCAATGAAAACATGCCAGGCTAGCAAAACACTACCTACCCTCAACCCATAGAGACACATCAAAGGCATTACTGAGAAGAGCCCCCCTCCCCACACCTGCCTTCATGAGGAGCTCGGGCAGGGCCTGGAATCAGGCTGCTCGGATTCACATCCCCACTGCACTACTTACTCAGTGATTGAGCAGGTCACTCTGACCCTCAGTATCTCCATCTATAAAATGGAGATCATTCTAATCCCAGCTTCATACAATGGTAGTAAGGATTAGGTGAGTTAGTACCAGTAAAGCACTTAGCCCATTGCCCAGCACCCACTAAGTGCTCATCCATCTGGTTCCCTCTGCCACAACCCCTCACTGCTCAGCAGAGGCCCCACAGTCTGGGGGTGGCCTGGCTGCACACAGCCCCCAGTAAGCCTGGCTGGGCCCTCCAGGCTGGGCCAGGGACTGGGTCCTGCTCAACACACCCACAGCTCCCCTTCCTGGATGCTGAGGTCATTTGTTGACTGGCTTCCTCCCACCAAGCAGGCATGAAAAAGCTGCAAGAGGAAAACCTCCAGGAGTGCAGGGCCGCACGGCACCAGGGGGACCACTCCCAATTCTGCTGCGGCTGCAGTTCGAGGCTTGCGCATGCAGGAACGGCCCGAGTTTAATAAAGGATAATTCCTAGACTGCAAGACTGAAGGGGAATTGGATTCAGATGACAAAGCGAATGCGGCTTAATTGGAACAAAGTTACTCCCTCCTTCCTGGTGCCAACCCCAAGACCAGAATCAGAGAAGCGAGTGTGGAAGGAGCGACCATGGCCTCCCAGTGCGGCCTTACTCCTGAGGCAGAACCCGAGACGCTGCAGGATCCACGGCCCAGCCAAAGCTTTGCTTCTGGGATGGTATTCCGGGCTTGAGCTCTGGCCCCAGGCAGAGAACTTCCTTGAGTTCCCTGTGAGAAGTAGTCACTGAGGAACGAGGCTGATGCTCTGCCCAAAGCTCCTGAGGCAGGCCCTGGACTTTGCAGTGCCTGGTGTGTGAAAAGCCAGATGCCAGAAGGATTCAGGCTCCCACCAGCCCCACACCCCACCCACCAGAGCTCCTCAGCCCTTGACTTTGTCTCCAGCTCTCTGATTTTGTCTCCTGCCACTCCTCTGTCCTCCCTAGCCACAGTGACCTCTTGCTGCTCCTCAGGGGGGCAGGTGTTAAGGCTCTAAGCTCTGGCCAGCCACCCCTCCTTACCTTGAGGAGCTGGGCTCACTCTTTAGAAGCCTGATGAGCCCCTTACCGATAAGTTATTATTCTTTCCATTGTGATGAAGAAAAATCTAAGGTCCAAACAGCTCAGCACACGGACAGAGTGGAGCTGGGATCCAAACACCAGGTTTGTCCAGCTCCCAAGCCGGAGTTCTCCACCAACACCGTGGGTCCACAAGGAGGAGCCCAGCCGTGCTGTACTAGCTGCACCGGTGCAGGAAGGGATGGGGAAGAACCCTGAAAGGGCACCCAGATGCCCTCTGGGAAACCAACCTCGGTGAAGTCGGTGTGCTGCACAGTGGCGGGAGCCCCCTCCTGCCTCACTCTCCACTTTCCCCACAAGCAGACATAACTACATCCATCCACAGAAATGTGCTTCTCCCCACAGACCTCTCACTTTCAACGTGCTTCACTCCTGCAACTCTCCACCTTCTCCATAAAAGCAGAAGAGGTTCACTTTATAGCCCGTTTAGCTCTCAGACACCAGACGGGGAACAAGTGCATCAGGAAGGATGCATCGTGCCTAGGCAGGTCATACCAGGAACGAGAACCCCACCTTGGGCCCCCGGCCTTGAGTCCTGTAGGTTTTGGGCCATGCCTGGAAGCATGGTTGTCATCAAGGGCACTGCAGCAGAAGGTCAGCTTCACTCAAAGCTAGAAAGTTCCATCCCTGGGACATGGGTTGGTCAGGCAGCAATAGTGGGTCAGGCAGTAGGGACTCTCACACTGTGTGGTGGGGACACACTCCAGGTCTGTGACAGGGACATCTCCCCAGCCTGAAAAAGTCTCCTAAGAATGTGACGTTACAAGATGGTGCTGGGGGAGGGGGAGGGAGGGAGCCCAGGGGTATTATGATTCTAGGTTCTCCTAAATGAGGGCAGGGATAGAGACAAGCCTCCTCGTTCCAGATTCATCCCATTAGTAAACAGAGATGAATCTTTCCCATAAAGAAGGACTCCAACTGCTGCCATTACTAATCACTGGCAATAAAACTACCAAATAAAGAAAAGATGGAATGATAAAACTACAGGAGGGATGCCCAACAGAACAATTAGATGTGGGAGAAAAAGATTCATTCACAGACGTCACCACCAGGCATGTATTATTAATAAAATAGACATTGAGCTCCATCCATAATAAAAGGAAAGGGACCCCAGCCTCCCCCACCCCAATAAAGTCATCCACCGTCCCTCAGCCTTGGCACTGAGCTCTAGCTAATATTAGCTCCAAGACAGGTGAGGCTGTCAGATGATGCCACAGCCATAGAGAGACACCTTGCTCCCTCTGTCCCACTTGTTCCACTCCTGAAAGCAGGCAGGACTCCCACTATCCCACTGCCAACGTACGTCCGGGTCCAGCCTCTCCTTTCCATGCCTTAATGAACCTCCCCAACTATTGTTGTGTAACAAATTATCCCAAAACTTAGCAGCTCAAAACAACATTTATTGTCTCACAGTTCTGTAACTCAGGAATTGGGCACGGCTTGGCTGGTGTCTGGCTCAACGTGTCTCATGAGGTTGCCATCAAGCTGTTGACCTGGGCTGTGGTCTCATCTGAAGACTGCTGGGGAAGGGTTTTTGTAAACTGACTAGATAGGTGTCTGATCCTGTTGGCCTGAGGCCTCCCTCAGTTCCTCACCATATGGCCTCTCCACAGGATAGCTTCATGACTCGTCAGCTGGCTTCCTCACGCACGCACCCTCACCCTGAGTGAGCAGTCCCCAAGATGGAAGCCACCATCTTTTCATAGCCTAATCTGAGAAGCCACATCCCAGCCCAAGTGTCCATCAATAGATGAATGGATAAAAATGTGATACACACACACACACACACACACACACACGTGTGCACACAGGATTATGATTCAGCCATAAGAAAGAATGAAATCCTGCCGTTTGCAACAACACGGATGGATAGAGGGTATAATGCTAAGTGAAATAAGTCAGTCAGAGAAAGACACATACCATATGATTTCACTCATATGTGGAATTTGAGAGACAAAACAAATGAACAATGGGAAAAAAAGAGACAAACCAAAACACATCCCATAACTTCTATTTATTAGAAATGAGTTACAAAATCCAGACCATACTCCAGGTAAGGGGATTAAATGTGAGGTGGGGAATCACTGGGGGTCTATTTACAAGCTGCCTGCTACACTCACACTGCTACACTACATGTGGGTGAGTGGGGTGACAAGATGGGGCTGACAGGCAGAGGAGCCTGCCACCTGAGAGGTAAAGCGGGGGGGGGGGGGGGGTGAGGGAGCGAGGGGGGAGGGGAGGAGGGAGAGAGGGGGTATGGAGGAAGTTCATTTACAAGATGCAATATTTTCTCCCAGGTTGTGTTCCATTTCCCCCAGCAATACAAAATGTTCAAAAAATAACAAGGAATTCAGGAATTTGTGTCAACCCCACATCTGTTCCTTAATTCCCCCATAAACATGGCAATGTAGATTCCAAAAAACCAGAGAGTGAAGAAGATCCTTGGAGAAAATAGGGCAGTGGGTGTGGCTAGCAGCCCTGGCCTGCTATCATCCGCCCACCGTCTTCTCTCCCAGGACTCCTCCAGCCTTGCCAACCACCCCTGCACCCACAGAGAAACATGAACCAAGAAACAGACCACCTTTTCAGGACAAGAACGAGGCAGTCCAACTTGGATGGCAGTTGGGGTCCCCCTCTGTCCTCAGAGCTCCCCGCTCACTGGCCCCACACAGGCTCATCCCAGAGCAGCTATTGCTCTACCTGGTGTCTGGGAGGAAGGAGCTCAGAAGGAACATGGGCCTCTGGCCCAGGACTGGCAATGGGGAGTCAGCTCTGAACAGACAACTGGAGAAAGAGCTATAGACATTAATGAAAGCGACAGAGTAGCCATGTCTTCCATTTCCATGAGTAATTGATAACCACTTAAACTATGAGGGAAGGGCAGGGGAAGCTGGAGCTCTGGAAACTAACAGAGACAGGGTGCTGGACAGCCTCAGTGTGACTCAAAGATAGGACAGGGGGGCCCCAACGGCCCTTGTAACTCTGCTCAGGACCTCCCAGAACTTTTACACTTTCTTCCACATCTTGTCCTCATTTTGCTACCTACCCACATTTCCCAGGAAGTCAGGAAAATTCTGGCTAGGGTCCAGTTTTCCTCACTGTGGTGGTGGAAACAACAGGAGACCCAGCTGGGACAGTGGAAGACTAAATCAGTCCCATGTGCCAAGGGCACCAGAGGGATGGCGGGCAGCCTGGTCTCCCAATGGCCTCCAACATCCTTCTGCAGCTGCATCAAGAAGCTCCTTTGCCCTCTGGCTTCTGTTTGGGCAATGGGGAACCGGCAGGGATCGGGGGCAGAAGGAAAGTGGGCCAGGAATATTTATTCCTCTGGTTCTTTCTCTGGGAGGCTGAGGGCTGACAGTGCCTGGATCCCTCTCCCCAGGCCCAATGCTCCTATCCAGCAGCCCTCTCCAAGTGACAGGGCCCACTGGTTCCAGTGCCCTCCCATCGGGTCCGGAGGTGAGACCAATCCCTCAGGGCTTCACCACCTCTTGTTGGCTTCCCTTTACTCTGCCTACATGCTTGAAAACAGTCCCTCTCTTCAGCTTTCCTCCATCACCCACGGCAGGGTACCTGCTGGACCCTGACCGCTAGAGATGGGCTGGAATCCGCCAAGAGCCAGGAGCTGGTGGAGATAGGGCAGGAGTGATAACTGGACAGATGGGAGGAAGGACCTGGTGACCATGGGCTGAGCCAGCCAGGCATATCCGGCAGCTGTGCAGACATGTCCTGCTGCTTCACAGGTGGGGTCAGGTGCAATGCCCACACTCTGGGAAGCCCCACCAGCTCCATGCTTAGGATACCCAATCTACTCCCAGGGAGGGGCATGATCCCCTCAGTAGCCTTGGAGGGATGGAAAATGGGGTGTCTGGTCCCCCGTCAGCAGACAGGGAATCAAACTGTCTGCCTGGAGTGGGTAGGGTTAAGGGCCCGCCTCTGCTTGGAAAGTGCACCATCCAATCCACTGACCAGCCCTGCAGCCAGCAGGATGCTCTCCTCCCTCCAACAAGGCAGGAGGGCTCCATAGTCTGGTGTTCACCACAGAACATGCCTCCACTTGGAGGCAGCAATAGTAGGAAAGGAAGTGTAGCAAAAGGCAAAGAGCCAGCGTTTTGGCATCAGATGACCCCAAGTGAAAATTCTGGCTCCACCAATCACTAGCTGTTTGACTCTGGAGAATTCACTTAGACCCTCTTAGCCTTGCTTTTTTCAGATGTCATATGAGAAAAACAAACAAACCTTGTCAATTCACGTGAGCATTAGAAATAATATATGGGAAGCATCTGGTAGAACTCTTTGCTCATAGATGGTATCCATCAGTGATCATTATTTTCCATAATAAAAGACAAAGTCAACCCAACGACCCTTCAGACGCCAAGACTTCCCTGCATCACCTCCAGGATAAAGCTCACCCTGGTTCACAGGTCCCTCCTGTTGGCCCTCAGCCTGTGTTCCCCACTCCTCTCCCAACACCCTAGTCCTCCCCGGCTTTGCTCTTCTCTCATGGGACTGCACTGGCTCTTGACATGAAGACATCAACACTCCCACAAGCAGAATTGTCATACATTATACTGCAAACCTCCAAGTCAACTTTCTTGTGCCAAAGGTAGGACTTTGGAACATCAGCTGATGAATGGATATTTTAATCTAAATAGTCAACAATTTGGTATCAAGGTATTTATCAATATAGCAATATTTGTGTTATACCTGAGTACTGGCCCTTATCATCTTCAAATAAAATAAGGTATAAAGGGGGGACATCAAGTTTCTACCTGGAATTAAAACAGGAGATCAAAACCAGGCACACTGCTACCAACAAACCTTGGCTTTCATACTGATGTTCGTCGGTCCAGTCCAGGTACCTGATGTCCATCTGTGCAAGGAATAAACCAGTAGAAGAGCTGCAAGGAAACATCGATGGAGGGAATACAGACATGTGGATTGAGAATTAGCTTCAGAAGGACATTCCAGAAGCTGAACCATATACACTAATAGATGATTCTCTCCAAAATATGTATTTAAGAGAAAAAAAAAGCACAGACCAAAGAGTGTGTATGATACATGACTATTTATGTGAAAAGAAGTATATGTACATCTGCACATCTCTGGATGGATACACAGAACCAGGTAGCAATGGGCATCTCTGCAGAGAGAAACTGTAGAGGAAAAGGCAGCAATGGGGAGAAATATAATTCACCTCGCTTCCTTTTTTTTTTTACCATGTGATTGTAGGTTGTAGTATAATGATCCAAATGCAGAGAAAATTCATGCACTCATAGCTTACCACAGATTCCTCGGCCAAAACAAACAGACTGGCATTCCATCTCCTCTTGACAATTATTCCAAAAAGCTAATAAAACATTACCAAAGTCAACTTCACATTCTCCTGCTCAATCCTTTCCAGAATCCCCATCACCAAGGCTTTTTCACATCAAAGACAATTTCCTCCAGCAAGCACATGAAAAGATGCTCAAGATCACTAATCATTAGTGAAATCCAAATCGAAACCACAATGAGCTACCACCTATACCCATTAGGATGGCCACCATCAATTAAACAAATTAACAAGTGTTGACGAGGCTATGGAGAAATTGGAACCCCCATGCACTGTTGGAGGGAATGTAAAATGGAGCAGCCACTGCGGAAAACAATATGGTGGATTCTCAAAAACTCAAACTTGGAGCTGCCGTATGATCCAAAATCCCACTTCCAGATGTACCTCTAAAAAGATTGAAAGCAGGGTCTTGACAAGATATCTGAACACCTATGTTCATAGCAGCATTATTTACAATAGCCAAAAAGTGGAAGCAACCCAAGTGTCCATCGATCAATCCAATGGATGGACAAACAAAATGTGATGTATGCATACAATGGAATATTATTCAGCCTTAAAAGGAAGGGTATTCTGATACATAACTGTTACATCTACAATATGGATGAACCTTGACGGTATCATGCTAAGTGAAATAAGCGAGCCACAAAGGAATAAATACCACATGACTCCACTTACATAGGGTTCCTAGAGTAGGCAGACTCATAGAAACAGAAAGTAGGGTGCCTGGGTGGCTCAGTTGGTTAAGCGTCTGCCTTCGGATCAAGTCATGATCCTGGGGTCCTGGGATCGAGTCCCACATCGGGCTCCCTGCTCCTCAGGGAGCCTGCTTCCCCCTCTGCTCCTCCCTCCACTCATTCTCTCAATCTCTCTCTCACTCTCAAATAAATAAAATAAAATCTTTAAAAAAGAAAAGAAACAGAAAGTAGAATAGGGGTTGTCAGGGCTGGGGGAAGAGGGAAATGGGAGGCTGTTGTTTAATGGATATAGAGCTTCAGTTGTATGAAATGAAAAACTTCTGGAGATTGCACAAGAATACGTTAAGAATATGTGGATATACTTAAGACGATTGAACTGTGCACTTAAAAATGGTTATGATGATAAATTTTATGTTACATGTATTTAACCACAATAAAAAATAAATTAATAAAAATACATTTCCTCTGTCTCATAAATGTCACCATATATTATCTGATGGAGCCCCGAGAAGTCATGTTGTATAGAGTTAATGTTTACTCTCTCTATGTAACGTTTTAAATCATCATGAATACCACATCGTGTTTAACACTCGTTTTTTAAAACACATGCAGTCTGGAGCACTGGGTGTTATGCACAAGCAATGAATCATGGAACACTACATCAAAAACTAATGATGTAATGTATGGTGATTAACATAACAATAAAATTTTAAAAAATAAATAAATAAAACACATGCAGTCACTCTATGATCCCATGTATATAGCAGTTTTTAAATGAGAAAATTATAGCAATGGCAACCATCAGGGGTTATGGGGGTTAGGGGTGGGGGGTGAGGGGTGATGGAAAAATTCTCTACCCTGACTATAGTATGTTACAGGAAAATAAACACTGATGAGATTTCAATAGCCACCCCCCCAAGAAAAATTAGCACATGTAAAACCTGATGGACTCCAAATTAATGTCTGTGATTTCATTAATAATATTGTACCAATGTCAATGTTCTGGTTTCGATCATTGCACAAGGGTTATGTGAACTATGTCTCTGGGGTAAAATGGGCAACAGGTACATGGGAACTCTACTGTTTTTGCAACTTGCATGTAAGTCTAAAATTGGTTTATAACAAAAAGACTTTTTAAAAAATATGTCTCCAAAAAAATAAAAATATGCCTCCAATACTCAAAGAATTTGTGATATAGTATAGCTCTCTGGAGACAGAACCCATTTTATAAAGTGTAAGTTGGCAGTTCTACCTCTGTAGGCAAGTCATTTGTGCCTCTCAAGGTACGCTCGGCTAGAAATCAGGGCCTGTCTGCACAGCATGCGTGGTGCCCCAGGCTCACTGTGCTCTTGCATCCCCTTCCACCTACAAGGGCTTCTCCCTCAGAACACAGGGTTCTTCTCCCTCATCAGTCTGAACCTCTTCATCATCATCACCTAGAAGAGCTTATATACCCGCTTGGCAGGAACTAACCCCCAAGGCCCAGAATCAGTGCCTCACCCCACCTAATCTTGGTGGCCCCCATTTTACAGATGAAGAAACCGAGCCTTGGGAGGGCAAGGGACAAGCCAAGACCCCACAACCAGTGGGCGGTACAGGGTTCTGGATTCAAGGCCAGGCCCGGTGATGCCCCCCTACCAGCCACCTCAGCTGCCACCTGCAGACTGGCATGTAGCAGCAGGTGCAAGTCAAGCCAGTGGGAAGAGGGCACTCATTCAAGCCTGCCAGAGGAGCAGCTGTTCTCTGAATCCCGGCGGCCTGGGGCCATGCTGCTCTTATGTTCCCCGGTAGATAAAGTGCTCCACTTAGGAGAAGCTCTCTCCAGGCTTCTGGGCCATTAGCTCGCTGACTCTTGGAAAACCCATTTGGCCAGTGCTGACAGATATGGCCATTACACCGTCACTTAGCCCCTCTGGCTGCCCCATCCAGACCTTGGGGGAGGGAGGGGCCACGAGGCACTCAAAGCTCAGGGGACGGTCCGCGCAATTCACTTCCTGGCCAGCCACTTCCTCTCTGCCCTTCAGCTGCATTTTGCCAGGCCCGAGTTGCTGCTTCAGGCAGTAGGGTTTCGATGTACTGCCAATGACCTTGCTCTCCTGAGAATTGTTCACAAACTGCCTTCATATGCATCATCTCCCTTGACCCACACCACAGCCCTATGAAGTTGAAATTAGGATTATTATTTCCACTACACAGATAAAGAAGTTAGGCACAGAGAGGTTAGGTAGCTTGCCCAGATGCACCCGAGTCGAGGGAAGCTGTGGCAGGTGCCCAAGTCCTAAGGAAGAGCACTAACGAGCAATAGCCCATCTCCTGCCCAGAGCCAGGCTCGGAAGGGAAGGGGTTTTGCCCCTCGGGGGCCCAACCTCTTAGCTCAGGAGCTGGGAGCAAATGGGAGACAAGAGAAGGCTCCATTTTGAGGCCCAGCCTCCCCGGCCCTATCCTACAGAATGCAAGGAGCAGACCCTCGCTGCTCTAGGGTACCCAGATGACACTGCTTTCCACCAAGATGGCCTGCTTTGTTTTGAGATGACTCAGAAAAAGGTGTCTTAAAAGTCCATAAGGCAAAAGCAGCCCCTTTTCTAAAATGTCCCTCCCGGTGGGTTCAGGGCCGGATCCTGGTTCGTGCCATGGGACTGAGGGAGCATATGGACCTGGCTTGGCCAGGAGAACAGCTCATGCTGGGGGAAGGATGCAGCCACTTCTCTTGAACACGAAGACTGGAGGTGCCTGAGGCCTGCCAGCCAGCTCTCAGCTCGCCATCCTCCTCAGACAGCACTGAGTGGTGCTGGGGCCCCAGGGGCCCAGATTCAGAGTCCAGAGCTTTGCTGTCATTGTGTGTGGGGGGGGTGGTAGACGTGGGCAGGTAGCTGCGGTTAGCTCAAGGGGACACCTGGAATGTTCCACAGCCCTGCGATCCACGAGCTTCTTGGGTATGGGGCCCAGACAGCCCTCCCACACGCACCCCCACCCTGTCCCTGCAATGTTTCATGTTGCACATGAGATCACAAGGGTGCTTGGCCAAGTCCTGGAGAGAAAACCAACACATGTTGGGTTCTCTAAAGTCTGGCTGTGTCCAAGAGTGGGGCTGAATAATGGAGCTGTGTTATCATTTTTAAAACAAATATTATAAGTCTCTGATAGGCTCTGCCTCATCCTCAGGTTTGACCTGCCTCCGCTGGGCATGTTTCGGCCATACCTGCGCCCTTCTGTGCCTCCAGCGTGGTCTCCCAGGAGCAAGCACACTTCAGATTTTGCCCCTCCTGTCTGAGAATGCTGTCCCCCCTCCCAGGGCGCAGCTGAGCGACCACAATTAGCCACGCCTGATAGGACCACGGGTGGATGCCTGACCCAAGCCAGCTCAAGCAGGTTCCTTCTCTTGGAGGCCTAGCAGAGGCTCCAAAACTACAGCGAACCCCTGCCTGGGGGCCAACCTGAGTGAGGTGCTCTGTGAGCAGCAAAGGGGGAAGACAGGGAGAAGAAAGAAGGGAGGGTCTGATGGCCCCTGGCCCTTGGTGCCTGGCCCACGAGAGCCCAAGACTAGAACCTCAGCCATCCTGAGCTTCATGGCATACCTTGTATCCTTCTCATAACATCACTTTTTGACTTAAACTGGCTTCAGTGGTTCCTATTGCTTGCACTGAAAGAGTCTTCACAGAGGCATTCCCTTTCCCTCAACCCCAACCCTGCCGCCTACACCTGCCTTCAGGCACCATGGGTTCCCATCCAAGTTCTCAGGACCCAAGACCCAGCCGGCAAGATGCCAGGCTCTCAGCCATGAATGAGCCTGCAGAGGGATTGGGGATTGCCACACCTACCTCCTGAGTGAATTTATGTGGGCTGTGGGAGGGCAAGACCTCCAAGAGAAGGCATGTCCTCAGGCTGAGAGCCATCCCGCCCTGCTTCCTTCTTGAGACCATGAGCTTTCTACCTGCAAAAGGTCTTCAAGCCTTTGAGATGTGTAAGGCTTGGTGGGACAGGAGCTAACATTTATACTGCACTTCCTCTGTGCCAGGGACCGTTTAGCAATTAACTCACGTCATCTTCAGAGAGTGCTATGAAGCTGGTTCCATTATCATCCCCATTTTCCATAAGGGAGAATCAAAGCACAGAGAGGTTAAGTGACTTGCCCACAGAACACAGCCGATGACAGATGGGATTTTGAACAAGTAGGAGCTCTTCAGTCAAGTTCTGAAGTCGTAAAAGTTTCACTTTTCCTGGTGAGGCCAGAAAATTAAGAAGAGAGGGTTTCCATGATGTGGAATGGTTGGCCCCTTCTTGATGCCCTTCTTGCTGGAAAAGCCGTTTGAGCGGTCTGGAAGTTCTGGGCACCATCAACACTGGGAATCCCTGCTGGGCCTGCCCTTGGACAGGTTGGCACAGATGCAAAGGCAAAGTGTGCTGGCACAGGGACAGAAAAAATGGGGCCAGGCTGGTCTCCACCTCTGCCAGGATGGACCCAAGAGAGAGATGCTGGGGTGGCATGTTCTCCCCTCCACAGGCCAGCCTAGGATGAAGCCCACAGATGCAAGCAAAGGCAAAACAGAGTGACCTCAACTCTCCCCCTGTCAAACCCACGAGGACAAACTGGCCCTAGTTACCCCTCCACTGCCCTCTTGGGCCTTGAAGACTGAGCCCAGTTAATCTCATTAACTCATTGAGTTAGCACTCCCTGTGTGACAGGGAATGAAGCCAAGCTCTCTCTCTCTTCTCATTGGAAGCCACCACCCCTGTAACTTTGGAGAACTTGTCCGACCTTGCTGTGCCTCAGTTCTCCTGTCTGCGAAATGGGGAGAGTGATACTTATCTTGCGGGTTGGTCACTGGGATTAAATAAATTAGCCTCTGTAAAGTTCCCAGGCCATCAGATGGTGGCAGAGTTTAATAAATGGGGATTATTTATTAATAAGGGAGATGTATGCAATCGAGAGGCGAAATGCTGGGTATTCCTAAATAAAGCACCAATGGGGGGATGGAGAAGGGAGCCTCTGAGCCCCGTGTCCTATGCCAGGGCCACCCACCTCCAGCTCCCTGCCCCCCACACTGTCGATCCGCACCCCAGCAGTTCGTCATTCCCAACGAGGAGGGCTGCTGACCCCGTTGTGACTTCGACTCCTTTCCCATAACCTGAAGTGCATTAAGCTCTTCAAAGGGCTTCAACTAATAAGTGAATAATAATAATCAATCAATTAATCAATCCCTGGGGCCTGTGCCTCCTTCCCAGACTGAAGCCCAGTGGCCTTGTTGTAGTCACATTACGAACTTCTGCAGACGGGATGAGCTGCAGGGGCCCCATCGACGGCCGTTCTCACTGCCAGAAAGGAGAGTTCACCCCAGACAGCCCGGAAGGGATACAGCGAGGCCGTGTCCATCCATCTGTCCATCTGTCCCAGGACAGAAGGACCGACCCCCCTCCCCCCGCCCCAGGCACCAGCACTTGGTGGGAGGCTCTGGCCCGCGCAGAGGCCAGGTCTTGTCCCAGCATCTGCTAAAAGGTTCCTGAGCCAAGGCCTCAAAGCCCTCCACCTGGAAGCTTCGGAAAGATCTTCAATTGCGTGCCGGCCAAAGCAGAGGGGCACTCTCCACTCAGGCCTGCAGCCCGAGGGCCAGGAGCAACAAAGAGAGAACCTGGGCTCTTTCTGTCTTTCTTTTTAACTCTTCTAGATTTATTCGGGTATTTAAACAAACAGAAACTACATCATGCATGGTTACTTTTCGCCTTTGTACAACAAAACTAAGTACTCGATATCTCTGCAGAGGTCTGGTGCTGATCTCTCTCCTTGCTTTCAGTAACATCAGGCAGACTTTTCGATGTTATCCAGTTTTGCGCAGTCACTAGAGTGTCGCATCATGAATTATTAAATCAGTGCTTCGTGGTAATACATAATTTCTTATCAATTATTCATGCTAATGTGTGTGTAGTTTACTTAATTGTGTTATTGACGATCAAAAGTAATTTCCTGAAAGTCCTCAAGGACACAAAATTTAATCAGCGTAACTACTTTTCAGATGCAATGCTGTTAAGTATTCTTAATTTGCTCAACAGTTCACTTATTTATGTACCTTTCTGGAGGAAATACGAGTTTAATCAAACAATTAGATTGAAGAGTTAGTGTACATAAGGGCTTGAGCTTACATTGTTCAACCAAACATTCGTAATTACAGGGAAACGGAAGCGACTCTGCCACTTTTTGGCAAATCGTTTCATCTTTGTACTCAACAAGCAAAATACAGCAGGAAGAAGGACTTGATTTTTTTTTTTCTTTTTGAGACAGTGTATTTTATCAAATGCTTTGCGGGCATCAGAGACGAGGCACACTACACTCGGGAGTATCGGTGGGGGGCTGAAAGGGGAGCAGGGTGATCCGAAGCTAGAACATTTTGATTATAATAACTGAGAGGAAAATAATTGCCATAAAAGCAATAACAGTTTGCATGGAAACGCCATCAGTAAGCCGTTCAAGACTGCAACCTTTTAGGTACCAGAACCCCCTGCCGGGGAGTGTCAGAGCTCACGCTATTGCACATTTTCCCTTGGATCTCTTCAAGTTTACTATCCACATGAGAGAAAACACACCCAGTAGATGGAAACTGAAATCTCTACGAAATTTGGCCCTTTGGAATGACTCCTCTTCGCACCACAGGAAGCCCTCTTCCCCATGCTCCATTTCTCCATATACACCATTCTCCTCTTGTTTCCTACTTTTTTTTTCCTTCTGTAAAAAAAGTAAATCAATAAATAACACCACTGGAGAGGTCCCTCCTGAGGAAAGGTAGTTCATCCAGATGTGTACATACGTCGGAGATGTTTGTGGGAGATTTTCCCTCTCCGAAGACCCTCGGCGTTGCCTAGATCAGAGTACTGCTTTCCACTGGTCAACGTCCCACCAACCTAGAGGTCTGGTCCAGAGAGGCCAGGCCTGCAGGTGGGCGCTTTGTTGTGGGAGCCCACACTGGCTCGGTGCCCGCAGCATCACAATGGTGGCCCCAGTTCGCGAAGCTGGCAGCCTGTCTGTTGGCCCAGCCTCCCTGGCCGGCTGTGCCGACCCCTCCTCACCCGACACCTTCTCACCATCTAAACTAACCCAGCCTACAACCAATATCCTCCAACGAGACAAAGGGGGGGCATTGCTGCTAATCTCGGTGGAGAGCAGTAAGAGTTCACTGGGATTACACCAGTTTCCTGGTTCTTCATGCAACAGGCACAGTCCTGCTTCGTAGCACAAGCCTCAGCCCAGGGCATCTCTCAAGGATGACCCACGCCACAGTTCTTTGGGTTGGTAAGACCTTCAAAGGCGGCCCAGGAGAGGGACAGGAAGGCGAGGGGGGTGAGCAACTCTACTTCCCTCCAACACTTCTGGGCCCAGATGGAAACCCCGGGGGATCTCACCACAGAGTGGGCTCTGGTGCCCACGAGTTCCATCCGGACTTGTCACCAAAGAAGCCAGGACAACACAGCCCCACCGGTAGGACTCGAGAAGCACTCTCCAGATGCCAAGGGAGCTGTAGGTCTCACTTCCCTTCTTGAGTCCGTGAGCAGGCCCTGGGCCGCAGGCTTCCCTTTGCTTTTTGGAGTTTTCCACAGGGGCTGAGGCTGGGAGAAGCAGGGGGCGGGGGAGGGCGCCTCGGGCCTGGACACTCGGGACCCTCATACACTCTTCTCCCCCTCACTCTGTTCCTTGGAGGGAGGGTTCTTGTCCTGGCTGCCATCAGGAGGCGCCGGCTTGGCCGCAGGGCTGGGGCTGCTGCTGGCGGAGGGCAGGAGGTTGGCCGACTGCAGGACGGCCTCCGAGTGCTCGCGAGCCTTCATGCGCAGGGCGGCCACGCTGGCCGTGCGGTTACTCTGACAGCCATACGTAGGAAGGAACGACAGCCCCATGGGGTCTGGGACACAGCAAGAGCACAGTGGGCTCCCTGAAAGGAGGAAAAACAACGGGCTGCCATCACTGCCCACATTCTGTCTCCCGGCACACGAGGCGGGGGCAAGGGGCCGACGGATTCTGTTTGGTTCAGGACCCTAAAGGGAGAGGTGACATGACAAGTGCTCAGGACCCCAAAGATGAGTAAGGAATCATCAGAGCATTGGGGACCGGTCCTGCTTCCCTCACCAACCAGCTGTGCAGCCTCAAGCCAATGTCTTGGCTTCTCCTTCTGCAAAATGGAATGATACTTACCTCACAGGTTCATTATGAGGATCCAGTGAAGAAATCCCACTCTCCCCAAACCAGGTGCCGAAGCACCCCTGAGAACTGACAGGGGCACCACAGGGACGTTTTCAACCTTTGAAGACAAAGGGAGCCCAGCCATTTTTCAAGCGGCTACTAAGCTGTCGAGACATTAATACTTATTGAGTTGCTTGGACCTAACCATTTAATGAACAAAACTGTTAGGTATTTCTTAGGGCCCAAGAGAGTCATGAAAAATTAACTGAGATGCTCAGGGCACCATGAACTGGGGTTTAAGAAACTCTGAAGGAATCAGTTGGACAGCGCTTAGCATATGTCCGACGTGTGGAACCGGGCTTAGGAGCAACCGTGTAGCCCCCAGCCTGCTGGCTAACGGTATATGAACCCATCCAGGAATGCAGTGAGCTCACCCCCTCGACCAGGCTCTGTTCGAGGATACTCTCTCTTCATGGGTCATCCTCAATTGTGCATTTATTCAACGACTCTCCCATGAGCACCCAGCGCTTGTTCCTGACAATCAGTAGGAACCAGGCAGCGAGACCCGAACTCATGGAGTGCAGTTCTAGTGGAGAGGCACACCGGAGCCCTGAGTCCCTGATACAAAGGCAGGCGGTGAGACGTGCTATGGAAAACATGGCTGGAGCACAATGCTTGGCAGAGAACTGAGGGCAACCAATCAGAGTGACAGCCACGTGAATGTGCCGGGAAGAACACACAGCCAGGGAGAAGAGCAGTGCAAAGGCATGGATATGGGAACAGAAGTTTCCTGTTTGGGGAGCAGCAGGGTGTTCAGACTGACTGAAGCCAAAGACGGCAGACTGTAGGCGAGGGCAGAAGCAGACGGGTCAAGGTCATCAGGGCCAGACTGCCCTGCAAGCTGAGCAGGATTCAGTGCAAGGAAGCCTCAGCAGGTCGGAGTAGAGAGTGCGTGGCGGACAGGGTGGGAAGGTTAGTGGGGTAAAGCAGTCCTAGGGGAGAGTGGCTTGGCTCAACATGGCTGGAGGGAAGATGGTGAGGGGCGGCCAGATTCCGGGTTTTAGGGAAGGTTACAGCCCGCACAGACTGCTCGTGGACCACAAAGAAGGTGATGGAAAGGAAGGATTCACACGCGATGCCTAGGTTTGGGCCTGAGCACCCAAATGAATGAGGGTGCCATTCCTAAGATGGGGGCAAACAGAGAAGGTTGTCGTGTGTGTGTGTGTGTGTGTGTGTGTGTGTGTGTGTGTGTGTGTGGAGGATAGTGGATAGAGAGAATCTGGCCGTGGAATCTCGTGGTCCTGCTGCCCATCTGAGTTCTGAGAGAAGTGAGCCGCACCCAGCAGTGCTGGCACCACCTCGGTCCTTGAGGGACCCCCGTGCGCTACAACTGCCTACTCCGGCCAGGCACGGGGGCAGGAGCCACCCACACCCGGTGGGTAGACTCGGCTGGTGGCATGACATACTTTGGGAGATTTTCTGAGCTCCCAAGACAGGACAAGTGGTGGGCCCTCTTGTGTGATCCCTGCCGGAGAAGCACATCCCCACAGCTCCTCGCCCCTTCCCACCCAGGCATCCTGGGCCAGCTGCGAAGCCAGATCCCACCAGGGGAGCAGGAGGTGGACCACCATAGTCCTGCCGAGGACAGTTGGGAGTTAGTGCCCATCCCTGAGGCCTGAGACCTGGGTCTACCATGTCCATTGGCCCCACGTGAATGGGCAACCTTCTGACAAGGGAGGAGACCACAAGCCAGTCCTTCACCTCTTTCTGAAAGTGCTCACCGGCTTTGGAAGAAGCAGCAGCGGAGATCGGGTGTACTGGGGTACCAAAATCCCTCTTTGTCAAATGAATCCAAATTCCTCCCAGCAGCCTCCAAGCCCTTGCGTGATCAGGATGGCACTGTGCTCTCCTCCTTCCCATGCGCTGGCCAAGACTTCTCTCACATGCTCACAGAACATCACAGCAGAGCCAACACAGAGCTGTATTACCAGTTACCCCCTTTTATAGGTGAGGAGATCGAGGGGGAATAGTAAGTGGCCAAGCTGGGCCTCACCAGGCAGGGGGCCTGCTCCTCAACCATTGTGTCCCTCTGTCTGAAAAGGGGGCACATTCTTCCCCAGCTTGGACCCTTCTCCGGGCTCAGCCTGTGAGTGAAGAACCTCGCCCCCTGCCTTGGAATGTTCTCTTCACACCTCTCTCTTTAGGGCTCCATTAGACCGTCACCTCCTCAGGGGCCCTTCGGGACTTCCCCATCCAAAGTAGGCTCCCTGGTTACACTCCACTCTGCTCAAATCTCACAGCATTGGCCACAAATGGTAGGGGGGGCTCGTTGGTGGTTTGTTGACTTGTTTGTCATCTGTCTCCCCTCCCAAGAGACTGCAGACTCCCAACAGGTTAAGTATCTTCCTGTTTCATTCAACACTCTGTCCCCAACACCTGGCACAGTGCCTGAAACAGGCCAGGCCCTTGGAAAATACCTATGGAAGGAAGAAAGGCTGGGAGGGCCCCCAGACCCAGCGCCCGCTTGTAGGATCAGCCCTCACAAAGCAGTCTCAGCAGCACCCGCTGGGATGTTCTCATCTCTTTGCAGGGATAGTCTTCCCCATGCTGGGGCCACACACCTCCCCTCCTCTCCCCTCAAGCACACCAGGGCATCTCTCTCTTCCTTTCCAAGCCTACTCAGAGACAAAAGGAAGCTCACCTTTACCAGCACCCATGGTGGCCCCCGTCCGCATCCCAGCCACCCAAAGGGGTGTGCCTTACTCATCCCCACTCTCCAGGTAAGGAAATTGAAGCTCCAGGACTAACTGGCCCAAGTTTGTACAGTTTACTGATAGGTGGGACCAGAACCTCTGGCTGTATTTCAGTTCTCCAGGACGATAACAGGGGGTTAAAACAGAGCTGTGGGGCGCCTGGGTGGCTCGTGGTTAAGCGACTGCCTTCGGCTCAGGTCATGATCCCAGAGTCCCAGGATCAAGTCCCACATCAGGCTCCCTGCTCAGTGGGGAGTCTGCTTCTCCTTCTAAGTCTCTCCCCTCTCACACTCTCTCTCTCTCGTTTTCTCTCTCTCTCAAATAAATAAATGAAATCTTTAAAAAAAATTAAAAAATAAAACAGAGCTGTGGCCTCCTACCGCAATTCTGACTGAGGGTCAATAGAGCAGGTAGCAGGCACTAGGATGAGCGTGGGACAAATCACAGAGGCCAACTTTACAAAGGGAATTCTGAGAGCCCATTTCACAGCCCCAAGCCGCTGGTGGGCTTCTAGCCTCGCGCCATTTCCAGCAGCAGGAAACAAACAGAAAGTCATGTTGGGTCCAATCCTGAGTCCACTTTTCCCATCGGCCCTCACTCAACACAGCCACACAAAGACACAGTTGCAGCTCAATGGGGAACTGCAACCTTTGCGGGGATGGTGCCCGTGCCATGAGCCCTGGGAGCCATCCGAA
This sequence comes from Eumetopias jubatus, assembly GCF_037043125.1. Classification (NCBI taxonomy): domain Eukaryota; kingdom Metazoa; phylum Chordata; class Mammalia; order Carnivora; family Otariidae; genus Eumetopias; species Eumetopias jubatus. The sequence goes on along the minus strand of NW_028274823.1, from coordinate 41,354,729 downwards.
AACTGGGGCCCCCTCCAGGCCTCCCTCCCCAAGGGAGCTCATGTGTGAGGGGACCACACATGAAGAACAGTGCACCCTCTCAGCAGCGGGAATACCGGACATGTTCCTCTCTGTGTCTGTTTAGAATTTTTCTCATTTTTCTACAACAAATGTGAATTTCTTTAAAAACTGGAAACACAACTTTTAATTTTAAATGAATGTTAAGAAGAGGCACATTTGAGGAGGAGCTGTGAGAGGCTGGGGAGCCTGAGCCGGGCAGGTACTGAAAGTCGGAGGGGAGCTTGCCTGTAGCTGTGGATGGTCAGCGACCTGGGAGGGGCCACAGTGCTCAGGATCCACCCCAGGCAGCCTGCCCTGCGTCAGACTAGCCCAAGATGGTCAGGCTGATTCCTGCCTCCAGCGAGGCTTTGCTCCAATGTAAGCATCAAGCAGGGAGTTAACCAGTCTGTGATTCAGTGATGAATATGCCACCTGCAGGATGAGGAAGTGCCACTTGGACAAAACAGAGCCTCTTTTCCTGGGACCCACAGCCTACACCTGCAAGGTCACACCTGCAACAGGTGGGCTCCCAAGAAAGCCACCAATAACTACACTCCTGGTCCTCAAAACCAAGATTCAACAATAAGAGAAATACATTAACTCACAGAACCAAGGCTACAGGAGGGAGCAGAGTCTGTGCACATGATCCAGTTCACCCCTGACACCAGATGGATGGAGAAACTGAGGACCAGGAACCCAACAACTCTGGGATGCTCTGTGGTTAGCACTGTCAGGCCTATGCATACAAAGGAGAAACATTGAGTCTTAAAAAGAAAGGAAACTCTGACACATCTATAATACAGATGAGCCTCAAGGACATTATGCTAAGCGAATAAGCCAGTCACAAGAAGACAAATCCTGCATGCTTCCATTTACACGAGACACCTAGAGCAGGCATATTCATAGAGACAGAAAACAGAATGGTGGTTGTCAGGGGCTGGGGAGAGAGGAAAATAGGAGGTTCTTGTTCAGTGGGCAGAGTTTCAATTTTGGAAGATGAAAAAGTTCTGGAGATGGATGGTAGTGATGGTTGCCCAACAAAAGGAATGTATTGAATACTTTTGAATTGTACACTTAGAAGGAGTTAAGATGATAAATTTTATCTTCTACGTATTGTATCACAATTAAAAATAAAATAAAGTAAAATAAGTTCTTATAAATAAAACCATAAGACCCAAAGGAGTGCTCGGGTCAAGGTTATCTGGATCACAAGGACTGCCCATGGTTGTCGAGACTCCTTTATGACTCCTCCAGTGGGTGAGGACCTCCAAAGTCTCTCGGGCCAAGTGCTCCCACCCCAGCCACATACCACCTCACATCATGGGCTAATGCCCTTAACCCACCCCGCCAGTTGCGTCTTTGGCTAAGGAAGCAATGCATGGTTTGTACACCTCCCTTGAGCCAGGCCTCTGCCCCAGACTCTGCACCATGCCTGTTGGGTGGACGTTTCCACAGCAGGGTGGCAGACCCTGAGACGTGCACTCAGGCCAACAAGATTCTTTGGCATACAGCCCCTGGCAGATGTCACCCTCTTTCCTCATCTGCACCCCTAGTCTGAACTGTAGTGAAAGTGTCCTTCAAAGGGGGTCAATGCTTATGGGTGGACTCCTACCCATCCAAACAACCACATCGGGGAATACCGACAGAGGAACCATTGGAAATCACTCTCTTTGCCCTGCCCTTACTTGGATAAGAACATAGAAGATGTGCCAATCCAGAATGTAGATATGGGCAAGACAGAGAGGCAATCTGTACAACAGAACAAGATCAAAATCAAACAAGAAGACAAATCTAATGTGCCTAAAGTCTATGATCTGTGCCCAAGGATCCAACTGTACAGAGGGGGATGGGGCTCAGTGGAGCTTGTTGTCAAAATGACTTCTCAGTAAGCTCACCATGACAGCATATGGTTATGGGTTGCCTTAACAGAGGCAGAACCTGTGGAAAAAAGGAGGATAAATTCTTTCTCCTCTCTGTCATGGTCAGACCATCAGAATAGAGGGAGGCAAGAGGGGAGAGAGGGAAGGAAGGAAGAGAGGAATAAGAATTGAAAAATGGAAGAACTGGGCTACTTTACTGAGCTGAACTCAGGGCACACAAAGGACATGAGGTAACCGTCTCTATCTCTCTCTTGGTAATGGGGGTGAAATAGAAACAATGGGCAGAAGTATGGGGAAAACAAGTTTTTCTTTCTTTACCACCACATGCTGTGCATATGCAGAGGGCTTGCTAGGTTCCTGGTCATCATACCCTTGAAGCTCCCTCGACAGGACGTTAGAGAATCTTCATGCACAATATGGACTATTGGATGAGAAAAGGTTTTAAATCCCTTTCAACAAAAAAGGAGTGGTTTTAGAATGGGATGTGAATTATAAAGTTGAGTTCTTCCAACTTTAACACGTTTTCAGAATTTCAGTTGATGGTGATAGAACTTAAGTTGTCCAACCACCAGCATCTCCCTTAACTCTTATCACCCTTTTTTAACAAAGAAAAACATGATTTCCACAAATAGAATTCTCATAAAACTAACTCTTGATTTCTTCGTGATTCCACAGTACCAATAGCATCACCAGATTTCCCCAAATGCCTCCTGCCCAAACAACCTCAGGGACCTGGACCCTCGCTGAAAACCAGAAATAACAAAATAGAGATTCGTCCTCTGGGGTGCTCAGGACGGCAGTGAACCAATAGTTACCAAGGAAAAACCCAGACCCCAAAGCACATGCACTTTGCCCTTGAAAAGCCATACTCAAGGCCCTCACCAGAGTACTTAACGATTCTTCCAAGTGCACTTCTGACATAAATTGTTCAGTTTAAGAGACTACCACAAACTAGAGAGAAATGTGCCTGCTAAAGGCAGATTCATTGATGGGTAATATTGAGAAAAGACACAAAAACTTATGACAACCAAACAAATTCAAAATGCACAGTAACCTGGAGCCATCTGGGACCAGGGCACAGAAGCAAAGCGGTATATACCTCAGGATAGCCTGACAGCTCTGACCCACAGCAGAAACTGTCACAGAGGGATGACACCTGAAAGTGTTTTGACAATTGCCCCCAGCCTGTGACTGTTAGTGATGGGGAGACACTAAGCCAGCCACAAGAGGGGCCACGCATCCCCCCTTTATTATATCAGGGAGGTGACCAAGACCCTCGAGAAAATGTCTACCCCAAAATCGAGTCATCCATTATCAAGATTCCATAAAATGAGAATGACAGCAGGCCATCCCTGCGGCCTGAAAGCCAGATGCAGCCTGCCTCTGAGGCAGAAGAAAGGGGGCTTTGAAGTTTGGCCCCCAGCCCTACTGTTCACCAGTCATGGAGTTTCTCGCCATCTTTCCACACTTCGGGTTCCTCGTCTGTGAGGAGAGGTGATAACACCCACCTTTGGGAGACATTCCATAGCACACTTAGTACTAAGACCTCAAACAATTACTATTTTCATAGCCCCATACAAATGAAAGGGTAATTCTAAGTCACAATTCACAACTTATTCTAATTACTGATTCATTTCAGTCACCCGCTGAAGAACTGGCCTGTACGCATCCCCCGGGACACCCCGGATGAGCCGTGAATTCTGCCAGAGCCGAGGAGTGTGCGGGGAGCATCCCACCAGCTCTGCTCCTGGCCCCACAGGAGGCCCGACCGACCACCACACTGCATCCACGGCTACCCGGCTTCCTCAGCGGAGCCTTTCCCATCAGACCAAAGACTAAAATAACTTATTCTGCCAACAGAATTTTGAGGAGTAAGACAAACTTAAAAGTGTCATTTTTTAATTACTAGATTTCCAGAGTTGGGGCTCTAGGGGATTTTTCCCTTTTTTATTTTAATCTATCCAAAAGGTATAAGTCATGAATGGGCTAAAAATTAAATTAGCTACAAAGTAAGTCAATCCAGTGTGGCATATGGTGACAATAACTGTGACTAACCTCATGGCCCAACAATAGGGAGCTGACTGAATAAGTTAGAGTCACCCACAGAGAACACACTAAACCTATGACAAAATTGTATTATAGGAGGATATTTAGCGCCATGAAAAAATTAATCATAATGAATATGATAATGAAATAAAAAGTAGGTTAAGAAACAATTAAGTCAATAGGATTCCATTTTGGTACATGTATGTATGAGTTGTATGTACATATGCATGTATACATAATACATATGTATATACACATATACATAATACGTATGTATATACACATATACATATACACATAATACATATGTATATTCACATATACATAATACGTGTGTATATACACATGTACATAATACGTATGGTTATATGCCATATCCATGTGGGATTGTAGATACAATATGTATAAAAATTTATAAGTAGAAAATATTGATAAATTTAAACTTTTTGGTTTGACATTTTTAATTTCTAAATAAGTTATAAAAAATACAAATTCATTAGAGATATATATTTATAGATGGGAAGATAACAAATGGACCAATACCAAATATTCACAGTGGTTGATTCTGGGTACTCAGGTCATGAGTGATTTTTTGTTTTTCTTTGTGTTTTATTGTATTTTCCACTCTTTCTATCCTGACCAGGTATTAGTGTGATGAAAATAGTGTCCTTTTTTGTGCCTTGTGATTTCCAGCCTTCTTCCATTCAGATGATGAGAAGAGATGCTGTCCTTTAGGACAGAGCCCCATGGAAATTGCCAAGGAATAAGGGCCATGTCCTCAGCACCCAGCTGCAGCTCCATAACTGCTAATGGCCTCGGTCATTTGATGGTGGACGAAGCACCAGGGAAAACGCACCAGGAACACTCGGTCCATCTCCTGTTCTGTGGGGTTCAAGATTAACAAGTCCCTTTGCATGGGGTATGAACAACCCGCCAGCAGACGAACCCCCCAAAAAACCACAGCCTCTTCCCTCTGGCCCTACCAACGTGTCTCATCACCAATGTCTGCACAAGAGCTATCTGGCCCTTAAATGCAGCCTGAAAATGGTTTTGTTTGGAGAACATACTACCTCCTGGACACTAAATTAAAACACACAATTAGATTTCCATTAAGTTACAGCAAATTCTGCTGAATTGATCTAATCGGCCTACATTCCTATATGACATCATGCTTTAAAGGCTTGGCCTGAACATAAATACTTAATGTAATAAATACAGTCTGAAATATTTGATCTCCTTGGCAGTTTAATTGATCTACTATAGAGACTGACAGGAAAAATTAAGTTAGTTCTGTCTCGTCTCTGGCGATAACACATTTTCATCATAAAAGCACGTGAACTACAATTTTGGTTACAAGTAAAGCTCTAGCACACTGATTTCTTGTTGAAAGTTCAGGTTAAGTGTAACAGAATTGAACAAGGAACCGAGTGTGTGGATTTATGAGACCTTTAACACAAGTACCATAGTTCATGTCTTTTGATAGATGATGATAGATAGATGATAGATGATAGATAGATAGATAGATAGATAGATAGATAGATAGATAGATAGATAGATGATAGATAGGAAATATATTTTATGATTTGTAATTACCAGCCCCTTGTCATGAGTGGGGTGTAGGTAGATGCCTACCACATTTAAGCACAGATTTTTAGATGCTGTGACTATGCATCCTCACCAATAATCAAGTGCACAAGGTCAAATTCATACCCAAATGTCTTCTACTTTAGAACCCCTGATGTGCTTTCTCCCATCTCCATTTTATGGTTTATATTGCCTTTTACATGAGTTGTGTTTATTATATTATTATTATTATTATTATGTTCAGTTTTGTACCCAGCTCACCTCCCAAACTTGCCGTAAGCACCCTTCATCCAATCTCACCCACTCTCACCCCTATACCAGAACTGAAATGTCCCATTTGGGTACAAAGTAAAGACTGAGTATTTGGGGAAGGCAGAAAGGGATGGAGAGTCTCTCCTTCCTGACTGAGCTGGCATACTTTAGGTCCTCAGAGTTACCATCTCCCAGGTCCTAAACTTCCTTGGTATCTCATGGAGAGAAACAGTGCTCGTGGCAAAGTTGCTCAATCTGATTCATGTCAAAATCCCCAGATTAATTTGGCAGGTTATTCTGCTAGAACTGACGTCAAGTCCCACCCCTGTCTGAACTCCACCTAGCACTTGTATACCCACTATCTTAACATCTGCTCATTTGTTCAGCAAATGCTCCTTGATGGGAGGCAACTCAGTCAAACATTCCTTGTGCTGTGACAGTCTCAGGGCCAGCGCCAGGGTCCCCTTTCTGCTTGGGTGTATTTGAAGGGGCAAACAAAAAATGACAACACCCAGATCCAAGGACCCTGGCACAACCCGAGGAGCAGCAGGGACTTGCGTTCTGGGCAGCCCGGTGCCAGTTAGCACTGCCCTCCCTCCTTCGAGTGGCAGCCAAAACTCTGGACGGGCAGGCTGCTTCTCCCGCTGCATCTGGGCACAAGCCAGAAACTTTCTGCTCTGCTCCCTGCACTCCAGGGCCCCATTGATTAGCAGGAAGGGCAAACCCATCAGCACCCATAGGAAATGGCTTCTGGAAAGTGAGTTGCTGTTTTTAAAGCCAGAGAATGACAGCAGGTACCTGTAAAAGGAACAGAATCGATACAGGGTGTGGGGAGCTGGACGATGGGACACCTGGGTCCCTGACTTGCCCTACTTCTGACAGATGTACTACATGACCTTGGACAGTCTTATCCCCTCTCTGGACCTCAGTTTCCCCACTATATCCTGGAATGATAACATACTCATTAAGAAGATTCCTTACAAATCTTAAGTGCTGGGATTCTCTACCCTTGTCTTCCTGATATCAGCTGGGCATGGAGAAGGTTAAGGCAGACCCAACCACTTTCCCCATAAGAAATGGCTACCTTCTGCCCCTTGGGTTCCCTGCTCCCCAAATACCTATGCCTTTACAATCAAGCCAAGGGCCCCTGGAGGGCTGTGCTGCTTTCTTGGAGTTGCACACACCTCAGACCTCATTAACTATGCCTTGGAGGCTGAGAGGCTCTCCCATTGAGGAGAAATGCCTGCAGGAAGTAAGACCCTCTGCCCCAGAAATCCAAAACCAAACCTTAATTAGATCCCAAGTGACCTCTCAGCCTCATCGTCAGAACCCTAACAATTACCATCACATACTGGATGCCTGGATAGGTCAGGCACAGATAGACACCCTGCTCACCACAAGCACTATTGGGTATGGCATCGTGATCCTCACTTCACAGGTGGACCCTATGATGAGAAGGAAGCAGCTCTGGGCTATGGCCAGTCTGACTCCAGAACTTGGGTTCACCTTGAGGCCATGCCATCCTCTCCTGGGAACGTGGCCCCACCCAACCTCATCCTTTGCCCTTTCCTCAACACACTAGGCCTGCCTGCCTCAGTGCCTTTGCTCATGCTGTTCTCTTGCCTGGGGTCCTCTCACCCGCTGGGCAACTCCCATACTTCCTTTAAGCCCAACTAAAACATTGCCTCTGGAAAGGCTTCCTTATTCCTACAGGGAAAAAGGTACTCCCCCCTCCAAGCTTCCCCCACACTTTGCCTGCCCTTGTTGGCCTCTATGAAAGCACAGGACTGTGTCACATGAGATGGAATTCTTTATTGACTGTCTCTCCAAGGCTACCCTTGGCCTGTGAATCCCTTAAGGTCAGGATGTGTCTAATTTGTCACCAGAGGTTTGGCCTCTGGTTTAGATTCTGGCAAAATGGGGTACTCACTGGGTGCTAAATGAGGAACAGGAGGGCCCAGTTGTTTCTGGGGTCCAACAGGTGGCCAGCACTGCAGGCTAGTGAGGCCAGTCTCCTACACCCAGAGCAGCATCACCTGCTTTCCTTCTTTACCCAAACCTCCCTATCATTTACTCTGCACCAGACTCTATTTGGGACTGAGGTGAGTGGCCTGGAAGGACCTAGAGGTGAGTCAGATATGGCCAACACCCTTAAAGTGCTTGTGGTCAGGATTGGAAGCAAGGTAGTTTCAAAAACAAACACCCTAATTCAAATCACGATGTCAGAGAATCCTCGATGCCTGTGTCACTCAGTCTCAGAAGAGGGCCTTCAATGAACCAACCTCCTAGCATCACATCTGTGTGCAGTCCCCTCCACTCAAGTCTGGGTTGGCCCTGTGACCAGCTTAAATCAACAGAATGCATCAGAAGGAACACTGTGCCTGTTGTGGGCATAAGCCTTAAGAAGGTGTGGCATCTTCTGCTTTTCCGCTCTTGGGAATCAACTGTCATTCAACCCCACCCCAAGCTCACCACAGGGAGAGAGAAAAAGAGAGCTCCCATCCTCCCAGCGTCCTTGCAAGGCCCCAGACAAGGAAGCGCTACCATGTTGCAGGTACCAGCCCCAGTGGCCACGTGACCACAACCTCATGAGAGAGCCCGGGCCAAAACAACAGAACTGCCTGGCTGAGCCCAGCCAGTGCTCGGAATCAGGAGAGATATAAAATAGCTGGGAAGCTCTACTGCTGCTTTTATTATACTCGGTTTGAGGACAAAGTAAGACAATACTAACATATGGAATGGAAATTCTAAGAAAATCCCAGGCCAATCTCTTCATGATCATAGATACAAAACCCCTGAACAAAGAACTAGCAAAGCAAATCCAGCTCTATATAAGAAGGATGACATGTCACATCTAATTTGGGTTTATTCCAGGAATGCACAGTTGGATTAACATTAAAAAAATCAATCAATGTAACTTACTGTATTAAAACATTGAGAAAAAAAATCACATGATCCCCTCAACAAGAAGCATAAAAAGTATCCAATGAAATGCAACATTCATTCATATTCATGATTTTTTTCAATGATAATTAAAATAAAACTCTGAGAAAACCAAGGCAAGAAGAAACTATCTTTACTTGATAAAGGATATCTAAAACAAAACAAAATCAAAAAACAGCAAACATGACTGTGGAACCCTGAGATCAAGAATAGTCCAGCGTCGGTCACTAAGACCACATATCACGTGACTCCATTCCTAAAAAAGTCCATGGTTGCAATAGCAAAAATGTTCATGACCAATAGAGACAGCAAGATCCGTGGTGCCCTGAGGCTGGGGGCGTTGGGAGCAGCCAGAAGTTACTACTAATAGGTACAGGGTGATGAAAACGTTCTGAGGTTGATCCTAGTAATGGTTGCACAACTCACTTAATACACTAAAATTCATTGAACCATACACTTCAGTGGATGAATGGTACGGTGTATGAATTATAGCTCAATAAAGCTGTTATAAAAGAAATGGAATGAGGCAAGGCTGCCCGTTGTCACCACTTCTATCCAGTACTGTGCTAGGGGTTCTGGCTGGCACAGACAAGAAAAAGAGATAAAAAGCATAAGGATTTGAAAGGAAGAGACCAGCTGTCTTTATCTGCAGATGGCCTGATCATACATATATCACAAAGAATCTACCACTAAACCTAATTATGTGAATAAATCTCCCAAACATAATGCTGAGCCAAAGAAGCAGACACGAAGAATCCGTTCTGTATGATTTCATTTATTCGTGAAGTTCAAAAAGTCTAGCCTAAATAATAGCGTTTCAGAATGCCTGCTTAGGTGGTTGGCAAAAGTCAGCATAGTGCTCTTGTTTCGGGGGAGGAGAAAGGGGTCCAGGATCGGAGAGTTTCTGGGGTGCAGGCAAAGTCCCAGAGGGTGGTTACATAGGTGCTTAAAGGTTGGGTCACTACACTCTAGATGCATGTTTTAAGAATTTTTCTAATGAATATGATATTTCACAACAAAATAATTTTTAATTTTTTTTTAATTTTTAATGTTTTTTAATTGTGATTTTTTTTTAAGCCACAACACAAAGGAAAAAGTGATTAAAGAGGAATAGAGGGGAGATGTTGGAGAAGGAAGAGGCTGCCTCCAGCCTGGAGTTTAGTCTTGGGGGGGTAGAAGTTTATTGGGCAATAAAGCCCTTTCAGTCCCAGAATCTGGACACTTTATCTTGGCCTGAGCCCAAGACCAAGGCCAGTGTGAGGCAGGGAGGTCATATTCCTGACTAACGAAGGGGCCTGGCTCTCTGGAAGGATGTGGCCAGACCCTGGCCCAGCACCGGACACCCTGCCCCTCACCTCCCCCTGGTCCTCACACACACACACACACACACACACACACACACACGACACAGGACCGGAACTGCTACTCCAATTGCTAGCAACTATTGAGTGCCCACTGCATGCTAACACTGAGCAAGTCCCTGGCACATAACACCTCCTGAGTTCTCACAGCCTGCGAGGCCCAAACGAGGCAGCTGTCCTGGGGAGGTGGGAGCAGGGCTGTCTGCCTCCTGCCCCTCCAGCAGGGGATGGCTGGAGCCACCTCAGCTCCCCAGGACGGGATGGGAGGGCAGGGTAAGGAAAGGTCAGACCTCATTCCCTTGCTCTGCTGCTGGCCGACTCTAAGGACTGAGAGCCGCCCAGCCCCCGTGGCCCGCCTTGCCCTACAGGCCGGCCCTACCCTCCCTCCCACGCCCTCCAGTTTTGGGAAGGTTGGCCGGGAGGCCCCCACCCAGTGCAGGAGAGTGGCTGTGATCCCGCAGCATGAGCACAGACAGAGTTATGAAAGCTCTCCCCCAGCAGCTGTAATTAGTTTCCACCTCACACCCAGCTCTCCCAATCACAGGTTAGAGGCAGCTGGGCTAAGTGCACCAGGGAGAGGGGGCCTCCGCGGACTGTGGCTCACCTGCCCCCATCGCGCTCTGCTCCTCATGAGGCCAGCACTTCCCCGGAACAAACCCAAGCGCCTCCCTCAGCCATTAATAACGTCCTCTGCATTAATGAATTGTGAACACAAGCCTGGCCATTAAGACAGCACAGGAAAATTCTTTGTGTTGCAAAGGCTTTTTCTCTGGACACCCATTACTGTTATGCAAACCCTCCCTGCATGGGGTAGGATCCTGCTGCCTTTTTATTTGAGAGCGTCCATGGAATACTCAATAAGGAAACACACTAACTGCAACAAGATGGGTCCTCTCTGAGGACCATCCCAAAGTACAAAACACATCACTGCCCATGAAGCCCCACGGAAGGAATGGGTGCCCTGCCCGGGAAATCCTACCAGGGACAGGAAGGAACCCCCATTGTGGCCAAATCTGGAATGACGAAGGGTACAAGGTAAAGGTAAGTCACAGGTACAGTAAACGTTGGAGAAATGGGAGACGTTTGGAAGATGCAGACCTGACTGGCTCCTTTAAAGGTGAGCGGGAGCCAGGGACTTGGAAACGAGAATGAAGGGATCCGGTTAATAACGACGGTATTTACTGGTCCACACACTGCTCCAAGAGCCTCAGTGTTCTAGCTCCTGCGCTTCTCATTCAGTTCTCTAACTTCTGTCTTACTGTGATCAGGATCCCCATCTTAGAGATGAGGAGCAGAGGCAGAGACCCCCAGGGCTGTACTCAAGACTTAACATAGCCAGGGAACAGAGGGGCGAGGGTTCACCCCAGGCAGGCCACCCCAGAGCCCCTGCTGGAGGCCACTGTGCTGGTCGGCTGCTTGATAATTAAAGGATAATTAAAGGAAGAAACCCCCACAAGTGCCTGGTTTTCAATTACGTCGCTCTGTCCCCGGTGGGCAGTTTCCGGGCCTGAAGTAGCCAGCTGCCCCAGCCCCAGACGGGCACAGCCCAATGCCCATTCAGGAGCCTGCCGGGCAATCTGGAGGCTAGTCGGCCACACTCCCACATATGGACGCTCTGCTTGACCCACCACCCCGGAGAGGCCGTGACCTCCCACCCTTCCGGGGTGCGCGCCCACCTCCCACTCTTCGCTGGCTCCCTACTGCCTGAGTAGCCCTGCTGACCTATCCAGACACGTCCATCCGAGCACACACAGCACCTCACACACTCCCAACACTGGGCCTCCTGAATGAGCACCCCCAGGACCCCAGCCCTGGAGCTGTGGCTCAGCTACCCTGACCTGGCCCTGGGACCTGGCTGGCAGCAGAGCCCACCCCCGCCCCCCAACACAACATGATGGTATGCCGCCAAGGGCAAAGCTCCGGAAGGTCTCCACACTCACTCCCTGGCCTGAGGCAGAAGCACCAAGCTGAGCTTCACTGACGTGGCAGTTCCGGGCTGGGTGGATTGTCCAAATACTGGGGTAACTTTCAGTCTGATTTTGGCTTTCCCAGCTCTCTAGCTGCTTCCAAACCCCTGCTTTCAACAGGTATCTCCAAGGAATGACAATTAGTCCTTCTAATTTCCTAAGAAAACCATACTCGAGAGTTGTCTGCTACTGACTTCTCAGTCTGTGTGCCAAAGTTCAGCAAAGTGGCTGAGAGACAGGCTCCCCTTCCTATTTTCTGGGCCACTTCCCCCATAATCCAAAGATAAAGAACCAGAGTCTACCTCCCCTGGCATGTTCTGGGCCACAGCCACAGAGTCTCTAGGGCCTGTCCGCCCCACTCGTGTTGGAGACCAGGCTTGGCTTTACCACACAGCTCTGTATTCTGGGAGCCCAGCACTGTGGGGGCGCCGGGAGTTCATTCCCTCTACATCTCATGGACCTATGTGCCCTTTTCCTTCCCCCGGTGCGGCGTGCTCAAGGGGCTGACGGCCAGTATTCCAAGAGCGCTCCTGTTTTCAGAATACATCCAAAGTCAAAACATTTCCAGGCAAGAGAACAGCCATTAAACTGCGTTCAAGGGCAAAGAGCCCTCAAGGGCCACTACTTAAAGGGACTAAGCAAACTGTACCTCAACAACCCCCTAGCTCTCCCACAAACACCCTTGGAGGCTCTCTTAACATTTCCCAGCCAAGGACTTCACCTCTGTCACAACAATGCCTGGAACCAAAAGACGGGACCCGTAGCTCAGAGTCCTTGGCCTTGTAACAGTTAGCCCTGAGAGCAACAGCTGAGGTGCTCCACATGCCCCCTGGGAGAACCCATCCTGCCCTGGAGCACCGGGAGCCCTGCCTTGTCTTCTTGCTCTGGCCAGCTGTCAGCTGCCTCGCACGGCAGCTTGGGCTTAGATCCTCAGGCCCTGGTCTACAGGTGCAGGTCACCAGTCACCCTGGTGCTGTCTAGGGTTGGGCCAGAACCTCAGTGGCCTACCCAGGATACTTGCTGTCTCCAGCCCAGGGCTGTATGATCCCACTAGGACCATAGAGCCTAGGGAAGGAGACACGAGCACTGGATTGAGTCTGGGAGCTGATACTGAGCGTGATTTCTTCCTTCTGGATCATTTGCAAGTTGCCACAAGCCTGGAGAAGTGGATTGGGATCTCTGGGCTGGAAGGGACTGTGGTGCTCAGCTCACAGTCGTCTTGGTCTCCAATAGTCTTGGGTGAGTCTAGACCCCTCCCCAGGGCTCACACCCAGTGGACCCATAGCTGTCCTCTCTTGCTGGGGAGAAAGGAGAATAGGGGTCCAAGGCCCTACCAACAGGTGCCCATCCAGAGGAATGAATGAATGAATACGTGGTGTCTGGAGGAAAGGACACATCAGGATCCTGTGGAGGGCAGCCCAGACCCCAAAGGGGAGACCTAGCTGAATAAGCCATGTGTGAGCAAGTGACTTCTCCTCCTCTGAGCTTCGGTTTCTCATTTGTGACAAGAGGGATGGGCTTAGAAGCCCAGACAGGTACCTTCTAGCACCAACAAGCAACAAAGCTCCTCCCACTTAGGTGAGGCAGTCCCCAGGTTGGCCAGCACCCCTGAGAAGCCAGGCTCAGGCCACTAACTCTGCCAGCATTGCTTACGCAGTCACCTGTGGGGGTGCACTAAGGTAAGGGAGGCGAGGTCACAGCCCAGAAGTCCCGGCACTGAACCAGGTCATAGGAAATAGGATTGCTCCTCTCTTGGGACCGTGCACTTAATTTCTGTAGCCTGGGGAAGCCTGGGAAGAGAAGCTATAGGTGGGAAGAGAAGCTATAGGTTGCAAGAGACTGGAAGCTGCTATCTTGTCCCCAAACCACTTAACAAATGTTCCACAAAACATCAGATGTTGAACCCCAGGGTATCTAGAAACTGACTTGTGGGCACACACTTGTTACCCAGGTTCTGAGGCAGAGGCCGGGTGCCCCAAGCACACCTCTAGGGAAAGCTGAACCCACATGGACTAGAGCCGGGCAGTTATGACTCAGAGACTTCCAGCTCAGAAAACCTGGCTCCCAGAGGTGCCTCCACATGGAGTCAGGCACTTTTAGAAGGCAAAGACCCCCCCCGCCTCAACCAATCCCAGCTGTTTTCTCAGAGCAAAATGGCAGACCACGGACTGCTCTGACCAACTGGGTACAGGTTGGGCCTGAAGACTTGGAGACCACATTTAAAAGATGGGAATATCTCAAATAAAAATCCAGACTTCCAACTTCTCCAGAAATTGCAATAGTTCTGGTAATGCTGTGTCCGCATACCCACTTGACCATCATCAGCTGGCCTGAGCAGCAGCTGACCCCTGAGTGGGCGAATCCATCCCCAGCCCCACCTGTGCCCAGCCCCTTAACAAGCTCCTCAAATACCTGTCTCTGACATCGGAGAAATGGATCTTTTCCCTGTGCCTTTCTCGTAAGTATGAAAATGACATAGAGACCAAGAGGGTTATGTGCCTCAAGAAAAGTAAGCAAGAGCTCGTTAGTATCTGGTGAAGTGAAGACAATGCCTACCCACACTCAGCTCACTCATTGTCTGCCTGACACCTGAGCTGCCCCCTGCCCCAGCACATAACCGCCGTCAGGAAGGACTTCCCATGGGGTACACAGGCTGCCCAAACAAGTGCCCTACAACACACAAAGATACACCCTAGTTTGGTGAGCACCCTGTGATATCTGTCACCGCTGTAAGCTCTTGCACACCCCAAGCTCCACCCCCTTGACCCCCTCAGCGAGGGCAGCATCAAAGGAAAGCCTGTTTTTAATGAGGCAGACTATAGGACAGGCCCCAGGTGTCAGAGTCCAGCCAGAAAAGTCTAGGGAAGGGCTGGAGGGCAGTATGTACCAGTGAGGGATGAAGAGGGATGACAGATTTACCTTTACCAGCCCTGCCACCAGCCCCTGCCTCTGTCCTGGGTCAAAACTCAGAAGACACAAGCCTCTGCTCTGTCTCCCTCTCACCACGGCCCTAGGCCTCCCAGCTGCAGACACTGTGCCCTCCCTGCTCAGCAACCTGGCCCTCTCACCCTTCCTCGAGCCACTGCAGGCCTCCTCCGGGGCCCCAGCTCGGCTAGCCAGAGAGCCCAGCCACAGGCAGCCGCGGCAGAGACATGGGAATCACGTACAACTCGTGAGGCTGGAGGGGGGCAAGCAAAGAACATTTATAAAAGAGGTGGTTACTCTCAGGAGTTGAGCTGGTCCCCACCAAAGCAGAGAGGATTTGGCAGACAGACACAGAATTGCTCCTCTGCCCAGACCAGTTCCTTAACTGATCCGCAAGTCCCATTGGTCATCTCCTTCCCGAAGCCCCTTCCAAATAGGACTCTACCTCCGTAGCTCCGTATCAGATCAAGGCCACTCTGGGGGGGTGGCGCTCTACGTAGCCCCTGGAGCTGAAGGAAGCATGAGGAAGCACACGGGGGGCCAGAGCTAGACAGAGGTAAGCCAGCTGTCTAAGTGAAGGGATTTGCCCAGCTACCTGGACCGCTCAGAAGTGGCTCTGGGTCTCAGGGCCCCAACACCTACAGAGGAAAATCCGACCCCAGGAGCATGGCTTGCCGGGCCTTCAGGTGTTGGCCCCTGCCGGGCACCTCCACGTTATCTCGGGGCGCCCTCCCATGGGCACCCACCATACCAACCATTCTCCAAACAAACCTCCTTCTCCTCCCCTCTCCCGATGCTCTGCATGTGCTTTTCCTTAGGCCTAAAATGCCCTTCTTTCCCTTCTGGAGACTCCCCAGGGAGGCTACTTCATGCCCTCAATTCAGCCTCCAGAAACCACATTTGCGCTGCAGATTGCCACTGTGTGTGTGCGTGTGCGTGCGTGTGTGTGTGTGTGTGTGTGTGTGTGTGTGTGTGTCTGACTTACCACCTGGAGGGGGACCCCTTGAGGACAAGAGACCCCAGATCCTAATGCAGAACAAGCAGGGGACCCTCTAGGAGGAGTCTCTCCCACCACCTCTATTATCAAGAAAAAGCCTACAGCCTACAGCCTACACCTGTACCTCCCCTCCCAGACCCCCTGTGATAGACAAGCCCCAAGAGCAGCACAGACCCTCACTGCCCCAGACCCCGTGTGGAAGCCAGCCCTGCTCCTGGCCAGCACAGCTGCCTAGCCTCATCCCAGGAGGAGTGGGTTTGAGGCCAGGAAGGCAGAGACGGTGGATGGCCACATTCATCCAGTGGGGATGCCCCAGAAGTCCCCAAGGAGTTCCTCTCTCTGGGCCTGACCAAACATCCCTAATGGTTTACATCCTTCAGACAACAACAGCTATTAAGAAGAGAGCAAACCCTGGAAAATCACCAATCCTAGCCCTGCAGACCTCTGACGTCAGGAGTCCCCAGGGAGGCAGGCGGGCACGCTGCATGTATGGAGAGGGTCCTTGTAAACTGGGACAACTGCCCGTCAAGGCCTCATCCACGAGCTGCAGGTTAACACCCAAAACTGTTACCAAGGAGAAGAAGCCACCTGTGAACACAGAGTGGTCCCTTGTGACACAACACCTCTCAGACAAGCCCCCAGCCAGTGAGGTGATGCCTACGATCTCAGGCCACGTAGAAGTCAAACAAGATAGCACGTCGGGGAGCAGATGCTGTTCACGACCCTGACTGTGACCAACAGGAGAGAAGGAGCCACACTTGCCCGAGGTACAAGGACGGGCGGAACTGAGAAACCAGGCCAGCCAGACCATCTCCGCGACCCCTTGGGGACAGCGCCCGGCCGCGCCAGCCAAACCCCAGCCCCACCCCACCAGCGAGCATAGACAAAACGTACCTTTCAGGGAGGCAACATGTGACAGGGCCTGGGCGTAGGTGGCCGTGTTCAGGAGGGTCCCCGGCAAGCAAGAAGGGAAGAAAGGTCCTGTGGGACCCACAGTTCTCCCCAGGCTGCTAGAGAAAAGAAAATCACACTGAGTTCCCAACCCTGTGTACCCGCCAAGCCTCCAGACCCCAGGGGCCCGCCAGCCTCACCTCTGCTGGGCTTCCAGGGCCTCCTTCTTGCTCCGGGCCTGGTCCCCCGGGGGCGGGGAATTGATGTTTCTCACGGGAGGTGGCGTCACTTCTGCCATGGGCTCCTTGGCTCCTGGCTCTTGGTCGGAAGCCCCTCTCTCCGTTTTTCTCCATTTGGCCCTTCGGTTCTGGAACCAAACCTGAGTCCCCCGTGGAAATGCACATCCATGGAGGCAGAAAATCAGACAGGAGGAGGGAACCAGTACCCAAACCCAAACTCCTGGGTCCTGTCCCCAGTGCTCACGGCTCACCTCGCAGCAGCTGTTTGGGGGGGGGGGGGGCAGCCTCCTCTCTCCAAAAGATGTCCCAAAGCAGTGCCCTCTGGACTGCAGCTTCAGACCCAAAGATGGGCCAGAAGATCAGTGTAGAAGGCATGACAGGCATTTTTTTAATGAATGTTAAATCATAGAAAGTATCCAAATGCATCACCCGCAGTAAGGGTACAAGTGTTGTAGAAATTCTTGACGTATCCAAGTGCATTTATTTGATGTGAAACGTATTTCCTATGGTTGGGGGGAGGGGACATGATCGTCACAGCAGTTTGTAAAACACTGCCCTGGGGTTTCCTCATCAAAAAGGCTCATTCCCTCTTAGGCAGGTTTGCCTGAGCACTGGACTGTGTCCGGCCTCAAACCTGTGAAACCATCCCTGACACATCAAAACTCATGACAGGCAGCCCAGTGCATGCATGAGACACAATGTCTCTGGAGTCAGCCCTGGTTTGGTTTAGAATCCACCCCGACCCTGTAAGGCAGGTAGGTCTATCCCCATTTTACAGATGAGAAAACTAAGCACAGACAGGTTAATTAACTGGCCCAAGGTCATTCAGGTGGTAAGTAGCAGACCCATGATTTGAGGACCAGTGGCTTGGCTAGGGACCAGATCCAAACTCCTTGGGAGTAATAATGGTGGCCACCCCCTAAGCATTGTTAGCCCAGAGACACATGAAAAACACGGAGCACTGTCGTCTGACACCAAGCCATCAGTCACTCGGTAAACATCAGGCAGCCTGATCCTTTGCCATGCTCAGGTTAGGAGGAGCCTTACGATGTACCTGCCCTAAGTGCCTTCTGAGAGACTGGTATGGAATTCTGCAAGCCTTAGCAATCAGGATGGCATCTGCAGAGGGACAGCCTCATGGCAGCCGGGCAGACAGGGCCCAAGGTGTTCCCAGAGGTCAGTGAAATCCTGCTGCTCTTTACCCAGCAGAACCTCGTCCCTTCTCTCCTGGGAGATAATTCCTGGCTTTCAAAAAAGGCCTGGCTCGACCTCCCTCTAGCCCCCCACCCCGGGGTATCCTCCCACACTGGCCCAGGAGAAAGCCTGGGTCCCGGGGCTGAGCCCTCCGCCATCCCACCCCACTTCTGAATTTTCATTCTCCTTTAACTGGGTTTCTTTCTTTTTTAATCCAGTTGGCTTTTAATTGCACATATCAGCAACCATTGAATAATGATTTTATCTATATTCTAAATTTAGGGCAGTTAAATGCAAAGCAAAATGCAGACACTTTCTTGTGTCTTAATTGAATGAAGGTCACAGCTATAACAACATTTAATTGAGCTATTTTTCATTATCATATTTTAATGACTTTGCACTGACAGTTCGCCTGCTTCTGAGGAAAGAGCATGATGGAGTCGTTTATTTCCCTATTTAGTTATTGTTTGACAACATCAGCTTCGATTAAGCCCCTGCTTTATAGAACATTAATCATATTTGAATGAGCAAGGGGTATAAATGTAAACACATCTCCCTTCCCGCCACCGAAGCCTGCGTCCCCACACAGAGGCTCGCTGAACAAATTCTACACAGCCATTGTCTGTTTGCATAATAGCCAACAACAGCCTGACCAACAATTCCCAGCCTTAATTGTTACCACCCCTATCTCACCCTTGCACCTTTCAGGGAGAAGTTATGATCTTCCACTCTGAATGCTCAATAATTGTGTCATTTATCTCAATTTGCAGTTCAGTCTTTAGGCCGCTATTGGCAAACTGGCATTAAAAAAAGAAGGGATAGACAACATCCTGGCCAAAGGAGATTTTCATTTCCAAATAATAATCAGTTTAATTTGCCCACATATGACCAATGATTCATGTTCAGATTTAATAATCAGGATCACATAATCTGATTATAGGGGAAATAATTTGTTTACAACCCCCAATTTACTGCTCAGAATTCCATTATCTCTCTTCAGCCATTGGTTTTTAAGAGATACTAACATGACCCAGGGGAACCGAAAGCAAACTATTATATTTCCTACAATTAGATCTTTGCATAGTCTTAACCCCAAGCCCCTACATAAAAAAGAACAGAAACAGCATGGAGGAAACCCCATAAATAAAATGAATATATAATTGTGCTCAAAGAATAGCTCTCCCGGAGAGGCGGCGCTGCGAATCCATTCCTCCTGCACTCGGGCACATCTGCCGGGCTCAACGGGTTTGTGCACTTAAACGTAATCACCGTGTGGCTTCTAAAAAGAAATCCTGCTTAGAGACGGTCACCGCGGGCCATGCTCGGCTCAGAGGCAGCCCTCTCGCTGCTGCCTTTTAAAGATTTTTAAATTGCACAAGTTCTTCGGATCCACTTCGCTGAAAGAGTCCGCGTCCAGGGGAAAAGTTGGACATGATGCAATTTCTGGAAAGCAGGTCCTACCCTGTTCCCATCTGAAAACATAGTTCTCTGCAATTGAGTGGCCTTACCCCAGAGCGGTCAGAGCTGCTTTGAGAATAGCATCTCAGCTCTTTTTTTTTTTTTTCCAAAGCAAGGAAATGGATGTGCATTGATGTAATTTAGTACCTTAGAGACGCGGACAAATTAGTGTAGAACATTATCACTAGTTAATTATGAATGACCGATTAATCAACCTAATCTAATATTCCACATTATGTTGATGTTATTAAAGTGCATCATGAAAATGACAGATAGTCTTCATTTGCTTTCTTTGGCCAAATGTGCACTCTGCAGTCATGATGTCAAAAAAAAAGTTTGCCAGTTTTAATATTAGAGAGTTAAATAATTAAAAAGAAGGTTTACCTGCACTCTGGCTTCTGTGAGGTTTATTTTCATGGCTAACTCTTCTCTGGTGAAGACATCGGGGTAGTGTGTTTGGGCAAAAACTGCCTCAAGAGCTTCCAGCTAGTAAAAGGAAAAAATATTTACTGGTGAGAGGCTGTGGCAAGGTGAGAGAAAGCAGACGCATATTTCAAATTTGCAAGGAGCAGTGAGGAAGTAGTTGCACAGATCAAGTAGGGGAGGAAGAGGGAGAAGAAAGCTCTTTGAAAAGATCCCACAGAATTAAAATTTTTACCACGGGTGACTTAGGAGCTAAGACTCACTAACGACATTGGTGCTTCCCCAAGAAATAAGAATAAGAAGAGAAGCACAAATATTTATATGCTTTTCCATTTAAATAGATTCATAGGAATCAAAGTCTCCAAGGGTGGTCTTATGAGTCAGAGCAATCCACACAGCCTTCCCCATAGGACACAGGAGAACAGGAACAACTTGCAGAAGCCCTCAGAAGGGAGTGTCAGGCCCCCAGAAACTCCCAAGAGGTATTTGGGCCACCTTCCTGACAGCCCCAGTTTGCGCAGATCTAAGGGGAAGAACCCAGGTCCAGGAAACACAGTATGAGGGTCCACCTGTAGCCCTTCCATTTATGGACGGAAGTATCTTCTACAAATCAGTCAGTTTCTTGGGCCCCAGTCTTCCCATCTATCTGCTGGGATTAAGAATGTCCTACCTGCATTTCTCAACATTCAGATGACATTGCTGATGTGGAAATGTTCCCCCAAACTACCAACCTAGGGCAAATGTGAGCCATCACTATTGTCCCTTTATTTCCTGTCTGGGATCAGAAGATCCAAGTCATCTGCTCTCTCCCCAAACAGATTTCTTGACACATAAAGCACTCAAGAAAACAGAAAGATCCAGTTTCCATAGTTGGCTTTATTTTAAAAGACAAAGAAGAGCTGCTCAAACTCTGAAATTTTGGGAGGCAGGAAGTCGCTGACTCTCAGAAAGGGAGCGCCGTCATTACCTGCTGAAGAGTAAACGTCGTCCGGTTCCGGCGCTGTTTTCTGCGCAGAAACCCATCATCGAAATCTCCTGGAGAGTGGTTGCCAAAAGGTGCAGTGCCTACTGGGAGCAAACTGAATCAGCCTGACCAGAGGGCCTCCCTGTCCTCACACCGACCTTGGACACACATGCTCATTCGGACGCACCTCCAGGCAGAGTCCTGTCTGTCCCAGAGCATCTTTCTCTGCTGCTCTCATTGGGGCCCCTTCTCTTCCATTCTCTCATGCTCTCTCTCTCCTCCAATAACCTTTGACTTTAGGCCCCAACTACGCTTATTTCATCGGGCAGGTGGTGACCTTCTCCCCCAAGAAGACCAAATCCGCTTTTCTTGTGAAATTCTGGACTCTGTGCGAGGAAGAATCACTAGCTTGCGGCAGAGCCTTCCCTTGCCCTTTGGTTTCCAGCTGCCCCTGCATCCAATGTGCCTTGAACTCATCCCCTACCTCGGATTCTTTCATAGAAGCCTCCACAGCTCCTGTCTGCTCACCTGCTAGTTTACTTTCCCTTGTTTCTGTAAACAACAAGGCTGGCTGACCGGCTGGGGGTTGGGGAGGAAAAAAAACACCAAGCACTTTCACTGCCCATTTCTCCTAGAACTTCAGGATACAAGGAGGTAAGAAGTTTATAAATGAATATTAATTACTGTTGGTCACAGCTCATCAGCACCATAGTGGATCTGTTATATAGATGTCAATTAACAAGAGGTCTGCACCAATAGCCAGCGTCCCGAATTCCAAGAGACCTAGGCAGGGCCACTCTCCAAGGGCATCCCACCCTCTGGCCAGGCTCATAAAGGACCCACTGCTCTCACTTCCCTGAAAAGAAAGGCGTCCTTTCCACCACCCTCCCCAGCAGCCTCCAAAGCTCGTATAAAGCCAGAACAGAATTTGGCCCCAAACGTGCATTCAGATCATTTTCCAAATATGCACCATTACTCCACAGTCTACAATGGCTTCTTAGAAAAACAAATGAGCAAGTTCCCATTAGCCAGTGAATGCTGTACCTGCCATGGGCTCTGGTCTCAGAAGCACTGCATGTTTGGCATTAGGAGCTGGCAAGCCACACAGGCAACCTCCCTCAGAAAGACGTCAGTCCCAAAGAAGCAGCGTCCTCTGGCCTTTTTAAAATTCTATCTACTAACGGGGGTCCCGTCTACTTATTATTCTGCTCTCCAGTGCCCCATCCTTTGCCACAATACCCCAGTCTCTCCTGAAGCTTCCCCTCCAGCTTCTTGTCCAAATTGCACTCTTCCTCAAAACCCTAGTTACAAAGATTTCTCTCCAGCTCATTGGCAACTTCAAAGGGACAGCCTAAAAGCAGGCTTATTTCCATTATTTTGCAGGAAACCAAATTGTCTCCCTTTGATTGGCAAGGATGGAATGCAGACTCTGAGATGCTCCAAACATTATCTGCCTCAGCCTTCTAACTTATACCTGCTGGTCCGAAATTCTTCTATAACGTGTGCACATAATATCTGTAAGTGAAACATTGTGTGCCTAGTTGAATCCTAAAAAAGACCAATGGCCCATCGAATTAATAAGAACAAATAGAAAAGAGGAAAACATGAGAAGAGGCTTTTTACTTAAAAATAAGTAGAAATGTTGATAATATGAAAATGTTAAACCCTGCCGATAATTAAACAAAACAATGAACTACTATTTTCACCATTTTGACAAAAAAAAAAAAAATAAGGTGCATAATGAATGATACCCAGTACAGTTAAGAGTGTAATAAAATGTGCATTTTCATTAACCATTTGTAGGAGCATTAATTGGTGCAGCCTTATTAGAGGGTAATTTGAAAATATTCATCAAAGATTTAAGTGCACATATACATATTTAATCTATGAATTAGGTAAAGTATGCTAAAATAGGAAAAGAAGAACATTCCTGGCAACATGGTACTAGGAAAAAAAAAAACAAACAAACTGGGAACAACCAAAGTTCCCACCAGTACAACATATAATGGAATATTACACAGCTGTTTAAAAGAAATCAGTAAATCTGTATATATTGACATGGAATAATCCCCAAAACATGTTACAAAGTAAAAAAAAGGCAATGTCCCAAAGGATGTGGAAGTATGATCTCAGCATAAAAAAGGCATAACATATAGAAAGAAAAAGTGTGTTTTTCTTGAAGGAATCACAAGAACCCAACAATAGGGAGTATCTTTAGAAAAAAAGGTGGAGAGGAAGGAGGATTTCACTTTTCAATGTGTAGTTTTCTGTTCTATTTGAATTTCCTAAGCAGGTATATGTAGTACTTTTTAATTCAATATTAGTAAAATTATCTGAGAAGTGAGATGATGAACCATGCTTTGCTCTCTTCTTTATGCCTCTCTAGATTAATAAGGAATAAAAATTAAAAAGCTCCTAAGCTGAGGGAGATGTCATATTCCAAAGGTCTGTTCTCAACCCTGCAATGCACAGCAGATCACCTCCTCCCCAGCAACACTAAACTGACAAAAAAACACCCCTTTCTGCAAAACTAGCTCAGAAACACATCTGCAGAGGGATAACAAGGTTCTTAAAGACACATCTCCTTTTCTTCTGGTCTTAGCACTCAGAATCAGCATTGAGGTGGGATGTGCCTGGGGTGTGGGAAGGAAAGGTGTGAAGCCAACAGTTCAGTGCACTGGGGCCATGATCGGCCAGGCCAGGACTCACCCTAAGTGACTTCTGCAACCCACCCTGTAGACAGGGCTTTTCCCCTAAGTTATCCAAGCAGCCCACCACCTGCTAAATACCCACATCTTGGCCTTCCCCTCTTTAACCTGAGGAGTGGGCTGTGCCATACCCATCAGTCCAAACCCCAGGTTCAGAAGTGCAGAGAAGTTATGTCCTCCACACATGCAAAGGTCCCTCCGGGCCTGGGGTACAGTGTCAGGGGATGCACCTCATAAAACAGGGCAGCACGGGTCCTTGGAGATTACAGGAGGTGAAATGCAGACAAGTGTCTGGTCTTCCCTTCTTAGGAACGCTGACTGAGCTAGCAGAGCTTAAACACGGATCCTTAGCCTCCTTTAGAAAATTCTACTGAACTCTTAAAAGCATCCACGGTTAAGACAAAAACAAACTTTCTGAAATCCCTGGGCATGTTGGCCATCGGAGGCTCAGTTACTGCTCCAGGTAACTGGAGACAAGGTGGACAAGGTCCTCTGATGTCTCAGGCCCCTCAGTGCCTCACTGCCTCTGCCCTCCCCCATGCCTCCCTCCATTTCCTGGCCTCCAAAATTCTCCCACCCCACAAATAAATCAAGGGAGTAGGTTGTCAAAGCCAAATCCTGGTATTCCTCCCAGTTATAAAAGTTCTAATATTGCACGACTGAGACTCCTACTCTGAGGAAGATGCTGTTACAAGTCCAGAAGGTATGGCTTTGCATTTGTCTAATGCCCACCCACGGGGTCCCCCCAGGCCCTGTGTGGGGGCACCAGAGAGCCAAGCTGTCTCCTTCTCACAAACCTACTCCCACCTAACAATCCAGTGCAGAGGCCACATGAGGGATCCTGAGGCAAAATGTCTTCTAAGGCCTGGAGACCCTCAAACTCAAACCCTGGCCATGGGGCTGCCTCTGGGAGTAGGGAGTGGTTGGTGTCTGGGCTCAAGAAACCCAGTGAGTCACAGGAGAGGAGCCAGGCCAGGGCACTTGGGGTGGTGGTGAGCTGGGCCACCTAGTTCCAGAGGGCAGCAGTGGCCCAGAACAGATGTTAAAGCTTCCCTGAGCAGGACGGCCCTGCCCTCCAAGGGAGAGCAGCCTAGCCATGGGTCGTGCATGGCTCAGGGTCGGTGTCAGGACCATGAGGGCCATCTCCTTACTCCACCTTAGTTTTTCGGGATGTTTGCAAAACACCGTGAAAGATTGATGCGGCCCCCAGGGCTGGGGAGACCGATTAGAGGCGTGACACCAGCATCTGTGCTGGGAGGACCCGGCGGGTCCCTGCTGTGCGAATAGCCCCGGGCCAAGCGGCCCAGGCGGGGAGGGAGGTGGGAGGCAGGTGGCGACAGGGCGGAAGGCTGGAGTGAGATGTAGGGAGGAGGCCAGGGGCACCCGTACCCACCTCCCAGCGGCTGCAACCCTCGTGGAGCGGGAACCCACCCAGCCACCCACCCGCCACACTGCCGCTCCGGAGCTTTCTGGCCAGCTCTGGGCCGTTCAGAATGGTCCCAGGCGCGGCGCTTACTCACCCTCTAGCTGTGGCGGGCAGTGGAAATAAAACATCGCCGACGGCCGGATCAGCTGGACGGTGGGGCCTGGGGAGGGTGACCGCTAGACAGATAAGGAGCGCGTAGCTCCGGCCTGGCTGCAAAGCAAACAGCGATAGAGTCTACGTCTCCCTCTGCCCGCGCCCCGGACTGGCCTTAGTGCGCACTGGGCCCCCTCCTCCCGGAAACCACCACCCTCCCAATGCCCTAAGCCCACTGTGGGAACTGGAGGCGACACGGCAGCTCCGTCTTAAGCCCGGTCCCCGTGGGACAGCCCTTCGTTTCGGGTCCACCTCCCGGACAGCGATGCCCCTACCTCGGCCCCAAGACCAAACCCGGGCAATCTGGCTCCCGGCTCTCTGGGGTCCCCGCCGCAAGCCCGGCCACCCCAGCCACCGCAGCCGGGTCCAGGGAGCGCGCCAGGCCATCTCCGCGAGCTGCAGTCCGGACCGGGAAGGCAGCCGAGCCCCAAGGCCGGGCGCGCGGGGCCGGGTGAGTGGGTCGGGAGCCGCGCGTACCTCGGCGGTCTGCGGACGAGGAAGGCCAGAGCGTGACCGCCTCCGGTCCGCACGCCGGGCTCGGCTGGAAGCGGGCGGGGCTCGGCGCGCCTGGCGCCCGCAGAACCAGAAAGTGACTCGGGAAGTGGCCAGATGTCTTGCTGTCTGTCTACAGCGCGCGCCGCCGCTCAGCACTCGCCTTTATAATCTCACGCATAATTGGCCTTAATCTGATTATTTCCAGCGCTGTCTACAGCGAGTAACTTGGATAGGTCTATTGGGCCTTACAAATGGCCCACGTGGTGTAAAAAAAAAAAAAAATCCATCATTTCTCAGCAAACATTAGAAATGTTTTTCTTCCTTTAAAAGAGGATAGAAACAACCACCACTACCACCCCCCCAAAGGCATTATTTTCTGAACACTCCACCCACACCCACCCCTCTTCCCATCTGACTCAAACCTTCTTTCTCCGTAAAAGCTTGGATTTGGGCTCGCCCTTGTCAGAGGCCTGGCGACTCCCGGGCTGCAAATTGACAAAGCGCTGTTAATTGTAGCCGCCGGATGGGTTTTTGGGGGGACTCTTTGCACACGGCTTCCCTTTCCAAGCGACCGTACAAAAGGAAAGTTTGATTTTGTTCTCAGCAAGGGGTCCCTGAATTTATGTTCGCTTCTCGATGCAAATGATATGCGGTGGGACCCTTCGCAATTACTTTTAAAATGCATCCGAGGCAGACACTCAGCAGAGAGAGACCGCCCTTCCCTCTGCCTGGGTGAAAATTAAACTCTAAAGTACCGGGCTGAAATTTTCAAGTCAGGGGCGCGGGATTGGATCAAATCACATAAACTGCAAAAAAAGCAAGTCTAATGGCGCATAATTGGTTCTGTAATAGCATTACACCAGGATAATAGCCCGTTACGGCCCCCTGCACTATTAAGTGCTTCCCTGGCGGAAAGCCTTTATGATATTAAAGGGGGAATATAATGATATTTTGGTTATTAAATGCGTGTAATTAATTTATGCACCACTGAAAATAAAGTTGGTATTATGACCCACTCAAGATGCATCAGAAGATGCAAGTCAGACAACTGTTGATAAGTTCTGGTGTCTGTGTTCCGTCTAGACTGCTGATTTTATTTTGGGACGATGGCTTCTTGGACAGACTGCATAAATTGAATATTTTATAAACATTCTAATGCTGCGTTCAGGAGCCCTGGCGAGGCGGTGGGTCGGGTCCCTGAACAGCCTGGGATCCAGCCTTGATCTTAAAGACACAGCGTGTTGGAAACAAAAGGCCTGGCGGGCCCACACGTGGACATGCGCCTCAGGCGAGGCTTGTCGAGCTGAAGGGCAGAGTGCCGGGGACCTGGGCTGCCGGTGGACAACCCTCTGAAAACCAATGGGAGGAAGACGCAGCACCGCTCCAGCGAAGACAAGTTAGGACCCAGGGCACTTCAGCTGCCCTCCTGGGCTCAGGCAGCCCCGGAGTGAGGAGTTGGCCGCGCCACACGGAAGAAACCGCTGGAAACTCTGGCTCAGTTCAGGACGGAGAGAGTCTGCGGCACCAGCTCCGCCAGGGTCACCGACTCCGCCAGTCCAGGTGGCCGGCCGCGGGGAACACGCCTGCAGGGCTGGTAGGCGGGTGCGGTAGCAGGAGGGGCTGGCCGGGCAGCAGAGAGCGCCCTTTCCACTTCATCCAGAGACGGCTGGAGCCCCAAGAGCAGACCTTGTGTCAACCCAGGTCAAGAGGCTCAGCGCGCTATCTGTGTCCCTCCCTGTGTCGCTCAGAGGACCCCTGCCCTCTGGAGCCCTATCAAAGAGCCCGAGGCTACCCTTGAGTTTCCCAGTCTGCCAAAAGCCCCCTCGGGTTCCCATCTGCCCTAGGCGGCAGCTCCCCGCCTGCGCACCCTGTGCTCTCCAAGAGCTGGGTGCCTGTCAAGCGAATTGAGGAAGGTATCCCGGAGGGCTTGGACAAGATGTTCCAATCGCACCGGGGTAACGGCGCGGGAACCAGGCGCCCGGCGCTGCATTGGCCCCAAAAGCCAACGAGTCCAAGCCCCAGTCTCAGCTCTCCATCCCTCATATCCGCCGAAGCAGATTCCCATCAAGGCCCAGAGATGTCCCGGACACTGGGCAGGCTTATCCTGAGTCTGCGAGCAGCTCACTCCCCGCGCCTCCGGGCCTGTCAGAACCCTGGACAGCGGCACTGGACCGTCCAGGGCTGCGGAGGGAAAAGATGCCGGTCCCGAAGGCCCCTCTGGGGCTCTGTGAGGCGCAGCAGTGGGACCCCCCTGCCGGATCCCAGGCTTTGGGGGACTGACCCCAATCCTATCCCGATTCAAACCTGCGGAAGTTAACTTGGGACGCGTGCTCCGCGCTCAGAGAAGGAACCAAACTCTCGGCGCCGCAGCCCCACGCGCTGCTCCTGCCCCGCGGCTCCAGCCGGGAAGCGGCCCGCCGCAGGTCGCCGCCTGACCCTAGCCTTCCCAGCGTCCCCGACGCGAGCCTGGCCGTCTCCCTAGAGGGAAAACTAGCCAGGCTCCGGAAAACACCCACCTCGCGCGGGACTCGTAGTCAGCTCGGACACTCCGCCTCGCCTCGCGCAACGTCCCTCTCCCTGAGCCGCGAGACCGACTCCTTTCTGTTGGCAAAACAGCGAATAAACAAACAGCGAAGTAACGTAGAAACGAAAGCCTACTGCAAACTTTGATGACGCGACCCGCCTTTTTCTTCCGATTGTCTCTGACACTCGACCTCCAAAGGTGACTAATATCTATTCGCTATGGTCCCCCTCCCCCACCAAAAAGGGCGTTCGAAACGAAAAGGTTATTTTTCCTTAATTCTTGTGCGGTAAAATGTATTTTTCAATTAACCAAATTCACCGATCTGTCCCGCTTGGACACTCTGATAATTTACAACCTAAAAGTGTACTTTCTTTATCTAAAGACCAAGGTGACTGCTTTTAATTTTCTCTAACCTCTTTACACTTGATGTTCACCAGACTCATAATGTTAATTGGCTTCATATACGGATCATCAGTTTAATGAAGAAATAAATCCTGTGTTGCTTTATGTTTTAACAGTGATTGCTTTAATGAGGAATGTGACGTGTTCCAAAATCAAAGCTGCAGGAGACATTAGATGGGGCTTCTATTAGGACGGAAATGCTTATTTAAAGTTAAAACCACGGGTCATATTTCAACAGATTCTTACATGGCTGGCCCTCCCCACCCCCACCTTCCAGCCCCTGGAAGGAGACAATTCTGTGGTTGGTCCTCAACGCTCCTTCTTCTCCCTATTTAATTCACAGCAGCCGCAGAGTCTCCCTTCCCTCTGAGTCATTTTCTGGTTACTAAATAGGCGAGCTACTTTACCTCTTGTCCAGCAGAGCAGAGAGAAGCCAGAATAGGGTGGATTGTTCAACTTTCAAGGTTGTTCACCTTTTTAAAAATAAAACAAAGTGGGAAGAGAGTGTCACACACTCCCTAAGATGTGTGTGCAGATGTGGCTTCCTCCCTTCTCAGCGCATCTCTACCACTGAAAATTCAAACCTCCACTCTTAAAGGCAGACAGCTCCTGTTTAGGCCGAGTGGGCCCCTGAAAATGTCTGCAGGCGATGTGCTAGGCTCCCGCTTGGGTGATGGAAATTTTACATCTTTACATCAATTAATAGCAGAGTAAATCTACTTTCTCTAATGGGTGTTTGATTTTTCTGATTTTAAGCTTGTTCTGTGAAGGGAAAACCGTCATCTCAAAAACACTGAGAGCAGCAATAAAATGCTGGAAACTAGAGCATCTATACCTGAAAGTCCTAAATTGTCTTTCAGTTGAATTATGAGTTATTTTAAATTGATTCCTGAAAAGAATCCCAAATCCTTAGAAAATGTAGAAATTTGAGACTCCAGGTTGATGTCTCAACCATTATTCATTTCTTACCGTTTGCTCTGTTTTGGGGAAACTGGAGAAACATTTCAAGATACCACTGTCAACATCTTTTGAGCCTGGATATATGAACATATGTTGGATTTGACATCTTAGTTGTGCTCAAAAGAGATTTTTTCCCAACCTTCCTTTTAAAACTTTGTTTAGCAGAAACAATTTCAGTAAACATGGTTTAAAACCATAACAATATTTCCATTTTCAGCGAGGAAAAAAACCACACTGAATTCCTAATTATGTGTTTTAGAAGGGACTGGGTGATTTGTAATGTTGTTTTGTTATTAAATTTTTTTTAAAGCCTCCCTGGTGTAATTCCCAGTGGTCACACAGCTCTCCCAAGGCAGAAGGTGAAGCATACGCATGCTCAGTACGGACACCACATATTCTCTAATTGTCAGCTAATCTATTGTCATTTTGTAGTTTTGGAAACTGCCAAGAACACTTGAGTTAGCTAAACATGATCGGATATGTGAAAAAAAAAAAC
This sequence comes from Eumetopias jubatus, assembly GCF_037043125.1. Taxonomy (NCBI): domain Eukaryota; kingdom Metazoa; phylum Chordata; class Mammalia; order Carnivora; family Otariidae; genus Eumetopias; species Eumetopias jubatus. The sequence goes on along the minus strand of NW_028274823.1, from coordinate 41,324,402 downwards.
CCAGCAGCTAATTGAAATTCCAGATGAACAGGGAACTATGAACAGAAACAATATATATACAACAAGGGATAGATATGCATTTTATTATCTTGGAAATTTCCTATCATTCATTAGTTCTACTGTCATGTAAAAGTAATAGCAGCTACTAAAATGCAAGCCAACTTCCAATAGCTTCATCTGCAATAGCCACAGGACCAAGTGTATTCCCATGTGGTTCCCATTGAGTCTTGCGGCTCAGCTCAAAGCTGCCTAATCCTCCCAAGATAACAAAGCATGCACCTGGCACCTGACAGCCCCACCACTTACAGAATCCCTGCAGAGTCTGTGCATACTAGCTTCATAAACAGGATACACTTGAGAAGGCCACTCATTCTTTCAGAAACTCCTTGACTTCCTCTGAGAAAGGAGTTTGAAAATGCCTATATCAAGTGCTGGTGAGGGGATTCAAAACAGTGCTAGATGATGTTCAGGACAGTGAAACTATCCTGACTGATACTACAGCGGTGGGTACATGCCATTACACTTTTGTCAAACCCATAGAATGGACAACACCAACAATGAACCCTAATACAAACTATGGGTTCTGGGCGATTATGACGTGTCAACGCACAGCTCTGGCGAGGGGTGTTGATAACGAGGAGGCTGTGCACGTGTAGGGGCAAGGAGTACATGGGAACTCTCTATACTTCTGCTCAGTTTTGCTGTGCATTGAAAACTGCTCAAAAAATAAAGTCTATTTTTTTAAATAAAGGGAAATAAGATAGTGCTGAAAACAATGCCCAGCACATAGCAACCACTCAGTAAACACCAGCTATGATGGTTCTATCATTATTGTTACCGCCCTACCACTACTAATAGTCCACTCGGGGACATATGCCTGGGCAGGTGCTACCTGGTCCTGCTACTTATAGATGGCACATGCCTTTTATGGCTGTCTCCAGGATGAGCCCACTTTGGGCCAAAGAAGCACCACCCTGGGGAGAGCTTCTCTGCGGCTCCTCATCCTTCCTATCTGCCAGTCTGCCATGCTTGCCTCCTTATATTTTTTCCTTCTTCATGCTTCGTTGTCAGGTTTGTTGAGTTGCACTCTGTACACAGCTATTTGACTAGAAAACCTAAGCCAAGGGCCTTGAATCTGGAACAAAGGTATTTTATTTGGCCAACAGAAATTTTTTTAAAAATTCAAATGGATTGCCCTTAGACTGAGCATGTCAACCCTGCTTAGCCACAAACCCCACTATTCCACACAACTTTCCTCTATGTCATTTTTTGCATTTGTGTGACCCACCTGGTTCCTGCAGGCATCTGACTTTTCTACCATTCACATAAATTCTGCATGAGTCTATCGTAATTTTCAGACTGATAACGACTTCTTGTCAAGTGTTAGGATGGGAGGGTAGACAAAGTCCATAGCCTCTGGAGATTCAGTCCAATTCAACAAACCTATATCTAGCATTTACTCTGTGCTAGGCGCAGAGGACACAGACCTGAGGTTTTCGCCTTGGGAGCCAGGCTCCAGAGATTCTGGCTAGGAAAAGAGATGAGATAGCAAGGAGAAAGGAATCTGGCACTATCTGGTACCACAGGAAAAGCCACTGGATTCACTGGGCCTTCTTTCCACTGCCCTAGAAAGCTTTCTGGAAAGGCAGCTCTCAGAATACAGCCTACCCCAAACTGGGGGAGGATCTCCACACTCATGTATCCTCATGCAGCTTGAGATGGAGAAATGCCCTCCTTCCCCAAAGCCCACAGTCTCCCCTCTGTCCTCTGGGGGACCAGAAGTCTTGACAAGGCTCAGCATCAGCCTCCTACCCCCTGCTTCCCAGTTCCAGCTGCAGTGAGAACCTTGGGGGACTAGATCACACATCAGTCTGGGATTTGTCCTACAGGTGCACCTACAGTTTCAATTTCTAAGAACCCAACATCCAGGACTACTGTGATGGATCTCCTGGAGTCACTGGCTTGGAGCAAAATCATTTAATAGACATTTGGTTGGTAAGCCTAACTGACTATTATTAAAAATGTAATAATGAATTGCAAACAAGAAAATGAAACCAATCCAAGGAAATCTCAAATAAGATCCAGCCAAAAATAGAAGAATGATCTCAGTCTCCAAGTCTACATTATCCACCAATAAACCTAGGAAAAATAACTTTCAAGGTCAGCTCTTTGGTGCAAAACAATTCTCCGTAAGAATGAAATAACAGAGCTGTAGAAGGTGAAGAGTGGGAGCAGAGAGAGAACAACATGCAGTTAGCAACCAGCAGAAACATGACTGGAAGCCACCCTCCCAGCCCAAGCCCAGCGCTGGTCACTACACTCTCTTTAATAAGACAGGCTTCTCTTGAAACAAAATACACAGTCGATCGCCCATGCTAGGTGCTCAGTAAATGTGCAGAATTTAATTGAAATGACTATTGAAGAAATGAAGTAAGTTTGCTACATGAATGATTAGTAAACACAATGAAAGCTTTCCAATTTCTAATAGACTTGAATTATGTAAACATTTCCAGTGGGAGGGAAGTGGGTTTTCGATCAGGTGGACTGGGGGTCAAAGCTGGCTTCTTCCTAAGCCCCCCTTTCCTCGTCTACAAAGTGGGATTGACAATGCCAACCCTGCAGGTCGTTACCTGTCCCAGCCATCAGTAGCTTCTCCTCGGCCTTCCACCCCCTGAGACAAAGTAAGTACTTCATAACTGTGACTTCTCTGTGATACCCTTGTAAACCGGGATTTGTCGGACTCTCCCTCTCCCTTTCAACCAGCCCACTCCTGTCCACGATCAGAACCCATCCCTCCAGGATGCTGACCCCCATCCGCAACCTGCCCACCCCACTGTTCTACTTGTACTGTCTGGTTCTCTCTTTGTGACTTGGTTTGCCATCATCTTGCCTAGCACGTCCAGGCCACGTGTGTGCATGCCCGTGTACTTCTCTGCACACACCAGTGAGGCACTCACTGCCTCCCTTTTCTCTTGCCAGCCTCAGCTTCATCCAACAGCAGGCTCTCAAAGTATACCTAAATCCCAACATAAATATTTATTGAATGAAATTGACCGATGTCTGAGCAAGGCTGGTGCCGGCAGTTTCCACCTCTCAGCCTCGGGGCCAAGTAGCCCCCAGTGGCCCGAAGGCCAGCCAAGAAAGGGGCACCACGCACTGAGACACACTAGGAGCCTTCACTGTTTACCTGTCTAGTCATTCATTTCTTCATTCATTCCACAAATAACCATGGAGCATGAGCTTTGTGCCAAGTAGCTTTCAGGAAATGCACCTGTAAACAAGACCCCTAAGACCTAGGAGATTAGTGTGTCAGGAAAGCCTCTCATAAGCATTGTAGCAGAGCTTGCCAAAACCAGGTCTCCAGAGACAGGCTGCACCCCTGGAGAGGACCCCAGCTGTCCATGACTGCCCCCACAGCCCCCCAGCAGCTTGGCCCAGGAAGTCCCAGCCAGAAGGAATGAGCTCCAGCAGCTGCAGAAGGGCAGCTGAAGCAGGGATGGACAGGTCTCACCTTTGCTGGGAAGGTGGAGGTCCCCAGCACAGCACCCCCCCAGGTGTTCATCCTGTAGCTCAAACCTTCCTGTTCTCCTTCACATTCCTTCAACAGATGCTCACTGAGAACCATGTTTGTGCCAGTCTGATGCTAGGGGCAAGAGAAGAGATGTCTTTTCTTTCACTGTTCTTAAAACCTTTTAATATAATATATGTGTGTGTTGTTGTTTTGTTTTGTATTTGCTACTATTGTCTCCCCAAGTAGATGCCATGAAGGTAGAGAGCAGGCCAGTGTGGGCTCATCATGATAGCCTCAGCACTTAGCCCAATGGCAGGCACCTAGCAGACATGCAGTAAAGATCTGTTGGGTGCATAAATGAATAAGGCAAGAGCTGTGGGCTCAAGTCTAGAGGGCATAGACATGAACAGACATTTGGCGATCAATGCCTTTCCCCGCAGTGCAGTCTTATGTCCTTCGATGCTCTCTGGGACAAGTCGGGGCATAAATAAGTACATGAATCAAGAGCCAATCAATCGTCTCTTCTCTCTCAAATCTCTTACCAAACGATGCTGCAAACCTCTCAGCAGTCACAGCGGCCACATCCAAGGTGGTCATAAGTGACTCATGGTTTGCAGAGCAAGGCGGACACACTGTCCCGTCTTGCAGGAAAGGCTACAACCCTATGAAAGCATTCTCCTATGCTATGTTGCCAAACTTCATTCACATGCCCTTCTAGAGCCTTCTGCCTCCCCATTGCACAGCCTGAAGTAGTAGAATGGATATGGCATTCCGTGTCCAAAATTCCTGTTGCTACTTTCCAACTCTCGAGTCATCTGACCTTTTTGAACATCGGTGTCCCCATCTGCAAAAGAGAAAAGACTCCTCCCATCGCAGAAGAAGTCATTTATGAAGTGGTAAAGTGCTCCGTGGCTGTGGTGGTGGCAGCACACGTGGGCTCCCTTTCATAAAGCTAAAGGGGGATGGGCAGGGGAGTGAGTCACAGCCCACCCTTCCTGCACTTCTGTCAAGATCCCAGCATGCCTGCCTTGCTCTGGTATTCCCATTCCCTCCCTCTCCCTCCTACCTCTGCCCCCTCCTGCTAAACTCCGCCCTGTCCAAGGGATGCCTACCTCCTTCCCTCTCCGCAGTAAAGAGTGGCTGGGGGGCTGGGGGGGAGATGGCGGTGGAGAATGGGTTTAGGGGAGGGGAACCCTCATGTCATACTTGATGCAGAGGTTGCCATCTGGCTATCACTGTAAGAGTTTTTCTGTTTGACCAGAACTGACATTGGCTTTATTTTATATTACACTTTATATTATTTAAAATGTGAAAACAACTGTATGGAACCCAACTGGCCAAGGTCCAGACGCTGCCCCCTTTGTAGCATCTCACCCCTTCACACAATGATGATTTCTGTCTGACCCCTGAAGGCATCTGAATTTACAGCCCTTGGATAGATTTTTTTTAAATAGTGGGCTTATGGCTGACTTGCCTTTTATTGTGCACTTCAGAAAAAGTTTTCTAAAGGAAAAACTCAATCCATCAATAAATTAAATGTTAAAATGTTTTTTAAATAGCACATAAGACAATAAACTAAAACCATCAATGATCTCACAACCTAAAGATAACCATTATTAACATGTTATTCTATAGCTTATGATATTTTACATGAATTTCTTGTATGCATACTTTTTAAAGAAAAAAAATGGCATCATACCATTACCTGGTTTTTTATTTTCTTATTCACTTAGCAATCTGTTGTGAATATCTTTCCATGTCATTGAAGGTTTCACAATATTCTTAGAGGTTTTATACGTAGTTAGGACATATGTCCAGGTGCTGTAATAGAGACCCCAAATAGTGGCTGAAACAAGAGAGTTTCTTTCCCTTTTATGTGGACAGCCAGTCTGGTATAGTGGCTATGCTCCAGGAGGTAGCAAGACTTCCCTTAATCTGCTTTCTCCACTATCGCTTGAGTGTGGCCCTTGTCTGCATGGCCCAGGAGGACCCCTCCCCACACTGGCTGTGCAGCCACCAGGGAGGCTAGAAAAGGAGAGCAGGTAACACAGCCTTCACTGGAGGCCCAGGGTCTGCAGGTTGCACTTGTTACCTCGGCTCTCATCCCATTGGCCAGAACACACCCGACTGATTGGAGACTTAGAAACAGTTCTTATCTTGACATCCATGTGCCAGATAAAATATCGCAGGTTCTATCATTGGGAATAGATATTGGGGGATAATTGTCAATTACTGCCACTATCTTACTTTGGGGACTATTGCAGAATATCCACACTCATTGTTATTTTCTCAAGATAAATTTTCAGTAGGTAAACTATTTTGATCAAAGAATAAGCATATTTAAGTTTCATAAGAGCCATTCACACTTCTTCCCATTTCAGTGAAAGGTCATACTCACTAAAATATTTTGCTTTTTGGCTTCCCTTCTGCCTTGAGTACACTTCAGGTCACCATCCTTTAAAAGGGGAACTGTCTGCACGGGTGATAAACATCAGTGAGCACAGCCCCCAACTAAAAACCGCATCCATCAGCCCCCTCTAGTCAGGGGTGGCAAAGTTGGAGGCTGGCAGGGTCTCAGGGACAGTCTGGAATATCAGGTACTCCTGGGGAGAAGCCCCAGGCCAGGGGATGGAAGTCTGAATGGAGCCCCGATCCCCCTGGACAGGCTCTTAGGTAAAGAGTCTGGTTGGAGGCATAGGTCACAGTCAGGAAACCCTAGGCAAAAGGACAGTGGGATGTGGGTTGGAATGCTGGGGAGGCAGGTCCTGGAAGAGGCACAAAGTTAGAGCTTTCTTTCCTGGGGCAAGAGATATTTACAAGGTCAAATACCAGGGAAGTCAAGACCCCAGGCCACTGGCCGATTTCTCCCCAAGACAGGTTCATGTAGCAGTGGTCTTGAGGACCTCCCCTAAACCCACTGCACAACTCTGGTGAGTCCTAGAGGGGGCTGCCACCAGCAGATGGGGCTCTCTGTTTATACCCATACTTCTTGGGTCACTGGTCAGCCCAGTAAATTCCATGAAAATCTAAATACAGATTAGACCCTGGTGCCCCCAAAGGAGACTGGGAAAGTGGAAGGAAGGAGGGTGGAGGAAAGCCAGACAGCCCCAGCTTAGGAAGCAGGGAAGGAGATGGGGAGGGTCTCTGTGTCCCCAGTTCTTCCAGCCCAGTTTTCTCAGGTTTCTGCTTTCCTTGAGAATTACCAAGCAAGTGGGGAACTTCTGAAATGGCTGCTGTCCTGAAGTCATATGGAGCCCCCCAACCCAGAATTGCCCCCCATGTCCGCCAGAGCCAACAGCGGCCACCAGGTGGCGCCAAACCGCAGAGTGGGGAGCTCATTCCTCTTGGGCAGGAAATACCCACCCGGGAGTAGCTTCCTGGCCCATCAGCAAAGCCCCTCCTGAAACCCTCCCAGCCCCAGCCTGGCCAGTCGCCTTCCCGCCCTTGTCGTTGCCCTTGTCTCTGACTGGGAAGGCTTCGGGCTCTGAGCCGCACTTCATCGATCCTCAGCTCAGTCATCTCTTCCAGACAAGATTTCCAGGGCCACCACGGCCCCAATCTGCCCAACTCTCCACCCATCTCCTGCTTTAATTTCCTTTTCTAGCCATCAACACCTTCCACAAGTTTTAATGGCATGTGCTTAGTGTCGTCTCCCTGAGAGCATGCGAGCTTAATGGCACCTCCAGCCTCTAGAACAGTACCCGGCACACACAGCATTTTGCTGACTGAAAAACCCCGGCTCGTCCCCGGGGATGGACCAGCCTCCGGCAGGTCCTGGTCCCCTGGGCCACCCCCAGGCAGGACTCTCCACCACCAGAAGTTTGTCGCCCCTGAGAAATGCACCTTCTTGCTACAAAGACAACTTCTCCTTAATTATCCTGCTAATTATAAGTCCTCACAGTGCTAGCTTTGCACGGGCACCATGGCAAACCTCATATCCTTATGAAGTCCAGGATAAACAAATCCAATATATTCTGTTTTAATTATTGCTGTTTAATGGGCCATAATGAAACTATGGCGAGGGTGCACAAAAGGAGATCATTTAGAGAAGGCGCCGGTGCAGAGCTGCTGGGGAGTGAGGGCCTTGCCGTTCAGATTTCATTTACTGTAATCCCGGCTGCCTCCCTGTGCCCAGAAACCCATCACTTATTCATCCCTCTTTGCCTTTGGCTCTGAGCCCGCCGCCCCAGCAGGATGCCGGCCCTCATGGAGAGCAATCTGGAACCCAGGGACCAAGGGGACAATGGAAGTCCCCACGGCCAGGTGCCTGGATGTGATCCCCCATAGTCACGGAGGCAGCAAGCAACTTTCAAAATAATTTCTGACCATCTGACAAACCACACACAAAAGACATCTTTTTCTATGTTCTCTCTCTCTCTCTCTTTTAATCATTTTGTGGGGTTAGTTTACCATATCCATATTGCTTATTCTGTATTGTATTTTTTTGAGATTCTTTTTATAGAGGGGTTTTCTCATTTGTGCCTGTTTTTCTGATGGAGGGTTCATAATTTCTACTGGAGGATTAATAATTTGTAAGAACTCAAGATGCAATTAAGATTTTACTCTTCTGTTTGACATCCACTTGCAAACATTTTTCTTGGTTTATCATGAGCCAGTGGTGGGTGGTGTGTCCACTCACAGTCCCAACCAACCGCTCTGTGAGAGAATTAAGGGGAAAGGAAACATCCAGAAAAAGGACACCCAGGAGCCCTGGAAGCACCCTGCATGATGGCTTGCGCTTGCTGTGTGTGCTCACAGAAAAGACTTCTCTGCACCCTGTGGCCCGTCAGCAAATGCAAGAGTGCGGCCGCATTTCAGCTCTTGCTGTCCCACAGGGCAGTGTTTGAGGGTGAGATCTGGGAGGCATCAGCTGCAGAGGAAGTGGTGAACTTTGGAAACAGCCGAGGCCTCAGGAGACACTGGGCTCTAGAGAGCCACCCCGGCCCTGGAGCTGGAGTCCTACGAGCAAGGGCAGGCCCCTTCACACAGGGTTTCCAGGGGAAGCCCTCTGGCCTGGTCCAGAGCACACAAAACCTTGAAGGGGCACAGAAGCAAGTCAGGGACTTGTTTGGCTCCTAACTATGGCCAGGGGATTATTTGAAGACAGTGGGTATTGTGCGTGCCGCCATCTAACCAATCACTAATCTGGACCAGGCCAGAGGGGCCTAGACATGCTCAGACGTGTTCAGCTGTCTGGGCCCATGTGATGAAGCAGCAGCAGGCTCCGGAGCTCTGCTAAGGAGTCTGTGCCTGTTGTGCTCTGCAAATGGCCAGTGTTCCCAAAGACTCCCTTCTGAGCAGCTGGGCTTTCACGGCAAGATCATGAAGCTTCCGTCTGGGGTGGAGGCTCAGGGATACTTGTGGTTGGCCCCAGACTCACAGAAGGCGGGACAGGAGGGTAAAAGCACAGGACTGTGTAGAGACTGAGCTGGGCCAGGGTGAGGCACCACCAGTGGCCCCCGGCCCCATCACGATGGACTGGCAAGAAAGCAGCCAGGGCTGGAACCCTGGCTCTGCAGCTTGGAAGCTGGGCCCTGCAGGCAGGACTTCATGGGGTGGGGTAGGCAGGTGACTGGGAGAGTGGGGAGGGACCAAGCCCGGGGAGGGGGGCGGTCAGAGGAAGACTCTGAGCACTCCTTCCACAGCACCCACTCCCTTCTTACCTTTGAGAGCTCCTCTTCATCCCTCTAGACCTGTAGTCTTCAAGTGGGGCAACTTTACTCCCAGGGGCCATTTGGAAACATCTGGAGATGTTTCTGGTTGTCACAAACTGTTGGGGTGAGGGTTTGCTATTGGCATCTAGTGAGACAGGCCAGAGATACTGTTAAACTTCCTGCGATGCAGAGGGCTCCCACACACATAACCAAGAATCATCCATCTGACCCCAAATGTCAACAGTACTGTACCCGAGAAACCCTGGTCCAGATCCAGTTGCTCATCCATCCATCCGTTCATCCAGCACATAGTCACTGAGTGCCAAGAGGGACCAGCCTTAATGGCCCCTCTGCGGACACTCCTCCCTTCCCCCAGGCACACGTAGGTCCCGTCTCTTTCTCCTCTCCACCCCATGATCTCCCCCGTGTCTTCATTATGTAGCAGCAAGTCCCAAACACCAGCTCTGGACCAGGCTTGGTCCTACAGAAGAGGGTCCAGTGAAAGCTTCTCCTAGATGATCCTAGCCTGGCCCGGCACCATCTTCTCTGCCACCCCTTGAGTGAATAGTATTTATTTCGTCTCCCTCACTAGAGTGTCTTTTTACTTTTTATTTTCTTACTGTGCATTTACTACTCCACTAACTCTGAGAGACGTGGCATTTCCCACTCTTTATGGATAAGGAGTCTGCCATTCAGAAAACTTGGATGTCTCTCTTAAAGTCACACAGCCAGGCAGCCAGGGGCAGAGCCAGGTCAAACACAGGACTTTGACCACATTCTCAGTGTGCAAAGGACTGGAAGCCGACAGTCTTCATCTGTAAGTCTGCAGAACACTGAGAAATAATCCTTGAATGGGATCTTAAGTTGATCTGGGAACCCCAAGTTGTGAGAGGCCTCAGGGGTCACCAGAACCTCATTTGTACCAGGCAGGAGCCCATGACAGGCATGTAAGCAAGGCCTAGAGATGTCCCTGTTTCCCTGGCCCTCCCTGCTTCCCCCTGCCAAGACACACATCTCCCCAGGTCAGTGTTCCATGCTGCCCAAGTCAGAGAGCACATCTGCTTTGTTTTAAAAATAGTTATTTTTTTCTCTTGTTAATATCTTCATTGTAGAAAAGTTAGAAAACAGAACTGAGAAGAAAACAAAAAGTGCACAAGATCTCACGAACCAATTTTGTAACCAATTTTTGTAAAGTTTTATAACCAATTTTTTTCATCCAATGATGTGAACATCTTGCCATGAACATCATCTTCAATGTCTTCTCCATAACTTAGAAAAGTGGATGGAATATGGATGGATGGAGGAAGGAAGGAAGGAAGGAAGGAAGGAAGGAAGGAAGGAAGGAAGGAAAGGGAGGGAGGTGGAGGAAGGGAGGAAGGAAGGAAGGAAGGAAGGAAGGAAGAAGGAAGGAAGGAAGGAAGGAAGGAAGGAAGGAAGGAAGGAAGGAAGGAAGGAAGGAAGGAAGGAAGGAAGGAAGGAAAGTCATCCTTTCACCAGTTAGTTCCCTATAGATGGACATTTAGTTCACATCTATTTTCAAATAAATGGTTTCTCCTTGACAACATACTAAAGAATTTGCTGGCAGGAGTTTTTCTTTCTTGTTTGCTTCACTTTTATCTAAGCAACACTATGCATCTACAGTGGCCCACAGAGGAAGACTTCCTTCTCTTTCCACTACCTGGTTGACAGTGGTAGCTTACTAACAAGGCAGAGTTCTTGTTCTGATTTCACTAGACCTCTGGAGATCTCACCTGGGATTCAGGTGAGTATATCAAGGAGAAGAGTGAGGATCAGAGACAGCTTCTTCTTTACTGCTCTGTCTCAGCGGCACGGGAAGGCAGGTGCCCCTGGCTCATTGGCAATGCAAAGTCTCAGCTGTGCCAGGGACCTACTTCCCTAAGCTTCATAAACACCACTGCTGACCCACCTTCTAAGGCTGACTGCCCCCACCACCCACCATCCAGCCAGCTGGGAGAGGGGAAGGCCCCAAGCTAAGACTCAGGACCCAAGCAGTGGGGGAGAGGAGGAAGGCAAGGAAGACATGAAACTCTTCCTCCTGCTTCCTCCAGACATGGCCTTGTGAGAAGAATGACTACAGAAGCTTCCAGCTCATTTATTATTGATTCAGTACTATCAAGGGCTGACTCTGTGCCCAGCCTGTGTGGTCCACAGGGACTCAGCAGTGAATGACCCTGCAGGAGAGGATGACACAAGCAATAACAGCCCCACAGAATGGACCCAGCCACACTTTCCTCCCCAGCCAGTGCCATTCCCAAGTCCTCGGCTCATCCTGTGAGGTCAATCAAGATTCAGCATCACTTTGCAGATGGATAAACCAAGGCTTAGGGAGCATCTGTGCCCCATCGGTCACAAAGGAAGTTCAATGCATCCTTACACAAGATCTGATGCTCTGGGCTTCCAAGTGGATTTTTTCTTCCCATACCCGCTTCCTGCTCCCTCTACTCAATGGAGCCGAGTTTGTGCCAGGGCGAGGCCCCAGGAAGAACTGCCACCCACCCCTGCCTTACCGGCAACCCCAGCCCTCCACGCACGTGTCTGCATACTGCCACAGCGCAACTGTCTTCTGCTCCTTGACGTAGAGGAAGCTGACAGCATTGAACTTGCTGGAGACACAGGAGGGGCTGGAGATGTAGGGGTTCCCCTTATAGTGGGAGGGGAAGGACATGAAGGAGGTGTGATGAGAATCATTGATCCTGTGGCCCAGTGGACAGACACTTGGAGTCTTGTAGGGTTGGCCTGGTAGCTGGGGGCAGGAGGACCCAGCCCCTACTCGCTGATATCCTGGAAGTCCACAGGGAGGAGGTGCTTCTGGCAAGCCACAGGCCCCTTTGAGCTGCCTCTCACAGTCCACAGCCACCGGGGCAGCCGCTGGTGACACGAGGAGGTGGCTCCCGCTGGGCAGCTGCAGAGCAGTGGAGGCGTGCGCACCCAGCGGTGGCCGGAGCCTCACCTCCCTGCGCCCACCCCTCAGCCTCCCCCTCTGTTCTCCAGGGCATGGTACATACAGGTAAGGCTTTACCTGTGACCAAGCACTCTTACTGCCTCCCAGGTGCTGGCCCACGTCTTGCCTGCTGGGCAGTTGTGAGCAACAGTCAAGTGTCAGACGTGATCCCTGGGTTTTACCCACATGCTGGGGTCCAGATGGGTAGGAGTTAAATAGGATCTTCCTACAGCCACACCTCCTGGGTTCAAACTCTGGCTCTGGCTCTTGCTAGCTGAGTGGTGTTTTGTGCCTCAGTTTCCCCCACTATACAATCGCAATAATAATAGCATAGACCTCATAGTCCTGCTGGGAACATTAAACTCATTTGACTTGGTATGGGTGGGCTTAATTAAATAACTCATTCAACCCTACAAGACTCCAACCTGACCCCAGTTTATGCAAAAGGAAATGAAGTTTAGAGCGGGTGAGTGGATGAACCACGTCATCAGGAGGTAAATGGCAGAGTTAGAATCTGAACCCAGGGGGTGAAACTTCAGAGCCCACGTTCTTAACTGCTGCATCCTACAAATGGCTGCCTGGTGCCTCTGTTTCAGAGTGTAGAATGCACACAGCACCACCTCTTGGCAGAGTTTTCATGCCAGCGTGACCCAAGAGGGGATCTTGAAGGGCCTTGTTAATGCACGGTGCCGTCCACAGAGTGCGGCCGGACAGCATGGCGGAGCCCCCTGCCGCTGATGCCAGGCCTCCTTCCTGGCCCCCCAAGGCCCCTTCCTGTCTGATGCCCCGCTGCCTGTCAGAGGGGCCCCGGGACGCCCAGGATACTGACAACAGAACTCTCGCTTACCCAGGCTGAGCGTGGGTCGTCCTCCCCAGCTGGCAGGGGCAGGGGCAGGCAGTCTCCCCCAAGGAGCTTCTTGCTTCTCCTGTTGGTGTACACAACCTGCAGAAAGTCCCCATTCCCTTTCCTGTCCCTCCTGGTCAATCTTGCCGTTGCTGCCCCCACGACTCGCCCACATTCTTTGTGGCCGGGACCAGAGAGCTCCTGACCTAGGCTTTCCTCTGGATCCGGCCGGTCACCAGGGGACAACGTCCAGGTGCCAGGGGCCAAACAGGTAGGGAGAGGTTAAACAGGCTGGTCCTTCCGCCACACCGCCGGGGTCCAAACTCTGACTCTGGCCCTTATTAGCAGAATGATTTTTTTTTTTTTAATGATTAACATTTACTGGGAACTTACTACGTGCCAGACACTTGATATTTTATGTGCATTATCTGAAACCAATCTTCCCAATAGCCTCAGAAGTAAGAACTATATTTATCCCCATTTTATATATAAAGAATCTGAGACTTACAAGGTATGTAGAGACAAGTAAAAAGTCCATAATATGTACCAATTCCCCTTAAGGCAAACCGAGAGGGCAAGTCATGGTTTTCTGCTTAAACAGACCCAAGCCAGGGTGTGTTTTTAATGGAAAGACAACCCCAATAAACATTTTATCTTTGAATATGAGCAATGGAAGAGACCTTAAATTTCATGCAGTGCCACATCCAACATCCCAAATTAGGAAAGCAGAGATCAGCATCCCTGGTCACCATTATAGACTTGAATTACTACAGCACCAAGGAGACCTGCCTCACTCAGTAGCCTTTTGTGCCTCAGTTTCTCCCTCTGTACAATAGTAAGCGTTAAAGCTCATGAGATACTGAGAGCATTAACTCATATGACTTGGTATAAATGAGCTGCTTTTCTTAGCCTAACCCAACTTTCCCACGAGCAGGGCATTCTCAATATTCAGTGTTTTGGGGGTTATACTTTAAAGTGCCCCTTGGTGTTCAAAACCAAGTCCATGACTATATGGTCTGGGGCTTTCCTAACTTCACTGACTCATATCCCACCTGTACAAGGTGGTACAACAAATCCAGGGCTTACTATCAACTTCTTTTTTTTTTTTTGTCTATAAATTGCTTTATATTGGTAACCCCAAATTTATTTTAAATGAACAATTTAAAACACTGTCGTAAACCCATTATCTTTCTGTTCATGAGGACAGAATAAAAACAATACTCCAATAGCAATGAGCACAGATAGTACTTGGTTTCTAAATAACATTCCCAACTAAAACAGGAGCCAGATTGCAAACGCCTATGTAAGTTTGAAGTTATTTCGGAATAAAAAGTAAAAAATAAAAGAGAGAAAGAGAGGGGCACCTGAGTGGTTCAGTCAATTAAGCATCTGACTCTTGATTTCAGCTCAGGTCATGATCTCAGTGTCATGAGATCGAACCTCGCATCAGCCCTGCTCATGCTCATGCGCGCGCGAGAGAGAGAGAGAGAGAAAGAGAGAGAGAGAGAGAGGAGCAGAACTCCTCAGAGAAATGGTTGATTCCAGCTCAGGCAGGGAAAGTACACTATAAGCCTGAACCATCTCACTATGGCAGGAGGTAAGGAATTGACCAAAAATGATGGGAACATGTCAAAAGGCCACAGGAGCTCACTTAAAGCAGATCCTGGCCAAGACTGGGAATATCTGAGCATCAAACTAAATGAGGATACTAATGGATTACAATCTACTGAACAAAATAAAATTCTAGGAGTCCGTTCTGCTGAAAATAAATACCTAAGCAGTGACAGCTCTTCTTTCCAGTAAATGCCAATAATAAATGTAGAGGGAAGGGCAGAGTTAGAACATCTTCTGGCAAGCATCAGAGTAATCACAGACTCAAGCAAACACATCAATGAAGGTTAAAAATATGGGGCAAAAGTTTGATGACAAACAGCTGCATAATATCAAAGAATTTCCTCACAAATTACTTAGCCTAAAGGGGGAAAGAAAGAGTAATGCAGAGTGGAGGAGCCCACCATCCCACGGCAGTCAAGGTCAGCACAACCACACGGGGCCAGAGGCTCCTTGTGCCCCTAACCGTGAGCAAACACCCCACAGGCTCCAACGGAGAGAAGCCCTCCAGAGTTTGGGCTGGGGAGATCATGACGGCAGAGGGAAAACGGGACTTCCCAGTTGAAGGGAATTAAAAGGCCGGTGGACCCAAGGCAGTGCGGGGTCCTGAACAGGTGGGCAGGGGGAGCTGCAGGGGACAGTGTGGGTCAGCTGATGAGATTTGAAGATGGACTTTCTATCAGGTGACAGTAGTATATCAATGGGAAATTTCTTGACCTTGACAAGTATACTTCAGATAACTGAGAGATTTTCCTTTTTCTTGGGAAGAACACACGGACATATTTAGGGGCAAAGTGGCATGAGTCTGCAACTTACTCTCAAATGTTCAGGAGCAAAAGTGTGTGTGTGCGTGCGTGTGTGTGTGTGTGTGTGTGTGTGTGTGTGTGTGCATGCGCGCGCACGCGCATAAGCAAATGGGACAAAAATATAAACAGTTGGTGAATCTGGGTCAAAGGCACATGGGAGTTTTCTGCCATTCTCATAACTTTTCAGTTAGTTGGAAATCATTTCAAAATAGAAGTATTTTTAAATTAAGGGTATTTGTGTACTGACCCAGATTCTCTGCTTTGGGCATCCTTGAAAGAGTGAAAAGAGGCTGCACATCACGAGGTCCCCGGTTCAGATCCGGGTCCCCCCTCCAAAAAAAAAAAAAGTGAAGGAGGGTGTGGCCGACAGGCACCCTGTGGCCCAGCACCCGCATTCGGCGTCCAGGGACCCCCAAGCCTGACCGCACCACCTGGGCGCTGGAGCCAGAGAAGCTGGGCTTCAGGGTGGAGAGGGCTGGGGGAGGCGCATCTGAGATGATGCGTACAGAAGAGTGGGAGTGTAGCGCTCAACAGTGCTGCCTCCTTTGCCCCCAAACCCCTCCAGCCCAGAGAGTGGAGGCCCTGTCCCCTTCCTGTCCAGGGGACATCAAGCACCAGTCGAGGTCAGAGGCAAGTCCCAGGCTGAAAGGAGGCTCCCTCGCTCCCACTCTGGGGTGGATCTCAGGCCCTCGTGGTCTTACACGTGAGAACATGACATCCCGCTGTGAGCAGTGCTCACATTCCTAAAAGAGAAGGAGGAAAGTTGCCCTGGGCACCATTAAGAAATAAGACCCAGATGCCAAGAAACGCCACAGCACTGACCACCAGGAAACTGGCTGCCTCCTTTCTGGGGAAGTTGAAGGGCCACTGACCTGGGAATCCTTCCAAGAAACTAATCCAGAACGAGAGGGGAGAAAAAAACCTTTGTGCCTGGAAATGTCCATCAGTATTACTTGTAACAGGAGAAAATGGGGAAGTAATGTTAATTATGACTCATCTGCATGATACAACATTATGTGACCAAGAGAATTCTTAACATGGGAAAATAATTTAGTGAAGACATCAAATGAAAAATATATTTATAACATAACAATAAAAAAATTAAAAATATATATATATTTATAAAATATAATCTATCATCAAAGAAAAGTCACGAGAGAAAAAGACTGGATGTGAATACATCTAGAAATTAGTGATAGCTGCCCATGAGAAGTATGATTATGGATACTGTTACTAGTTCTTCTTTACACATCACATAACTTCCAAAGTTCTTCCAGGGAGCAAATGTCTTCTTGTTACCTATGGAATAAAGTCCAGTCCGTTCTTCTCATTCCAGGCCTTCTACGATTACTCACGTTTCCACACAGCCTTCCCTGCCCCCCTTCTATAATACCTTCCCTTTTCTGGCTAGCAGCACCTATGCATTTCTCAGAGCCCAGACAGCAGGAACCTCCGCAGGGACGCTCTCTGAGAGAAGGCTGGAGACTGCATGAGTACAGCGCCAGCTTCGCCACCAGCTCCCTTGGCATCCCTGCTGCAATCCATCCACCTGTTGCTTGAGACTCTTACCAGGGCGTTGCTTTGTCCAGCCTCTTGATAGTTTACCGAGAGCCCGTCTCCCCTAGGAGTAGGGTCTCTGAGAACGGTCTTTACCCTTAGAGAATGGATTAATGGTACATACAGTTGACACCCAATAAACATGACCAAATGAGAGGAAGGAAGAGAGAGGGGGGTATAAGGAAGGAAATGAAAGGTGCATTTAGGGGTTTGCTAAATTCACATCAGAAACACAGAGTGTCCACCCTGTGCCACCTCGATTCCTGCTGCTGAGGATGTCCACCCTGTCTCCTTCAGGAGACCCTCCATGGCTTCTTTCACTCCAAAATCTCCCCAGAGGCCTCCCAGTCAACCTGAGAGTGAAGGCATTCCCTAAGATGGGCTTGGGACCAGAAACCTCAGTCCCAACCTGCCTCTGGGCCCACCGGCTGTGGGCAATCTGAGAGCTCGGGGAAATGTATTCGGACAGGCCAAGGCTGGTCATCCCCTTCCCAGGCATGCTCTCTCAGGCTCAACTGGGACCAGTGCAGAGAAGGAAGCAGTCTCCCAGCCTTTCACTGGTAGGTATCTCCCCCAAAGACCCTGCTCACCCTGTGATAATTGCTCTACTCAGCTTGCTCCTCTCATGGCTGTTCCCAGAGCACACTCTTTTATAAGGAAACCCTCACAGATCCCCTCACCCAGCCTTAATGTGCCACACAAGGGGGACCCTTGAAGTCAGCCTGGGCCCCTTCCTCTCCATCCTATCCCTCACCCAACTATCTCACCACAAGCTCCAGAGGAAGGGAAACACACTCAGCCTCTCAGCTCTTCCCAAGAGCCCAGCGCAGGCCCTACTCACTGCAGGTGGAAAGGGCCTGTTGATGAGAAAACCAAGCAACCATTGGAGTACCTTAAATTCCGTCTTCTGGGGCTTCCCTTGGCTTCTCCATGCACCGTCAGCCCTCATTTGGGAATATAACCAAACCAGCAAGGCCTGGGCCCTGGGTTTCCCTTACAACCCTCACCACTAGCCCAGCCAAAGTCATGAGACCCAACCCGGGTGCCACAGGAAGTGGGACTGCAGACACCCCATCCTTTCTCCATCCTCCTAGCATATTCAGCTCACTTTGAGCTCACATCCGAGGACATGTGACTTGGATCTGAAGCTGTGTTGGGGCCACTCACTCGAGGGAGTCCATGTGTATATTGGAGGAGATGAAAGCTCCTCAGAGCAATGGGGCTCTTTTGTCTTCCTTTTATTTTTTTAACAAAGCAATATATGCATATGTTTTAAAAGTCGAATGCTATTCTAAAGCTGGTCATTAACCAAATGTACCTTATGCCTTGATTGGGGTGGAACTACACAAGTATACACATTGTCCTCAAATGTTGGCTCCCTCCCTGCTGTTCTTATTGCATGAAGAGGCATCAAAAGTGAAAGCTCCATGTGCAAGAACAGAGCTGGCAGCTTGATGACCTTCCTGGGGGGCCCCCACTGTTTGGAGTCCCCTCCATCCTGAAGGACCTGAAGAGTGAAGCCTTTTCTCTTGGTCATTCAGTTTTTCCAGAAGAATCTGCAAATTTCTTACCTAGGGGATGAAGTCTGGGCACTAGGATTCAAGGCCCAGGATGGAGAGAGTGGCTTGGCTCTCACCATCTCTGCAGACATCCACTTGATTTCTACCTTGCTGACATCTCTGTACCCCTACTCTCTGCTGTGCCTGGTGCCCAAAGCCCACAGCTCCCCTAATTCATTTCTGCAGAGGGTCCACATTCCTGCACTGTCTGGGTAGCAGAAGGGATCTGGCATTTCCAGACTTGGAGGAGATTCTGCTGCATTCAGCCTCCAGCGGGCCCTTGGGCTTCTAATTCTGAGGCTTTCTGGCCTTCCTCAGCATATTGTCTTCCTCCCCCTTCAGCTTTATTCTGCTAGATTACTTACCCTCCTTCATCTGCACTGTCTTTTGAAAATATTTTTGGTATTCTCATCCACTCTTTCCTCTTCTGTTCTCATGCCCTTGTGGGTCTACACCATGGTTCAGGAAGGAAGGGAGGGAGATTAGCTGTGATCTCAGCCACACTTTTTAACTAGAGGTCTCTGGTCCATTTTCTAAGTTGTTATATTGCTTTGAAGAATGTTTCTTAACTTCTCTGGACATGAGAAGTGGGCATAACCACCTTTGAAAGCCAAGAATGACGACTTTCAAGCATCTTTAAGATCTCAAATTGCTTGATGACCCAAGTTCCTGGGTGTGTGGTATAGGCAGGATTCAGCTCTGTCTTTGGAACAGCAACTGCTTACTCGTCGTAGAAGAAGGTACAGGAAATGACAGCATGGTGTGAAGTTGCTGCACTAATGTTTGATGCTGCTGCTGAAAGGAGGCTCTAAAAAGAGGGAAAGAAAGCCTGCCCACTCTGCCCCAACACCAGGCGAGTCGCTTACCTCCTGTAGCCTCAGCTGCTTCATCCTTCTGTTAAGAAGTAAACCTACATGCAGGCCGTAAAGACCAAGAGAGTGAAGGGACATCAGTGATGAATGGAGAATGGTGAGTGGAGGTGGATGACAGATGGTGAATGGAAGGGAATGAAGGTAAATGGAGGTAGATGGTGTGGATGGGAAATGGAGGTAAGTAAAAGTGAGTGGAGGTGGATGGTGGTGGATGGTAAGTGGAGGTGAATGGTGGATGGTGAATGGAAGTGGATTGTGGATGCTGAATGGAGGTAAATGGTGGGTGGTGAATGGAGGTGGGTGGTGGTAGATGGTGAATGGAGGTGAATAAAAGTGAGTGGAGGTGGATGATGAATGGAGAAGAGAGGTGAGTGGTAGATGATGAATGGAGTCTGGGAAGTTCTTTCCCATCTCTGAGCAAAGGAAAGACTTTTCACATTCTTGTAATTTTCATATCCACCTTTGAAGGATTTTTGCTCCAATCCATTTGAAAGAGTAGGGATTTGGGAATGGTTCTCAGAGGGCCTGGTATGAAGGAGCAGAAAGAAGACAATATCCCACTCCTGGAAGATAAGTTCCAAAATAACAAATCCCCAGAACTTTGCTCTGACCCCTAATTTAGGTCCTAAGGACATATCTGGTTGTTATCCTACAGAATATATAGAGAGTAGGTGGCTCCCAAAGTGAGGTCCTCAGAAGCCTCAGCATCACCCACGATTTTGTTAGAGAAGCTATTCTAGACCCCACCCTAAATCTACTGACTCTGGAACTCTGGGGGTAGGGCCCAGCACTCTTGATTTAAGGAACCCTCCAGGACACAGTGATGCCCACCCAAGGTTCAGAACCACTGATCTCAAACATGCACATGAATCATAGAGATCTTGTCAAAATGCATGTTCTGAGGCCTGAGGTCCTACACTTTTCACACTCTCGCAGGTGATGCCCATGCTGCTGGCCTAAAGACTTCATTCTGACTGAGTGTACATTTCACATCACCATTGATTTAATATTGAAAACGATTCATACCTGTATTTGGAATATTTCTATTGCTGGCTAGAGACAATTACCCCTATGCTTTAACCTCCCAAAAAGAGACAGGAGAAAACTCATTGTGCCCACTCAAGCCCAAGCGCCGGAACTGAGACCATGGCACAGAGCTAGGATTTGCAGCAGTGTGGGGGCTACCATGAAAGGGGAACAAGGAAAATTCTGCCCAGCAGCGAAAATGAGGTCAGAGTAGCTGGTATGTGCACAGGGCTCTGAAGTGCGGAGCAGGCCGGGGAAGAGGGAGGATTGTCCCAAGGGAAAGTGAAAACCTAAGCTTACATCACACATAGGCTTGTAGTCCCCATGTACACAATCAGGGAAACATGGAAATCCCTAAACTGCAAAAAATAATATGAGAATTGGTTATGATTGGGTGAGACCTCAGGCATCCTAGAGGAAACAAAAGCAAAACCAATCCTTAGGAATAATTTCCTAGCCCAAAGATTCCCACATTCAAAACAAACAAATGAAACCCCTGCTATGCAGAAGGTCCCAATTTAAAAATTCCAAACTATACAGGAAATAAGACAAGATGAGTAAAAATTAGCAGGAATGTGAAACAAGAGGATTGGCTTCTCCTACCCCCACCAAACTTGAGTGAGCAAAACATGAAAAAGTTTATAAGGAAAAAAAAGTTTATAAGGTAAGACTATTTTAAATAATTAAAGAGATTAGAAATCCTGTAAAAGGGGCGCCTGGGTGGCTCAGTCAGTTAAGCGTCTGCCTTCAGCTCAGGTCATGGGTCCTGGGAACAAGCCCCACAGGGGGAGCCTGCTTCTCTCTCCTCCCTTCTTGTGCTCTCTGTCTCTCTCTGTCTCTGTCTCTCTCTCTCAAATAAATAAATAAAAACCCTTAAAAAGGAAATCCTGTAAGAACAAGGAACTGTGAAAAGATTAGCTAAGAAAAACAAAACAAAACATTTAAAGATGTAAGTCACTGAAATTAAAAACCCAATAGGTTAAAGAGTAAGTTAAATGCCTCTGAGGAGAGAATGAGTGAGGGGGTGGGGGAGGGTCTGAGGAAATCACCCAGCATGCATCACAGTGAAAGAAACAGAAGGAACTCTCTGAGGAGTTCAAGAGCTACAGACTAGGATGGGATGCGCCGACACACCCGGTAGGCATTCTGGAAGAAAGAGGGAGGGGAGGCCATTTTTGAGAGGTTCATCATTTTTAAGAAATTATAAAAAATATGAATCCTCAGATTGAGGAAGAAGTAGTCCCGAGCAGGAAAAATAAAAAATGAACCCATGGCTATACCTCACTAAAAATCATTAGAAAAGCAAAGACAAAAAGCAAATCTAGAGAGCAACAAGAGAGAAGAGGTCAATAACCTTATAAGGCAATGACCATCTGACTGATGGCAGGTGTCTAAAGAGCAATAGAAGAAGCCAAAAGACAAGAGAAGGACATCTTCAATACATTGAAAACGCATACCTGATAAACGAGCATTCCATACCCTCCTGAAGAATCATCCCAGAGGTGAGATGGAGTAATGTTCATTCAAGTAGAGGGTGCCATTTACACTCATTCGCTCGCTCACCCACTGAGAGGACTATTTAGGAATGTACTTCCAAAGCAAAGAAACTGCACCTAGAAGTAAGGAGAGAGATGTTCCCAGCAATAACGAACAAAGAAATGAGGGAACTCTAGGCACATCTAAGGGAGCACAAACTGTACAGAACAACACTATATCAATAGATATCACTGGAAGCAAGACAGACCTAAAAGCAAGACAACATGCATGCAGGTTGGTGGAAACAATACAATAACAGTGCAAGGGTCCTGGGGTGCCTGGGTGGCTCAGTCGTTAAGCATCTGCCTTTGACTCAGGTCATGATCCCAGGGTCCTGGGATCGAGCCCCGCATTGGGCTCCCTGCTCAACGGGAAGCCTGCTTCTCCCTCTCCCGCTCCCCCGGCTTGTGTTCCCTCTCTTGCTGTGTCTCTCTTTGTCAAATAAATAAAAATAAAAACTTTAAAAAAAAACAGTGCAAGGGTCCTGTGGTTCTTTCATTTTTCAGAAAAAGGATAAAAATGTTGATTTTTAAAAATGCATATTCAACTTTTTAACAACAACAAAAAAAAGTTAAAGGGAAAAAAACAATTCACAGAAGATGGGACAAAAATGAAGTTGAGGATTGAAATTAAGCATGATAAAAAATACCCAAAAAAGATAGAAGTAAATACAGATTTATTAGTAATCTCATTTATAAACTGATTATATTTTCCCATTGAAATACAACAATCTCAGATGGGATTTTTTTAATCCAGCCATATGCTATTTTATGAGATGCAGTAAACACTATGACAGACACAAAAACAGATGAATGTAAAAAGATGAGAAGGCAAATATTAATCAAAAGAGCAATTGAAGCTCTACTTACATTGGACAAAATAGACATTATGACAAAAAGCATTATTAGAGTCAATAAGATCATACATGAAAGATAATGGAAACAATTCACCATAAAGATATAAAAAATCCAAATTTGTATGTTTTAACAACACAGTCAGAAAACAGATAAAGCAAAAATCAATAGACTTATAAAAAGAAAATTTAAAAATCCACATCATAATAGAAAATTTTATAAAACCTTACAAAGTAATTGATAAAGTAGAGAAAGAATAGGTTAGTAAGGACACAGAACATTTAAACAACACAGTTTACAGGTTTGGCCCAACAAACATTTACAGTACACCTAATAATCAGCATCATCTGGCCAGTTTCTGGACAACAAAACTGGCTTCAACAAATATAAAAAATCAATACCCCATGGACCATTTTCTCCGACCATAGTAAAATAACATTAGAAATCAATAAAAGAAAGAGAGTCAACCTTGCAAATGTATTTGAAAATTCAACACTTGATTGGGGCGCCTGGGTGGCTCAGTCGGTTAAGCATCTGCCTTCAGCTCAGGTCGTGCTCCCGGGGTCCTGGGATCGAGTCCCGCATCGGGCTCTCTGCTCAGCGGGGAGCCTGCTTCTCCCTCTCCCTCTGCTCCTCCCCCTCCCTCTCCTGCTCATGTTCTGTCTCTCTCTCAAATAAATAAATGAAATCTTAAAAAGAAAGAAAGAAAGTTCAACACTAGAAACCGTTTATGAGGTGAAGAAGAAATCGTATTGGAAATTAGAAATTATAACCAAATAATGATGACTACATAAGCTTAGAAACTATAGGATGCACCGAAGAAGCATTTAAAGGGAAATTTATAGCTTTAAATGCCTGTATTAAAATACAAGGAAGAGGGACACCTCGGTGGCTCAGTCGTTAAGTATCTGCCTTCTGCTCAGGTCATGGTCTCAGGATCCTGGGATCGAGCCCCACGTCGGGCTCCTTGCTTGGCGGGGAAGCTACTTCTCCCTCTCCCTGTGCCTGCCACTCCTCCCTGCTTGTGATCTCTCTCTCTCTCTCTCATTCTCTGACAAATAAATAAAATCTTTAAAAAAATAAAATAAAATAAAATAAAATATAAGGAAGATGGAAGAATCATGAAACAAGAGCCCAGTTCAAGACATTATTAAAAGTATAATAGGCTAAAACTCCAATACCATAGAGGGAAAAAAATGATTTTTAAAAAAAATGTTCATTTGGGGAAATAAATGAAATTGAACCTCTACCT
This sequence comes from Eumetopias jubatus, assembly GCF_037043125.1. Lineage (NCBI taxonomy): Eukaryota > Metazoa > Chordata > Mammalia > Carnivora > Otariidae > Eumetopias > Eumetopias jubatus. The sequence continues at coordinate 41,300,358 of NW_028274823.1, read as the reverse complement.
CACACTGTGCATAAAAATGAATTCCAGGTGGATTAAGGACTTAAATGGTGAAGTGAAATTTTTAGTAGAAAATAGAAGTAAACATCTTTCTGAATTTCTGAAAAGATTTTTTAAACAGGAGACAGCAAACACTGGCATTAAAATTTTGATAAATTTGACTGTATCAAACTAAGAATTTGTGTTTAATAAACACCTTAAAGAAAGAGCGAAGACAAGTTATAGACTGGGACAGCATATTTGCAACATGTATAACCTACACCAGGTGAGAATCACGGATATGAAGAACCCCTACAAATCAATGATAAGGACAAACAACCCAACAAAAATGAACAGGAGAAAGAAATGAAGAAGAAAACACATATTAGGAAATGTTCAATATCATTTGTGAATCAATGAGCAAGGGAAAATCAAATTAAGATTAGGAGGAGAATGGTGCCTGGCTGGCTCAGTCCGAAGAGCATATGACTCTTGATCTCAGGGTTGTGAGTTGGAGCCCCACATGGGGTGTTGAGATTATTTAATAAAACTTAAACAAAAAGGTTAGGGGGAGATTTTATATTCATTTGATTCACAAAAGCTATAGGTCAATAGCATCAGCTGTTGAAAAGGATATGAATCAACAGGATTTCTTATACTTGGCTTGAAAGGGTGATTTTTGGAACAACTGGTATAATTGCATTCCTGGTTATGTGCAGTAAAATATGTCCCAGAGATGGTCTTACTCATGGAATACCAGGGACCATGTATCAGAATGTTGACAGCCACTGTATTTATAATACAAAAACATGGAAATAACCAAATGCCTTTCAATAAGTGAATAGATAACTTACAGAATCTTCACCAAATGGCATATCACACAATGGTGAAAACTGAAGTACAGCTTACATGCACCAACGTGGATGAGACACAGCAGCACAATAGTGACTTTAAAGAACAAGTCCCAGGGATGTCTGGGTGGCTCAGTCAGTCAGGCATCCGACTCTTGATTTTGGATCAGGTCATGATCTCAGGGTCATGAGATTGAGCCCTGTGTTGGACTCCGCGCTGAGCATGCAACCTACTCAAGATTCTCTCTCTCTTCCTCTCCCTCTCCCCCTTCCCCTGACCCCCACCACTTGCCCACATACTCTCTCAAAAAAAAATAAAATTCCCGAATATCATGTACTACAAAATGCCCTTTTTATTACATTAAGAGTACCTAAAATTAAACAATTACTTTCGGAAATACACACAAATACACAAAGCAAGAAAATGAAAAGCACAAGATCGAGAATCATGATAGTCAGTTGGAGGAGAAAGCTGAGGGAGGGGGAGGAATAAATGGTAAGTGTGAACTGTTGGAGTTGTCCTTTCGCTCATAGTGAGCAGTGGGCTCCCACACGCTTATTATTACATACATAAACCAATGAAACAGACCATGACAGCATAATGATGAGCATCCTGAGCCAAGAATTCTCACTTATCCAATTCTGAGCACCTGAGGTCCATTAGAAAGTTAATAACATAGTAATCAAAGAAATAATAGAATGACAAAACCTAAAAGCTGGTTCTTGGAAGAGACTCATAAAAGAGACAAACCTCGGGGCGCCTGAGTGGCTCAGTCGTTAAAGCGTCTGCCTTTGGCTCAGGTCATGATCCCAGGGTCCTGGGATCGAGCCCCACATTGGGCTCCCTGCTCAGCGGGAGGCCTGCTTCTCCCTCTCCCACTCCCCCTGCTTGTGTTCCCTCTCTCGCTGTGTCCTCTCTGTCAAGTAAATAAATAAAATCTTTAAAAAAAGAGAGAGAGAGACAAACCTCCAGCATGATAGTGAGATAAAAGGAAAAAACACAAAAACAATCTTAAAAACATAAAGGAACAAAATTATACAATCAAAATTGAAAACCATTTGAAAATAAGATGAGTAAGTTTATGCCAATAAATTAGAAAACCTGGGGTGCCTGGGTGGCTCAGTTGGTTAAGCAACTGCCTTCGGCTCAGGTCATGATCCTGGAGTCCTGGGATCGAGTCCCACATCAGGCTCCCTGCTCAGCGGGGAGTCTGCTTCTCCCTCTGACCCTCCGCCATCTCATGCCCTCTTTCTCTCTCTCTCTCTCTCGTTCTCTCTCTCAAATAAATAAAGTCTTTAAAAAAAAACCTGGATAAAATGAAACGTTTTCTACAGAAATATAACAACAAAAGTAACACAAAAGGAATGAAAATGCAGAATAGACTCATATCTTTTTTTTTTAAAGATTTTATTTATTCATTTGAGACACAGAGATACAGAGAGAGAAAGCATGAGCAGGGAGAGAGGCAGAGGGAGAAGCAGGCTCCTCACTAAGCCAGGAGCCCAATGTAGGGCTCGATCCCATGACCCTGGGATCATGACCCGAGCCGAAGGCAGACGCTTAACCATCTGAGCCACCCAGGTGCCCCTCATATCTATTTCTTTAAGCAGAATCAATCGTTAAAACTCCTCCACAAATACAGACATACACAGGAAAACAGGTGGGTTCTTTCAAAATTTCTAGGAACAGACAACCTTATGCAAATTTCTCCAAAGACTCGGAAGAGCAGGAAAACTCTCCTAATTCAACATATGTTCTAAACAAGAATAATACACCAAAGGGGCGCCTGGGTGGCTCAGTCAGTTAAGTGTCTGCCTTCGGCTCAGGTCATGATCCCGGGGTCCTGGGATCCAGCCCCGCATTAGGCTCCCTGCTTAGCGGGGAGCCTGCTTCTCCCTCTCCCTCTGCCTGCCGCTCCCCCTGCTTGTGCTCGCTCTGTCAAATAAATAAGTAAAATCTTAAAAAAAAAAAAAAAGAGGAGTACACAAAAAGAAAGTCATACTCCAGATTCATTTATGAACACAGATGCAACTACCTTTCATAAAACAGTGGCAAATGGAATCTAACAGTATATTCAAAAATAGTAGCAAAGTATGGGGCGCCTGGGTGGCTCAGTCATTAAGTGTCTACCTTCGGCTCGGGTCATGATCCCAGGGTCCTGGAATCGAGCCCCACATCAGACTCCCTGCTCCGCGGGAAGCCTACTTCTCCCTCTCCCACTCCCCCTCCTTGTGTTCCCTCTCTCGCTGTGTCTCTGTCAAACAAATAAATAAAATCTTTTAAAAAAATAAAAATAAAAAAGATAGCAATGTAGGATTTATCACAGGAACACAATGACAATAGAGCAGTGGGCCTCATCACATGAAAAGATCAAAGGAAGAAATAAAATCATAATCACCTCAACAGATGTAGAAAGAGCATTTGATAACATTTAACACCCATTTGTGATTATGATTATTAGTAAAATCAGCGAGGGAAATTTCCTTACTCTGATAATGGCCAGCTATCAGAACCTAATGCATATACCATACATAATAGTGAAACTTTTAAATTATTACCTTTCAAACAAGGAATAAGAATTTTCTGCTAAGGAAAAAGCAAGAGAACTTGCAGATAAAACTAAAAGATCTAATCAGAGGATCCAATCACTTGATAATGAGAAAATGTAAATTTTTAAAAGGTATTAATTCCAATAGCAACAGAATCTATAGGTATCTTTGACTAAATCTAACAAAAGATATATATGAACTTTTATTGTAAAAGTATAAAACTTCAGGGATGGTGGGGTGGCTCAGTCAGTTAAACTTCTGCCTTTAGCTCAGGTCATGATCCCAGCGTCCTGGGATCAAGTCCTGCATTGGGCTCCCCGCTCTGTGGGGAGTCTGCTCCTCCCTCTGCCTCTGCCTCTCTTTCATGAATAAATAATAAAATCTTAAGAAAAAAGTATAAAACTTCATGTAGGATATAAAAGACCTACAGAAATGGAGAGTATAGGGGACGGAGCAAGATGGTGGAGGAGTAGGAGACCTGGATTTCGTCTGGTCTCAAGGATTCAGCTGAATAGGGATCAAACCATTCTGAACACCTACGAACTCAACAGGAGACCGAAGAAGAGAGTAGCAACAACTCTCTGAACAGAGAAGCGACCACTTACTGGAAGGTAGGACGTGCGGAGAAGTGAATCCGAGGCGATATTCAGGAGGATAGACGGCGGGGGAGGGGGCCTCCGTCGGCCGCTTCTGGCAAGTGAAAGAGCCGCGGAGCACAAAATTGGAACTTTTAGAAGTCGGCTCCGCTGAGGGACGTCGCTGCAGTGGCTAAGCGGGGGGTGGAACCCTCACGGGACAGTGGGGTCTCAGGACCCTTGGGGTCACAGAAAGACCAGGGGTGCCTGCGTGTGGCAGAGCTCCCAGGTATCAGAGCGGGGAAGCCGACTGCAGAGACGGAGGCGAGGTGCGGGCTCTCAGCTCGGGGTTGCCATAAACTGTGATCCGCGGCCCAGTCGGGCCACTGCTCCTCCAGCAGGGACCCAACAAGCGGCAGAGCCGGGGAGACTCCCCTCCCTCCCCGGGGAGGAGCAGCGCGGGAGCGCACCGCAGGGATCTGCTGGGTTTGGAGACTCCACACCGAGTTGGGCGCCAGAGATAGAAACGCTCGGTCACAGGCTGGGTGATCACAGAGTGCGGCCGGAGACCGGGGAGACGGGAGTGACTGCTTTCCTCTGGGGGTGCACTGAGGAGAGGGGCCCCGAGTTCTTGCCTCCTCTGGGGCGGAGATTGGGAGGTCGCCATTTTCACTCTCGTCCTCCAAAGTTGTACCGAGAGCTTGCAGGGAGCAAAAGCTCCTGAGAGCAAACCCGAGCACCTTGCTCAGCCCGAACCGACAAGGGCGGGGCAATTCCGCCTCCGGCAAAGATATTTGGGGACCACGGCAACAGGCCCCTCCCCCAGAAGATCAGCACAAACAGCCGGCAAGCCAAGACCAACTTTACCGATCAAGGAGAACAGGAGAACTCCAGCGCTACGGGAATACTGCACATAGAATTCATGGCTTTTTTTACCATGATTCATCAGTTTTTCAAAGTTAATTTTTTTAACTGTTTTTTTAATTTCTCTTTTTCCCTTTTTCAACCAACATCTTATCAATCCCTTTTTTTAAAAAAACATTTTTTATTTTTCATTTTTAGAGTCATATTTTCTCCCTTCATAGTAGTTACCCTTATTTTTGACATATATATATATATAAGTTGTTCTCTCTTTAAGATTTTGAGATACGGTTTCTTCTAACAGATCAAAATATACCCTAAATCACTAGTGTATGGCTTTGTTCTAGTCTCCTGCCTGATCACATTCTCTCCCTTTTTTTTTTTAAATCTTCTTTCTTTTTTCACACAACTTCTTATCATATCAATTCCTTTTATAAAATCTTTTATACTTTTCATCTTTACAGTCATCTTCCAACCCTTCATTGTATCAACCCTTATTTTGTACATATATAAGTCTTTCTTCCTTTAAAATTTTAGGAGGCACTTTTATCGAACAGACCAAAATACGACCAAAATCTAGTGTGTGGCACTGATCTATGCACTAGCCTGATCATATTAGATCATATTCGGTTTTTTTTGTATTGTTCTGTTTTTGTTTTTAATCTTTTTCTTTTTTCTTTTTTCTTTCTTTCTTTTCTCTTTCTTTTCTCTTTCTTTTTTCTTTCTTTCCCTTTCTTTTCCCCTGGTTTCAGGTCTTTTCTGATTTGTATAGAGTATATTTGCTGGGGACGTTGTTAACCTGTTAGCATTTTGTTCTCTCATTCATCTATTCTCCTCTGGACAAAATGACAAGACGAAAAAAATCACCTCAGCAAAAAGAACAAGGGGTAGTACCGTCAGCCAGGGACCTACTCAATATGGACATTAGTACGATGTCGGACCTAGAGTTCAGAATCATGACTTTAAAGATACTAGCTGGGCTTGAAAAAAGCGTGGAAGTTAGTAGAGAAACGCTTTCTGGAGAAATAAAAGAACTAAAATCTAACCAAGTCGAAATCAAAAAGGCTATTGATGAGGTGCAATCAAAAATGGGGGCACTAACTGCTAGGATAAATGAGGCAGAAGACAGAATCAGTGATATAGAAGACCAAATGATGGAAAATAAAGAGGCTGAGAAAAAGAGAGAAACAACTACAGGATCACGAGGGCAGAATTCGAGAGATAAGTGATACGATAAGATGAAACAACATTAGAATAATTGGGATCCCAGAAGAAGAAGAAAGAGAGAGAGGGGCAGAAGGTATATTGGAGCAAATAATAGCAGAGAACTTCCCTAATGTGAGGAAGGAAACAGGCATCAAAATCCAGGAGGTACAGAGAACCCCTCTCAAAATCAATAAAAATAGGTCAACACCCCGACATCTAATAGTAAAACTTACGAGTCTCAGAGACAAAGAGAAAATCCTGAAAGCAGCTCAAGAGAAGAGATATGTAACCTACAATGGTAGAAATATTAGATTGGCAACAGACCTATCCACAGAGACATGGCAGGCCAGAAAGGACTGGCATGAGATCTTCAGAGCACTAAACGAGAAAAATATGCAGCCAAGAATACTATATCCAGCTAGGCTGTCATTGAAAATAAAAGGAGAGATAAAAAGCTTCCAGGACAAACAAAAACTAAAGGAATTTGCAAACACGAAACCAGCCCTCCAAGAAATATTGAAAGGGGTCCTCTAAGCAAAGAGAGAGACAAAAAGCAGCACAGATCAGAAAGGAACAGAGACAATATACAGTAACAGTCACCTTACAGGCAATACAATGGCACTAAATTCCTACCTTTCAATAGTTAGTTACCCTGATGTAAATGGGCTAAATGCCCCAGTCAAAAGACACAGGCTATCAGATTGGATTAAAAAACAAGACCCATCAATATACTGTCTGCAAGAGACTCATTTTAGACCCAAAGACACCCCCAGATTGAAAGTGAGGGGGTGGAAAACCATTTACCATGCTCATGGACACCAAAAGAAAGCTGGGGTGGCAATCCTTCTATTAGACAAATTAGATTTTAAAACAAAGACTGTAATAAGAGATGAGGAAGGACACTATACCCTACTTAAAGGGTCTATCCAACAAGAAGATCTAACAATTGTAAATATCTATGCCCCGAACATGGGAGCAGCCAATTATATAAGGCAATTAATAACAAAAGCGAAGAAACACATTGACAACAATACAATAATAGTGGGGGACTTTAACATCCCCCTGACTGAAATGGACAGATCCTCTAAGCAAAAGATCAACAAGGAAATAAAGACTTTAAATGACACACTGGACCAAATGGACTTCACAGACATATTCAAAACATTCCATCCCAAAGCAATGGAATACACATTCTTCTCTTGTGCCCATGGAACATTCTCCAGAATTGATCACATCCTAGGTCACAAATCAGGTCTCAACCAGTTGCAAAAGATTGGGATCATTCCCTGCATATTTTCAGACCACAATGCTTTGAAACTAGAACTCAATCACAAGAGGAAAGTTGGAAAGAACTCAAATACATGGAGGCTAAAGAGCATCCTACTAAGGAATGAATGGGTCAACCAGGAAATTAAAGAAGAATTCAAAAATTCATGGAAACTAATGAAAATGAAAACACAACTGTTCAAAATCTTTCGGATACAGCAAAGGCAGTCCTGAGAGGAAAGTATATAGCAATAAAAGCCTTTCTCAAGAAACAAGAAAGGTCTCAAATACACAACCTAACCCTACACCTAAAGGAGCTAGAGAAAGAACAGCAAATAAAGTCTAAACCCAGCAGGAGAAGAGAAATAATAAAGATCAGAACAGAAATCAATGAACTAGAAACCAAAAGAACAGTGGAACAGATCAACAAAACTAGGAGATGGTTCTTTGAAAGAATTAACAAGATTGATAAAACCCTGGCCAGACTTATCCAAAAGAAAAGAGAAATGACCCAAATCAATAAAATCACGAATGAAAGAGGAGAGATCACCACCAACACCAAAGAAATACAAACAATTATAAGAACATATTATGAGCAACTCTATGCCAGCAAATTAGATAACCTGGAAGAAATGGGTGCATGCCTAGAGATGTATCAACTACCAAAATTGAACCAGGAAGAAATAGAAAACCTGAACAGACCTATAACCACTAAGGAAATTGAAGCAGTCATCAAAAATCTCCCAAGAAACAAAAGCCCAGGGCCAGATGGCTTCCCAGGGGAATTCTATCAGACATTTAAAGAAGAACTAATACCTATTCTCCTGAAACTGTTCCAAAAAATAGAAATGGAAGGGAAACTTCCAAACTCGTTTTATGAGGCCAGCATTACCTTGATCCCAAAACCAGACAAAGATTCCATCAAAAAGGAGAATTACAGACCAATATCCTTGATGAACATGGATGCAAAAATTCTCACCAAAATACTAGCCAATAGGATCCAACAGTACATTAAAAGGATTATTCAGCACGACCAAGTGGGATTTATCCCTGGGCTGCAAGGCTGGTTCAACATCCGCAAATCAATCAACGTGATACAATACATTAACAAAAGAAAGAACAAGAATCATATGATCCTCTCAATAGATGCAGAAAAAGCATTTGACAAAGTACAGGATTCTTCTTGATCAAAACCCTTCAGAGTATAGGGATAGAGGGTACATACCTCAATATCATAAAAGCCATCTATGAAAAACCTACAGCGAATATCATTCTCAATGGGGAAAAGCTGAGAGCTTTTCCCCTAAGGTCAGGAACACGGCAGGGATGTCCACTCTCACCACTGCTATTCAACATAGTATTAGAAGTCCTAGCCACAGCAATCAGACAACAAAAAGAAATCAAAGGCATCCAAATCAGCAAATAGGAAGTCAAACTCTCACTCTTTGCAGATGATATGATACTGTAAGTGGAAAACCCAAAAGACTCCACCCCAAAACTGCCAGAACTCATACGGGAATTCAGTCAAGTAGCAGGATAGAAAATCAATGCACAGAAATCAGTGGCATTCCTATACACCAACAACAAGACAGAAGAGAAATCAAGGAGTCGATCCCATTCACAATTGCACCCAAAACTATAAGATACCTAGGAATAAATTTAACCAAAGAGGCAAAGGATCCGTACTCAGAAAACTATAAAATACTCATGAAAGAAATTGAAGAAAACACAAAGAAATGGAAAAACATTCCATGCTCATGGATTGGAAGAACAAACATTGTGAAGATGTCAATGCTACCTAGAGCAATCTACACATTCAATGCAATCCCCATCTAAACACCATCCACTTTTTTCAAAGAAATGGAACAAATAATCCTAAAATTTGTATGGAAGCAGAAGAGACCTCGAATAGCCAGAGGAATCTTGGAAAAGAAAAGCAAAGCTGGCGGCATCACAATTCCAGACTTCCAGCTCTATTACAAAGCTGTCATCATCAAGACAGTATGGTACTGGCACAAAAACAGACCCATAGATCAATGGAACAGAATCGAGAGCCCAGAAATGGACCCTCAACTCTATGGTCAACTCATCTTTGACAAAGCAGGAAAGAATGTCCAATGGCAAAAAGACAGTCTCTTCAACAAATGGTGTTGGGAAAATTGGACAGCCACATGCAGAAGAATGAAACTGGACCATTTCCTTACACCACACACAAAAATAGACTCCAAATGGTTGAAAGACCTAAACGTGTGACAGGAGTCCATCAAAATCCTAAAGGAGAACACAGGTAGCAACCTCTTCGACCTCAGCCACAGCAACTTCTTCCTAGAAACATCGCCAAAGGCACGGGAAGCCAGGGCAAAAATGAACTATTGGGATTTCATCAAGATAAAAAGCTTTTGCACAGCAAAAGAAACAGTCCACAAAACCAAAAGACAACCGACAGAATGGGAGAAAATATTTGCAAATGACATAGCAGATAAAGGGCTAGTATCCAAAATCTATAAAGAACTTATCAAACTCAACACCCAAAGAACAAATAATCCAATCAAGAAATGGGCAGAAGACATGAACAGACATTTTTCCAGAGAAGACATCCAAATGGCCAACAGGCACATGAAAAAGTGCTCAACATCGCTCGGCATCAGGGAAATCCAAATCAAAACCTCAATGAGATACCACCTCACACCCGTCAGAATGGCTAAAATTAACAAGTCGGGGAACGACAGATGTTGGCGGGGATGTGGAGAAAGGGGCACCGTCCTACACTGTTGGTGGGAATGCAAGCTGGTGCAACCCCTCTGGAAAACAGTATGGAGGTTCCTCAAACAGTTGAAAATAGAGCTACCATACGATCCCGCAATTGGACTACTGGGTATTTACCACAAAGATACAAATGTAGGGATCCGAAGGGGTACGTGTACCCCAATGTTTATAGCAGCAATGTCCATAATAGCCAAACTGTGGAAAGAGCCAAGATGTCCATTGACAGATGAATGGATAAAGAAGAAGTGGTATATATACACAATGGAATATTATGCAGCCATCAAAAGGAATGAGATCTTGCCATTTGCAACAACGTGGATGGAACTGGAGGGTGTTATGCTGAGTGAAATAAGTCAATCAGAGAAAGACATGTATCATATGACCTCACTGATATGAGGAATTCTTAATCTCAGGAAACAAACTGAGTGTTGCTGAGTGGTGGGGGGTGGGAGGGATGGGGTGGCTGGGTGATAGACATTGGGTAGGGTATGTGCTATGGTGAGCGCTGTGAATTGTGCAAGACTGTTGAACCACAGATCTGTACTTCTGAAACAAATAATGCAACATATGTTAAGAAAAAAGAATAAGAGGAAGATAGCAGGAGGGGAAGAATGAAGGGGAGTAAGTTGGAGGGGAGAGGAACCATGAGAGACGATGGACTCTGAAAAACAAACTGAGGGTTCTAGAGGGGAGGGGGGTGGGGGGATGGGTTAGCCTGGTGATGGGTATTAAGGAGGGCACATTCTGCATGGAGCACTGGGTGTTATGCACAAACAATGAATCATGAAACACTATATCAAGAACTAATGATGTAATGTATGGTGATTAACATAACAATAAAAAAATTAAAAAAAATAAATGGAGAGTATACCATGTTTGAATAGTCTATTCAAACCATAAATAGAGTAGTTCTCACTAAAATAATCTATAACTTCCATGCAATTCTAATTTAAACCTAAACAAGATTTTTCATAGAACCTGAAGAGTTGATCTTAAAATTCCAATGGAAAAGAAAAAAGCTAAGCCTTTTCTAAAGACTGAGATGATAGACTTTCTACTTCACATATCAAATATTACCATAATGTTACAGAAATTGGAACAATATGATAAATATATATGTCATATATATATAAAATCATATACACATACATTGTGTGTGTGTGTATGTATGTATATGTACAAAACCTGTCTTCTGACAGAGGTAAAATTATAAGTCAGAGGAGAAATAAATAAATAGTGCTGGGTCAATCAGCTATCTAGATGGAAAAGATAAAATTAGATATCTAACTCACATCATCCACAAAAACAAATTACACACAGATTGAAGACATGAATATGAAAAATAAAACTTTAAAATACAGATGATCTTTATGACATTGGGGAGAGGGAATGAGTTCATGAACGTAGCACAGTATGTTCAAATCATAAATAAAGAGACTGACGGCTGAAAACTTCTCTGATAAGAGACAGGTTAATACAAAGTAAAAACACAAGCCACTCAGAGGCAACTTTTGCAACGTACAGATAAAAGATTGGTATCTAGACTACGTAAGTCCTAAAATCAGTGAAAAAAAAAGGGGGGGAGGGTAATGGATATAAGTAAATGATATAAACAGTCAATTCACAGAAAAGGAACATGATGAACAGTCTCTTTTTATTTTATTTTTTATTGTTATGTTAATCACCATATATTACATCATTAGTTTTTGATGTAGTGTTCCATGATTCATTCTTTGTGCATAACACCCAGTGCTCCATGCAGAATGTGCCCTCTTTAATACCCATCACCAAGCTAACCCATCCCCCTATCCTCCTCCCCTCTAGAACCCTCAGTTTGTTTTTCAGAGTCCATCGTCTCTCATGGTTCGTCTCCCCTTCTGACTTACTCCCCTTCATTCTTCCCCTCCTGCTATCTTCCTCTTATTCTTTTTTCTTAACATATGTTGCATTATTTGTTTCAGAAGTACAGATCTGTGGTTCAACAGTCTTGCACAATTCACAGCGCTCACCATAGCACATACCCTACCCAATGTCTATCACCCAGCCACCCCACCCCTCCCACCCCCCACCACTCCAGCAACACTCAGTTTGTTTCCTGAGATTAAGAATTCCTCATATGGGTGAGGTCATATGATACATGTCTTTCTCTGATTGACTTATTTCACTCAGCGTAACACCCTCCAGTTCCATCCACGTCGTTGCAAATGGCAAGATCTCATTCCTTTTGATGGCTGCATAATATTCCATTGTGTATATATACCACATCTTTTTTATTCATTATGATGAACAGTCTCGAGCAAATAAAAAGATGTTCAACTTTTCTAGTAATTGGAGAAATGAAAATAAAACAATGAGATACAATTTCACTCTCTATCCACTTAAAATACACTTAAATATGTACTGCCACTTAACAAGATGAAGTCAATGAACATGGTAAATGTCCACAAACATAAGGCACAACCCTCCAACAAAATGACTCACAGTAATTCAACTGTCTTTGCATTTGGCAGTAATGTCATACAAGTGAATTTGCTGATGACTAGCAAAAATGACCTCAAGGCCACGTAATCAAGAGTCTCACAACGACGAAGAAACCCTGAGTATACAGGTCAAGGCCAGAGGTTGCAGCTGGCCAGATATGATATTACTTGCCTAATTTTCATTTAGGCATTTGCTATAACAAATAAAATAGTATCTCCTTTGAGTGAGAAGAGAAGAGAGAGGACAGATATTACTTAGCACCATTCTGTAACCATGAAATGAAGATATTTCCTGACTGTATTATTTAAAGAAAAAATGTCTTTAAAAAGAATATTCATCATTTCTATGTGTTCATCATAAAGCTCTATTTCCGAGTTTAAAACATTATTTGGGGGCTGCCTGGGTGGTTCACTTGCTTAAGTGTCTGCCTTCAGCTCAGGTCATGATCCCAAGGTCCCAGAATCCAGCCCCACAACAATCTCCCTGCTTAGTGGGGAGCCTGCTTCTCCCTTTCCCTCTGCTCCTCTTCACCCCCCACTTATGCTCTATCTCTCTCAGATAAATAAATAAATGAAATCTTTGAAAAAAAAACCACTACTTGGTATTTGCTTAAGAATCACATTGAGACAATATGGCTTTTGACATATTGAAGTTCTAAGGGAAAAACTAAGACATATTTTAATGTTTTAATATCAAAGTAAAAACAAATAAAAGAAATACTTTAAAAAAAAGAAATATTTTTTTTTGAATGTATAAAGGTTCTCAAAATCTAATATTGGCAAGGGTGTAGCTCTCATAACTGTTGGCAGGAAAGTAAATCAGTATGATTGTAGAGAGCAATTTGTTAGTTCCTAAGAAGCTGAAAATGCAACCCCACAACTAGACGTCTGTCATAGAGAAGCCCTTGCACTTGTGCACAAAGAATGTGGAACGGAGCTGTTCATACCATTATTCCTAATGATAGCAAAAATGTCTATCAGTAAGGAATTAGATCCCAATGGAATATTATACAGCAGTTAAAATGAACAACCAAGAGCAATGCATTACCAACACAGAACTAATCTCAAAATCATATGGTATGTGAAAAAGTGACTTGCACAGAATGACACTATCCTGTTTAATTTTTTTTTCTAAAAAATACTCTATTTAGTGTATGACTAGGTATATAGTCAATGAATAAAAATATGCCTAGAATAACATATGTCAACTTTAAAAGATTAACGTATTGTCAACATTAGGTATCTGGTTACTTCAGGGAGGGGAAGTGAAAAGGAATTGAGACGGTTGGTTCATTTTGTCACATTTATTTCTTTAAGAAAAAAGAATCTAAAACAAATTTTGCATAATCTTCATATTTGCAAAAGCTGGGCAAAATATTTAATTCTGCCTTCATGAAAGAGCATAACTTAAAAGGTACTTCATTGAAAACTAGTAACTTAGAAATAGGGGAAATGCAGCAGAGAAAAGCACCATACAAATGAAGATTTATCCTCAGGAATGAGAAGCTTGAGGGTCAGGGGCTGTCATATCTGAAGAAACAGGTGAGCAGGGAGGGGGGAGCAGCAGAAAACCTATTAAAATATTACTTTCCCACCTTGACATCTCTGAGTGTTCGAGGTTCCAAACTATGGTTATTAAATGGAGGAGGGCACCTCTTTTTTTTTTTAATTTTTATTGTTATGTTAATCACCATATATTACATTATTTGTTTTGGTGTACTGTTCCATGATTCATTGTTTGTTCATAACACCCAGTGCTCCATGCAGAATGTGCCCTCTTTAATACCCATCACCAGGCTAACCCATCCCCCTACCCTCCTCCCCTCTAGAACCCTCAGTTTGTTTTTCAGAGTCCATCATCTCTCATGGTTCGTCTCCCCCTCTGACTTACTCCCCTTCATTCTTCCTCTCCTGCTATCTTCTTCTTTTTCTTTTTTCTTAAAATATGTTGCGTTATTTGTTTCAGAAGTACAGATCTGTGGTTCAACACTCTTGCACAATTCACAGCGCTCACCGTAGCACGTACCCTCCCCAATGTCTATCACCCAGCCACCCCATCCCTCCCACCCCCGACCACTCCAGTAACACTCAGTTTGTTCCTGAGATTTAAGAATTCCTCATATCAGTGAGGTCATATGATACATGTCTTTCTCTGATTAACTTATTTCGATGAGCATAACACCCTCCAGTTCCATCCACGTTGTTGCAAAAGGCAAGATCTCATTCCTTTTGATGGCTGCATAATATTCCATTGTGTATATATACCACTTCTTCTTTATCCATTCATCTGTCGATGGACATCTTGGCTCTTTCCACAGTTTGGCTATTGTGGACATTGCTGCTATAAACATTGGGGTGCACGTACCCCTTCGGGTCCCTACACTTGTATCTTTGGGGTAAATACCCAGTAGTGCAATTGTTGGATCGTATGGTAGCTCTATTTTCAACTGTTTGAGGAACCTCCATACTGTTTTCCAGAGGGGTTGCACCAGCTTGCATTCCCACCAACAGTGTAGGACGGTGCCCCTTTCTCCACATCCCCGCCAACATCTGTCGTTCCCTGACTTGTTAATTTTAGCCATTCTGACGGGTGTGAGGTGGTATCTCATTGAGGTTTTGATTTGGATTTCCCTGATGCCGAGCGATGTTGAGCACTTTTTCATGTGCCTGTTGGCCATTTGGATGTCTTCTCTGGAAAAATGTCTGTTCATGTCTTCTGCCCATTTCTTGATTGGATTATTTGTTCTTTGGGTGTTGAGTTTGATAAGTTCTTTATAGATTTTGGATACTAGCCCTTTATCTGCTATGTCATTTGCAAATATTTTCTCCCATTCTGTCGGTTGTCTTTTGGTTTTGTGGACTGTTTCTTTTGCTGTGCAAAAGCTTTTTATCTTGATGAAATCCCAATAGTTCATTTTTGCCCTGGCTTCCCGTGCCTTTGGCGATGTTTCTAGGAAGAAGTTGCTGTGGCTGAGGTCGAAGAGGTTGCTACCTGTGTTCTCCTTTAGGATTTTGATGGACTCCTGTCACACGTTTAGGTCTTTCAACCATTTGGAGTCTATTTTTGTGTGTGGTGTAAGGAAATGGTCCAGTTTCATTCTTCTGCATGTGGCTGTCCAATTTTCCCAACACCATTTGTTGAAGAGACTGTCTTTTTTCCATTGGACGTTCTTTCTTGCTTTGTCAAAGATGAGTTGACCATAGAGTTGAGGGTCCATTTCTGGGCTCTCGATTCTGTTCCATTGATCTATGGGTCTGTTTTTGTGCCAGTACCATACTGTCTTGATGATGACAGCTTTGTAATAGAGCTGGAAGTCTGGAATTGTGATGCCGCCAGCTTTGCTTTTCTTTTCCAAGATTCCTCTGGCTATTCGAGGTCTCTTCTGCTTCCATACAAATTTTAGGATTATTTGTTCCATTTCTTTGAAAAAAGTGGATGGTATTTAGATGGGGATTGCATTGAATGTGTAGATTGCTCTAGGTAGTACTGACATCTTCACAATGTTTGTTCTTCCAATCCATGAGCATGGAATGTTTTTCCATTTCTTTGTGTCTTCTTCAATTTCTTTCCTGAGTATTTTATAGTTTTCTGAGTACAGATCCTTTGCCTCTTTGGTTAAATTTATTCCTAGGTATCTTATGGTTTTGGGTGCAATTGTGAATGGGATTGACTCCTTGATTTGTCTCTCTTCTGTCTTGTTGTTGGTGTATAGGAATGCCACTGATTTCTGTGCATTGATTTTCTATCCTGCTACTTGACTGAATTCCTGTATGAGTTCTAGCAGTTTTGGGGTGGAGTCTTTTGGGTTTTCCACATACAGTATCATATCATCTACAAAGAGTGAGAGTTTGACTTCCTCTTTGCCGATTTGGATGCCTTTGATTTCTTTTTGTTGTCTGATTGCTTTGGCTAGGACTTCTAATACTATTTTGAATAGCAGTGGTGAGAGTGGACATCCCTGCCGCGTTCCTGACCCTAGGGGAAAAGCTCTCAGCTTTTCCCCATTGAGAATGATATTCGCTGTAGGTTTTTCGTAGATGGCTTTTATGATATTGAGGTATGTACCCTCTATCCCTATACTCTGAAGAGTTTTGATCAAGAAAGGATGCTGTACTTTGTCAAATGCTTTTTCTGCATCTATTGAGAGGATCATAGGATTCTTGTTCTTTCTTTTGTTAATGTATTGTATCACGTTGATTGATTTGCGGATGTTGAACCAGCCTTGCAGCCCAGGGATAAATCCCACTTGGTCGTGCTGAATAATCCTTTTAATGTACTGTTGGATCCTATTGGCTAGTATTTTGGTGAGAATGTTTGCATCCATGTTCATCAAGGATATTGGTCTGTAATTCTCCTTTTTGATGGGGTCTTTGTCTGGTTTTGGGATCAAGGTAATGGTGGCCTCATAAAATGAATTTGGAAGTTTTCCTTCCATTTCTATTTTTTGGAACAGTTTCAGGAGAATAGGTATTAGTTCTTCTTTAAATGTCTGATAGAATTCCCCTGGGAAGCCATCTGGCCCTCGGCTTTTGTTTCTTGGGAGATTTTTGATGACTGCTTCAATTTCCTTAGTGGTTATAGGTCTGTTCAGGTTTTCTATTTCTTCCTGGTTCAGTTTTGGTAGTTGATACATCTCTAGGCATGCACCCATTTCTTCCAGATTATCTAATTTGCTGGCATAGAGTTGCTCATAATATGTTCTTATAATTGTTTGTATTTCTTTGGTGTTCTTTGTGATCTCTCCTCTTTCATTCATGATTTTGTTGAGTTGGGTCATTTCTCTTTTCTTTTTGATCAGTCTGGCCAGGGGTTTATCAATCTTGTTAATTCTTTCAAAGAACCAGCTCCTAGTTTCGTTGATCTGTTCTACTGTTCTTTTGGTTTCTAGTTCATTGATTTCTGCTCTGATCTTTATTATTTCTCTTCTCCTGCTGGGTTTAGGCTTTGTTTGCTGTTCTTTCTCTAGCTCCTTTAGGTGTAGGGTTAGGTTGTGTATTTGAGACCTTTCTTGTTTCTTGAGAAAGGCTTGTATTGCTATATACGTTCCTCTCAGGACTGCCTTTGCTGTATCCCAAAGATTTTGAACAGTTGTGTTTTCATTTTCATTGGTTTACATGAATTTTTTTTAATTCTTCTTTAATTTCCTGGTTGACCCATTCATTCTTTAGTAGGATGCTCTTTAGCCTCCATGTATTTGAGTTCTTTCCGACTTTCCTCTTGTGATTGAGTTCTAGTTTCAAAGCATTGTGGTCTGAAAATATGCAGGGAATGATCCCAATCTTTTGGTACCGGTTGAGACCGGATTTGTGACCTAGGATGTGATCAATTCTGGAGAATGTTCCATGGGCACTAGAGAAGAATGTGTATTCCGTTGCTTTGGGATGGAATGTTCTGAATATGTCTGTGAAGTCCATTTGGTCCAGTGTGTCATTTAAAGTCTTTATTTCCTTGTTGATCTTTTGCTTAGATGATCTGTCCATTTCAGTCAGGGGGGGTGTTAAAGTCCCCCACTATTATTGTATTGTTGTCAATGTGTTTCTTTGCTTTTGTTATTAATTGCCTTATATAATTGGCTGCTCCCATGTTCGGGGCATAGATATTTACAATTGTTAGATCTTCTTGTTGGATAGACCCTTGAAGTAGTATATAGTGTCCTTCCTCATCTTTTATTACAGTCTTTGTTTTAAAATCTAGTTTGTCTGATATAAGGATTGCCACCCCAGCTTTCTTTGGTGTCCATTAGCATGGTAAATGGTTTTCCACCCCCTCACTTTCAATCTGGGCGTGTCTTTGGGTCTAAAATGAGTCTCTTGCAGACAGTATATTGATGGGTCTTGTTTTTTAATCCAATCTGATAGCCTGTGTCTTTTGATTGGGGCATTTAGCCCATTTACATTCAGGGTAACTAACTATTGAAAGGTAGGAATTTAGTGCCATTGTATTGCCTGTAAGGTGACTGTTACTGTACGTTGTCTGTGTTCCTTTCTGATCTATGCTGCTTTTAGGCTCTCTCTTTGCTTAGAGGACCCCTTTCAATATTTCTTGGAGGGCTGGTTTCGTGTTTGCAAATTCCTTTAGTTTTTGTTTGTTCTGGAAGCTTTTTATCTCTCCTTTTATTTTCAATGACAGCCTAGCTGGATATAGTATTCTTGGCTGCATATTTTTCTCGTTTAGTGCTCTGAAGATATCTTGCCAGTCCTTTCTGGCCTGCCAGGTCTCTGTGGATAGGTCTCTTGCCAATCTAATATTTTTACCATTGTAGGTTACATATCTCTTCTCCCGAGCTGCTTTCAGGATTTTCTCTTTGTCCCTGAGACTCGTAAGTTTTACTATTAGATGTCGGGTTGTTGACCTATTATTATTGATTTTGAGAGGGATTCTCTGTGCCTCCTGGATTTTGATGCCTGTTTCCTTCCTCACATTAGGGAAGTTCTCTGCTATTATTTGCTCCAATATACCTTCTGCCCCCCTCTCTCTTTCTTCTTCTGGGATCCCAATTATTCTAATGTTGTTTCGTCTTATCGTATCGCTTATCTCTCGAATTCTGCCCTCGTGATCCTGTAGTTGTTTCTCTCTCTTTTTCTCAGCCTCTTTATTTTCCATCATTTGGTCTTCTATATCACTGATTCTGTCTTCTGCCTCATTTATCCTAGCAGTTAGTGCCCCCATTTTTGATTGCACCTCATCAATAGCCTTTTTGATTTCGACTTGGTTAGATTTTAGTTCTTTTATTTCTCCAGAAAGCGTTTCTCTACTAACTTCCATGCTTTTTTCAAGCCCAGCTAGTATCTTTAAAGTCATGATTCTGAACTCTAGGTCCGACATCGTACTAATGTCCGTATTGAGTAGGTCCCTGGCTGACGGTACTACCCCTTGTTCTTTTTGCTGAGGTGATTTTTTTCATCTTGTCATTTTGTCCAGAGGAGAATAGATGAATGAGAGAACAAAATGCTAACAGGTTAACAACGTCCCCAGCAAATATACTGTATACAAATCAGAAAAGACCTGAAACCAGGGGAAAAGAAAGGGAAAGAAAGAAAAAAGAAAGAGAAAAAAAAAAAGAAAAAAAGATAAAAAGAAAAACAGAACAATACAAAAAAAGCAGAATGTGATCAAATATGATCAGGCTAGTGCATAGATCAGTGCCACACACTAGATTTTGGGTGTATTTTGGTCTGTTAGAAAAAAGTGCCTCCTAAAATTTTAAAGGAAGAAAGACATATATGTACAAAATAAGGGTTGATACAATGAAGGGATGGAAGATGACTGTAAAGATGAAAATTATAAAAGATTTTATAAAAGGACTTGATAAGATAAGAAGTTGTTTGAAAAAAGAAAGAAGATTTAAAAAAAAAAGAAAAAAGGGAGAGAATGTGATCAGGCAGGAGACTAGAACAGAGCCATACACTAGTGATTTAGGGTATATTTTGATCTGTTAGAAGAAATTGTATCTCAAAATTTTAAAGAGAGAACAACTTATATATATATGCCAAAATAAGGGTAACTACTATGAAGGGATAAAATATGACTCTAAAAATGAAAAATAAAAAAAAATTTTTTTTTAAAAAGAGATTGAAAGATGTTGGTTGAAAAGGGAAAAAGAGAAATTAAAAAAACAGTTAACAAAAATTAACTTTGATGAACTAATGAATCATGGTAAAAAAAAAGGCCATGAATTCTATGTGCAGTATTCCCCTAGCGCTGGAGTTCTCCCATTCTCCTTGATCGGTAAACTTGGTCTTGGCTTGCTGGCTGTTCGGGCTGATCTTCTGGGGGAGGGGCCTGTTGCTGTGGTTTCCAAAAGTCTTTGCCGGAGGCTGAATTGCCCCGCCCTTGTCAGTCCGGGCTAAGCAAGCTGCTCGGGTTTGATCTCAGAAGTTGTTCCCTGCAATCTCTCGGTACAGCTTTGGAGGACCAGGGCAAAAATGGTGGCCTCCCAATCTCCACCTGGAGGAGCTGAGAACTCGGGGCCCCGCTCCTCAGTGCGCCCCCAGAGAAAAGCAGTCACTCCCTTGTCCCGGTCTCCGGCCGCACTCTGTGCTCACCCGGCCTGTGACTGAGCGTTTCTATCTCTGGCTCCCGACCCCGTGTGGAGTCACCAAACCCAGCAGATCTCTGCGGTGCGCTCCTGCGCCGCTCCTCCCCGGGAAGGAAGGGGAGTCTCCCCGGATCTGCCGCCTTTTGGGTCCCTGCTGGAGGAGCCGTGCCCCGACTGGGCCGCGGATCACAGTTTATGGCAACCCCGAGCTGAGAGCCCGCGCCTTGGCCACATCTCTGCAGCCGGCTTTCCCGCTCCGATACCTGGGAGCTCTGGCGCACTCAGGCTCCCCCCGGTCTTTCTGTGACCCCAAGGGTCCTGAGACCACACTGTCCCGGGAGGGTTCCACCCCCTGCTTAGCCACTGCAGCGACGTCCCTCAGCGGAGCCGACTTCTAACAGTCCCGGTTTTGTGCTCCGCGGCTCTAGCACTTGCCAGAAGCGGCCGGCGGAGGCCCCTCCCCCGCTGTCTATCCTCCCGCATATCGCCTCGGATTCACTTCTCCGCACGTCCTACCTTCTAGTAAGTGGTCGCTTCTCTGTTCAGAGAGTTGTTGCTACTCTCCTCTTTGATCTCCTGTTGAGTTCGTAGGTGTTCAGAATGGTTTGATCCCTATTCAGCTGAATTCCTGAGACCAGACGAAATCTAGGTCTCCTACTCCGCCATCTTGCTCCGCCCCCGAGGGCACCTCTTTTTTAATGCAAATTAAAATTATTCTAAAATGTGACTATTATAAAAGTACTACTAATGAAAAAGAATTTTAAACCCATTTTGTCCTCTTAAAGTCAGAACAGCTATTTACATCTTTCCCTGTTCCTTTGCCTCTTTACCATGATACAAACTCATTATACACGGTGTACAATTTTCCATCCTGATTTCTTAACAGTAAAATATGTTGTCCCACATGGTGGGGGGGAGGGATGTTCTGTGCACTGCCAGTGTCACCTGGGCATGGATTTTCCACCCCTGGGTGCCCCAGGGCTAAGTTCCGCCCACAGCACCAGCTGCCTGTCCAACTCTGGCTCAGCTTTACAAAGCTGTTTTCCCGATTTCGTGTGTTTAAAAACGGAGCTTTGGTTACTTTGATTACTGGTTATGAGCTGCTAAAAACCAAAAGGGGTTGAGGTGGGAATGTGAGAGAATGAGGAAAGAACAGGTGAAGAGAGGGAGAGCTGGTGCTCCAAATTTAAAGTAAAACTTCATCTTGTGAGATAAGTCCAGAAAGTCTCCTGGGAGCAAGGAGACTGAACCGTAGTACTGGAAAGTAGAATAGCATGAAAAACTTAATTTTGTGGACATTACCTTTTTTTGTAATCAGCTACTGTATGTTTTATTTGAAATCTTTTGTTTTGGGTGGGTTTTCTGCTCTGGAGGTATATGCACTAACAAAACATTTTCCTCCTTTCATATACGCATGTTAATTAGCAATGTGAGCAATATTCCCTACCATACTTCACTCCCAATATTTTTTGAGATGTTTGTATAAAATGGAATTTAAAGTTCACTTATGATTGTATATGAACCACAGAGGAGCACATTTATTAATAAAAAACTTTTTTAATAGTTAAATGTAGAGGGGAAAAAATAAAAAAAATTGGGAAACATTGTGAAAAAAAAAAAAAAGGCACCTCAGTCCCCTTCAGGAAGATCTTCTCCCACTCCAGGGTGTTTGTATCCAAACAGGACCCCTGCCCTGGAGGTATCCACCTCTGAGGGAAAACTAAAGTGAATAGCCACAGTTGCTAATGTCCAACTTTCTCCTGCCAATCCCCCAGGCAGAAGAGTTAAACGCCTAGTTTTCCTAGTTTGCAACTCTGTGGTCAAGGGTACCAGATGTGGACCACGCCCCTCTCCGGGCCTCCTTCCTCCGCCTGCCCAGTGGGAGTCCTCCTGGTCTACCCTGATTGCTGTGAAAAAACAAAAAGCAAGCATGTCTGTAGACTTCCATGTGTAATGCTTACAAAGTTGAGGGCACCAAATTCACTGTGCAAAAGAAAACGATAAATGGTGGTGGCCAATATTCAAATACAGTTTCTCAAACCAACGTACAAGGGTTATCCAAAGCAATAATCTAAATTGAAGCTGGGTTCCAGCCTTTTTTTCAAATCTGAAATCCACAATATAGGTAAAGGAAATAGGCAGGAACAAAGGTTTTCAAATCTGAAATCTACAATACACAGAAGAGGAAATGTGCAAACCATAAGGTTTGGGGCAGAGGGTTTCCAGCACTCTTGCTGGGTTGGTCTTGCTAGGGGACAGGTGGTCATAGAACTATGAAGAGCTTCTTCTGTTAAGATGGACTGAGATTACAGTCCTGTTAGATTCTTCACCTCCAAAATTTCATTTCTATATTTAGTGAAAAATATTTTCCATTTACTCTCAGGCTACTTGCTCAGCAAAATGAAATTTTTACTCTCCAGAAAAAAAAGTTTCAAAATTATACTCCAACCATGAATTTGAGGATGAAAACATATTCAATAGACTAAAAATGTTAGTGACATTCTTCGCCTGTGCATAGTTACTTCGTTTGCATTCACTTCAGACACTTGTGCCAGTGGAGGTATAAAATGTCCCCTTGGTGTGACTCGATCATCAGGAGGTTACCTTCCCTCCCCTCTCTGCATAAATGAAGTTCCCAGAGATTTAACAGTGGAGGACACTGAATGGGAAAGTGAAATTCAACTTCGAAAGAACCTTTCCCACTTGGGCAGTAAATTAAGATTCAGATAAATAATATGTTCTAAAATTACTCTCATGAATTAAGTGTTAATACACTTAGGTTAAAGAAGTTAAATCAGAGTCATTATATGAAGACTGAATCAAATGGTAGACTGAGCATAAATGCTTGACACCCCTTCCAGACAAAATATATATACACATATAAAAATAGTCATATATAGTTGTATGAGATATAGATAGGTAGATAGATAGACAGATATCAATGAGTGTTGGAAGATGAGTAAAGGAGGGCCACTGTGAATCAGAAATTATGAAGCATCCCTGAAGGGCAGACACAATGGGATGAGAAGGCAACCTCCCATGGAGCAGGTGGTGGCTGCCAAGGTGGGAGTGGCTGGATGTTGAGCCCATAGGCAGCAGGAAGTCATCGTCTTAGGATCAGCCAGAGGTTGGGCCCACCCTCCCCCACCTTTGTGCACCCTCAGTTCTGCCATGAGGGCAAGCACTTGGACAGAGGAATTTACCATGCCCTCTGCTGGAAGCAGTGGGAGAGAAATGGGGTGCCCATATGCACCTGAGACTTGCTTTGGAACTTCCTCCCCAGCAGCAGAGTCCAGTTCCCTCCTTCTCAAGGCAGGTTAGGATAAACAAGAGCATCTCTAAGCAGAACAATGGAGGAGCTCACACATATCCATACAAACATAACGAAGAATCAATCATCAAAGAGGAAAACCAACACCACAAAAAGGAAGTACCAAAACACCAAACTGCAGCATGGGAGTTCAGGGAAATGAACTGACTAGAGGAAATGTAAGGAGATATTAAAGATAATTAACACTCTTGAGGGATAAAAGAGCCTAATGCATCCATGACAAAGGAATAGACTATTAAGAAAGAAGGACCAATGACAAATCTTAAGAGACAAACAATATACTGTGAAATTAAAAGAAACACAGCAAGGCATAGACAGATTAACAGAATTGACACTGTTAAAAATCAATTTACTGAGCCTAAGGATCAAGCTGAAACATTCACCCAAAGGTACCAAACCCAAAGTGTTTTACAAGCATTCTATCAAATGTTCATATAATCCCCATGTGGTATGAACTCTTCTTAGAACAAGATGAGGAGTGTCCCAATTCATTTTCCAAGAGTAGAATAACCTACACACACACACAAACACAAAGTATACACACATAGAGAGCACATCAAAAAATGAGAGAAAAAATCTATAGCACAAATTCCTTTATGAACCAAAGGGTTAAAATCAAAGTAGTAGCCAGCTGAAACCAGCAGTATATTAAACACAAAATACATCACAACCCAATAGGGATCTCCCACCTCCAACCTAGTATTGAGAACATCCCAGGAATGACTGAATGAGTTGACTCAACAAAAACTAGATCTACTATACTAATCCAATTCAGAATGCTAGCAGATTAAAGAAAGTATTATCATCTCAGTAAATGCAGAAAATGCAACTGAAAAATTAAACATTCATTCTTAATAAAAATAATTTGCAAGCTAGGAATAGGAATAAAAGTTCTTAACTCATTAAAAAGTATCAACCAGGGGCGCCTGGGTGGCTCAGATGGTTAAGCATCTGCCTTCGGCTCAGGTCATGATCCCAGGGTCCTGGGATAGAGCCCTGCATCAGGCTCCCTGCTTGGCGGGGAGCCTGCTTCTCCCTCACCCTCTGCTGTTCCCCCAGCTTGTGCTCTCTTGCTCTGTCAAATAAATAAATAAAATCTTTTTTTTTCCCCCTAGGCAAAGAACTTTATTAACCTTGTTTCAAACTTTATTCCCAGGCTTCTTCAGCTTAAATAGCTGCAAAGAATGAATTGTGTATAAGCAAAAACTGAAAAGAGCTGCAGTGTCCAAGGGGCTTGGGCTTAAAAATATTAGAGATCTAGATTTTATCAGATCCATGAACAAAATTTTAAAAAGCAGTCATAATATAAAATAGCAGCTCCCAGTAACTTCTTCAAGTTTTATGTTCTTCAGAAGTTGACTCAATTCAGTTTGCTTCATTCTTGGAAGCTTCATCAAAATTCTCCACAAGATCCAGAACTTCATCATCATCCTCCTCTCCGGTAGCAAGTGGTGCTTTTCCATCCACAGATTGTTTGGGCAGAGCTTCAGCCAGTCTTCTTAAACTAGTCAGACTGTCTGCACCAAGTTGGTTTAAGATACTGGGTAGCATTTCTGTCAGCTGCTTTGTCTCAGCATGGCCTGTAATGGTGAAAGTGTTCGCTGCCAGTGATGCCTGAACTTTGGGGTTGTTAAAATGGATCACTGTTCCTTGGTTTGTGAACATATTCACTTCTTCAATACCAGAGATATTGTTTACCCCTAACTTCTTTAAGGAGAACTGAAGTTTTTTATCATCTGCTGTAGCCGTTCTATGAACCATCTTCTTCTTTCGGCGAGCAGTTCCTTTCCCACCAATGCGCACTTGTGCTTGCAGCTTGGCGAGTTTCTCCTGGTTCATGATAGTTTCTTTCATCTTGTTGGAGCGGAGATGGGACCGCGCGGGGGAATAGGGTTGGCGCTCAGGGGGTCTCGGGCGGACCAGCTGAGATTAGGTGCACACACGCGGGGACGCAAGATGGCAGCTAATAAATAAAATCTTAAAAAAAAAAAAAAGTGTCAACCGGAGTGCCTGGGTGGCTCAGTCGGTTAAGCCTCTGCCTCCAGCTCAGGTCATGATCCCAGAGTCTTGGGATGGAGCCCTGCACTGGGCTCTCTGCTTGGCAGGGAGCCTGCTTCTCCCTCTCCCCTGTTTGGGCTTTCTCTCAAATAAATAAAATCTTAATAAAATAAAAGTTATCAACCAGAAACAGCACAAATATGCTTGACATATGGGAAGTATTCTTCATTCGAGTAGGAACAAGACACAGTTGGCCACACTATTCACCATTCCTGGCTAACATTGGGCTAGAGGAACTACGTTAAGTAAGAAAAAAATAAGAGGTCATAGTACTGAAAAGCAAGAGACAATCCTGACAATATTTGTAGATGATATTTAGAATACCTAGAATATATAAGAGAATCAACTGCAGTAAAATAGTTTAGCAAGACTGCTAGATAACACATCAATATGTAAAATCAACAGTATTCTTATGAACTAGAAAATGTCTTTTTAATGTCCTTTACTATAGCAACCAAAACCGTAGGATAATTAAACATAAATATAAGATGTGCATGACCTTATTATAAGTGAAAGATATAGTGGAAATATGTCTTCATAATAAATATGTACTAAAAATGGAGTAATATGTCTCATTCATAGATGAGAAACTCAAGATCATAAGCAATCCTCCCCAAATAATCTGTATAAATCATCACAATTTTGAAAGTAAAAATCTAAATGTGACAACCTGATCCCCAAATTTACATGGAACCAGGAACTAAGGCACTTTTAGAAGATGAGGGGAATCATTCTACCATATGAGAAACAATTATAAAGCTACAATGAATAAAACAATGAGTTATTGCCAAAGTTAGCTAAGTGGACCAATTTAACAATACAGAGCCCAGAAATATTCCCATAATTATATGAAAGTTTGATATAATCATAGATATAGCTTCACAAATCAGAGGGAAAGGATGGGCTATTTTTTTTAGAGGTGTTAGGAAAAATAACTATCCATATGGAATTTACAAGAAAATTTATGAGAATGTAATCATGACCTCAGATTAGGAAAGGGACTCTTAAATAAGGAAACAAAACATGGAAAAGACTGAATTTGACTATACTTAAATTTAAAACTTCTCTATGTTAAATGACATCATATGCAAAGTAGGTACATGGATATTCTAATTCTCCACATTTTTATGTAAGAAAGAACCCCAACCAAAACTAAAGAACTATAAAATACCTAGGAATAAGCCTAGTATGAAATGTGGCAAGACCTTTATGAAGAACATTATTAAAATTTTATCCAAGAATATAAAATACTTTAAAATGAGACCTATCATGATCCTAATGGGAAAAATTGTATTAATTTGAAAAAGTCTATTATCCTCAAATCAATGAATAAACAAATGCAATCCCAATCAAAAGAGCAACACAATCTTAGTAACATAATAAACTGCTTCTAAGATTTACCCAGAACAGGAAATACACAAGACAATGGGGGCAGAGGCCGGAAGGACTAGGAACTTGCCTGTAGATAGCGAAACATAGCTCAAAGTCAACAGTGAAGAGTGTGGTTGGTAGAATAGATATCTGGATCCACTGCCCAGGAGGAGACAACTTAGCATATGATAACCTTGGCATTTCAGATGGGTAGAGAGAAGAATGAACAGAGAAAAGAATGAAGAAGGAAAAGCTTCAGTAATAATTGGGGGTAATCGCCTTTTCATTTTTGTTTGCAGGGAGAGACCCTAAAAGATTTATAACCCAATTTTAAAACTAGACAAATGTGATGTGAGCAGGCAACACTCAAGAAGATCTACAAATAGCCAAAAACATGAAGGTGTTTGGTTGTGTAAGTAATCAGGGTAACTGACGTTCAAACAAGGTCTTTTCAACCATAAGATTGGTTAAAAACAAAACAAAAAAAACCTCCCGAGACTGATTGCTGGTAAGGTTGTGGAGAATGGGTCCTCTTACGGAGTGTAAATGGAAGGAAGCAGTTTCACTACATCCATTAAAATTAAAAATCTGTCATTTTTTTCAATTATGTAGAATTTAAGAAAACAGATGAACATAGGGAAGGGAAGGAAAAAGACGAAAACAGAGAGGTAGGCAAATCATAAAAGACTCTTAACTCTAGGGAACAAACTGAGGGTTGCTGGAGTGGAGGGGCATGGGGGGATGAGGTAACTGGGTGATGGGCATTAAGGAGGGCACTTGAAGTAATGGGCAAAGCTGGGCATTGTATGCAACTGATGAATCACTGAATTCTACCTCTGAAACTAATAATACAGTGTACACTAATTAAATTGAATTTAAATTAAAAAATTTCTAAAAATTTTAAAAATCTATGTCATTTTTAATCCAGCAGTTCCATGAAGGTAGAGCTATAATTTCAGGGATGAAAAGATGTCTTGCATATAACATTAAATGAAAAGCTAGCTGCAAAACAGTAAGGAATATATAATCCCGTCCATGGGATTTATATATTAAATCACACCTACAAAACAAAGCTACTTCTGTGATAAAGAGACTCCAAAAGACAGTGGTTTTAAGCAAGTCAGGAATTTATTTTGCTCTTAAGTAACAGGTAGAAGGAAAGCAGTTCAAGGCTGCAGGCCAGCTTCTCCAGCCTCAACACACAACCTCTGTAGCTCCCGTATCACTGCTTAAGGTCCCCCCAGAATCTCAGCCAGCAAGAGGAGTATACACCCAATCCCTTATTTAAGGGCCCAATCTGGAAGTTCCACTCATATCCCACTGCCCAGTCACAGGGCCACAATTAACTATCAGGGAGGCAGGGAAGCTGAGTCTTCACCTGCCAGGCGTCCAGGTAAAACTCCAGAAAATCATCAGTAAAGGAAGAAGGGGGAAATGCTATAACAGCAGCAATCTCTGCCACCATGTATTTGCAAATGCATGGAAAAACAGCTGGGAAGAATAAATACACACTAACTATAGTCCTTATCACTGGAATAGGAACAACAGTGAGGAGACAATAATTGCCTGAAATTTTTTAAACGGTGATAGTATATTCACGTATGAACTAGGAAGTTTTAAAATTTCACAAAATTTTAAAATCCTTTATTGTAGCTTGATACCAATATAACACGTTAAATACATTAAATCTGTCTACATTGTACAAAGCTTTTAAAGTTCCAAAAAGTAGATTCTATCTAAACGAATAAGTTACTCTCTATTGTTAAAAATATTACACTTAGAGTATCTTCCTCGAAACCTCTCTACCTGGGAGGTATGACAACGCTTACAGATGCCCACACTGAGAAACAGGCAGGACAGCGACCTGCCCAAGGTCCTAGCATGCCAGTGGCAGAGCTGAGACAAGAACGAGAGTGAGGACCACCCTGCTTGTACTGCATCATAACTTTTGATGGCATTTTCTATTTGATGAGAAGGCTACAACTTCTCTCACTCTTGAGGCGCCTGGGTGGCTCAGTCAGTTAAGTCTGCCTTCGGCTCAGGTCATGATCTCTGGATCCTGGGATCGAGCCCCTCATGGGGCTCCCTGCTCAGTGGGGAGTCTGCCTCTTCCTCCCCCCTGCTCGTGCTCTCACTCTCTCTCTCAAATAAATAAATAAAATCTTTAAAAAAAAAAAAAACTTCTCTCAGTAGAGTTCAGATTTCAGAAAGATAATGAACTGCATTCAATCTGAGAATAAGAGGGAAGCAATTTTCTTACAGGCTAATGATTACAAAAATAAAAATAAAAAAAGAACTTCCCAGAAACAAAACTGTCATGAGTTTTGACTCCCTTCTGAGCCAAATTCTCAAGTTTAGGATTTATTGAGCTGTTTAAAAATCCCTTCTATGACTTCTAGATAATGATAGCAGACTGAAGAAAATAATAGAATCTTTTTCCTCTAATACATAAATCACTCTAAAAACAGAATAAAATGAGTAAGCCAGAATTCAAAAAAAAAAAAAGGCAGCAGAAAATCCTGGTGGGAATCATGACTCTATGACATCTCCTGCCTAGGGGGAGGGATTCTTTGGCCCGAGCTATTTAACAAAATCTCCGAACAGAGGGGTAAAATGCAAATCCTCCAACCAGAGCTGCATGGTGCCCAGCAGAGGCTCTTCCCAACCCCCAAACCCAAATCCCTTCTCTCTGGGTCACAGGGAAGAGCATACAGATATGGACAGAGCTGCTCACTTGCAACATAAGCAAGATGTAAAGAAATGGCATGGGAGGAAGGCAAGCATGATACAGAAAAAGCAGAGAGGAAAAACATGCCACAGAGAACAAACCCAAGAAACAAACTGCATTGTGACAGCTCTAGAAGAAATTTAAGCAGTGTAATGAATTTAAGAAAACCAGACTTCAGTGCTGAGATGATAAAACAACAAAGAGAAGGAAACAAGAATATCAAAGCTAGGAAAACAAACTGAGGATCAAAACGACACCATCATAGAACTATAAACACATAAGCAACAGCCAGAAAACAGCTGAAAACCAAATGTCTAGTACAGGAGAGTCACGGAATGCAAAGGACAAAGAGAGGTGAAAACAACTGGAAAGAAGATGATACATAAGGAGAACAATGGTGCCCAATACAAAGTAATCAGCATCCTTAGAAAAGCAAACAATAAATAAAATTAAAAATGCTCCAAGTCACCTCCCAGCGCACAAGCAGAGAGAGTGGGCCACGGTGGTGGTCACTACATGGCAATCATGGCATATCAGCTGTGGTCTGGAGTGATGTTTCTGTGCATGTGTGTGTTCTATTTGTACCCACTTTTGGTTCTGCTTAAGATTTGTGTTAAGATAATATATTTTATTTTCCTAAAACCAAGAGTCCCCATAGGGGGTAAAAAGATGCCCTTTGCTTAAAGGTAAGCCAATATAAGCTGAGTACACTACAACCTTCTGCAAGTACAGGTCTCATCATTTATTACCAAGCTATTTCATGCTTTACTAATGAAAAATACCTGCCAATTTACAGTACCTTAAAAGGAAGACTATTTAAAGGCAATTAATATATTCAAAAGACAGTAAGTCTCATTTTTTTATGGGTGGCAAATGATAAATTTAAACGTTTAAAAGCTACGCACCAAAAATAAGTATCTGTTATCAAATACTGGTGAACTAATTTATTGAACAGGTCTGACTGAATATAAGACATGTTTTTAGCACCAGTAAAAATAATTCTTGAGATTTCTGGTCTACAAACATCTAAATGAGCAGTAATGTGCTCCCTGACGGCATCTTCTGGGTAAAGGAACAAATGTGATCCAAGGATTAACTGTTAGGTCCCTGATTTTGCAACATTAATTCATAGTGTCAGAATAAAATAATCAACCCACATATTTTTAAAACTTTTAAGTTTTAGAGATGAATTTCTTCTTCCTTAAAGTTTTAAATTATGAGGTAGATATCATTCAAAGTAAACATCAAATGCAGCAAACTTCTGTTGACGAACATGATTATTAATCCCATAATCAACAGACATTTCCATTAGGAAACTGAAAGTTTAAAAAGTAATGTTGATCAGCAGTATTCTGGCTTAAGTTTCCATAGTCCTTCACCACTAGAAGTTCTATGAAAAGTGCAAAGATTTCGCAACAGTTCTCGAAAGACACAAGACTGTGAGGCTGATAACTTGGATTCGAACGCCTGCAGTATCTCGCGAGTGCTGGCCTGGCCATCAACACGGGCCTGAAAAGCAATGAAGTTTCTCATTTCCACCAGTAGGTCATCATGTTCAGTGGTGGAGGATGGTGGAACAGATGCCTCTTGGTGCGCATTTTCACTTTCCAGCCGCTCTGGCAGAATCAGGTGGTTCCTAGCTCTCATTTTAGCCAACAGTAAAGACGAAGAGAGGGACCCGGGTGAAGACTCTGCATCTTCCACTTTTCCACTGAAGTGCTCAGAAGCATTATCCTTTCCATCCTTTCTTGTGACACCATCCTGGAGAAAGAAGACCACTGCAGTGACACGTCAGCTTCTAGTTCATGCTCCCATTACTTCCCCCAAAGCCCTGAGGAGCCATAAACGAACACTTGAGCCTAAGGCAGTGAGGCTGACAGGAAAGAATGAGATCGCCGAAGAAAAAGGGAGGGGGCAAGTCAAGCACTGAAATCCACCCACCATTAAAGAACATTTCTGAAAACACCCAAATCCCCCAAACTGCACTCTTCACTTCATCACCATTCTATGTGTGTATGGGGGGGGGAGGGCGGGCAACAAGCCTCCCTTTGGTGGGAGAGCGGGTTCCAGGAGGTGCGGATTCCGCAGGCTTCTCCCGTTCTTCCTCCCAAATCCACCCCGATCTAGGCACTGCGGGACAAGGAACAACTGCAGAACTGTGCTTCCTTCTCTTCACTTTTAAATCTTTTGACTCTTCCCACTTTACGCCTCATGTGAGTTGCCCTAGAACAACAACACAAATCTAACTTTTTTTCAACATTTCTACTGCTAAAAGAACATAACATGGGAAGTCAAAAAAGGTTATTAAAAAATAGGAATCTGAACTTGGGAGTCTTCAACTTTTATCAGCAACATAACCCTTGACCAGAAAAGACCCAAGAGAGAGCACTGCATAACAGAGTTTGGTCTGATCTTTTACTCAGTGAAGCACTCAAGGCGCCCAGGGGGTCACAGGACAGGGAGAGACGGGCACAAGGCTCCAGCAGCTAGTAAATTACACACAACATTTGAGGGGGTTTTCTCAACCTTCATTTTAGAGGGTAGTGCTCTCTGAAGCTGGTACTTCACCTCCGGATGGAGCAGGCTGCATGGGCAGCAACTCACATCACCTATCCCCCGTGTTCATTTTCTTGGGGCAAAACAGAGATTCTGCTACAGATTTGAGTTTAAGACTCTGTCTTTTACAAAGTTGGCTGGTCCTTTTAGCTTCAAATGAAAATGCTTCATTAATCAGAGCCTACAAAACAAATACCAGGTGTCATTATGCCAGTGTTTTTCCTCCCATCTGAATCAGGTTAAATTTTCATGGCAATTCAATCACGCAAGTCTCAGACATGAAAAGCAGCTAGGCTATCATATTACCTGGCATTTCTCCGTTGAAGATGTTGAAGAAGGATGCTGCACAGAGAAGCTGGAATTCCTTTTCTGACCAAATCTACTCCTAAGTAAGGAAAAGAATCACAGTAGATAGAATGTTTGCTTTTGTGACTTAAGAGATGAAAATGCCCTTTCAACAACTTAATCTTTTCCTGGAAAAGTTTTCTTCTGCAAGGTTATTCTTTGATAGCCATGACGCTCATCCCCTTCAATTTTTCTACTTTACTCTCCTAGGAAGTAACTGATGCATCTCAAGTAAGAACCACTCAGTATCTTGTTCAACATATGATGGAAACTATCCTCAAATTCCAGGTAGGAAGATTATTCTAAATCAGTATACCAAATAGCACAGTCATTACTGATTGCGGAACACCAGCTAATCATCTCCTTAAAGTGTAATCACTATCCTGTGTCTCTTATTTTTAACATCAACTCTTAAACAAAACAGATCACGTCTCCTTCCCCTGAAAACTCAGCTTCGGAAAGCAGGGGACAATGTAAAGGAAGGAGGTCAGATTCTATGTCTTTCCCCAAGTCCTGCAAATCTGGCCGACCCAATCCCTCCCTGAGAGATTTTCTACCACACCTGCCCTGGCTCTATTCCTAGCCTAGACGGTATGGCCTCCTCCCATGCAGGGCAAAGCAGTATAATCTCTTACTTTGTTCCCGCTGGTGTGCCAGAAACCCCCCGGTGGCCCGTCCAGGTGGGAACACCAGACGCCGCTCCCAGACACTGCTGGCGGGAGAGCCTCAGCGCTTTCAGGGCATCCTGGGCCACCCGGTTGGCCTCTGCCTCCACCAGCACATAATCCGGATTGGCTCCATCCATGATGGCATCGTGTTTCATGACACTGTGCACACCGACTAGCAAGAACAAAAGAAACCATGACATATTGTTTCAGTTTGTACACAATCACATTTTTCTTCTGTATAGTCTAGTATGTTGTGGGTAGAGAAAAAATAATGAACACTTTCAGCTATTTACCAAGGTGACTATCATGACCCAGGAACTTTACAAATGCTGTTGCCACTCACCTTCATCATTACCCTACAAGGTAGGGACTATTCACTACCCGTTTTATAATAATTGAAGCATAATGCCTTTGTCACCACAACTTCAACATCCCTGCTATCCAGAAAATTTTAAAACCTCTTATTAATCAATTCTTTATTGAAGGGAAAAATATAAAAATATAAACCAGAATTATAGAATTTTTAAAAAGTAATGATCATGAAAATGAATTTAATGCAGGTATGAGTGGAAAATTCACAGCCTTAAATATTTATATATCCATAGAAATGAAAGAATAAAAACAAATGAATTAAACTTCCAAGTCAAAGAGTCTTATAAAAATTAAGCCAAAAAAACTCACTGAAACACAACAACAAAAGCACAAAGAAGAAAGTAATAAAGATAAAAGCAAAAACTAATGAGGTAGAGAACAACCATAGATCTAATTAATAAATTAAAATGCTGGTTTATGTTTTTAAGAAAAATCACAAAATAAACCACTAGCTTAACCTGACCAAAAAAGGGGTGGAGGAAATACACAAAATTAGAAATGACCAGAGAGAAATTATCTTGAAACAGAAACAAATTCTTAAAAAACTGTTACAAGAAGATTTTCAATGCCTCTGTGCAAATAAAACTTGAAAACTAGACAAAAGAGATCATTTCCTAGGAAAAGACCAGGAACTATAGAAAAAAGAGTTACCAATAAACTACCTTACAAAAAAGTATCAGGCCCAGATGGTCTCTTTCTGAAATGCTGTACAGAAACCTGGCCTTCCCACACCGAGAACCACGAACAGTGATGTCTGGTAACTCGGGGCCATCACACTGTGAACCCAGTGAGTGCCAAGGCCTGAACAAGACAACACCCCCAAGGATGACAAAGCTATGCAGGACTGCCTGTCCTCCCCGGTTCTGAGCAACTGTTGAGTCTGCTTTCCTGAGTCTTCTCCCTTGATGTGAGCAAGCTAGCTTTCCTACTTCCAGAGTGTCTGCCCTGGCCTGCCCCTGCCTCTCCCCCATGGCTGTTACTTTAATCTCCTGTGGTTGGAAAATCAGGTAAATACACCACGTACAAAATCTTCCTATCACCCGTTCAGTAGTACAAACCTACTTAAAGCATTACACCCCTTCTGTGTGTGGTTGTAAGTCAAGGACTGTTGTTCTCCAGAGTTTCAAATTCCTCTAGGTCTTCAGAAAAGAGAGGTGAATACGATTTTCAAAATGTCGATACATTTCAAATCTGAATTTTAGAGAAGAAAAGATACTTCCAGTTGAGAGCCCACTCTGCCCTGTGAGTCAAGGCTGCCACTGCTAGAAACAGCCTATTCCACTTGTTCCTAGCACACCTGCAGCAAATTTAGCAAAAAGATTACCTGACTTTTTGAAAAGCTTTTCCAAGACATAATCATCATGGCTCTGTTCACTGGTCTCACTCTCGTTTTCACTGTCCTGCTTCTGGTACCGCCTTTTCTTCACGAGGTGTGGAATTCGAGTTCCTTCAAACTTGGCATCTCTGCGATGCTTAGGGCTCTTTAGCTTCTGTGTTGGTGTCCGATGCTGCTCCAGGGGCTCTTCTTCCAGTGCACTATGTTTCGTTTTTGACTTGTGCTTAGAAAAATTACTTTCCGATGGCTTATTCTCCCAAAGAGGCTCTGTCTGAGCCTGGCAGCTTTCTCTTCTGTTGGAAAGACCCTGCTTTTCATTGATGTTTTCCTCACTAGACAGCCCGTCCATTTTGCTGATTCTCAGAGAATCTGAACAATCCCCATGTCCACTAATCACGGATGATTCCCCTAGCCTAGACACTGTGTTCATGTCTTCTCTAGGCCCATCACTGCCAGGTGGAGTTCTAGGGGTTTGGGGGGCATCTTTCAAAGGATTGCATGGATCAGAAGTTACTGCATTCACTTCAGCTCCTATAGCTGTAGATTTCTCTTTAGATGATGTGGCCTCGTTTGTGGATACATTAGAATCAGGAAACTTTTTGCATATTGGAACATTACGGTCTGCTCCAAAGGCCGGCGGAAGTTTTCTTTTTAAATGGAGCTTGGGAGCCTGAACTTCTGAGCCAGTTCCTGCAAAGGGGAAAAACACGCTCAAGTTACATGACATAATTCTTCTGTACTTTATTATTTTAAGTGAACATATTTTATGTAATACCTGCAAAAATAGCACTTGTTTCAGTACTCTGGGATGCGTCAGGACTCGTCAGAGTGAACAGCTCATAAAGATCATTGGACTTGAAAAATCGCCTTTGCTTCGGATCTTTCAGCACTCTGTTTGTCAGAAACTGTTTGAAAATTTGTCTAAAAAGATAAAAGTTGAACTGGTATAAAACAATGTTTAGCTGCACCTCAAAATCCTAGTTATAAAACAATATGAGAGATACGATAACTATAGCTGAACAAATGTCTAAATCATCCCCAAGCTTTTCTCCTTGGAAAATTACAATTCAGAAAGTACATAAAAGGGCGCCTGGGTGGCTCAGTTGGTTAAGTGACTGCCTTCGGCTCAGGTCATGATCCTGGAGTCCCAGGATCGAGTCCCGCATCGGGCTCTCTGCTCAGTGGGTAGTCTGCTTCTCCCTCTGACTCTCCCCGCTCTCATGTGCTCTCTCTCTCAAATAAATAAAATCTTTAAAAAAAAAAAAAAAAGAAAGTACGTAAAATATCGGGTGGTCTCCCATGCTTGACAGAATTTAAATCACAAAGAGCATCTTATTTATACCCAGTGAGCTTTTTCAATCTCCAAGATCCATCACATGTCAGGGATCACCTTTCTGCATACAATCATGTGACTCACAGCCTCTCTGAGCTGGAAAGAGCTGGATTCCGGGACTCCTGGACCAAGGGTCCCCTGCCCGGCCCTCCTCAGAACCCTTCTGTGATGGGTTTCTGGAAACGCTCTTACCTGGCCTTTGCAAAGCTTTCCTTTGGAGCCATCTCACCCACCTTCTGCTGATTCACACTCTAGCTGAAGCTCCACACCATCATCACTCCTGCCCACACGCTGCCACAAAGCAGGCCTGCTCCCCCCTCCCCCCACACCTCCCCACCCCAAGGCTGTAACATGTCTAAGAGGAAGCTCTCCCTCACAGGACACAGCTTGTCTCTTGCCCTCTCAGAATAAGGCCTTGAAGAACACACACCTATCAGGGAGTGCCCCAGTGCGTGGTGGAAAGCAGGGAGCCTCCCTTTAAGAGAGGGGGTGCAGTTCAAGAATAAAGTCTCGGCAGAGGAGGGGGAGAAGGTGGCCGTATCTCCACCCCACTGTTAAAGGAACCCTTGTCTATACCCCTACTCGTTGTACAGAGAGATGGAAAAAGAAACAGGTGTCCTAGTCAACCTCTCCCTCAGGGGCATTTGAGTCAAAGACCACCAGGCTACCCACGCAGATCACAGCTGCATGGTGTGTGAAAATTCCCGTATCTCAACTCTGTCACTTCTTAAAAAAAGACGGTACACTATAGAAGGTATATACATTTCTCTTAAATAAAAATTAAGATGAAGTTTACACATAAGCAGTCCTTGATGTTTAGTAAGGTAGAAAAATGATCAGGTTCAAAGACATTTTTTAAAAACTCACAATAAGTCATCTAAGCTTACTTTAATGAGAAAGAAAAAATACAAAAAGGAAAAATAAAACCCCCTCACATATCCTTTAAGTTACAGTAACTATTGCTCTAAGATAAAAACACTTTTTCAAAGCAATACATTTAAAACCTTCCCAGCTCAGCCCGGGCGGCATACTTCTATAGCTACATGGCGCGCGGGCGGCAGCCAGCAGAGCAGTCTCCGGTCACGGAGCGGGCCACCATCTGCACTAACCGGTGGTAAATCTTTTCTTCAATGGTGCCCGCAGTCAGCAGCCTGTACACCGTCACTTGCTTCTTCTGGCCTATCCTCCATGCGCGCTCCCGGGCCTATGGCAGAGAGATGCATTTCAACGAGCGCCCTTCCTGATGACAAGCGCTTACTAAAAGAAACAGAGACAGCCAGCTGCTTCCTCCCCCTGCCAGAGCCAAAATTCTGCCTAATGACACTAAATACACCTCAGGCCCATTAAGGAAGATAAAAAGGCAAATCTCAAAGATAGATTGAGCCACCTCTACCTGAAAAACAATGTGTGTTTGTAACCTTGCACTCTCTCTTTGTACCCTAGATGTAGCGATGCATGCTACAGATAAAACTGCTGAAGATTCTTCCTGTCTGTGAGGCTAGACGGTGTCTTCCTCCATGCTGAGGACTAGGCAACAACCAAGATGGGAGCTCCATGTGGAAGCTGACAGGGGCACCAAAGGCCCCTAAGGGCTGGCCACTCAACTGTTTGCCACTTGCACACTTCTTTACCTGTGTGTCTGTGCTTGGGTTCCAGTCAGGATCATAGATGATGACTCTGTTTGCCCCCGTCAGGTTGACTCCTATGCCACCCACCCGAGTGGTCAGAAGAAACACAAATATGGATGTATCCTAGAGTAAGACGCACAACATTCATTATGCACATTTAAGACTAGTTACAGCTCTTCCCCTCTGTCTTTACATATTCTACACAGGGAAACCTCTTCCAATACAAAGGATGGGTTATGTCCCAGAGACCGCTGGTCAAGATGCCATCTCACGGCTCGTTTTTAATACCAATTATATTGGCAATATCTCAGAGTTGGCTTTTCAAGAAGGAATATATACTCTTTGTTTACACACCCACACACACACACACCATCCAGGAATGCACTGAGTTAAAAGCAGAAAGTCTCCCTCTACCCGCTGCCCATCCCCAATGGAGCAGGGCTCAGGTGGGTGAGGCAGTTCTTCCTTCCACTGCACAGAGAGGCACTACTTGGCTTTACTGTTAAATTCACTTGTTACCTCATTATATCTTGTAATCAGTGGTTGTCTTGAAGCTATTGCAGTGGTACCATCCATCTTGAGGTAAGAATACTTTTGAGCTCTAAGGAATACTTCAAGTATATCCAACATCTGTTTGGGAGAGGGGGAAGGGGATAAGAGTTTTAAAAATCAAATACGCACCTCCAGTGAGGTCCACGTTTGTCTAAACAGTCACACCTTCCCCAACAGGCTTAAATTAAAAGGGGCTTCTTGCTTTGAGGCAGATAAATATAACTTCTACGAGAGTATTTTTGGTATTTCCCTATTGCTAATTCTTACAGGGCATCTAAGTTCAGACCCAAACCTGCTCACACCCTAGAATCACATGGTAAACTTTTTAAAAAAGCCAACTTCTAGGCACCAACTCTAGAGAGAGATCCAAGCTCCCAAAGAGATTTGTAGGCTGCCACCTCAGTATCAGCAGGTGAATTTGCTTTTAGAATCATTATTTTAGATTATATCCCATTTTCTTAATAACTGGTTATAAGTCTTAAAGAACCAAATTGTTTCTTGTATGAGGTCTGTATACTCACTTGTCTTGACTGAGAAAATAGCAATACTCGTTGACCCTGCCTGTGCCATATTTTCAACAAGGACTCAACTACTATCATTTTCCCAGAGCGTTTCCAGTATCCAAACTGATCTTCTTCTAGTTCATCATCTGGAATACCTTTAGGATTCTTTGGGCCTCCAGAAAAGAGATCAGGGTGGTTGCAGATTTTTCTTAGGGCTACAAGTCCAGAGAAAATCTATGGTATAAAAGAATTACGTGCATTTGGATTATGCCATGTAAAATAACATTCACTTGGGAAGGAAGGGAAGAATGCCATTCAATATGTAACACAGATTAAAAAGTAATTAAAAAGTGCCTGGATGGCTCAAGTCAGTTGAGCATCCACTCCTGATTTAGGCTCAGGTCACGATCTCGGGGTCGTGGGAACAAGCCCCGCAACGGGCTCTGCACTCACCACGGAGTCTGCTTGTCCCTCTCCCTCTGCTCCTCTCCCTGCCCATTCCCTCTCTCTCTCTCAAATAAATATTTTTTAAAATCTTAAAAAAAAAAAAAAGTAATTCTTCACCAGCTTCTTAGCTTCCTCCCTATTCTCAGCATATTAGGAGCTAGAAGAAATCAACCTTCATTCATCTTTTCTTGATAAGGTAAGTTCTCTAGAAACAAAAACATATCTGCATGGGAAATACACAAATGGGAGATACGGGGGTGGTTCACGGGGGTGGTTCACGCAGCAGAAGGGCACAGGAAATTGGGAGTGCCTGCCCTCCAGGCCCCAGCAGGAGGGCATCCTTCACAGCTTTCCAAGTGTGACTCAAATCAAGCTCATGAGTACAAACGCTCAAGGAGAAAAGATAAACCGTAAGTTAAGCCAATAATCAGAAAGTATGGTAGTTCTACTAACAAACAAGTTAAATAATAAAAAATGTGAACAAATCAGGAATATTTCAGAACTCCCCCAGAGTCATCTGTAACTCCTCTGTCTGCCTCTAGATCTGTGCTTCCAATACAGTGGCCACAAGCCACAGGAGGCTAGTCTAAACTGAAATGTGCTGCAAATGTAAAATATCCAATTTTGGAGACACAGTTTAAAAAAAAAAGGTAAAATATGTCATGAATAATTTAAAATTTTTGATTATGTATTAAAATGACATTTTAGATAGATCAGGTTAAATAGAATTACCAAAATTCTCTTTACCTTTTTTAATATGACTATTAGGACAATTTAAAATCACACATGCAGCTTGCATTCTATATCTACAGGCCAGTGCTAATCTAGACCACCTAACGCTTCACAACTTGGAGGCACGTGAAGATAAGGGCAGATTTAGGAGAGATGAATAAATGTGAATGATTTAAGAACCTCTCATTGAGGCCAGTGATTGATGAAGTAAAAGAAATAGTGAGCCATGGCTAAAAGAACTGAAATGACT
Organism: Eumetopias jubatus; assembly: GCF_037043125.1. Lineage (NCBI taxonomy): Eukaryota > Metazoa > Chordata > Mammalia > Carnivora > Otariidae > Eumetopias > Eumetopias jubatus. The sequence continues at coordinate 41,259,578 of NW_028274823.1, read as the reverse complement.
TCCTCTGGAAGAAAAAGCATGCAGACATGATGGGACACAGGCAGCCATGCCACCCGCACTCATCTCTTTATCGACCTCTGTTTATAAGAAGGGAAGTGTGTTTGAGAGAGTAAGATGCTTGCTACTCAGCTGTACCTCCCATGAGGACAGACCCAAGACTAAGGAAGTTTTATGTGTCTAATAAATAGAACACAATTTACACTTTAAGACCCTGAAGCACAAAGAAACTGAATAGTTCATATGGAGCTTCAAAGTATATGCTGATAGAAACTTACTACATATGCTTATTGAACAGACCTTTACCAACATCTTTTGCTGAGTATTGCCAATAATGCTGTTATTATTATTGTTAATAATAAAATGTTATTTTATGTTATTACTTACACAAACATTTATAATAACAATTCTTCCTTCATGCCTCTGCTAACCCCAGCAGTTGGGGACACTTCCCTGCATCCTGCATAGGACCAGACATCCCTGCAGGACTCACCACTACAGATTCTGTGTCTAGCACTACTCTTCTGCTAGACCACGTGATGTGGGGTTCAAGTATAACCATGCTGCAATGCAGACAAAAGGAAGTGTGCTCAAATGTAACTGCACATTCTCTTACTTCTGGAAGGGCTTTGAATTAAGAGATGGTTCACAGCCAAGTGTTTCCAAGAGGTAACTGTGAAACATGACTAGTACTAGCTTCCTTTCCTCCCCCACTTCCCTGCTCTACAATTCATTTCTGACCTGCATATCTCCATTGAGAATTCTGTAAACTTCTTTGGAATCGATAAAATTTTGGTAGACTTTATGTTGTTCCTCTGTAAGACGGCAAAATAAGACCTATGGGGATAGAAAAAAAAAAACCCAGAGAATTAATAAAATAATTAAAACATCAACAAAGTTTCTAATCAAAAAAGTACAATGTGTACAATTTTAACCATGTAACTCTTATTTTAAAAAGCCAAATCTCAGAGCTAAACAAAGACACAGCTACCCCTTCTCATCAGCCCCTCCACTTCTGCCATCCATCCACCTCCTGGTCCCCACCTACTAACCCAACACTCCCCCAATACCGGCTTCCTTCCCACAACAAAGTTCAGCACCAGATGCACAAGCCCTCCTCCACCCTAGCCTCCAAGTGCTCAGACTGTCTCACTGCCCCTGCCCCTCGCCCACGCTTCACTTCAGCACACCTGACCAGAGACCCTATCCTGGAGGCCAAAGCACAGGTCCACGAGTTTACCAGACCTGTCCATCCTCCCAGCCCAGTTATGCCTGTTACTCCATGCCAGAATGTTCCTTGACTTTCTGCCTCTCAATCCTTTCTTCATGTCCACTCTATTCCTTGGCTAGTCATAAACCCAAGACATTTTCCTTCAGCTACCCCTTTGCCACCCACTACATTTGCCTTGTAAACTTCCAAATGAAGACTGACTCAAACACCTGCCTTTTCTACTCCTTTTATGCTAAGTGCTGAGCACTGCTGGAGAACCTCACCCATCTGGGCAGTGTCTTGCTCCTGGTCTCCGGGAGAATTCTCCAGGCACTCCCTGCTCAGCCCCTTCTGTAAACCCATAATGGCTGTGACAACACTCCTCATTCTCCCCAAGCCACCTACTGACCTACCCACCTTTGATTCAATCTCTACTTTAAAAAAATCAAATGGGACGCCTTAAATGTCTGCCTTCAGCTCAGGTCATAATCCCACGGTCCTGGAATTGAGCCCCTCATCAGGCTCCCTGCTCCCTCCCCATGAGGAGTCTGCTTCTCCCTCTCCCTCTGCCCCTACCCCCCTGCTCCTGCACACTCTGTCTCAAATAAATAAAAATCTTAAAAAAAAAAAAACAACAAACAAAAAAACATCAAAAACAGAAACCAAAGCTATCAGTCATGATTCCTATTTCACCCCCTAAAATTGATCTACTTTATCAACCTCACTTTTTTTCCTTTATTTTCAGGGGAACAGCCAGCTCCCTGTTTGGGAAGAGGGTAACCCTCTGACCTTCATACCAGATCTAAAAACCCTCTCCTCTTCCTCTGGACAGTGCTCTGCCACCTTAGACTCTCCAAAAAGTAATGGAGAAAATTCCCTAAAAGGATTTATGTATAATCACCATCCCCACATCTTCACCTTCCAGCCTCTTCTGGTCTCAGCACAAGCCTGGAGGGCATGTCCACTGAGAAAGTGCTGTGGACAAGCTCACTAATGACTTCCTAGCAGCCAGCCACACCGAGCCCCTAAGCCTCAGGTTTCCAGTTCCCCTAACCTACCTACTGCCTTTCTGCCTAGTCCTCCTGTCCTCCCAGCTAGCCCCTCCTGATACTGTCTCCACAGTGCTGCAGCTTCTCTCTTCTCGTTCCATGTATGAGCCTCGGGCAACCTCATCCCTGCTCATAACTTTCACACCTTCCCTGCTCAGAGGTCATAACTACATCCCCGCCTAGAACTGTCTCCTCAGAACCTGAGGCCCACTTATAACTGCCTTTGGGGCAGGCAGATGTACCGTGAGCACTTCGAACGACCCAAATCAACTCACAAATACCTCTTCCACACTCTGTCCTTTTGAAGTGTCTGGCAGGAGATCTGTCCCAGCATCTCAACAGGAAACCTGGGAAGCACCTGTCAGCCCTCTGTGGACTCTGGAAGGACCACCTAACTCATCCCTTTGCCTCCATTTTCCTTCTCTTCCAATGCTTTCATATGCTGCCTGAGTGATCTTTTGAAAATATGAACCTGAGTATTTCTAATTCCTGATTTCATAAATTTGTATTTCAGTCTTTTAAATACAATGGCAACAGAGAAAAGCCCTTCCTCTGTTAACCACAAGGTTAACTGAACTCATTATTCACCAGATGCTTAGTTTCTGCAAATCAGTTTTAGGTGTTACATGGCACTTTAAGGTGAGTAGTAAGACAAAGTCCTGAGCTCAAGGAGTTCTAGTCAAGAGCCTAGTGGAATCTTACAACTTCTGTTGTGGGAAAGCTGTGGGGGTATGATGGGTGGGTACCGTGGAGGGGGAAAACCTCCAGGGAGAGGGAACATCACATGCAAATGGAAAGACAAGTGGCACATGTCTGGAAAACAGGAACTGTCTCCAAGCCATGGGCCTTGGCTGCTACACGGATTACAAAGAAGAGACATTCTGGGACTCCATAGTGAAAATAAATTGGCGCAAATAAGCTAAATCAGGATTCTTGATGTTCGGAAGAGGGACATGAAGGTATGTCAGCAGGAAGACAAGCCGTGGAAAAACTAAGCCAGTGACGCTGTGAGATACTGAGTGGAGTGGAGAGTGCCAATGGCTGGGAGAGCAGTCAGATACTGGCTGCCCTAATTTAAGAGGATGTGGAGCAAAGAAGCGAGAGCATGAAAAAGAACCAATAAAACAGCACAGCAACTGATGGATTTGGAATTAGACATAGCAGAGAGCACTGTGGCCTGAGACACTGGCAGGAAAGGGAGACCTGTAGAGAGAATGCTAAGATCAAGGGTTGACTTTGGAAATGAGTTTGTGGGGAGGGAAGAGGCAGGGATGAAAGCAGTCTTGGTGACAGATCTCCAAAATCCTTTATAGTTTCGACACTTGGCAGGCCAGAAAGGACTGGCAAGATATCTTCAGAGCACTAAACGAGAAAAATATGCAGCCAAGAATACTATATCCAGCTAGGCTGTCACTGAAAATAGAAGGAGAGATAAAAAGCTTCCAGAAAAAACAAAAACTAAAGGAATTTGCAAACATGAAACCAGCCCTCCAAGAAATATTGAAAGGGGTACTCTAAGCAAAGAGAGAGCCTAAAAGCAGCAAAGATCAGAAAGGAACACAGACAACATACAGTAACAGTCACCTTACAGGCAATACAATGGCACTAAATTCATACCTTTCAATAGTTACCCTGAATGTAAATGGGCTAAATGCCCCAATCAAAAGACACAGGCTATCAGATTGGATTAAAAAACAAGACCCATCCATATGCTGTCTGCAAGAGACTCATTTTAGACCCAAAGACACCCCCAGATTGAAAGTGAGGGGGTGGAAAACCATTTACCATGCTCATGGACACCAAAAGAAAGCTGGGGTGGCAATTCTTATATCAGACAAACTAGATTTTAAAACAAAGACTGTAATAAGAGATGAGGAAGGAGGCTATATCCTACTTAAAGGGTCTATCCAACAAGAAGATCTAACAATTGTAAATATCTATGCCCCGAACATGGGAACAGCCAATTATATAAGGCAATTAATAACAAAAGCGAAGAAACACATTGACAACAATACAATAATAGTGGGGGACTTTAATATCCCCCTGACTGAAATGGACAGATCATCTAAGCAAAAGATCAACAAGGAAATAAAGACTTTAAATGACACACTGGACCAAATGGACTTCACAGACATATTCAGAACATTCCATCCCAAAGCAACGGAATACACATTCTTCTCTAGTGCCCATGGAACATTCTCCAGAATTGATCACATCCTAGGTCACAAATCAGGTCTCAACCGGTACCAAAAGACTGGGATCATTCCCTGCGTATTTTCAGATGACAAAACTTTGAAACTAGAACTCAATCACAAGAGGAAAATCGGAAAGAACTCAAATACACGGAGGCTAAAGAGCATCCTACTAAAGAATGAATGGGTCAACCAGGAAATTAAAGAAAAACTAAAAAAATTCATGGAAACCAATGAAAATGAAAACACAACTGTCCAAAATCTTTGGGATACAGCAAAGGCAGTCCCGAGAGGAAAGTATATAGCAATACAAGCCTTTCTCAAGAAATAAGAAAGGTCTCAAATACACAACCTAACCCTACACCTAAAGGAGCTGGAGAAAGAACAGCAAATAAAGCCTAAACCCAGCAGGAGAAGAGAAATAATAAAGATCAGAGCAGAAATCAATTAGAAACCAAAAAGAACAGTAGAACAGATCAATGAAACTAGGAGCTGGTTCTTTGAAAGAATTAACAAGATTGATAAACCCCTGGCCAGACTGATCAAAAAGAAAAGAGAAATGACCCAACTCAACAAAATCATGAATGAAAGAGGAGAGATCACCACCAACGCCAAAGAAATACAAACAATTATAAGAACATATTATGAGCAACTCTATGCCAGCAAATTAGATAACCTGGAAGAAATGGGTGCATTACTAGAGATGTATCAACTACCAAAATTGAACCAGGAAGAAATAGAAAATCTGAACAGACCTATAACCACTAAGGAAATTGAAGCAGTCATCAAAAATCTCCCAAGAAACAAAAGCCCAGGGCCAGATAGCTTCCCAGGGGAATTCTATCAGACATTTAAAGAAGAATTAATACCTATTCTCCTGAAACTGTTCCAAAAAATAGAAATGGAAGGAAAACTTCCAAATTCATTTTATGAGGCCACCATTACCTTGATCCCAAAACCAGACAAAGACCCCATCAAAAAGGAGAACTACAGACCAATATCCTTGATGAACATGGATGCAAACATTCTCACCAAAATACTAGCCAATAGGATCCAACAGTACATTAAAAGGATTATTCACCACGACCAAGTGGGATTTATCCCTGGGCTGCAAGGCTGGTTCAACATCCGCAAATCAATCAACGTGATACAATACATTAACAAAAGAAAGAACAAGAATCCTATGATCCTCTCGATAGATGCAGAAAAAGCATTTGACAAAGTACAGCATCCTTTCTTGATCAAAACTCTTCAGAGTATAGGGATAGAGGGTACATACCTCAATATCATAAAAGCCATCTACGAAAAACCTACAGCGAATATCATTCTCAATAGGGAAAAGCCGAGAGCTTTTCCTCTAAGGTCAGGAACGCGGCAGAGATGCCCACTCTCACCACTGCTATTCAACATAGTATTAGAAGTTCTAGCCACAGCAATCAGACAACAAAAAGAAATCAAAGGCATCCAAATCAGAAAAGAGGAAGTCAAACTCTCACTCTTTGCAGATGATATGATACTGTATGTGGAAAACCCAAAAGACTCCACCCCAAAACTGCTAGAACTCATAGAGGAATTCAGTCAAGTAGCAGGATAGAAAATCAATGCACAGAAATCAGTGGCATTCCTATACACCAACAACAAGACAGAAGAGAGACAAATCAAGGAGTCGATCCCATTCACAATTGCACCCAAAACCATAAGATACCTAGGAATAAATTTAACCAAAGAGGCAAAGGATCTGTACTCAGAAAACTATAAAATACTCAGGAAAGAAATTGAAGAAGACACAAAGAAATGGAAAAATGTTCCATGCTCATGGATTGGGAGAACCAACATTGTGAAGATGTCAATGCTACCTAGAGCAATCTCCACATTCAATGCAATCCCCATCTAAATACCATCCACTTTTTTCAAAGAAATGGAACAAATAATCCTAAAATTTGTATGGAACCAGAAGAGACCCTGAATAGCCAGAGGAATCTTGAAAAAGAAAAGCAAAGCTGGCGGCATCACAATTCCGGACTTCCAGCTCTATTACAAAGCTGTCATCATCAAGACAGTATGGGACTGGTACAAAAACAGACACATAGATCAATGGAACAGAATCGAGAGCCCAGAAATGGACCCTCAACTCTATGGTCAACTCATCTTTGACAAAGCAGGAAAGAATGTCCAATGGCAAAAAGACAGTCTCTTCAACAAATGGTGTTGGGAAAATTGGACAGCCACATGCAGAAGAATGAAACTGGACCATTTCCTTACACCACACACAAAAATAGACTCCAAATGGTTGAAAGACCTAAACGTGAGACAGGAGTCCATCCAAATCCTAAAGGAGAACACAGGTAGCAACCTCTTCGACCTCAGCCGCAGCAACTTCTTCCTAGAAACATCGTCAAAGGCACGGGAAGCCAGGGCAAAAATGAACTATTGGGATTTCATCAAGATAAAAAGCTTTTGCACAGCAAAAGAAACAGTCCACAAAACCAAAAGACAACCGACAGAATGGGAGAAAATATTTGCAAATGACATAGCAGATAAAGGGCTAGTATCCAAAATCTATAAAGAACTTATCAAACTCAACACCCAAAGAACAAATAATCCAATCAAGAAATGGGCAGAAGACATGAACAGACATTTTTCCAGAGAAGACATCCAAATGGCCAACAGGCACATGAAAAAGTGCTCAACATCGCTCGGCATCAGGGAAATCCAAATCAAAACCTCAATGAGATACCACCTCACACCCGTCAGAATGGCTAAAATTAACAAGTCGGGGAACGACAGATGTTGGCGGGGATGTGGAGAAAGGGGAACCCTCCTACACTGTTGGTGGGAATGCAAGCTGGTGCAGCCACTCTGGAAAACAGTATGGAGGTTCCTCAAACAGTTGAAATTAGAGCTAACATTCGATCCAGCAATTGCACTACTGGGTATTTACCCCAAAGATATAAATGTAGGGACCCGAAGGGGTACGTGCACCCCAATGTTTATAGCAGCAATGTCCACAATAGCCAAACTGTGGAAAGAGCCAAGATGTCCATCGACAGATGAATGGATAAAGAAGAAGTGGTATATATACACAATGGAATATTATGCAGCCATCAAAAGGAATGAGATCTTGCCATTTGCAACAACGTGGATGGAACTGGAGGGTGTTATGCTCATCGAAATAAGTTAATCAGAGAAAGACATGTATCATATGACCTCACTGATATGAGGAATTCTTAAATCTCAGGAACAAACTGAGTGTTACTGGAGTGGTCGGGGGTGGGAGGGATGGGGTGGCTGGGTGATAGACATTGGGGAGGGTATGTGCTACGGTGAGCGCTGTGAATTGTGCAAGACTGTTGAATCAAAGATCTGTACTTCTGAAACAAATAACGCAACATATTTTAAGAAAAAAAAAGAAGAAGATAGCAGGAGAGGAAGAATGAAGGGGAGTAAGTCAGAGGGGGAGACGAACCATGAGAGATGATAGACTCTGAAAAACAAACTGAGGGTTCTAGAGGGGAAGAGGGTGGGGGATGGGTTAGCCTGGTGATGGGTATTAAAGAGGGCACATTCTGCATGGAGCACTGGGTGTTATGAACAAACAATGAATCATGGAACACTGCATCAAAAACAAATGATGTAATATATGCTGATTAACATAACAATAAAAAATTGTAGTTTCGACACTGAGAATCTACAATGTATTTACTGTTAGATGTGGAAAAGAGGGTGCAGTTACCTGTTGATAACAGAACACCAGGATGGGCCTTAAAAGGATGCCCCTTTTACAACCTAAGTCAGATGACATCACTGCTTGGCTCAGTCTCTCCCTGTGAACTGCCTCCTCACTCACAGTAAAATCTGAAGTCTTCACCATGACCAGCAGGCCCTGGTGGTGACCTGGCCAGCTAAGTGACTTCTCCCTCCAAGTGCTCTCATCCTTCTTCCTGCCCTCCGGCCACACTGCCCTCCTTGCTGGTCCTTGGAGGTACCAACACCCTCCCATTTCCATTGACCTGGAACGCTCTTCTTTCCAAAACCCCATGCTTCGCTTCCTTTACCTTCTTTAGGCCTCTGCTCAAATGTCTATCAGAAAGGAGACCTCTCACCATCCCTTGTAAGAAGCCCACTTCCCCAAATCCTTGCCCTACATGCCCCACCCCACTGACCCTGCTCAGGGTTTCCTCCACATGACTCCTGCCTGCTGGGTGACGTATGTGCCTATGACTATTCCCCTCCTCAAGAATGACGGTGAGCTCCAGGACAGCAAGCAGCTGCTTTGTTCACTGCTATCTCCCACGAACATGCCTGGCACCTCTGATTTGTGGCATGAATGAGTTGGGGGCTTGAGGAAAATGGACAAGTTCAGAAAGTGCAGTTGCAGGAATCTGTGTGTTAATACGAGAGAGATCAAAGCCTGTGGACTGAGGGCAGATGCCACAGCAGGCTCACCTGTCACATGCAGGTGTACACAGAAACCAGCGGCCCTGCAGCACCCGCAACCACACCTGTTAGCCTCACCAATTCTGCATACGAAAAGCAAAATAAATGGACAAGTATACCCACGCATTAGGAATGGGTTGGTAACTCCTGGATATACAGACCTGTTCATTTTTATCTGGCAAAGAAAGGCTCATTTTGACATCTGACTTCATTCTCCGCAGCAGGTATGGATTTATGGTATCTCGTAGGACACACGCACATTTATAGGCTGTTTTAACCTTTAGTAAGAGAAAAGGGCAAATAATTACTTATGTTTAGCAAATGCATTTGTCTTCTCAATTGATTCCAATGTTAAAAAAATTTTTCTAGGGTGCCTGGGTGGCTCAGTTGGTTAAGCGAATGCCTCCGGCTCAGGTCATGATCCTGGAGTCCCGGGATCGAGTCCCACGTCGGGCTCCCTGCTCAGCGGGGAGCCTGCTTCTCTCTCTGACCCTCTTCCCTCTCATGTTCTCTCTCATTCTCTCTCTCTCAAATAAATAAAATCTTTAAAAAGAATTTTTTTTTCTAATGACCTATGGTTATACAAAATTGGCGGGAAATGGTTGGAAAATGGTATGGAAAAATTAGGATATGTTCCATATACTCCAGAAGGTGGTACCTTTCAGAAGATATCATCAGTTAAAAAACTTATTAACCAAAGTGTACAACAAAAGAACTGGTAATTTTGTGCCCTATTCCTCCTCTATACTTTGCTTTAATTATTATTATATTGTTAAACCCTAAAGTAGAGATTTCTTCAGTCCTCGACTACCCTCTAGGGAAAAAACGGCTTTCAAATGAATCTCTGTTTATTATCTTGCATTCTCCAAAAGCTACAAAGGAACTGCTGCTCTGTGAGACTGAAGATCAAAAGCTAACTCTGGGGGAAAGCTGTAGCCATGGGAGCAACCAGATAATAAGCAGAGATTACTGCCCACTGGGGACTTAGGAGAGTAAGTTCAAGAAAAGCCCTATGATCCCAGAAATGAAAGGTCACTCTAGCCTGAGATGGAGCATATGGTTCTGTAATGGAGCAGAGCCACATGAGATGCGTATTAACTGTACGCAGGAAAAACAAAGACCCACAGCTCAGGAAAAACTCCCTTAAAGGCAAACAAAGAATTCAATAAATTATTGATACTTTAAAAAAAAAAATCTAAATAGGCTTAACAACCTAGTAAATTACTATTTAATGGAACAGGAAAAACTCCAACCAAAGTCTAAGTTTAACAAAATTAGCTGCAAAATGAATGACAATAAAAAAAGCATGATGATAACACATACAGAAAAATTCATGTTAAAAAATTAACATGGGGCACCTGGGTGGCTCACTCAGCTAAGCATCTGCCTTTGGCTCAGGTCATGATCCCAGGATCCTGGGATCGAGCCCCGCCCCACACTGGGTTCCCTGCTCAGCGGGGGGCCTGCTTCTCCCTCTCCCTCTGCCCCTCCCTGCCCGCTCATGCTCTTTCTCTCACTCAAATAAAAATTTTTTTTTTAAGATTTTATTTATTTGACAGAGAGAGAGACAGAAAGAAAGGGAACACAAGCAGGCGGAGTGGGAGATATCCAGTATTAGAGCTTGTGGGAGTCAAGAAAGGCTTCTTGGGGGAGAAATGAATGTGCTAGGCTGAGGAAGGTGAGGGGGAAGAACATTAACTACCAAGAATATGGTCTGCTTCCTGGCTTTGCATATTAAGCTTAGATTTCAGAACCGAAAAGAAAAAAATAAAGAACTGAAAGAACCTCCTTTCTTGCTCAAGGTTACTGAGACTCATTGGTTTGGTGACTGGCCTAAGGTCCCTCAGCTCTGGAATAGGCAGAACTGGGGAGTAATTGTCACTCTGCCTTGTCAGGAATAGGAAGGAAACATGGACGTGCTCAGTTGGTCTTCATTTTCCACGGCACTGGGAAGTTGGGAGTGATAATTAAGAGAAATACAGTTGGATTCCTACCATGTTGTGTACTCAGAGAGACAGGGAGGCAGATGGTAAGTAAATATAGAATTAGCTTTATTGCCTAAAGCACAGGATTGCCTAGGAAAGTTGGACTGAGAACGTGGCTGGACATCAAGGCTAAAACTGGCTTTCTGAGTCTTCCTTGCTCTCCCATTGCCACCACATTCCAGAGTTTTAGTTCTTCCTCTGAAGAGAGTTGGTTATGAAAAACAGGCCCATCCCCAGCCACTGTGAGTTTGACCCCTGTGAGTTCACCACAGTGGGCCAGGGACAGGGAGGGGTGGTGCAAGAAGAACTCTCCCGAGGGGGTGGACAGGCAGGAGAGAGAGCAGATGTGAGCTGCCAGGCCACTCACCAACCCAGCCCTGGTTTTCCAGCACTATCATCCCGCTCACTCGTGCTTCTGGAGGAGAAATATGTGAGTAGAGGGGGGGGGATGTGGAGATAGTTTCCTTAACATACTACATATATTTTTAGGAAGAATTTAAACAGTGTACTTGCTTCCTTGGTGGGGCTGTAAAGTCATGTTAAATTTTGGAAATTTATCACCTCTGTATTACAAATCATAGTACGTACCTGATCATCATCTCAAGGGTAATTTTTAATCAGTGTCTGAATGATACATTTACAAGGTTACCTGTAACTAAAAGCTGTTGATTAATTGAACTTGTTATCGTCTGCTATTCCAAGTAAATCCTGTTTTTTCTGTGTATGTACTCACATACACACAAGGTGAACACACATATGTGTATACATAGTTGAGTGAGGTATACTTAGGGTCTTTTAATATGATTTTCACTGTGTTTTTTTTAAAAAAAGATTTTATTTAGGGGCGCCTGGGTGGCTCAGTCATTAAGCGTCTGCCTTCAGCTCAGGTCATGATCTCAGGGTCCTGGGATCGAGCCCCACATCAAGCTCCCTGCTCAGTGGGACGTCTGCTTCTCCCTCTACCTCCTCCCCTTGGCTCATGCTCTGTCTCCCTCTCTCTCTCTCAAATAAACAAATAAAATCTTAAAACAACCCAACAGCTCTGCTCCCAAAGCCCTATACCTACAAAGGGAAAATAGGTAAGTACACAGACTTCTAACATAAGGATGAAAGAGACCATATTTACAGGGTCTCCAAGTCTCTCCCTACAAGTGATTTACCAATTCCAAAGGAAGCGGTTAATTTGAAGTTTAGAAATCTGGTAAATACCACCTTACCCCAGTAATCAGATACCACCAACTGTCACCACCCACGAAGGGTAAACCAACAGCACGTGCCTGCAGAGGTGGAGCACCGAGAAAGACAAGTCACAGAGAATGGAAGACAAACACAAAGTGAGGCTCATTCTACAAAACACAAGGCCCGTAGTAGTCTGGAAAGATATTGAAGTCACGAGAGGCAAAACAAAACTAGAGGAACTGTTGCAGATTAAAGGAGGATTAGAGAGACAGGGAAACTACTTGAACAACGGGCAAGATGTGAATGACTACAGACCTCAGAATTGTATCGGTGTTAAATTGCCTCCTGATGTGGATGTTTTTACTGTGGTTACGTAGGAGGATGTCCTTGTTCTTAAGAGATACACACTGAAGGACTTGGAGGAAAAGGACATAATGTCTACAACCTGCTCTCGGATGAGTCAGGAAAAACAAACAGTATAAATTTGTGTGCACATGTACACAGAAGTAGGAAAGGAGGAGGGAGGGAAGGAAGAAGATAAAGCAAATGTGGCAAAATGTTAGGAAATGCTGACAACTGGTGAATCTAGTGAAGACTTTTTTAATAATTCTTGCAACCTTCTGTTCAGTTTGAAATTATTTCAAAATAAAATTTCCAAAAGAATGGTATAAATGAAGGACAGCAGGGTTTCAAAATAAAATTTCCAAAAGAATGGTATAAATGAAGGACAGCAGGAGGAAGAGGGGCTCTTATAAAAGTTAGTTATAAGTCATTCCATCTCAAGTATTAAAATGATTTTTGACAATCCCCTAATTTTAAAGGTCCAAAATTCTTTCTCTAAGTATTTTTAAACACGTAAAGGCCTCTTTTGGTAGATGGCTTTATTTCCGGCTCAGTCATGACCTGGTGGGTGCAGGCCCCACCTTAGGGCTTGTGCCCTTCACCACGGCTGAGGTCTGCCTCCACATGCCACAGACCGCCCTGAGGTCAGCGTCCTGATGTTCCTGTCTGTGACAACCCCCTCCCCCAACTTCTGCCAGGTACCCAGGTCTAAAACCTCAGGGGTCAGCTGTAGCAAGCTCACCACTTCCACCCCATTTCCTTTATCTTAGCGGCCCCCACATCTTGTTTGTTCTACGGAAAAAGATGCCACTTGGAACTCTTGCTCTCCACCTTCTTTCTCAGAACCACCACCCAAGTCCAGGTCCAGGTCCTCATCACCCTCACCCCTAACAATTCCTGGGGGTCCCTCACCACTTGTGCAGCCTGAGGGACCCTCCAAGAGCAGCCCTCCTTCATCCTCCTGCTCAGACATCTTCGGTGGCTCTTCGCTGGCTAAGTGCCTCTGCCTCCCTTTTCAAGGCCCCCATATCTGGCATCCACACCTTCCCTGCTACCCCACAAGCATCTCCAGTACAATCAGGCATGTCTCTTCTGGCCAGTGGCCACACAACACAGCTGTGTTCACACCACTGCCCTAATCTAGAATGCCCCGACTCTTCTTGGCCTATTTTCCCAGAATTGGGTTCTCTCTGAACAACTCAATCCTCCCTGGCTTCCCCTTTTCTAAGCTTTGACACTATCTTATAAGATGAACTAAATTATATAGTGTCTAGAACTAATTCATTCTTGTTTCATAATTTCTGACTGGTTTTGAATACATTACATGATTTTTTAAAACTCATCTGGAAAAATATGAGGTGTCAAGCAAAAATAATTTTGTGATTTTTGGCAGATACCAGTTTATAAGCTTGGCCATTTCCCTTATATTATGAATGACTTGGCTACAAAGTACAGTATTAAGTAGAACAGTTTAAATATTAAAACACCTAGAAGTGTCACCTGCCTAATACGTTACCTGCACCAGGGAGGCATTTGAATATCCCCCCATGGTGATGGGGACCGAGAACTGCTCCATGAACACGGGCAATGTGCCTAACTTTCCTGGGAAGATGAAGTCAAAGAGCGACCACAGCTCCCGGAGGTTATTTTGCATTGGTGAGCCAGACAAGATGATGCGATGAGGGGTGCGGAACTAATTGGGGAAAGAAAACACTTTTTTATTAAATTCACTTTTCAAGAGATGATCACCATCCCCACCCCAAAATATTCCCATACAGTCCTGGTTATTTAACACTTTTACATATCATTTTAATCATCTCCAAAATGTATACATTTTATGCAATATAGAAAAATAAATAGGGAAGAATTTTTCTTATTGTTCAAGCTGAATACTAGGGATGAGAGTTGGATTTGGTTACATTCTAACAACTGACCCCAATGAGAGACAGTCAGTAATGTGAACAATGAGAATTTTTACCATGATTATGGGCAAGAATAAAGAATTTTCTGCATTAAGGTAAACGTGTATTTCACATTCCTTATGCAAAGGCACAAGAGTCAGTAAGTGTGTTACTAAAAGCAGAGTTTATTCTCAATTAAATACTATTTTCCACCTGGAAATCTCCCTTGCTATAAAAAAGGTCATACCTGTTTGCAAGCAAGAGTGACAGCAGCATTTGGATTTCGAATTTTGTGCCCCTCGTCCAAGATCACATAGTGCCAGTCATGTCTGCTAATGTCATCTTGCATTAGCCGAATGTAGGAGTAAGAAGTGATCAAAATGCCATGACAATGAGCAATATCTCGAATTAGTTTCTCCTAAAATGATGATAAAATGGTAAAGCCAGTTTTAAATAAGCTCATTTAAATAAACTAAATGAGCATGATTCTTTAAATGGCAACCTTTCAATGATATAATCTAATGCACTTTTAAAATATGTACACAATCATAATACATACGATTACAATTATGCATTATCAGCACTCGAAGTTTATGTTTCATTAATCTGTAACTGGTAAACACTGACTACTAGATCTACTATTAAGGAGGAGGGCCCTCTCGGCATCAGGGAAATCCAAATCAAAACCTCAATGAGATACCACCTCATACCAGTCAGAATGGCTAAAATTAACAAGTCAGGAAACGACAGATGTTGGCGGGGATGCGGAGAAAGGGGAACCCTCCTACACTGTTGGTGGGAATGCAAGCTGGTGCAGCCACTCTGGAAAACAGTGTGGAGGTTCCTCAAAAAGTTGAAAACAGAGCTACCATACGACCCAGCAATTGCACTACTGGGTATTTACCCCAAAGATACAAATGTAGGGATCCG
The DNA here is from genome assembly GCF_037043125.1 of Eumetopias jubatus. Classification (NCBI taxonomy): domain Eukaryota; kingdom Metazoa; phylum Chordata; class Mammalia; order Carnivora; family Otariidae; genus Eumetopias; species Eumetopias jubatus. The sequence continues at coordinate 41,244,356 of NW_028274823.1, read as the reverse complement.
AAGGGGTACGTGCACCCTGATGTTTATAGCAGCAATGTCCACAACAGCCAAACTGTGGAAAGAGCCAAGATGTCCATCGACAGATGAATGCATAAAGAAGATGTGGTATATATATACAATGGAATATTATGCAGCCATCAAAAGGAATGAAGTCTTGCCATTTGTAACAACGTGGATAGAACTGGAGGTTATTTTGCTGAGCGAAATAAGTCAATCAGAGAAAGATCTGTATCATATGACATCACTGATATGAGGAATTCTTAATCTCAGGAAACAAACCGAGGGTTGCTGGAGTGGTGGGGGGTGGGAAGGATGGGGTGGTTGGGTGATAGACATTGGGGAAGGTATGTGCTATGGTGAGCGCTGTGAATTGTGTAAGACTGCTGAATCACAGAAGGGGAAATCAGAGGGGGAGATGAACCATGAGAGACTATGGACTCTGAAAAACAAACTGAGGGTTCTAGAGGGGAGGGGGGTGGGGGGATGGGTTATCCTGGTGATGGGTATTAGAGAGGGCACGTACTGCATGGAGCACTGGGTGTTATACGCAAACAATGAATCATGGAACACTACATCAAAAACTAATGATGTAATGTATGGTGATTAACATAATTTTAGGAAAAAAAAGGAGGGCCCTCAAAAGAAGACTAGAAAAAGTTATCATATGTAAACACTTACCCAACATTTATTTTTCTAAAATACTCTTTGTGTCAATTCTTGTTAAACTTAAAACAAGATAGATGGGAAGTGATTTTTTTATTTTAAAGCCAGAAAAAGAAAATGAGAGAAAAGCCAGGGAGACAAGAAGACAAATCCAGGCGCTCTACTGATACAGAACATGAATTCCAGGAGGAGAGAATACAAAAGGATATAAAAAAACAATGATTTTTTTTTAAAAGATAGAAAAAAATTCTAAAGAGAAACAGGAGTGTATAGAGCAAAACGTAATGAAGTGTCAGGCAGAAACAATGAAAAGAGACCTATACCTAGGCATATACCTACTAGGATTCCAAAAGTACAGAGAAAATGCTGTAGCTTCTAGTCAGAACAAAACGGAAGAAAAGATTCCCTTCAGAGGAAAAAGACTCCACCTGAGTTGGATATCTCTTCTGTTTCTCTGAATTGTCAGAAAGCAAAGAGACGATCTTTCCATAATTCTAGGGAAAACACTCTGACCCTGGAATTCTGCACTGATCCAAACTGGCAGTCATGCTTGACGGAAAAAATAAATTCCACCTCCAGATAGGCAAAAACAGAAAATAAGCCAGCCAGAGAGAGGCTGGGTACAGTACACTATACATCCAGCCAGGGCAGAGGTATGGTCACTAAAAGAACACGGTCCCTCTCCTAGGGCAGAAGAAAGTGTGCCTGGAACGCATAGCGCCTGCAGAACAGCAGACGGCGGAGCTCCCTGACCCAGAATGCTCATCACAGACAGAGCACTCTCAGCAAGCCCCTGAAAAAGGACAGAGGTCCTATTATGAACCCCTGGTTTACAGGGGAGGAAACTGTAATAATATACCAGGTCACACAGCTGGGAAGTGGTGGAGTCATGATTTGAACGTAGAAAGGGAGCCAACTCCAAAGCCATCATTAACTCAATCTTAGGCAACGCTGCCTCATACTTAACTGTGAAAGGAAAAAAAGATTTAAGGGGAAATTACATGTAATACATACACCAGTTCTTTAAAAAAATTACACGTATTCTCTGCTTTTCCAAAGTTCAGTTAGCTTCTTCACTTTTACAAAAGACCTATCAAATTAGTATCTGTTTTTGCCGACCAAAAGAAAGCCAAAAAGGATTTTCGCTTTTATGAAAAAAGGTGTTTTTGTCTTTGTTTCGCAGTGAGCCATTATAGAGGCAGCGCACACCCCGAGCACAAGTGGCGCCACCAAGCTCCTTCCCCGGGAACTACACCCAGCATCTGGGCAGCAAGCACCGTAGCTTTGAACTGCATCTATGAACACCTATGCATTATCTCGATTTATTTTGTGCATGTTAGCAAGATGTGTCCTAAGGTATCAGAAAAGCCTAAGAGAGGTTATTGTTTGGGTCTAGGAAAGCTCAAGAACTTTTCAATATAAATTAATGGTAAGAGCTTCTTCACTTTAAGCCATTTTGGGTTTTACAGGAATGCTCTACTTTTGGACAGCAGGGAAACCTGTATTAAAACAGTAAGTAAATATTAAAACATTGTTTTAAATATTAATGAAACCGTTAAGATTAAATCTAAAATATAAAAAGGGATATATTTTTAAGTGTCACTATAATTCTTATTTAACAAAACCTAGAGTAAGAACAGGAGAAAATAAAAGTATACTAAAAATTCTGCCCCAAGGGTAGAAAGGAGCACAGGTGACAGACAATGTCTGCTTTTTTTTTTTAATTAACGTATAATGTATTATTTGTTTCAGGGGTACAGGTCTGTGATTCATCAGTCTTACACAATTCACAGCACTCACCATAGCACATACCCTCCCCAATGTCCATCACCCAGCCACCCCAACCCTCCCACCCCCACCACTCCAGCAACCCTCAATTTGTTTCCTGAGATTAAGAGTCTCTTCTGGTTTGTCTCCCTCCCTTCCCCTATGACACTATCTGCTTTTTAGCTATGAAAGAAAAACAGGTTGGATTACATTTGTAAAAAAAAAAAAAAAAAGCTCATCTACTGATCCATAGCTGCTACTTCCACATAAATACAAGAATTAGACTGCAGAATTATCAAACCACTCTAGGGGAAAAAAGTAATAGAAAATAGAAAAAAATCAGGAAAACAGAAAATATAATAAACAGAAAATACAATCGCTGGTTTCAGACTAAATATACCAGGAGACTCCACAATGACAGTGGGTTTATTAGCAGTGAGACTTTCCAGGGGGTACATACAGCCAAACCCTTAGACCAAAACGAGCCTGGCACCAAAAGCTGAAAATATGGGAATTACCCAAGAACTGCAAAGAGAAACAGGGTAGGACTAGAAATACAAATACCAGACAAAATGAACTGAACAGGAACAGAGAGGGATATTTTATATTTTAAAGGCGACAGTACATGCCGGAGGAGGAGCCACGCACCTTCACTACCAACAACCAACAAGCCCTGCACCAAACAAGGGGTGCAAAGTCCTCAGAGCTGTGCTGACAAAGCAGGACATCCACAGCCTGCAGGGGACCAGGCGCAGCCTCCCAGAGTTTGACAGACCAGAAGAGAGAAAGTAAGATTAAAGAAAACAAGAGGTAAAAAATTAAGATACAAATGATCTGAGCACCACCATCTGTGAGCTCCTTTTTAAGAGCTATCAGCAGAGTTTCTGACCACATAAGGAATACTCGTATTCCTCACACGCCACTGAGGCTTAAAAGCAAGCTGAGCAGTCAGTCAATGCAATCTGCTAAAAAAGGAAAATGAGAGAATAAGATAAAAACAAAACAGTGGACCATAAAAAAACAAAACTGGTAGAACTGCAAAAGCATAAAACGAAATAGCTCACTGAAAAAAACAAAACAAAGCTGTCAAGTCAGCCCAAAGAACAGACCAGCTGCACAGCGTGAGAATGTCAAAAGAGCACAACCCAGATGTAGATACCACACAAATGTGTCTTCTCACCACTGCCCCTAGTGAGCTAATGCCAAAACCCTGAACACTTTGACAGAGGACAACTGTTAAAAAAAAAAAAAAAAAGTACCAAAATGGACCCAAGAAAAATGAGACAAACCGATGAGACCAATTACTGATGAACTTGAAAAAGATGGTATGCTCTTCTCACCAAAAGTCAACCAGACCCAAAGGGTTTCACGAGCAACATAGGAATCCATCCTGTTGTTTAAACTATTCCAAAATGCAGGAAAAGACAGGACGCATTTCAATTCATTACTGTAAGGCTAGCAAAACCCTGTTTTCAAAACTAACAGACACACCACACTTACACATGTACTCCCTACTAGAGATCCATTACTTACAAATAAAATCTAGCCGTATATTAACCTAATAAGGCTCATCACAGGAATATAAGAAGAGCGAAGTATCAGGAAACCTAATGCAATCATTCATGTAATCACAATTATGCAAATTTTATAAAATTCAACATCTTCAAAAATGATTTTAATATTATGTTAATAAACTAGGATTGGAAAATTTTTTAAGTCAACAGAGTATAAAATGGTGTAATAAGAGCCAAAAACATTTTGAAAGAGAAAAACAAAGAGGGAGAAATGACTTTCTCATGTCATAATACCCACTCAAAACTTCCGAGTTTATAAAACTGCTTTAGAGAACAACTATGGTACCCGGTACGTATTAAAAGTTCAACGGGGAGAGCTATATTATTACTATGACCACTCCTTTGCAGTCTTCCTGTTCATGGTTTTCATGAACCGTTTTGGTTTTCAATGCCTGCACAGTCCTACATTGAAGACCACAGCTGATTAACCATTTCCCAACTCTGTACCTTACGGTGAATGCACAGTAAAAACCTCAGGGCTCACAGCTTTCCAAACACACAGCCAGGTTTCTCCTGGACTCGCCTCCCTCCCCTATGCCCTGACTACACTGCTAATCCACCACCACGGGCCCCGCTGCAGCTCGTAGTGCCCACGAAGAAAGGCGGGCCGTGCAAAGATGCACTGCTCCACCTCGCACGCCTCATCCCGCCAGTCCCGGGACTTTCAGAAGCCAGAGCTGATGCTAAGAGCTCCTCTGCGCCTAAATTTTTCATGGACACTGTGGACAGGCAGCTGCCACAACTCTACCCCTGTCTTCCCCGCCAGGAGAGCAGTGGCTGCTAGAAGTCATAAAGCAGCTAGGACCCAAGAAGGCAGCGGACCGAAACTGAGAATGTCTGTGCCCAACTCTCCTCTAGGCCTGGAGCTCTGTGCACACACAGAGACAAGGGGGGATGAAAACAACTACCAATGTTCGGGGCTTCAAAACCAACAGAGGACAAATTACCACCCACGTTTATGAAATGTCCACTGGGTCGTAGCCAGTCCCTGCAAATGTGCGTCCACTTGCTTGGGACCCTGGAACTCCTGCAACTGCTGGATGCAAAGACTCACCACGGCCATTCCCTTAACGCCCCCACCCACCAAGGAATGCCACCCTGAACTGGATTCTGGACACCACTTCACCACAGCTGAGCAAATGAGATGCCAAGCCTCTCAAATACACACCACTGGCACCATGGTCAGCTTCTTTTGCATGTTTAATAAAGACTGAAGTTGATCTGGAAAATTCTGTAACGTTAAGCCATAGAAATACACAATTTCTACCATATTCAGAAAGATGTATGATGAGTAATAATCAAAAAGACACTTTCATAAGAAGCGTAAGAATTTTTTTTTTTAATGTCCCTATTGACAATGTAACTTCCACTTAACGGCCACTGGGTAAAAACATCATCTAAGACTATTTGTTTTCACCTGATTCAATCTCAGAATTCTGTAACGGCCTAGACTGGAGTTTCAATAATGGCGAATTGTTGAATATTACGGACGTCTCTATCCAAACACTTAAGACAAATCATCTCGGGCGGTTTCAAATTAAAAGCTTGTAAAATATGTAACCTCTCCTAGTTTTTGCAATTAATAGGGTACATCTGCAATTAGCCTGACTTACTGAATGCAGTGCGGTTGTCATTAAAAGACGTCTGTGAAAGCGCTGCTGTTATTATGGAGGCTCAGGAGACCGATCCCTCCTAGAGGGCAAACAGCGGACCGGTAGAAAACAAGAGCCATAAATCACACTGTCAGGCAGCGGGGCGAGCGGGCTGCAGCACAGGCACAGGAAGGCCATTCACGGGAAACACAGCACGGCTTCCCGGGCAGGATTTACGGCACCTGTAATTAATTAAAATTTCCTTCAAGCTAAATCTTTAATAAACAAGGATTTGTGCTGACAATGAAGAAAAAAGGGTCTCCAGCAACATAATTCTACAATCTACCTCACAGAACAAGCATATAGCATCTATCATTTCATGTATCAGGTGTATACACCGTCTCTCAAGTTAATAGGAATTACATCACTTTGTGTTATAATTTGTGTACTTGGAATTGGCCTGAAATATTTAGGATGCTTGAGGGACCGTGTGGCCCTTTTCTACTTTTATTTGCTATGTTTTTGCCTGACTCCCTTCCAGCTCTTTAAAAAGCCAAGTCCTCTGACTAGTGTTCAGAAAACGGGCCTTTTTAAAGAACACGTGATGGCAGTTTCATCAAACAGCCATGTTTTCCTGTGGTTTGTTCTTTAGTCACACCTTGTGTTTCGCAAAAAGAACTTTAGCATGCTATTTCACCGTATCCACTCGGGGCCAGATGCATCTGGATGTGAGGAAAAAAAGGTCTAGACGTGAATGCCCACAAACACGTTTGATAAAGCAAGTGTGAACCTTCAAGCTAGCAAGTATTTATATTGAATCAGTCAGAAACAACAGAGCATCTTTTCTTTTGACTACCGGGAAGAATGGGTCTATGACATTCTTTGTTTCTAACCGTCCAAAATTACCTGAATAAATGTTACCTGCCAAGGACGACACTAAGCTTTTCATGCATACCTATTACCTCAACAACTCTTCACAAAATTACCAAAAAAAATACTCATTTTTTGGAGATCAAACTAGGCTCAGAGAAGCTAAGTGATTTGTTCAAGGTCACAAAGCTATAAAATGGCAAATCCAAGATTCAAACCCTGATCTGGTAATGATAAAAGCTACATTTTGGAACCTTTGTGCTCTTGTTGCATTTCCCACTCTTATGCCCCTAAATGCCTCAAGTTTGTCAAAATGCGATAAAACCCTTTGAATTATCAAAAATACTCCACAGAATTACCGTATCTGTAGGATATAACAGGAAAAGGTGGGAGAGACAAGTGACTACTGGTTCAGAATACAAGCAAGAAATTTCTCATTAAACATCTTCCAACAAATTGATAAAAAGGGTCCTTAATAATAAAATAAACTTCGTAACACAGTGCTAAAGATACCACCACCCACTGTGAGTTACGGATAAGTACAAAACTGCCTTCTTTTATTATCTTTTCAGATATTTTCTCTCCCCAAGAAAATGGCTAGCTTTTCAAGGTCAGTTAAAAACATCATATCCATATTTTGGAGCCCTGACAGCCTCAAATACCTGCAATGTCATGTTTATAGTTACTCAAGAAATGTATTTTAATCAACTCATGTATCAAGTTTCTCTGTTAGAAAAGAGGGATCATAAAACATGAGAAAAGGAAAATCTTAGATTCCTATGAAATGAGATTTCAATTGACCATTAAAAGAAGATCCAGAAGACTGAAAACGTCTTTATCTGATTTGATTGTTTGGTTGAAAATACTAGCCACGTATTTTTCTGCATGGTTGCTGGGTTTGCATTTGATAATTCTAAATTATGCTGTCAATCAAACAGAGTATTAACAAAGATAATAGAGGGTCACATGGTGAGAGAAGTAGGAAGCTAAAAGGCAATGTAAGAAAGAAGAATGACGGATGCGTTCCATTCAGAAAGTGATCATCTGATGCCTGTGCTCTAAATGAAAATTTTTTTAATTTTCAAAATTTCATGTCCTATCAGCTACAACAAATCATTAGGAAAATAAAGGCAATCTACTTGAATGATAAGCAGAACAATTACTGAATTAGTACTTTTAAGTTTTCTAAAGAGAAATTCTCTTCTCTTCCATATTTTCTCCAGCACTGAATGTCCCTATGTCAGAGTGCCATCATCTGGACAGGCCCGTGGGCACAGAAAGCTCCCCCATGGAGAAAAAGAATCTCAGCTGATAAGGACAGAAAGGAAGTCAAGCATTAGATGCTGGGTTAGAGGTCAGACAGAATATTTGAAACATGATTAAAAAACATATTTAACTGTAATCTAACACATTATCTGCAAGCCAACAGGTGTGCATGGGGTGGTGACAAAGATCTTCGTGAACAAATATTAAAAGGAAGGAGCAAAGGTATCAAATGTCACTTTGGTGTTTGAATCTAGCAGCCGGAGTTCTGATCTTGGAAGTGTTACTAACAAGGTCTGTGCAAAGGACTTAATGTATTTTTAATGTGTACTCATCACAAATAAACTGATATTAACAATGATAAACAATAAACTGTGTTTCTAAGTCGAGAGTATGGTTTGTAAGATGCAAACGAACACCTTTTTGGTCTTTTGCATGCCAACTTACATCTTTAGAGATCGGGGATACTTTATAATGGAAAAGAAACAGAGTTAATTAAGGGTCAGAGGAAACACACGTCTACTGCTTTTCCTCAAAAGTTAAATAGGAAACTTCAAGTTAAGGTCCTTAGCAAACTGTAAAGCACCAAAAAAATTATGAACAATCACATATATGCATGTGTTTGTGTGTGCAAAACAACCTCCGAAGATGGAATCACAGCAAACAAAAGTGAAGTATCTATTCTCTAAAGCTCTGCCCTCCAAACAAGGAAGCAGGGCACCAACAGAGACATTTCATTTACATGAAAATAGTTCTTCAGGTTATAATAAAAGAGGAAATGCAGGTAAGCTATGATAAAGGTGAAAGTGAACATATGCCCTTCAGTTGCCAGAAAGAGATAAAGAGGAACATAAGGAAAATGTACCTTTTAAAGAGAAACATCAAGTAACGAATCCTGCTGGGTTTTGCAATACAAAACATTAAGAAATGTCAACAGACGATGGAAATGAAAAAAGGCATCAAAAATGTTTTACGAGGGTGACAAAAAGATATTTACAACAATTTGGTTTGACTAGAAAAACAACCTAAATGGTTATTTTTATGCTGTTAAAAATCACTGTTTTGTTTTGTTTCATTTCGTTTTGTCCACAGCATTAACCCTACTTCATTAATTATTTTAACTCAGTTTGTTTTCCATTTACCATTTAAAATTCAGGGCAAAGTCAGTTGGTGTAACAGCAGCTAGGATAAGCAAGATCCCATCTCACCAGACTTGAGCTACCAAATTACAGATAGTCCTGATTCACTTTGATCAAAAGTTGCACTTACTCATGATCGTGAACAAAACAGGAGTTTGGAGGAAAGGGGTACGGGGCGAAACTGCAGAAACAATGGAGTTCAGGAGCCCACGTGTCTAACTCAGTGAGACAAACATTCAGCAGCTCTTTCAGGTATGCTGCTCTCGTGTGAGTCCACGAGAGCTCACTCAAGAGCTCCAAAGACTTGGGAAAGAAAGAATTCACAGCAAACTGCCACTTCGTGTCAATAAAATAACCTGCAAACCCATGGTGAAGAAGGGCAATTATTAGCTCTTCAGCAAATGCTTATGGGCACTTTACACAGCTCACAGTCTGGATGGTCAGAGCTGAGGATTAAAAAAGCATAATACAACCTCTCTGTGCTACCCATGTGAGCACAAATAACCTCCTTTTTAATCATGTGACTAAAATTACACATTAGTGAAGAAATTCAAAATACAGTGCTTGTGCTTACATGATGACCAAAGATTCAGAGAACACAATTTAACAAAAAAGCAATAGGAAAAGCAACAAATTAGGAAATTCTCAAAATGGCAGGTTGTTCTTTTGTTCATTAAAAATATGTTGAAAAGCATGTTAAATGCATTTACCAATGAGGAGTTATTACATTACACTTTCCTGAAACTGTGGAAAGCCACTAATGGACCGAATCCGACTAGTTAACTGCTCTCTAAGCCCCCACTGTATGGTCCCACTCACACTAGCAGGCTTGTGGTGCACTGTCCGTGCCCAGTTGGTGTTTTGCTGGACAACAAACACGTCTCAAGGCCACTATGAACCGTTAGAATGATAAAGCCTACATTCATAATTGTTTTGAAAATACAGAGCTCTAAATTACATCAGTAACAGTAATGCATAAAAGAAACACAGGAACACATATCTGAGAAATACAGGGATCAAAGGAAAAACAAATATGTAAAATGGAGACGTTTAAAACCAAGCAAACCAACAGGTACTGAAGTATTGTAGTGTTACCTTTTTTTGAGTATAGGAGCCGGTTTCATGTAGAATTGCCACTCTGAACGGAGGCCACCATGTATGAAATTCCTTCACCCACTGATGCATCACTGTCGTTGGACAGACAATTATAGTCGGACCCAACCCCTTGAACCTGCACCCAAAACGTCCAAGAAAACACAACCATGAATGACAATATATGGATGATTAACCACCAAAAAACAAGAAAAATAAACAAACAGGAAGGTAATCATTTAAAAAAGAAAAGCCTAGCTTTGGAAATTTATCGATATTTTCTTTAAAGAAAAAGCTGTTGAGGTTAACACCCAGTAAGTGAAATCTAGAGTAAAGTAAAAGAAAATGAAACAAAAATTACTAACAAAAATACTTTCCTTTCCTCTTCTATTGCAGGTGAGGGAAGCCGTTATGTAACTCTTCAAACCTAAGAGAATCTTAGCAGTTTTCACCCACACGATTTCAGTCAACCTCCCAGCCATGGGAAGTAAGCAGGACAGAAATGCTGCCGTGCTCGGGGGCTCTGAAGGTTGGCATGCCCAAGGCATCGTGGTTACCAGCAGACGCAGCAATGCCTACAGTCAATCTCCTGACCGCCGCGGCCTGCTCGCTTCTGCATGGGGGGGTGAGGGGTGGGGGGGCATCACACTGACCACTTCCTGTGGAAAGCCCATAGCAAGAGTGCAGCTGTGCTGTCTTGTGGGAAGCAGCAGAGCACGACACAGCGAGAGGCTTAATAGCAGTCACCCACTGACCCAGCAGTCCCAAACAAACACTGATGTATGGGGATATCCACTGGAGCATTATCTACACTGTGGAAAAAGTGGGCACCGCCTAAATGTCCATAAAGACAAGGGATGAACAAACCATTCCATTTCTTTAATTCAGCACAAGCTAGTCGTTAGGAGCGCTGCCTGGGTCTGAACCCCCCAGCTCTGCACACATTAACTGTGTGCATGATCTTGGGCACATTACTTAACCTCTCTGAACTTCAGTTTCACATCTTAAAACGGGAGTAATAATAGTACTGATCACATAAGGTGAAATGAAGATTTAATTCAATTAATACCTGTAAAGTGTTCAGAACAGTGCCATATAGCAAATATTATAAGGGCTTATTAAATAAGATGGAATATCAGAGAACCATTAAAATCACTTTTGAAGAATATTTAAAAACCTGGGAAAATGCTCATAGGAAGTCTTTTAAAAAACAAAACTATCTATGGAATCACTCCAACTCACTTTCACACAGAGCGCCAGTAGATTGGTGGTGGTGGCCACTATCTCAACATCTCTCTCTCCCGCTCTCCTTCCTAATGGAACCATGACTCTGTGCGGGTGTCCCCTCTTCCTTCCCACACTCGTACTTGATGGGGTTCTGACCACTGCCTGGCTTGGCAGAAAGATGGGAGAAGCAGGAACCCAGGTTCATCCACAGCTGTCAGCACGCAGTAGCCCCCCCGCCCCCCGCCACACACACCCCCGGCACTGTTCACTCTCCCACTCGGGGCCTCGCTCAGGGTGAGGAAGGAAGGACTTCCATTCCAGGCTGGGGGAGAGTTTTCTCTCTGGTCTCTCCTACTGCATGTGAACAAGGAAGCGTAGCCCAGTGACTGCCGGGCAGTTGGGCTACAGTGCACGGAGATCTGATGGCTACCACGATAACTGACGTTCCGAGAAAACTGAAGTCCCCGGGTCCCCGTGATGCCCTTGCTAGGCTGCGGATCATGCTGTGTCTACTCCCCGCCTCCTCTGTAGGTTCCTAGGTGTATCACATATATTGTGAACGTCTGACTCAACGTAACGTTTTGCCTACTTGCAGCCACAATACCCTAATACGCTGCCACCGCAGGTAGCTGAACGCGCACCACCCTGCCCTCCTTCCCCGGTTACAGTGGAACCGGCGTCCGTCCTCTTGTGTGACCAATCCCTCTGCCTGCGCTCGGGGCCCATGCCCCGCTATGTCACGGCTCCCATTACTGTGCCCACTTCTTCCTCAGTCCTGCTGGGAGCTGGGCACCAGTTGGTACACGAGATGAAAATTAAGCAAAAGTCAGACTGACTACAGCAATTCAGCACTAGGCTCACGCTCAGCTTGTGCTACAGGAGGCAACTGGGAGCCAAGACTGACTGAGGACGCTAAGGCCACAGGGCCTACCTTTCACTCACTCCGGGGCAGAATCACTGCCACTCTCCCCCTGCCCCACCTTTCTCTAAAAGCCCAACAAGGATGTTGAATACCTGAAGCTAGGTGCACACTGCACATACTCTCCCCAGGTTACTTCATCAATTCCCACAGCTGCAATTACTCCCTCTACACAGATGACACCAAATCTAGGTCCCCAGCCCAGACCTCTTTCCTGAATTCCAAAGTACCATACACTTGGATGTCCAACCACTGGCTCTCCACTTACATGCCCCCATGACATCACACATCATCCTCCCCCACCTCGCCCTCTTCCCATGTTTGCAAACCCAATGGAAAGAACGGTCACCCACTATCGAGGTGCCCAAATTCAAAGTCCATGCTTCATCACTGATCTGTCCCTCTTGTTCTCTACCTACTCAACCTACACTGAGTTATGTCACGTCTACCTCCAAGAAAGGCACCCTGGCTCTCCATCGATGCTGTTGATACTCCAGGTCTGGCCACTATCACCTCTTACCTAGGTTACTGCACTTTTTAGCACAGACATTTCTAAAAAGCAAAATCTGAGTGTCTCATCCCTTCGCTTGAAAGGCTTTAATGTTTGCCCACTGCTCTTGAATAATCTACCCACCTTAAGCTGGTCTATGAGACCACAAGGACTGACCTCTGCTCACCCCTTCAGCCTCACCTCTCTCACTGCCCCCACCCCAACATCTGCCTCTGTGGTTCAGCACTCCTACTGCCAGCACTGTCCTCAGCTCCTACGAAGTACAGATTCCTCTGATCTCTTGAAATTCCCCGTGTCCTTCGGAGCCCTCACCCTAGCCGCCCTCTACTTGTGCCTTAGCCCCGATGTTCTTTTACAGTCTTCCTTTTTCTCTCTGGATGAGTTAAGCATCCTTCCTTGGTATATCCACACTAGTTAGGACCCCATACTAACCCTACCATAACATGCATCACTCGTATTGTAACTGTGCATTAGAGCCTTCCTAAGTCCCTTGAGGATAGAAATGGCCTCTTCTTCAAATGCTGAGACCACAGGACGTAATTAATGAATATTGGTTTTATTAAATGAAAACATTTTCTTAAAGGTTGTTAGAAAATATACTGAAATGTTAAAAGAGATTATTTGTGAGTTAGGGAATCATGGGTAATTTTTATTTTTTTGCCACAGCTCAGTAAATAATTTCTGAGCTTAAAAAAATTTTTTGTAAGTCACTCAGAGTAAATCACACAGTGCTTGAAATATTAAAAATAATCTTCCACACAACTCAAAAATACCTGTAGTTCTAATACAGAAACAAGCCATAACTGAAATGAGGCTCACCCTTACATTCCAATGTGACAAAATGCCTCCATCCACTTCTAAATCCTCTCACCCCTCAGCTACAGCCGCTGCCCCTGCCCCTCTGCTCCATATTAAGGGCTCAAGAAGTAGAGGCTACCACAGACTTTCCATCTCCCAAAGAATTCCCAAGCCAGGCTCTGCTCCTCACTAAGGGCAGGTCCCCTGCAGGCGTCCCCTCAAGCTCCCTGGGGATGGCATGACTCTGCTCTGGCCCCTCCCATGACAATATTTCTTTCTAAAAGGATTAAATGCACCAGCTTCTTTATATCCTCCATAGGGAACAAGAGTTATTATCAATATGCACTTTGCAGGGATTAGGAAACAACCAATCAAAACCTGTTTAAAATATTTACAAACAAAGTCACTTTCAAATAAGCATAAATATATACACATGCTTTATTCAGCTATATAGCATTTTTTCTTTTTATCACACGCTTAATGCGAACAGCTACACTGATGACTCACGCTGTGTCATTTAGGGCCAATACTTTATTCTAGTTGAACACATATCTGGCATTATGATGCCCTTTCATTTCTGCCATTCTCCCGCTATTAGAAGACTACGGAGGTTTTCACGCTGAGTGGAAATCTAGGAGCAGACCTAGATTGTTCCTGAACCACAGGAGGGGCAATCAAATCCATTAACAGTCACATCAACTGAACCACCCTTTTCCAACCCTCAAAACCAGTGAGATGAGCATAAGAAACGGCTAAATGTACTAGAGTGATTAGCCTCAATTACCAAACTGGCTAAAATTCCTTTCATCTTTGATTAGCATTGATTATCTAATGAGTTTAGGACAAGCCAATAGCTCCAATGGTCAAATACTTCAACCTACAAGACGGAAATCCAGCTATCCACAGGCTAGTAGAACTTATTACGAGGAATTACAAAGTAAAATATTTACCTCTGAAAGTTCATTAACTTGTTCAGGCCATGTTGTTTGTAACCAGGAATTAGTAAATGATATCAAAGGCTTTAAAGTGTTAACTGAAGTTTGAAAGGTAAACAGTTTATTTCCTCATCATGAAATTCAGGGGACCGACTGCAGTACGAGCGGCAGAGAAGGGGAGCAGAAGGGAGGAGAAGGCAGTATACACATGATGAGCTGGGAGCACAAAACCAGTACAGACTTTTATAACCGCGGGCAATAAGCTTCTCCCCATTTTAAAAACAAACACACATGCAAAACACATTAAAAAACAAAACCAAAAAAACTCCTTTACCATGAAGTTTCTTCTTGGTATCCCAGAGATTTACACTGTTTCAATAATCATAGACCATGAAATTGTAACATGGAGACCATCTCAAGTCTGGGCCCCCAAAGCTACAGCTCACAGGGGTTCCAAGAACATGTAAATAGCCAAAATGAGCCACGTCAGCTCACTGAGACCTTCATATGACCATTCGTCTATTTTTCTTTAGGACATAAACACAGAGAAGAACTCCAAGTTCATCTAGTTGCAAGAGGTGGACAGGTTATAAAATTGTGAGAAAAATATGATACAATTTGCTCTGGCACATGGAAGTGGAGGGGACCAAGCTCCCCAGCACACCTCTATTCATAAAGAGCCTGGTTGGCTGATAACATAACTGCATTCTGGGAAGCCACTTCTACCAATACTATTTTAATAAAGACAATCTGGGCTATCGTCCAACATGCCACACTATTTCATTATGGAAAAGAGGATATGAGCATTGATAGTTAATTGATTACAGCTGCTGCTCATTATTAGCCCTGCCTTCACTCCTAGTAGGATTGCCACCACTCTGGAGAGCATGTTTTAATTTTTAGATCAAAACTACACTGCAGGGATGACTTGAGTTTTCGTAGGCCCAGAGTGTTAGACTCCACACAAGTTTCATGATAATAGGAAGGGAAGGAAAGATAAGAGATGGGAAATAAGAAAATCCCAGAAATCATTTAAGGAAAGAAAGACAGTCCTAGAAACAATCTGGGGCAGCCTGGGGCATTCCAGTTATCCAAAAAGAAACAAACAAACAAACAAAACCACCCAGGTAGAGATGCAGAGCCAAGTCAATCAAAGAGCTTATTTAAAACAGAGAAAGCACTTTTTCAAATGCTAAACTAATGACACTCATAGATAGGAAAACACTAAATGCTCATTTTCAACTCTTTTTCCCTTGGGCTGGAATGTCTTCACGGTTCCAAATAAAATATGCAATAGAATTCTAGTATTTGAAGGAAAACCTCTGCTTCAATACAACTTCCATGTAATAACAACAAAACATTTAGTATTTTAAAATCTCTAAATGTTTTTTCCCTTTCCTACATCATATAAAATATTCCTAAAATATTCTAGAACTTCAAATACTCCTCATGAAAAGTATGATCTGTTAAATTAATGGAAAAGGAATAAAAACAAAGCACTATTTTTAAGATTAAAAAAAAAGTTTACTCAATAGTTTATGGTTTGCATTTGGCTCCATACTAAACGTTTCTCTGGGACTAAACCCGAGTGCAGGACAGTCACTTTCTGCAGTTGTTAGCTTCAGGCACATTGGCACTATGTTAAAGGTGTCTCCAAACCATATTCAGTGAGTGTCTGAGGTTGCCACAACATAACCATCTGGTAAATATCTTGCTGTTACTCATTAGATAAACCTACTTGAATCCAAGGAGCTCTCAGATTTTCTGGGTTCAAGATTAAATATCCTACATAATTCACCTCGTATTATTTTTACCAACACTGATTCACATAAAGCCAATTTACAGCTTCAATATGTAAATAAATGCTCACTATTTCAAGATAAAATATTTCAGTCCCAACATACTGAACTAACACAGTTTAAATGTTGATTCTTTCCAAATACCACAGTTTTAATAGTTCATTTAAATTCCTAAAGAGAATAAAGACCACAATCTGAACATAATTTTCCATCATTTTAGGCAATCATTTAGGCTTTGGCTTTAGAGTTGATATAAAATTCTTGAAGACTGGGAGAGGGAGAAGAAAGCATAGTGAGCAGACAATGTCATGTAAAAAAAAAACCAAACAAACAAAAACACTACCACTATCCGTAAATGCTATCACACATACTGATTATAAAAGAAATTCGGGAGAATGGCTTCTCCAAAGCTCCAACTTTCCCCATGAACAGACTTTGTACTTACTGTAATGCTCACCTGGTCTCCTGCCAGAACAAAGATTTTAATGTAAAATTTAATAAATGGAACTAAAGGTATTATGCCCAATTTAAAATTCCATATTGTGTAAACTATCGATATTAACATAATTGAGTTTGTAAACAATCCATTTGTAGAAGCTAACCTTAGACACTGTATTGACCCAAAATATCTAGTGGGGCTCATCTGCAAAATGAAGCATCAATGCCTGGAATTCATTAAAAGCGTTACATGTTTAATTTCTCCTGCCCTACAGCTCCATTGTCTCGTAAAAATTTTCCTTTGATGTCCCCCACTAAAAGAATTAAAGGAATATTGTAATTGAAATGTCATCAATAATTCACAAGACCCTCCTCCACAGCAATACAGCTGATGAAATATTAATTGAGCTCCACAGACTGACAGTCTGCAGAGGAGCACTTGCCTGTAATTTGAACCACGAGTCCTGATCTTGCTGTAGCTCAGACCTGCCAAGAAGGCAATTATCTGGATGGTCTTGCCCAATCCCATTTCATCTCCCAGAATTCCTCCTGCCTGCTGGCAGTGCAATTCCCACAGCCACCTAACACCTGTCTGCTGGTACCTACAACAACAAACACCAACAAGAAAGAGAAAATGGCAAATGGTGGATGATACAGATCATAACAGAAAGTATTCATGAATTAATCATTTGGCTAGGTTCTAGTACCAGTCAGAGAAACACGCCGGATGTGTGTTTTACATGAGTATTATATTTATAAGGTCATACATTTTTGATTACCTAGGCATAAAATCACAAATTTTTCTTTATAGAACATGTTAACACATTTCTAATTAAACTGATAGATGACCCGGGTAATTAGGGACTATTTCATTTCTTTTTCAACATTAGAAATAGCTTGGTAAACAAGCATAAATTTATTATATTTTATTCAATATCTTTCCCAAAAAAAACTCAAATACTTTGTTATATAAAGTTCCAACAATTTTTCTATGAAAAAAGAGGCATTAACATTTACTTTTTCTATCTCAACAGCATCAAAAAGCAAGAGACAGAACACCACAATTTACATCATACACTGTTGAAAAGTCACTTGACCAATTATATTATCTTTTATAGGAAAAGTTTAATTGAATTTTAAGGCCATAAACAAGTCTGAATAAAAGGGCTGCTCACAAAATTAGTACATGACAGATGATTCTCTCGTATTATTAGCAGATGCAAAAAAGAACAGTTTAAAGACACAACAGTACAAAAAATTTTTTTAATTTTTTAAAGCAGAACTTGATTCAGGGGCTTTATCATAAATATAGAGATCAGAGCTATTAAAATTTTAAATAAGGAGTACAAGACAAAGAAAAATAGTATGTTCCTCTCTAAAAACAAAGCTGGTATTTTCCTTTCTCCATCAATGGCATATTCAATCTATAATCTAAAAAAATGAAGCTAAAAAAAGGATTAATGCAAGAAGAATTTTTGAGATTTAAGGAAGAACAACATCATAGAATGGTATGAAAATTATATGCCAAGTTTAAAAACCAATCTAAGGCAAAAAGTTTTTAAAAGACCATGAAATCTAGGGGCACCTGGGTGGCTCAGTTGTTAAGCGTCTGCCTTCAGCTCAGGTCATGATCCTAGGGTCCTGGGATGGAGTCCCGCATCAGGCTCCCTGCTCAGCGAGAAGCCTGCTTCTCCCTCTCCCACTCCCCCCTGCTTGTGTTCCCTCTGTCTCTCTCTCTGTGTCAAATAAATAAAATCTTTAAAAAAAAAAAAAAAAGACCATGAAATCTAAAGATTTTTTTTTTCCCCAAAGAAAATACCAAGGCTGATGAGCTTCCCATCTTAAACACAGGTGGTTTTGTTGTTGGTTTACTGGCCCAATATTTACTCCAGTATATGTGGTATGTCTACCTAAAATCTCACCGTGAACTCTAGTCCTTGTTGAACTAGTTTTATTTCATCTCTTAATCACTACTAGGGGAAGTAGCTTCCCCTAGAATCAATTCCAAAAATTTACCTCTAGCTATTGCTATTACTATCTATCATATAAGGAAAACTTTGAATGAGAATGTTGCTTATTAAGTTTGCTATTATACACACTAAATATGCACCCTGAAGAAGAGGATTAAAAATCAAAACACGGTGAAGTCTTATGTGGATAAAAGATCATTAAATTGAGGAAGAAGGACAAGTTCTATTAATACATGGTACATAATCAGAGAATAATGGCTAACCAACTCCTTAAGAAGCCAACTGCTGGGGAGGCAGAGGTCCACGTGGTTTGGATATAGCCTCACAACCACCCTACATAAAGATGAGCAACCCATTTTATATTAGGATATGAAAGCACATACAGGTTAAGTAACGTGCCAAAGGTCATACTGCTAGGAAAAAAATGAGCAAGACTGAACTGAAATCCAGAACCTCTCCTTCCAAAGTGACTCTACTTTAGAGATAATCATGACCAGCAGTTCTTGATGGGGAGTTATTTTGCTCCCCAGGGGACACTGGGCTATCCCTGGAGTCATTTTTGGTCGTTCAAACTGGTAAAGTACAATTATTATCTAGTAGGTAGAGTCTAGAGATGCTGTTCAACATCCTACAATGCACAGAACAGTCCTTACAACAAAAGAATTATTCTGTCCAAAATGTCAGTTGTGCTGAGGATGAGAAACCCTGATCTAGACTAAAAGCTGACTGTGAACCATTACACTGGACCAATCTCAGCTGTGGATAAAGATGTGGCGCAAAAAACTGATGTATGATCAGAAGCACTAAATACTAGTTAATCAACCTCCTTTTACTGAGGTGGAGAACAAGTATGGGAGCAACTCCTCCAGGCAGAGTAAGGACCAAAATCTCCCAGTGATCATTCTAGTGTTCCACCACTACACCACAGCGCCTCCCCCTAACACAGGTCCAACACCTCTTTTTGTTTGGGGCCAATCAACTTAAGGCAGGGAAAATCCTTAGAGGAGACCTTGAGAAACCATGAAAGGAAAAGTGGCAACCTGCATGGTATCCCAAAGGGAGTTTAGGAGGGCATTAAGACGACTGCATCCTATGTGACCCAGGAGAGGCAATAATAGTGTGATGGGTGTCTCCTCATCAACAAATGTAATCTCCAAGAGCATATGATTGTGTGTTTATAAAATGATTAACACTAAAGAAATGGTTTAAGGAAAAATATCTACTAGGTGGCCCTATAAGTCACATCACTACATGTAAATCCCCAACAACTGGGACATCGTACAAAGATGGCAAAGAGTGGCTCTTTCTTTCTACAAACGCCCTCAGATTGCATCAGCACACTGGCTGGCGGGTGTGTGTGGCTGGATGAGGAGGAATTAGGGGACCTGGGTTCTGGTTTCAGCAGTGCCACTAACTAAGTTAGGTTTTGTTGCTTTGATATCCTAATAAACACTATAAACAATGACATACTTCAAATGAAAGAATAGTTTTCAGAACCTTTGAAAAGCATATAAAAAACTATTCCTTGCAAAGATTTTTTACAAACTATTGTACAATAATAAAAAAATTGACCATACTCTGCTTCCCCCATGAGACTGAAGTATCACAAAATAACCACAAATAATTGGTATATCTTGGCATTGTCACACTAACCCAAGATTGCATTTGCTAGTGTGGCTAAAAGTAAGGTCAAAAGATTGAAGTTTGTCATTTGATTGCCAAATTATACAGATGAATGCATTTGCTGGGCAACCTTTCAAAATAGAATTTTAAAAGTTAAACATGATCTTGCAGAAAATAGCACTTAAATGGATAATTGTACCTCTGACTCCCTTGCGTACAACTATACCCTGTTAATTTAATTCCACAGAGTGCAGTAAATACAGCAAAAATATATCTATGGCTTAAAATTAAAATGGCCTGGCTAAAATTTAATCATAAAAGAAAAATGGAAACTTATCAATCCTATTAATTTTTTTCATACAGAAGAAAAGGAACAGAAGTTTAATAACACGAAATATTTAAAAACCTGTTTTTGAGAAATGAAACACAAGATACTTTCCAGAAACATGTAATTAAGACTAATTAAAACAAATATGACATGTATTTACATTAACTACTATAGGGTTAATAGTCAATACACTGAAGCCTATATACTCTTAGTAAGCAAAGTTTGGTTCTAGTAACTGAAATTTCTTTAGCAGAAAATTTCACACTTATATAACAATGCACATTCAACTCGACTCGAGGATATATACCAACTTACTACACATGCAGAAGTATCCTTCTTCATTAAATCAATTTAATTTATAATTTGGGTATTCCTTTTGCTAGTACAAACTATACTATTTGGACTGTTCCTTAATATGCAATCACTTTAGAGAAGATAAAAAGAGTTGTCAATAAATGTTGTTTACATACCCTTCCATAGTTAATTTTCATTTAGGAGAAGCAATAAACAAAGTAGCCACCTCTCTGGGCTAAGAATGATTTGTCTGCAAAAATTACTAGAGCGATTCAGATTTGAATTTCTACATACGTTGGCTTCTGCCCAGTTATGGCAACCCAACCAAGATACTTCACATTTTTAGGATTTCAGCTTTCCTATATATTTAGTGGTATAAAATAACTACTCCCAACTCCTTTTGCCCACCCTCCCCTCATTGAGGTAAAAATTAAAACTATAATATAAGCCCCTTGGGAGGAAATATAAAAAGCATGTTATTTTTAAACAGACATCCTGCACAAGTTTAAGGCATGGCAGACAACCGAATCTATGAAGGAGATTAAGCATAATCATCTCAAAGAAAGAAGTTTACATCCCACACCCAACTACCAAGTGATGCTACTAAACAGAAAGTAGCTATTTAATGGTTTAACTTCCTATATGCATCGAAGAAGCCTTCCTAAAGTATCTTGTTAAGTAAATCCCAGGAGTGATGAGATTGAAAATGTGGCTCAGTATTTACATTCATCTCGGGAGACTGGCCCAGGCCATGTAGGCTATAGGCATCTATCACACAGCTTCCGGTTATCTGGAACACTCAGCCACTTCACATATGAAACGTAGTCAGTTTCAAATAGCAACTTAATGCTGAAGGTGTTTGCCTAGATCTTCTCTTTTGACATTAGAACATCTACATAAAATATTTAGATGCACATTTGGTCAGCTCAAAAGTATTATACCCTTAGGTACAATATAAAACAAACTACTCACAGCAGTTTTTATTTCTACACAGAAGTAAAAAAAAAAACAAAAACAAAAAACACCTCAATATTGATTTTAATATACAACTCTTCTCACTCAATTCATCTGACTTAAGAAATTAGAGGTTTGGTCCCTTAGAATTACTAAGAACAAAAAAATAATTCAACGTAGATGGCTTTTAAATGTGTTGCTTTCAGCCAGCTGAGACAGGTCCACATAGATTCACCAGCTTACAAACGTGCCCCATGAGCACTTTAGTCAATTTATTATCATCTACTTTTAATGAGCAGCACGTGGCTAAAATTTCATTTGACAGTATCTATATTTGCAATAAACTACTGCAAGTACCTTAAGGGCCCACAGGTAACTACTGAGTCATATCTAAAATATTAATTTGTACACAATGGATTGACGACAGATATAAAGAAAAGATCACATGGCACATACTTAAAAAGCTTTTTGAACAGAAAACCCGGCATTTTAAAATCATCGAACTCCGCATCGCTCTCCTCAGAATCGTCTTCGAGCTTCAGACACTTCTCTTTGTCCCGAAGCCTCAGCTTATTCCATCTCCTACCATGAAAAAAAAGTCATATTTCCATTATTTTGGTGACAAGACAGATTAAAATACAGTTCTACATAATGCACAGGAAAAAGACGGAAATCAGAATGGTCTTTTAAGCTTTCTGCTACCGTCATTACCCAAAACTCTGATATTCAAAGAAAAAAAATTCTCTTTTCCTTCCTTTTCAATTCAATTCTTTTTTGAATTATTACAGCTGCTTTAGAAATATTTCTGTAAGGTCCCATTTCATTATCAAAACTACTTGTGCCTCTTCTGGCATACCCTAAGGGGAAATTTCTCTGCTACTTCCTAAGATATATGAACTTAATTTTAGAAAAGATTCAGTGAAAATTTCAATATAACTAAGTATCTCCAAAATGGCAATGTAACAAAAAATTGATTTTATTTATAATTACTATTTCTGTGCTGAAGATGTGATAGTCATAGCATACAACAGCATAGTATTTTGAACATAAAGCAAATTTTGGGTCAAAATTTATGCTATATATATATGCTATATATCAGATTAACATATTGTTTACTTAATGGGGGCATCAACAATATCAAAGGACTGATAAGTAAACAACTTAGAAAAAATGTGTTCACTAAATAAAATCTAAGTTATAAATTTAGTAATATGATGCTTTTCAGATATAAACTGAGTGTTTATATCTCAGAGGAGTGATGCCATGTATGTATACCAGAAGAAATGTCTAAAAATCTGAAAGTCTTAATAACACACTAAGGTTGTTGGGAAGGTGTAGTATTTAACCAGACTAATTCTGCATCCAAATAACTCTATAATGGACACCAGTGTCATGAGTTAATACGTGTGTGTGTGTGTGTGTGTGTACACACACACACACAACTCAATAGCTTCACATTCTATTTACTTCCAAAATAAAAGGATGACCTTTCTCGGTATGCATATTCACAATGTGAATTTCACCAAATGGTGGGAATGGAATAAAGCAATACAGATAAACGCCTTCAAAGTCAAAAGCTCACAGGAAGCGAATGAGAACAGCAACATGTATAAGATGACATTTAACCGCCACTGATTACATAAGAATACTAAGAGAATGTGTGGGGTAAGGTAAATGAGAAAATGGAAGGATAGTATCATACACGCTGCCTGGTTAGACCAATGGTGTTTTCCAGTATCAATTACCACACCAGCACAGGAGGCCAAACACAAGAGCAACAGGCAACCTCACCAAGGCAGCTGCTGGAGGACCCTAAAGCACATCCTCTGATAAAGTCTTGCCTTGTTGAGAATGTCAACTCTTTGAAGTAATAAAAGGAAGGGATACCTGAGGTTTAACTGTGATCAGTAAGGAAGAAGTAGCTGGCGATATGAAGCTGCTTCTCAGGGTATAAAAGTACCTATAAATAAGCACTGTTGGTGATTTCCAGAGAACAGCAAATGTAAGAGGCAGTACATAGCCAAGCCTAAAAAAATAGCTGTCATAAAACCATGAGGTAGTCTTTTTATATAAAATGTTTAATGACCTTCTTGTGCTTAACTTCTAGAGGGAATCTCTTCCTCTTTTTTATTTTTCTTCCTTAAAAATTATCTCTGTGCAACTGATGAAATGAAGTACCTCTCGGTGGCTGTAATCGTCTTTGCTAGTCTTCTGAGTTTCATATTATCTACAAATTTGGTTCAGTGCAATGGTATACAGCAGTGGTTCTCAACCAGGGGCAATTTGGCCATCCTCCCCGCCCCCCAGGGTAATTTGACAATGTCTAGAGACATATTTGGTTGTTACAACCACTTTGGGGAGGGAGATACACTACTAGCACCTAGCAGGTGGAGGCCAGTGATGCTGCTAAACATCCTACAATGTACAAGCCAGTCCTCCACAACAAAATGTTATCTGGTCTTAAATGTCAACAGTGCCAAGGCTGAAAGACCCTGGTATATAGGTAGACCCACTACTGAAACTCAGAAACCAAAATGATGTACATACATTTTCCTGGTGTATATATCTGGATTCTTGCTACCTACTATCTGAAATTTAGTAAGCAAGCAATTTCGCATGAGATATTCCTTAGTATCCAAATTCCTTACTGTCAGAACTCAAAACCAAACATCTGCAAAACAAAAGATACTTGTATTTAGCAAATTTATGAATAATACAAAACTCAGAAGAATCACAAAAACTACCATATCCACTTAAAAATACTCCATTTTGCAATTACACAAAAATAATTTTACAGGAAGAAAAAGAAAAACACCAGAAGATACTGGTTTTAGAAGTTTGGCATAAAGTCATTAAATATTTTACATAAAGAGCATCACATATTAAACTGCATTGATAGATGATAGCTATTTCCTCAGACTCGGCCAGTAAGTCTTTGTGGCTGTTCAATTTCCCACTGCATCACTCTGAGTCAACAGGGCTTCAGCTTCCTCTTTCTCCTCCCTCCTAAAATGTACAGGCATCATGTCACCACAGAACACAGCACCTAGGAAACCACATAAGCCACTGCAGAAATGATTGCATTCCAGTGCCTTCCGGTTCATCAAGATGAAAAGAGCCAAACGTTTATTCAGTTTGGCTAAAGGATGACTAAAGGTGGTAAGGGAAAAATCATTATTGCCTACAAGCGTTTGTATCACGTGAAGACAAATCGCCCCAGTAGAATCATATACACATATTAAAGACAGAAAATACCAGGGTTATAAAACCACATGCATATGCGGCTCAGGCTAAGACGTCCTTCTGTTATAGAAAGCAGTAATTCCTCAGGTGGCTTGTAACCAAAACAGACCTCTGACCAGCTACCCAATGCCCCCGAAGCAGTGCCGCCCCAAGTCCTGACGGGTGAGAAGGACACCAGGGCAGACAAGGGAGGGGGAGGGGCGCCAGAGTCACCTGAACTGAGAGAAACAGATGCCTTTCCCATCCTAGAGGCCACCAAGGGTCTTGAAGTTGCTCTCTTTTGTGTGCTTGACCTGCTTGTCCTGCAGCCTGGCAGGCTGGGCAATCTGTCTGGCCAGGAGGTGTAAAGGGACCTCTGTACTATGAATAACCTGGGACTGACACATGGAATAAGCACAGGCCAAAACAGGAAAAGTCTGCACCCAGACGGTCTAGAATCAAATCCTGACTGCTTTTTATCGGTTCTTTAACCCTCAGCAAGTCACTTAGCTTCTGTGGCACCTACCTTTCCTCAAGTGTGAGGAGGGGAGAACAATGGCATGAACTTCCCTAGATTGAGGAAGGACTAAATGAGGTGTCACATGTAAAGCACTTTGCATGAGCCTAGAGCATGAGTACTCAACAAATAAATACACCGTTCTACATAATCATGTCTGCTTACTGAAATCCTCAAACTCAGACATGATCCTCAGACACTGGTACTGTCACTCTGTTCACGTACAGAGAAGTGGAGGCAACATATAGCACAATACAATCCGCCTGCAATAATGCAATGCACCACAATGGCTTAAGAGAACCACCTGAACACATACATTTGGACAAAAACCATCTTTGTGAATCAAATGGATGCTCAAAAAATTATTATGAATAATGTGACCACTGATCACCATGAGTAAACACACCTACCCATCAGAAGGTACCTGCTGGAATACCTCAATTTTAAAATTCTGTAACAGATGTGTAAACACGGAGCTGTTTGAAGTATGGCTGCTTTTTATGTGACAGTAACAAAAAAACAGATACAGAATGACTTAAAATTGGTTGGGGGTAGGTCAAGATTAAGATCTGGACCCCGGTGATTTAAAATTACAAAAATCAGACATGGTCCCAAAATGTCTAAACTCTGTTATTTCAATAAATAAGCTAGATAACGGATTTTAAAAGTTGAAGGGGGCGGTAAATAGTCCAATACTTACATTTTTGGAAAAGAAAGAACTTTTTCATATTTTCTATGCTCTCATTTAAAAACCTCCGCACAAGTCATAGTCACAGCTGCAGCCACATAAAAGCAAGTGGGCCCGGTGTTCCCTGGCAGTGTTTCTAGCTCCTCACACGCCTGCCACCGGCAGCCTGCTAGCGACTCCACCAGCAGCCACTTAGAAAAGAACCCAGCAATAAACATAAACTGACAATTCCAATCAGATGCAGGCAGAGAAACTGCTCCCTGGCTTTGCTACGTTCATGCAAGAACGAGAACCTGACCCAGGCTGTGGGGCCTGCGGCTGAGACTACAAGGGTCTGTCAGAAGCACTCGGACCCAGGGCTGGGCTGCTGGCAACAACGCGTGGCGTAACCAGTTGGAACTATACCAGGAACAACACTTCCTCCAAGTGCTGGGGCACCTTGTCATTGGAACCCTAAGAATACACCTGAGAGCTAGCTGCCACCATTTAAACTTAATTCTTTTTCAAAGGAGAATTTCCAGAATGCCAAGGATGTTCAAAATATTTAAGTGGGAAAACACAGTTAGCTATCCTTATGCCACTACCTGGTGGTTTCCTCCTTCCTGTGCCATGTGCATTCCTGTACTGTGCCCAACCTCCCTCCCACAAACACACACATCCACACCCTCCATGGACTCTTCAGAGTCTGCTCAAGCAGTGGCCTCCAGAGAAGGCAGCCTTCTCTGACCAGCCAGAGTTAGGTGTCCTGTCCTCTAGGTATCTTCCCAAGCCCACAGCACTGTGGGCACACCTGGAGTTTCTACTAGAGCACTCACCAAGTGTTCAGCATCATTTGAAAACCATATCTATCTGCCCCATTGGACCAGGAGCCACCTGAGGCCAGCGACTGTTTTTAGTCATTTTCATACCTCTAGAGACCAGTACAATGGCCCACCTCAACAGAGATACTCAGTAAATGATGCATGAATGAATGAGGTTCAGAATTGGGCTAGGGATAAGGAAGACACCAGGGACAGAAGCGTGGCTTGAGAATGGTCAAAGTAGGTCATTTAAAAATGGGTTCAAGAATAGTCCTGTTCTAGCTCATTTACAGCCTACCTCCTGCTGCATTCCTCCTCTTTCCACATGTATGATGTTAAGGTACTACTCCAAGATTGATCCACTGGACAAACATGGTTAAGGTACACAACAAAGGATGAGGCATGGCAAGGACAAAATCAGAGAAATTCTTAATTT
The DNA here is from genome assembly GCF_037043125.1 of Eumetopias jubatus. Lineage (NCBI taxonomy): Eukaryota > Metazoa > Chordata > Mammalia > Carnivora > Otariidae > Eumetopias > Eumetopias jubatus. The sequence goes on along the minus strand of NW_028274823.1, from coordinate 41,216,937 downwards.
TATAAGAAGGGAAAAAAAAGACAGGAGAGGAAGCTCATTACATTGAGTAATAAAAATTTTGTAAGTTATTTTCAAGTCCTGAGTTCGGTTTTTTGGGTTTTCCAGCAGATTTACTTTGCAACAAAACTGGTTTCTGTATGCCAGTCCTCAGGAAGAATCAGAAGCCCTGGGTTTTGGTCCAAGCTTCCCTAGGACCAGGTGGAAAAGGGTGGGCAAAAGATTCAACCTTTTTTAATGAAAGAATTCATCTTCTGACAGAGGGGGAAAAAAGTTTAGCCCTAAACTACACTGACATCACTAGAAAGGAAATAACGTTTTTGATGGTCCCACCTTCGTCTTTTTCTTTAATCCACCCATGTAACAGTCACAGCTGCAACCAAATAAAATGAAGTACGTTAGTCATTGGGGAGATTTTCTAACTCCAACAGTTCCTCAGACTTCAGTGGCAGCCACTAGAGGAAAATCCAGTAAAAACCAGATCTCAGATTCCCACTGAAAAGTGAAAACCAGATGTGGGCAGAGAGCTACATTTCAGGTCTGTAACTGGCAAGGGGAGATCTGAACTTTAGAAATATCATTCAACATTACTGCATTTGTCTCCTCGGCCACTGAAGGAGCCAAATAAGAGGTTCTCACAGCACGACATGATAATATATGTACTACACCCTTTGGAAACTTTTTTTTTTTTTTACACTGTATACATGCCAGACGCTATCTCACAATTAATTATTGGCAGGAGATTATACAAAAAAGTAAAACTGAGACATTCTAGTTAATTGCAGGTTAAATATGAATAAAAAATAACAACTGTGAAAACACCTACTGCAATCTTGGGCAGGCAGGAGTTAGATGTAGCTCCCAAGTCTAGAAGGCCCTCATGCTAGTCCACCCATGCCATCAGCCAAGAGTAAGATTATCACAGTCCACTTGGGGAATGATGTCTTACACATCTAGGTCAGCAAGGAGTGTGGAAATCAAGCCTTACAAGACACAACAGAATGATCTGGAACACTGACCTAAGGACAGAAAACCATGAGGAACCAAAGTGTAATCCTGACCTACACACACTTAGAATCGACGAGCAGACTGTGAAGCTTGAAGATGCCCCCTGGGCAGAGGTCTAGTGCCCCCTAGTGCGTTCAAAGGAGAAATAATTTTTTATTTCTCCCCAAACAACTACTGATAATGTGCTCCTATTTGTACAGATATTTTATCACTAAGTGGACCTTATCGTATTAATAAAAAAAATGTGTAAGGTGAGAAAAGGCTGACATCAACAAAACTTAAGTATTATAATAGCTAATGATCTGGCTATGCATACTAATACCAACTGTAAAATGGCCTTTTACTTTGGAAGGAGGACACCTTTTCATATATATCAATATTTATAGGCTCTTCTTGATTCTCACAGATCCTCCTACTGGCTCGATGAAATCTCTGTAGTAAATGTTTTACCTAGTGGGCATTGCAAATAAGAATAGCTAATACTTACTGAGTACCTGACATATGCCTAATAGCTTAGATATATTATCTTTTATAATCCCCATACCATCCCTGAAGAAAGCATTGCTATGATCCCCATTTCACAGATGAAGAGATGTAGAAAATCTCACAGCTACTAGGTAAGACTCTGGCATTCGATTCCATGGTCTGTGATTTCTAACCCCTATGTTACATATCGCCTCTTGAGTAACCTCTGCCAGCTCTGGACCAGCTGTGTTTTGAAATTACACATACAAACATCCACATTATGTATATGGTTTTTTAATTTATAGTCAAAAAACAAATATTAATAATAACAAGAATAGTTACCGATGTTCACTGTGTGCTGTGCACTGTTTTAAGTAATTTACCTGTATTAATTCATTTACTCCTTACAAACCCTATAAGGCAGATACTATTTTTAATCTCTTTTTCACAGTTAAAGTAGGCAGGGAGAGGTGAAGTAGCCTGGCCAAGATCACCAACATGAAGATTCAAACCCAAATAATCGGCCCCCAGAATCCATACTCCTGTTACATAATCTCGCCTCTCAAAAATATTTTTCCCAAACTACCTAAAACCACCTCTTGTCTCATAGTGTAAGCCAAAGAGTCAATAATCACCTCTTTAAGCACTATACAATGAAAACAACTGTACAAGACAAACCAAATTCTAAAGCTTCAATTCAAATTTGTCTCAAAAGATGTCCTTCCCTACCTCAATACTGCACAGAGTGAGTCAAAACTCATTCTTCGGGACTCCTGGGTGGCTCAGTCGGTTAAGGTCTGCCTTTGGCTCAGGTCATGATCCCAGGGTCCTGGGATCAAGTCTCGCATTGGGCTCCTTGCTCAGTGGGGAGCCTGCTTCTCCCTCTGCCTGCTGCTCCCCCTGCTTGTGCTCTCTCTTTCTCTGACAAATAAATAAATAAAATCTTAAAAAAAAAAACCTCATTCTTCACTGTACACCTGCCAACTTTTAACAGTAAAATCAGTTTAGCAATTCTTTTCACTACAAATAATCTGGGCTGAACAAACACATAGGATACATTTATTTAATAAACAAACAAACCAATGCCTACACCAACTCACAAAAAAGGCAAAAGATACCGATCAATAAGAATTGTCAATTATTAGTAGCTTCAGGTCATATAGTAATAAAATGAACATGCCCACTCCAAAACTCCAAGGAAGTCATATATATTGAGCTGCTTGAAATTCAAAAGTCACCTAACTTCTCTGCCTTCATTCTCACATTGCAAGGGCCACCAAGCCCAGAGTTTGGATCTGCACTATGAGGAAAAAGTCACACACCATATAGTTAAACCATTCTCAATACGGGGTGAAGTTTCAATCTCAGGCTCATTCTCCATTTATTGCAATATCCATGAAAGAAATTCTACAACAGAAGCACAATGAGTACAATTTGATTTTTAAAAATATATTCAAGGCACCAAGCTGGGTATTTAATATAGTTTGCATTTCTGTAGTGCGGTAGGTTTTCTATTTCAGACAGCTAAGAATCCCTTACAGATTAGTCTAATTTGCTAAATTGAGATACTCAGTGTTTTACTTTTCTTATCTGCCTTTTTATGGTCTATCTGGGTGGACTTAATTGGCACATCTGAGCAGATGAAATACCCTCAGTGAGGAGTCCAGATCTCACAGAGTAAATTAAGACTGATGCAGACAATTATGCACAAGAGCTGGGAATGAGAGGTGTGTGCAGAGCACGAAGCAGAATTAGTCTTCATTTGTGTCTTAGCTTCGTCATTTAAAAGAAGCCAAGATTCTCTCTAAGAAAACTCTTTAAGGGAATAACTTTTTCTTCTCTCTTTAAAATACAGACTCCTGGGGGGGGGGGGGCCAGGGAGAACACAGATTTACTTCTTGAGAAATTAACTCCCAGAAACCGATGGTAAGAACAATCTTCAAATCATTAGGTTTCTTGATCAAATTAGGTTTAGGTTTCTTGATCAAATCTAGGTTAAACTTCTAACAAATTCAGATTTTAGAGATCAAGTGATTTTTTTTAAAAAGTTACAAGCTCTACAATGTAATTTGGCTTTTCCTATGTGCAACTTTCCCAAATGTGCTGAATCGTCATCCAGTGCAAACAAAGATCCAACTGAAGAATAAACAAGACAATCCCAGGGCAAAGGGAGCCAGCTCTGGGCAAAACAAGACAAAGAGGCTCTGTGAGGACAATAAGATGGAGACAGGCAGCTAGGAGAGTGGTTCTAGGAGGCATGGCCTTCCACAGCATTTCAGGCAAGGAATGGGACCCACAAAAAGTGTGGAGGTGGTCCCCATCAAGTGACAGCAGAAACCTCCTGCTGAAGCAATGCTCTTCTCAGTCCACTGCACTGACCAAGGTGATAGATCACTCCCGCCTACCCCAATCCACCTTCAGACCCCTTCCCCAGCCTCCTCCATGTATGCTATCTTGGGCAAATTATGTCAGCTTTCCGCTCTCAGTTCCTATTTCCTCAGGGGTTGTGGGGATTAAACCAATGAGACCACCTGACATGAAACACTGCCAAGTAGTATGCATTCAGTTCTCAGAGAACCTCCTTCCATCCCCCATATGCCACCCTTGCTCAGGCCATCAAAGCCTCCAAATTTTCAAAAACCAGAGACTTTTTTTCAACATTTATCCTACTTGGCTTGACCCCTCTAAGCATCTGAAAATGCTGACAGCCTTTCTCTTCTCAGTCTCTTTCTCTTTTTCTCTTCATGTACACAGCCAAACCCTCCAAACCAGGATCCAACTCGCCCCTGGCCACAGCAGCCCCAGTGCTCAAGGGGAAGGACAACGGAGATACTGTTTACTCAGATGATTAAGCCTTGCAGTGTGAAGACACTGTGTAAGATTTACATAATGAATGGAGTCATTCAAAGTTAGTTACGTAAAAGAAGAGGAGGGAGGCAGAAAAGAAAAATCTCTAAGGCTTAAAGGTATTTTATTAAATGGATTAGAAACCAGTTACACCAACAGGCATCATAACTACAGATGCAGGTTATACAAGACATGAGGCAAATTCTATCCCCATCCTGTCAAGTCTTCTAGACTCCCTACAATCTCCCCAAGTCCCCATCCAATTGGCTTAGGTTTTTGGTTTGGTTTCCATCGTAGGGAGGTGGAGGCAGGTATGTGCTGATTCTTGGGGCCACCTTGTGGTCACATCTAGATATTGCACATTCCACCCAATTCCACAAATGGAAGGAAAATGACATTTACACAACCCTGTCCTGGCTTCAAATCCCAGCTCCAGGGGAGCCTGGGTGGCTCAGTCAGTTAAGCGTCTGCCTTCAGCTCAGGTCATGATCCCAGGGTCCTGGAATCAAGCCCTGCATCGGGCTCCCTGCTCGGTGAGCCTACTTCTCCCTCTCCCTCTGCTGCTCCCCCTGCTTGTGCTCTCTTTTTTCAAATAAATAAATATAATCTTAAATGTTTTTTTTATTTTTTATTTATTTATTCATGAGTGTCAGAGAGAGAGAGAGAGGCAGAGGGAGAAGCAGGCTACCCACCCAGCAGGGAGCCCGATGCAGAACTCGATCCCAGGACCCTGGGATCATGACCTGAGCCGAAGGCAGACGCTCAACCATCTGAGCCACCCAGGCGCCCTAAATAAATAAAATCTTAAAAAAAAAAAAAATCCCACCTCTACCTATTAACAGTGAGATCACAGGCAAGTTGATTAACTTGAACAGGGCACGATCAAATGTTTGAACAGCTTACTATAACTATAATAACTGAAAGATATGTATGCACAGGATCAAAGCCTGGAATGAAATGTAGACAAATAAGGTGAAAAACAGAGATGTAGGCAGTTTTTTTTTATCTTAATGTTATCATAAATTCACCATTGAAAAAGAGAAAAACAAATCACCAAAAGTGCAAGGTGGGGAGTGTGGAAAGCCTTCAAACCATTGGCAGGCAGCAACTCAAATCGGTTTCAGGCTGTGATCTCAGCAGCTTGGCCCTTAGTACCTGATTATTTGAGGAGACTCAGGCACCACCTACTCAAGAGTCTGTTTCTGAATTCTACTGTGTTTCACTCACTGAGGTGGGAGTGGAATGCAGGAGGGAGTTTTTTGCAGCAGCAATACCAAGCTGACTCTGGGCTAGAGTAGAAAAAAAAAACATTTGATTTTCAAACCCCCATATCCTTACCCACAGTTCTTTCCAATCACCTCCAGGGTTTCCTAAGTGGGAACATAGTAAGGGCCTATAATAATGAGGGATGCCACCACCCTTGCCTCAGAATCAGCTGGAGCTCAGTCAAAGCACTCACGCAGTGCCCAGGTCCTCCCACCCCTGACCTGCTGCCTCAGACACTCCAGGCTGAGTCCTGAAGATGCTTTCCAGGTGATTCTGACACATATGCTCTGATAAGAAGCAGATGACCTATTATGTACAGCATGTAGCTGAATGACCTAACCTCAAAGTTCCTTTTCAAGCCCTCCCCTATATAAACACACTTGTGCAGGGTATATATAAGAGGATTTTAGAGAAACAAACACAAACTGAATCTGCCAAAAGCCATAAGCGCAAAAGGAAAAACAGTATATAAAATCTATTTATACACATCAAGTAGTTCCCAAACTTGACAGTGCATCAGAACCACCTAGAAAAGCTTTTAAAAATTACTGCTTGGTAGCCCCACGCTGGACTTCTTGAATCAGCACCTCCAACGGTAGGGCTTCCAGGTGATTCTGCAGAATCAGCCCATAGGCTGGGAACCTCTGCTTTAGTTTATGCTCACTGCCAAGGGAATACTGCCTGTCAGGTTAGCAACTAAAACAATAACGTCTGGCAAACAGAAATAGAAAGAAGAGCTTCAGGATGGGTTTAAGTCAAAGTCTTAACACTAGCCCTAGTTGTGCCAGGAGGAGACGACACTTATTTGGAAGTGCATCTTCTCACTCAGGACGTAAACTGACCTACAGCCCAAGCCTGGCCCAAGCAGCGCCGACTGCTGCCAGAGGAGGCCAGGGTTGGTGACATTTTTTGTTTGTGCTATATCTCAAGACTGGCAAACACCTGGCATGAATGCTGCTGCTGCTTCCCCGAGGCCCCCGTGCCCATGGTAGACATCATTAACGGACTGCAGCACTCTTTCCCGGACAGTCCACACTGGGCCTCGGTCTCCTCCTGAACAGACGGCCACTGCCCAAGTGTTGTCCGGCAAGGCAAGGGCCTGTGCCCTGCCTATCCTACAGCGGATGGCTTAGAAACCAGGCATCTCTGCACGCCACAGCCACTACACCACTATCCAAGGCAATCCAAATGAGAAATGATGTGCCTCCAAAGCAAAGCAAGGATTTTCCTTCTCAATAACCTGCACCCTAAGGTCTATTTCAACATATCTGAACTACTCAACAGACAAGGCCCCATGCTCGGATGAATCTCCTCCACAGTCTCCCCCAAATATCTGTCTGAATTCATTACTCCCTTCACACTGGTTAGGGCCTACTGGTGCCCATGTCCCCTAAAAGACTGCAAATTCCTTGCCGGAAACCCTAGTCCTGGTCCTGGAGCACACACATGAATTCAAGCAGCGAGAGCAAGGACGTAGCAATGAGAGCTGCCTCCTACCTCATGTGGAAATCAATCAGAAACACTGAGGTAACAAGGACTGCTGATCTTTGATCACTTTGAGGAAAAAGGTGCACATATGAAATGTCTGGTCTTCTGGGCCACCCTGACCTGTCCTGGCTGTACATACTGGATGAGATAAGTGACACGCAAGTGTTCACCAGGGACACCTATCGCTCAAACACAGAACATGTGTCATTCCTAAGAAGTCTTTGACTCCTGGAGCTCCCAGACCCTAGCTTTCTAAAGCAGCAATGTATTTTAAGAAAAGCTGAACCTCACAACTAAAAGCAATACCCTAATAGAAACTCTGCTGCTACAAAATGAAAATTAAAAAATAAGGGATGTTTTCTAGGATCTGCATACTAAGGACACGAGTAAGAACCGACAGAATATGTACGTCTACGAACTGGCTCATCCATCCTGGTACATTATCAGAGGTATGAAAATCAAGGAACACCACTGAGGAGATAGCCTCCAAATGCAACTTAGTACAGAGACAGAAGCAGGATACAAATGTGGGAAAGGCAAAAAACATACGGGCACATTTAAAAACGGGTAACACTTCCAAGGCTGATCTGAGGTCTTGGGTTAAGTCGGAGAAAGTAGGATCCTAAATGCTATCATCCTGTTCCAGAAAAGGTTAAGCTATAGAAAAGGCTTGATAGGAAATTCCCACACTTGGCAACAGCTAAAAACAAAGATACATAGTTGGGACTAAGCTAGAGCTAAGGCAAGACCTCTGATGCTCCAGCTGAGAGAATAAAGAAGTTGAGATCTCTAGGAGTGACTCACTTTCACTTCTGAGTCTAAATGAGCCTTATAATTCACAGGGCTATAACCAATACAAGCTCAATAAAAGGCACCTGGCCTAGGTACATAATCCTAAGCTCTAACCATAAAGAAAAACTCATTTTCTATGTTGCAAACTCTATGGGGCTTTATTCTGATCATCAAACCACTGCTAAGATAAGGGAAACTAAAGTCTTTTTTTTGGTTCACTCAAGGGAATACCATCACAATTTCAATCTGTATTCAAAGATCAGCAACAAGAAGAAAATAAAAAAAAGCAACTGGCAGTTCTAAAATGTTCTTAATAATGCTTCTCAGTCCTGAGCCTCTTCTTTTACCATCCCCCAATCCAAAGAGTACCAAAGGAGATGTAATACAAACATTTCAATGTGTTATCTGCTGTTTAACAGCCTTAATAACTGTGGCCATAAAATTTTAAGAGCTATAGTATTTTGGTGGCAATTAGAGTTATTGATATTTCTGAAATTCATTTGAGATTTTACTGTAACTTCAGCAAAAAACTGGCTTTGATACGGCTTTAGAAATAACTATTCTACAGTCTTGAGATTATTAAGAAAAAAGTGTTGCCATGAATTTAAATTAAACCCGTATTTAAAATTCAATCAAAATAAACTGCTTCTGATCAAGATACTAATACATTTAAAATAAATTTAATATTGAATGAGAAGAAAATATTGTTCCATTTACAATCAGTATGTTGAGATTAACACTTTTTTAATTCTCTACAGTTAGTTAAGAAAGAGACTGACACTGCTCAGGGTTCAAGAGTATCCTGCTGATATCCCTCAAACAGCTCTACTGATATTAATTGTGCAAAATAAAGTTAAAGTTGCAATGAGAAGTAACAAATGTAAGCCACTCCTCAACTATGCTACAAGAGGTCACCACCGCGTGGGTGTAACAGCTCTCAAGAACTGGGTTTAGGTCACAGGTCCTCAAGCTCTGTGTGAAAAGAACTATGCCACATCTGCTTTTAAAGGGTTAGGGAATTATGTGACAGTGTGAATGTGGGTCATCAGTTCTAAATAACAGAAGGAAAAAATATCAGGACAATCTGCATTCACGAAGGTCAGTGGAAAGCTGCAAGAAACACAATAAATGAGGTCTCCCTACATAGAAAATAAGAAAAAACTATTAAGGACTGGGAAAAAGCCATCCCGGGAGCAAATACTTAAAAACTAATCTGTTAAACAGATTCCCTTTCCCTTGGACTTTCTTAGTGCTGCGTGAGCTCATGTGAGAGGCCAGAGATGCGGCAGGGTTGTGCTCAGTGGGCACACCGGGCACCTGCAGCATCCAGTTTTTCAGGGCTTACAAAAAATGTGGCAATCGACTTCCCGAAGGAACATGATCACCTTCCTTTTCATCTTATTTGCATCATCTACTGAGAGAGTCATGGCAAGAAAAGCCAAAGTCAGTGCCCGGCATCAAAACCTCAAAACCAAGAGAGAAAAGGAAGGGTTGGCGGTGCGTGTGAAACACCTTTCCCGCAGCAGGACAGGAGTTAGTAACTCCGGAGGGGCCGCCTTCTCAAGACAAGGCAGGCAGAATTTAGAAAACAAGCTTATTCTTTTATACACTAAAGCTTAAATTTCAGCTCCTTTTCAGAGGAACGTCCTGGATAATTACTTTCCTGCTTCAAAAGAAAAAACCAACCACGCAGCATACACCACACAGACTGGCCTGTGCCTTTTCCTGCCCCTGGCTACAGGTGGCCTGAGTGTAAAGGCATACGGCTCCTCCGCCTTTGGTCCTCCACAAGCCTCTTGCCCCAGCCCTTCCCCTAAGCTTTTCTTCTGAGACTTGCCCCAAATCTGAATGAAGATACAGAAGTTAGAAGCACTGGGGATTAGTTCCACTGGGGCTCTGCTGGTTCAAGGAGGCTAAGGCTAAAGGAAGTCCAACCTTTGGATAAACGGGGGTCTAATACATTAAGCTGAATTTAGAACTCTTATTTAATAAACCTGTGGCCTAAGAGAAAGCAAGTGGCGCAATCTGTTTACAATCTGCAGACTGACCTTAACCGCTGCTTGTAATAATCTTCATCTCCATCATCTCGGCATCTCACTACTTTCCGACCTCCTCCACCACAGGCGGCTTCTGCTTCCTCCCCAGAACTTGGAAAAAAGTCATCCTCGATCTCCTGTACCGTGACTTTTCTCTGCCGTTTCCGGGGCGTGAGCCCGGGCTTCAGGTCATAGTGTGTGCCCTCTCCCGGCAGCTCGGCACCCCCCGCCCCCTCCAGCTCCTCCTCCGTGGGTAAGTACTCGGACTCATCACCCTCAGAGTCACCCTCTGCCTTTGGCCTCATGTCAGACTCCAGAGGTTTCTTTCCTTTTGGCAAGCCCACTTTCCCCTGGAAATGAAGAGCCCTTTTCTGGAGCTTCTTGATGTGTTTTTTCAAGCGCTTATCTGTTTTTGAGAGAACTTTGCTTCGCTCATTTGGTTTGTTTTCTGGGAGTGTTGCGCTCAGTTCCGAAGTGACCGAGGCCACGGTTTTTCTAGCTGCTCTTTTATTACAAGCTTGCTTCTTCCTTTCAAAAGACAATTTCGCTTGATCTGCCAAATACTTTTCAAAGCCTGATGCTTCATTGAGCATTAGCTTTCTAGGCTTTTTCTCCTGTTTCTGAGGGATCTGGGTTCCAAAAGGTGTCATCTGGCCCGTGCGGATGAGCTCTTCCCAAGCCGTCTCCTGGACAGGCATGAGCATGCTGCCGAGACAGGACGGCCCCGGTTCTGAAAGAGGGATGACAATGCAGTGGGCACTAGTGTAAACCTTTCCAAGAGTACAACACAAACAGTCACTTCTTCAACGAACAGCACCTACGATTAACTCACATTTTAAAAACATACCATGGATGGGGGTGCCTGGGTGGCTCAGTCTCTTGGGTCTTCAACTCTTGATTTCGGCTCAGGTCATGATCTCAGGGTTGTGAGACTGAGCCCCATGGCGGGCCCCATGCTCAGTGCAGAGTCTGCTTAAGATTCTTTCCCCCTCCCTCTCCCTCCCCCTCTGCTCCGCCCCCCACTTGCACGTGCTCTCTCTCTAAAAAAAATAAATTAAAATTTTTAAAAAATTAAAACATATCATGGATATACGAAAGCATATTGTATATAAAGAAAAGAATGAATTTATTATAGCATTCATCATGCCAAATTCAATATACTCCTATTCAAAAAGGTGAATTTTCAATAACTTTTTCTAAAATAATGCATTATAAATATACTCTCTGGGCAGCCAAAGACAGACCTACTCATATGTAACATACAGACAAATGTATCTGTTTCCTTATCAAAGAATAGCCCCCAAGGAAGCAAACTCCCAAGTTTCCATGTCACCTCGAATACCAGCAACCACACAGACTTAAAATTCAAGAGACAGTAAACCTGCAAATGTATAAAGAATCAACATGTACCTAAATAGGTAAAACTTAAATGTTTGCTCTGCACTGCCCAATATAATAGTCATCATGTGGCTATTCAAATTTAAGTTGAAAATTCAGTTCCTCAGATGCACTTGCCATATTTCAAGTGCTCAATGAGCCTTGTGGGGCTAAGAACAACCACAACAGACAACACAGACAGCACTTCCATCACGCAAACAGGTCTACTGGACAGCACTGTGTTAGATGTGCAAACTGACAGAACAGAGGACATAAACTGGAAGTTCAGTCATAATAATATAAAGTCACCCAGAAATCTATGAACTTAATCTCTGGCAACATTACACGAGGAATCCATATTCTAAAATCTACATTTCTTATAGTCCAGTAATGCCGCAGCCAGTTTTTCACTGAACTTGCAGTGAAGAAAAATACGCATCGGAAAGTGCACAAATACTAAGTGTACAGCTCACTGTATTTTCAGAAAAAAACATACCTGTACACCAACATCTAGACCAAGAAACTGAAATTACTAGCACTGCCAGATGCACCCTTCATGGCACCTTCCAGTCTACCCCACCCAAAAATAATGACTGACCACACTATTAACACTACAAACAAGCTGTCCCTGGCTTTGAGCTTTATGTAAATGGAAATGTTTGTACACTTGCGTCAGCTTATTTTGCTCAACATTATGCTTGAGATTCATCCTTATTGTTGAACATAGTTGTAGTTGTTAATTTTCCTTGCTGTTAGTATTCTATCATATAGCTACGCTATAATTTTTCCATTCCACTGTTAATGGACATTTGGGTAGTTTCCAGGTTTTAGCTACTATGAATTATGTTGCTATGAATATTCCAGTACACATCCTTCAGTAATACATTTATACATAATTCTTTGGGTATGTTAAGCTTTAGCAGACACTGCCAAACAGTTTTTCAAAATGGTCCTATTAATTTTAAGTTCTACCAACAGTGTTTGAGAGTTTCAACTGGTCTACGTTCTTGCCATTTTAGCTATTCTGGTACGTGTGTAATGGTACCACTTTGTGGTTGTAATTTGTATTTCCCTATAAACTAATGAACTAAGGCACCTCTTCATAGATTTATTGACCTTCTGAATAGCCTCTTTTGAAGAAAATGTTCAAGTCTTTAGCCCTTTCCAAAGAGTTCTTTAATACACTCTGGATTCCTGTCCTTCAATTAATACATGTGTTGCAAATATCTTCTCCCACTCTGCAGCTTGCCTTTTCGCTCTCTTAATGCTATCTTTTGAACAGAAGTTTAGTTGTGATATAGCTCACTTATCAAACCTTTTCCTTTACAAGTGAGTATTTTTGTGTCTCATTAAGTCTTTGCCCTAAGATCATGAAAATACTTTCCTATGCTATATTCTAAAAGCTTTGTTTTACCGCTCACATATGTATTTAAAATCTATTTGTCATTTATTTTTGTACATGGTGTAATGGGCCAAGATTCATTTTACCTTCGTGTGAATTAACCCAGCACCACTTACTGAAAAGATGATACTTCTTCACAGCGCTGCACTGCCCTATCTGTCACAAACCGAGTGACCACATATGGGTGGGTCTGTTCGCTGGACCCTATATTCTGTCCCACTGGTCTATTTGTTTTTCCTTGTGCCCATACCTCACCGTCTTAATTACTGTAGCTTAATAACACGTCTTGATATTTTGTTCTTCTTCAAGATTAACTTTTCTTGGCCCAATACATTTTTATATCAATTTTAGAATCAGCTTGTTAATGGCCCCACCCTCACCCTATACTTCCCACGCCAGACTTTCTCCTTCAAAAAAGAAAAACAAACAAACAAACAACCTACTGAAGCGGTCAGAGGGCCAAAAGGAAAACCAGGAGAGACTGGGATCCTGGACGGCACAGAAGTATCAGCTGCTACAGACAGGCCAAGTGGAGCAAGGACGAAAAAGGGGCTTCTGGAATTGGGGAAGTAACCATTAATCCTGGGCAAAGTTTTACCAACAAAGCAAGAGGAGGTAAAACGCAGTAGCAGGTTTCAGGCAGCCAGAGAGGAACGAGAAACACGGCACCTCAGCAGTGAAAGTCTTGGTCGCAGGCCAAACGAATTCTGAGAGACTGAAATTTAAAAGTCCAACTCTCTGATATTTTTTTTCTATTGCCTCAATTAATTCTTCATAGTAATTCTCCTGTATTACTGAATAAACTTCAGGAGCTAGTAGAAAATATTTGCTTGGAAAGCTTAAATGCTAAGAAGCCTTAGTCTATATTTCAAGTATTAAATGACTGAGCAGCTACCAACAATTTCTAAACACGCACCTACATATACACACACACAGACTACAAAGGTATTTCGTTTCAGAGCTTACTAGTTTTTTCAAAACATTTTCCAAAAGACACCCATCCTGGGCAGTAATAAAAACAAAATCAGAGCCATAATATAACCTGAATGAAGATAGCTTTTCTTAAACAAAAGAAGTGATGCTTGGAAAAACCTGCCAAATATATCCCAAAAACATATGTAAAAGCAATTCTATGAATGCTGACTGATGATGCTGGGCTTAAAAACATAATTTGATCAAGATGTTAGTTGTCTCTACAAAATTAACTACACAAGAATGTTAAGCTCCCTAATTTATTAAACATAATACCAAATGTGCACCACCAGCCTCTAGTAGATGGAGTTAAGCATTTACTTTCATTCTCCAAAAAACCCCCCATATAACTGAAGATATTTGGTTCTGTAGGTGTAGAGAGTAAAATTTTCCTAAATCTGTTTTAACAGTAAGGCAAAGAAAGGGATTTTTCTTAAAACCCAGGCCAGGACAGAGGAGATACTCTCCCCCACTACAGGCATCAGGCACCAATTCAAGAACAAAGAGACACTGCTCCCAGTATCCTCACCTACACCCTCCTCCTCCAGACTGGCATGATCTAGTTCAACTTGAACCTCCGCTCCTCCAAGGATGGCCTGGAGACGTTTTTGTTTTGCTGTGATCTTCTTTAGCTGTTGTTCCTTGAGTGGTAAATATTGAATACAGAAAACAACAATGAAGTGAGTGATTTATTGTTAAATACAAAAGATAAATTTAAAAACTTTAATCAAGAGCAAAATAAAACAGAAATTCCATATGTTATTATTATAGAGCACCTTATTTGAGCAACTGCCACTTTTCTAGCAGGATGTAGGCCTAAAAGCATTTCCATCAGGCAGGCATCGCTGTCCCCACCCACTCTCCTGGCTGGGCGGCCCAGCTTTCTATGTGCCTGAGCACTTAAGTTCACATGTACTGACTCTCCACGGAGGTGGTAGAACTGCTCTACTTGGTTTTCCCCACTGCACACTGGGTAAATTATTAAACTTTTGTTTCTGACCTTAGCAAACGACACGCTATGAGGTCAATAGGCTATAGGGATAAGAAACAAACACAAATGTTCAAACACTTGAAAAAGCCTCCTCTGATCATCTACCATATTTACCATTGTCCTTTATAGTCTTTTATAGTATTCTACCCAACTACTAGACTCTAAAAGGAATATACATTTGGATATACCCTTTTACCCTACCCACCTCAGACCCCTCTTTGTCTTGTCTCCCTCTACATCATGAGAGTTCAGCTATGCAGCCATTCCCAGGGCCTCTCCAATTAACTAGGCCTATGGTACCTGGTTCTTCTTCCCAAGGTCAAGAATGTTTAAACACCAAATATGAGAGTGGGATGAGAAGAAATGCTGAGTATAAATGCCATGTTATACTAAACTGCAATTCCTTTTTTTTTCCATTTTCCCTCATTTCATCTCATTTAAACAGCCTTTCTCTCTGAATACTCTATCTCCAACCATCAAAGGGCTGTTTTAGAAAGATAGGAATATACAACTGACTTAGACTAGTACGTAAAATGGCCCAAAGTCTGGTCCTCACTGCTGAAACCTCAGCCCACCAGAAGCCCAAGGTCAGAGGTCTCTGAACATTCATTCACATGCTCCCACAAGAGCCCAGATGTCCTCTCTCTGCTTTGGGGAGACCCCAGCTTCCTGAAGCCACTGCCAGCTCTAACCTCTGGGCTGCTATTCTGGAGGTAGGGGACAGAAGATGGGATGGTGAAGATAATGGACTGGTGTGTGGAAAGCAAAAGGAGGCACCGAGTCTATAAACATCATTAGTGAAGCTTAAATAAGAGATGCAAGGACTTTACTCACTGCAGTGGGTCAATTGCCAGCACAAGGATATCTGCTCGTCATTTTGGATGACAGAAATAAAATGATCAAAACTAGTCATTCCTGTCTACTCTGATATTAAAGCACAAATTCTAAAAAATGTTACAAACCTCAAAAAAAACAGTGTCATAACTAACAGATATTCCCTACCCTGAAGTTGTATAACCCTAAGTGCAGACCCATCACTGTGTCCAGGTGACGACCAGAATACCTAAGAACAGTGAGCATGAGTGTGTGAGGGGTGATGGCTATAGCAACAGGAAACACAGTGTATATAATCAGGACAAGCAGGAGCCAAGCAAAAAAGAAAGTAAGTTCACACGACACACAGAGACTGAGGAGAGGCCGGCATGCCAAACAGGAGCCTAAGCTGGGTAAAAGAAAATGGCACAGCAAGGAAGACCATAA
The DNA here is from genome assembly GCF_037043125.1 of Eumetopias jubatus. Taxonomy (NCBI): domain Eukaryota; kingdom Metazoa; phylum Chordata; class Mammalia; order Carnivora; family Otariidae; genus Eumetopias; species Eumetopias jubatus. Next base: position 41,201,036 of record NW_028274823.1, on the reverse strand, counting down.
TCGTAAACATCAATAAGGCGGCATGCAAAGCCAACAAGGGAACCTTTTCTCAAATGTATGTGTATGTGTGTACTTTAAAAGATATTCTTTAACAGAAGATATTAAAGGGAAATAGCTGCAATACTAAACGTAAAAAAAGGAACTCAAAATTTTCTATTATACCTATTTCCTTCACGTCTTAACTACTTTTCAGAATACTTCCCAAATATTAAATGAACAGAACTGATGACTTTTTCAAAAATGCAATACTTAGATGTGTTATTTGGAATCACCTTATTATACTTCTGTCGTTTTACAGAATCTAGTTTCCTGTTGATGTCTCTGTTGGTAGCAGCTTGAGGGCTAAGTTGTTCAATAATTTTATTGATTTGCTTTAGGGATGTTGTACATGACCTGAAAAATAAAATAAAATGTCTATTTTCCACTCTGGTAACATTTTGTTAATAGTGTAATGTGAAGACAGAAATGCTACAAAGATGTCCTTTTACCTCTTTAACTAAAAGATAAAAGACACTAAACCAGAATGCATATTCTTGTTGGCCACATCTACAACTTGAAGGGTTATTAGAAGTTCAAGGTAACTGCTAGTGTTTTCTTTGATCTGGCTGATTGAAATCAGCACATTCCCATTTGTAAGCTGTTTCATTCATTCTACAAGCATTTTAAATGTGTACCAGATTCAAGAGACTGTGCTAAAACAATGTGCAATAAGTTGTCCTTTTAGATGAAAAAAATGTATATACATGGCTTGGTTGTTTTTTTTTTAAGATTTTATTTTTTTAGAGCAGTTTTAGGTTCACAGCAAAACTGAGAGGAAGGTACAGAGACTCCCATATACCCTTCCCCAAACACATACACCCTCCCCCATTATCAACAACCCATACATGGGTTTTTAAAGCTCATTTGGAAGTCACCCAAAGTTTGGAAAAGTACTAAAAATGCTGACACTTTTTTTTTTATATAAGTCAGATATCTGTGACAATATTTTTCTTTCACAATACTGGAAGACTTATTTGCTGTAGCATAATATTTTCTAGTTTGAAGGGGAAAAAAAAACAATCTCTAATATAATGCTCCTAAAACAGACACCACAGAATGGTAACTCCCAATTTTCAAAAGACAAATTCAATCTTGACACTTGTATAATCTGCTCTTTGTATCCTTTGTGGATTTCAGGACAAAAGATGTTATCAATGCAAGTTACTGGCAGTCTAACCATGTGTCACCATGGATCTAGTGTTCATCTCCGTGGTAATCCTGCAGCACTCCAATGTCACCTATGCAAGCAGTAGGCACATTTCCAAGGTCAAATGTAAAAGTGTGTTCCTTATCAGGAGTCAAGCTCCTCACACCTGGAATACTACAAGTATTCCAGAATACCTGCTACTCAAGCAGCCAAAAGAACACACCAGGAAGCTGCTGGCAGAAAACATGTCCTTTAAGTTCCAACAGCCATCTGTACCACAGTCTCCTTGGCTGAGGGTAGCCAATAGCTCCTCATTCTTCCCTCCTCCCCTCCCCCAGCCATCCCCATCTGAGACTGCACCATTCCTCCACTCATTACTCTCCTCTTTTGTGCCTGCCTGACACAGCCTGGAACACTGGCCAAGACAGGGCAGACTGGCAATAGGGAAGGAGTTCAATCTTCACCTGCCCCAGCCTTCTAGCCCAGGTCCAGAGCCTGCTTCTCCTCTAACACACAAATGAAGTTTCCATGGGACTTCATCTTTCCTGTAGAGTCACAAGTAGGACAGAAGGAAGAAAAAGCAAGGAGTTGCTTCACATTATTTCCAGAAATACAAATCGAAAAATTACCAAAACACTGACACTTGGTTTAGACACAGGAAACTGGAAAGAAACTGCAGGACAAGAGAAAACTGTGAGGGGAGGGAGGGTGATGTGTTCCTGGTATCTCAAGCAGCACACGTCACACCTTTAGGTTCACTTCTCCTCCAAACCATTTTGGGCACATGCTTGCGAGTTCTAGGGTACTCAGAATAGTATTTCTCTCTAGGACGTTATGCATAAACAGGTTGTTGTGAGCTGGCCTGAGACCCTGACTACGACGTTCAGTGCTGCTCCTGAGGGAAAGGGCTGGGGTTCACACACAGGGTCAAGGACTGCCCTAATTGACTCCATCCTCCAAATAAGAGGTTCTATAAATCGCCTCAATTTCTGGAATACCACAGCTATTATCTGAATTTCTCCATTACATGTAAACACAAACTCTGCAATCAGAGAAGATGGTCCACACTCACGTGAGGTCATCCAGGACTGATCGATACTCCTTCTCCGCATCTGCAAGCTGGGCCGCACGGCTGGCCTCATGAATGGCACTGTCCACTTGCCGAAGCACACCCTGTTCCAGCACGTCCTGGTCGTACACATCCACACCCAACCCCTGCAGTTCAAGGGCCTGCGCACTCGGCTCCACCGTCTGTATCTGATGTCTGTCGATGTGCAGCAGAGCCGGCCCTCTCCTCGGAACTTCCGATGAACACCCCTCAGCAGAAGTGGATGGTCCATTAGCAGAGGAACAAGAGGGGAGGCTTTCCTCCACCTCTGCATTGTCATCATTCTCTTGCTTGATTGTCATTTCTTGTCTATCACTGACATACTGACTTTGCAAACAGTCTTGTTCCTGAGTTTGACTTGAGTGGGGGATTCTCGCATTTTGCATCCTCTACAGACTATCTAAAAGGGAAAAAAAATGTAATAAGCCTTTGATATTTATATAGTTCCTTAAAATTATTATAACTAAAGAAGACTGATTTCTCGAAAGATCAAGTAATAATCCTCCAATTAGGTAAATTCGATGTTTCAAGTGTTACTTTTCTTAAAAGGGCACAAGCTATACATCTTCTTGAGTTCTGATAATAAATAAAAAAAATTAACCAAAAAAAAAACAGAAACAAAAGACAAACAAGAAAAAAACACAGTATCAATAACAAAGGACATATGGAGAGCCAGCTAAGAAAACTGGCAACCAAAATCTTGACTGACACCCTAAGAGTCTTCTCCAAATCAACTGAAGTCATTTGACTACTTTCCAAGTTAACATCTTCACTGCATTATGGCACAAAAGATTCACAATACAGCGTGGCATGATGAACTGTGATATACAAATTTAGTGAAGTAAGGAACAAGCTTCTCTACAAATCTGACCAGTAGAAACTTAGGTTGAACATTTACTCTAATAAACAAACTCTGAACGAGACACAGCATCACCACTAAAATCTGAATCTGAGAAAGATTAAGTACTCTCAAAAATAACCCCATTTCAATGTGCAATACAATTTCTTGCCCATCAGGCTGGCAAAAACAGGTTGGGCCTGATGATACCCAGTACAGACAAGGAAGATCCACCCTCACACAATACTGTTGGCAATATAAATTACTAAAACTTTTTTGGAAGGCAATTTAACAATATCTATAAAGATTTAAAATGCATGTGACCAAATATTTATTCCAGAGAAATACTCACGTACATACAGGATGTTCACTGTAGCATGCCAATAGTTTAGTATAGGGATTAAGTATTTTCAGTGACACTGATATAAAAGTCTTGTAAACTGAAAAAATATCGCAGAGTATGAACACATTTATCTTGGATAAAAAAATATATATCTGCATCTGTGTGTCTGGAATGCATTCAAAGTGATCTGGAGATACACACTAAACCTGCAACCACTGGGGAGGAGGAAGCAGAAGGAATGGGGGGAATAATGAAAATACTAATGAAAATAGTGAATATGTATTCACTATATTGCCTGTGTAACTCCAATAAATACATTAAAAAGCAATGCAATAACCAAGAGACAGCCTTGCTTTTTATTTAACTGAGTAAGGTTTCTTTCACCACCGCAACTTTATTTATATAAAAATACCAGAAGTTCTCCCAATAAGCCCCACTGATTTCTCATTAAATAAAACCTTGGTCCTGGCGACTAAGCACTAGGATACAAAGACTCCAGGAACTTAGCACTATCCATTCCAGAGCAGCTCATTCTCTAGGGGAGGAGAGACATGTCAATAATAACACAGCAGGGCAAGCCTGTAGAAGAGGCACCAACAAGAGGCCACCTGGAAACAGAGGAATGGACAATGCTTTGGGTCTGGAGCTAAAGAAACATATACAAGCTAAGATCTGAACCCCTGGCCCAGGATCTGATACATAAAAGATACTCCATATATGCTGAAGGGAAGTAAGGTTCACAGAGTCTAAAATAACAGATCTGATGTGGACAACTGAGTCACTGGTGAATTCAGTCATAAAAATGAGAATCTCAGAAAGGAAGCAGATGGGAAGCAGAAGGAGGGGCTGGAGAAGAGTAAGAATCTGGAATCTGGAATAAATGATGGGGAACAAACACTGGTGACAGGTGTGGAGGGCCCCCCAAAACCACGGATTGCCAACAATCCCCAAGGCTGGACAATTTCCTCCTTTGGTAATTAACAGCCCCAGGGGAAATGTCACTGTTGGGAGTTTTCAGGCAGAAGTAGCAGAAGGACAAAAGGGCATGGATACAAATGCTGAGAAGAGTAGTTCAAGTAACTGAACTTTGGGTCCAAGCTGGATAGATTTAAAAAAAAAAAAAAAAGCCAGAAGGGACTGGGATAGGAAGGGAGGGAAGGAGAGAGGGAGACATCAAAAAGCCACTTGGAGCATGACCATGGACCAAAGGGCAAGTCTCCTGGGAATGAGAGCAGAAAAGCAGGAGGTTCTCATCAGAAGCTAAACAGTTTCAGAAGTGAAATAAATCATCCATTCAACAAATACTTGATAGTCAATTATGCCAGTGTACTAGGTTAACTAGTTTCTGTCACCATAGAGCTTAGAGTCTCTTGGGGAAGACATACATTTTAAGAATTATATCCATATATATTTACACATTTAAATATGTATATTCATGTATAAGTTATACCCACAAATGTAATTATGGTAACTGCTATAAAAATACAGGATTCTTTAGGACAAAATAACAGAGGAACCTAACTGACAGTGCAGAGGTAGGTATGAGAAGGGAGATCTCTCTGATAAAGTGATACTTGAACCAGTATCTGAAGGATGAAAAGGATTAATCAGGCCAAAACTGGAATGAACATTTTGCAAAGAAACGTGTAATTTCTAAGGCTGGTAAGAGCTGGTGTACTTGGGAAAATGAAAGAAGGATGGAACGCGGTGAGAATTTTTTACTTTATCCTAGACAAATAACTGAGTTAAAGTTGCTGATAAAGACTCCATTCATTGTATAAATCTTACAGAATACCTTCTAACACTCTGCAAGGCGTAATCATCTGGAAAAACAGTATCTTCACTGTCCTCCCCTTTGAGCACTGGGGCTTCTGTGGGAGGAGCTGGATTCCGGTTTGCAGATTTGGCTGTAAACATGCCTAGCTGGGGAGGGAGTGCAGCATAAGTGAAGATGGAGGGGTAGTCAAGATCACAAAGGACCTAGGAAAACATGAACTTGGATTTTATTCCAATTACAATGGAATGATTTTTAAGAGTTTTAAACTGGGTGATGGTGGCATGACCTATTTCAAGTTCCTAAGAGACCACCTGGGCTACCGTATGGATAACGGATTGGAGGAAACAGTACAACAAGGAAATGATGGAAGACACACGAGTGAAAAATGATTGCAGCTTGGAACAGGGTGAAGATGGATGCTACGTAGGAAATCAATGTTACAGCATTCGTATACGGACTGCTCAATCCTCCTTTACACACTCCCACTTGACAATAACAATGCCCAAAGCACCTGACTGGTATTTACCCCGATTCTCTCTTCCAAGTAACAAACAACTCCAGCTTTTTAATCGAAATCAAACAGGGCCGCGCTGATTCTGCGCTCCGGGGCCGACACAAAGCCCAGAAGTTGAAGTTTCGTGGCGGGCACGTCAGTGTGCCGCCAGCCGGAGGCTGGGGACCCACCGCCGCCCCAGGTGAGAGCGCGCTGCTTCGTCACTTCCGGCCGCAGGTGCGCAGGCACGGAAGGCGCGCTCCCGATTCGAGGGCCAGCTCCCGGCCCCGCGGATGGGCTTCCTCAAGGTGGCCAGATGCCCGAGGCGAGGCCATGGGCGCCCGGGAGTCCGAGCGGGGCCCACACATCCCCTGCTTGACGTTCAGCCCGGCCGCCCAAACACTCACCCCAGGGCCGCGCGGCCACCCGTACCGAAATGTAGACGCCACCGCCGCCAGCAGCCGTGGAAGCAGAACAGGGGTCGGAGCGGCGCATGCGTCTTTTGTCCGCCGTAAGCACCGCCCCCAAGGGTGACCCGACCACAGCGCATGCGCCAGGCTGCCCTGGCACAGTGTGCGCGGCCACGTGATTGGCGGGATGCGTGTAGCCCCGCCTTTCTCTCTGCGATTTGTGTGAGTGTTGTAAGGGCTGGTGACCAGCTGTGGGGCTTGGGGCAGCGATTCAGTCCTGGTCAAAAAAACCTCTTTAGTAAAGCGATCATAAGAATTAAAAGACGTGTTTCCAGAAAGAAAGAGAGGGGGAGAGAAGTACATGTGTTCCGTGAACCCCAAAGAAAATAAGCTTGGGGAGGGAGCCGGCTTGAATGTCATATTTCAATAGCCACGTGCGGTAGACGTTGTTGCTCCCTCTTGGTCCTCTGGTACGGCTGTTGGCACGCAAAGAATAGGGAGAGGGCTTATTTATCTCTGTTGCCCCTCCACCTCCTACACACATATCTGGGTGGAGATGGTGTGTGTGTGTGTGTAGTGGGCCTACATGAATGTCTTGATTGCATTAGTGAGTCATTTACTATCTGTCTTCATATCAAAAAGGTAAGAAGGATTTTGAGCCAAATGAGAATTTTTGCTTGGAGCTTTTGAAGAAACCAAATATCCACACCTAGGTTCAGAATGAAGGGAGGAAACTGAGGTTTACCTGAGGAAAGGTTAGCCCATGATGGGTGTCAGCCTTACCAAACAAGGTAGCTTCCCAGCCCAGGGATTCCAGCCCTGTAAGAGGGTGGATTTTACAGGGCCAGCGCCAGATAGTCCTCCTCCCAGAGGAGTAGCAGTGACCTCAGTGACTAAGGGAAGGATCTTTGTGGGATTTGTGGGAGGGGGGGTTGTTTGGTTTTTGTTTTTGTTTTTGTTGTTTTTTTTTTAGGAAAGGATCTTTGGTCCTGGGTAGGGAAGTGCCTTCCTCATTTTGAAGCCTGAAGTTGGACAATAGGAAAAGGGAGCTGGGAAGCTACTTGGTAATAGTCAGTAATACTACCATTCTCTCTTGTCAGCAGCACCAATCTACCTTTGCCTCAAGTCATCCCACATAAAAATGTAGCTTGTTTTTTTAAAAAGGAATAAAGAATTCTAGTGATCTCCTGAATACAATAATTGAGAATAGAAAGGCATTGGTAAGGTATTAGTTTTAATGCTTGAATATGAAAGCTGTTTCTCCCCAAAATAGAGTGGTTCCCAACCATTTTGAGAATGAGGTCCCTCTTTTAATGTGCACTATTATGGTAAGCCCCCATGTATCAATCAGAATTTGGACAGGAAGCAGATGGTACACTCAAACTAGGTAGTTGAGAATTAATAACTTTTACAAAGGTGTGGACAGGATTAGGAAAACAACTCAGATGGCACAGAACCCCTGGGAAGGCAAAACGTTAGGAGCTATTCCCATATATTATGAGCTGGATTGCATCCCTCCAAATTCAATTGAAATCCTAACCCCCAGTACCTCAAATGTGACTGTATTTGGAGATGGGATCTCTAAAGACCCTAAGAACATTTTATTAAGTTAAAATGAGGTTATTGGGGCAGGCTCTAACCCAATATAACTGGTGTCCTTATAAGAAGAGGAGATTAGGGCATGGACATGCACAAAGGAAAGACCATGTGAAGACACAGGGACACAACAGCCATCTACAATTCAAGAAGAAAGGCCTCAGAAGAGACCAGCCCTGCCAAACCTTGATCTCAGACTTACAGCCTCCAGACTATGAGAAAACAAATTTCTCTTTTTTTAAGCCACCCAGTCTGTAGTACTATGTTATGGCAGCAGTAACAAATGAATACACCATCCCTGGGCATGAAAGGGTAATGGGAAGACAAAGGTTCAGAAGAGAATAGTTGAATGGAAAAGACCAATTGAAATGTACTAACCCATGGTCACTCAGTGGGAGGGAACTGAGAAAATAAATACCCTAAACTAACTGCCCTTCATTATTTCATCTGCTGCTGCCTCCCATTGGTCAAAACGTACTGACTGCCAGAGGACAACGGAGGCTGTTCATTCCATTCTGTATAGATCAGCCTCCTTGGGCACAGGGCAGAGTTGAGAGAGATGGAGAGTAGGTTTGGAGCTTCAGACTGGAAAGATGCATCATTACCCCCACACAATTGTAATTATCTTTTTAGTATCCTTTTAATTTAGAAAAGGCATAATGAAACAGTCACTATTAATTCAGTAAAGCTTTTTAGATGAATTTGTATTTAGTTAATTAAAGGATCTATGTACTTTCTCTAAGCCAAGTTTCTCCTGACCTCTGTTGGCTGAGAATGGTAATAAGGTCACATTAGCAGCAACAATTCAGATTTCGATGATTCCTGTGCCCACCTGAATACTCAGGATCCTTCTTTTCACTCATGCCCTTATGAATGGAATTTAGTGCCCTCATAAAAGAGGGCCCAGAGAGATCCTTCGCCCCTTCTGCTATGTGAGGACACAGCAAAAAGATGGCAGGAAATGAGCTCTCACCAGACACCGAATCTGTTGACATCTTGATCTCAGATTTCCCAGCCTCCAGAACTATGAGAAATAAATTTCTGTTATTTTTAAGCTGCCAGTTCTGTGGTAGTCTGTTAGCAGCCTGAATGGGTTAAGATAGAATATAAGAAGTGGTGGGGGTTTTAGTAACTTACTTATAATATTCATTTACAAACTTAGGTGTCTGAATGTCAGCCAAAACCTCTCTCCTTTCCCCCTACATCCATTCAGTCCCCAAGTTCCCCTGGTTCTGCCTCCCCCATAGCTTACACATCTATCCCATCTTCTCCATCCCCTCTGTTCAATTTTCTTGACCGTTGCAACCAGACTCCTAACCCAGTCTTGCTCCCTACCAATAAACTTGGGTGGGGATTTCAGAGCCTTCTCATCATGTGTCTCCTCTGCCTGAGACCCACCCCTGCAAGATAAAATCCAAGCTATTTAACATGTTATCCAAGCCATTTTATTATCCTGCCCAATCTGATTTTTCTGCACTCTCTGGATGACTACGCTCAAGATTTAAGGAACTATTTACTATTCTATTTGTACTGTGCTGCAGTCAGCTTGGACTGGCTAGCAAGTCCATTGTGTGCACCTCTTTCCAACTATTCTTAGTTTGCTCAGGCTGCCATAACAAAATACCATGCACTTGGTGGCTTAAACAACAGATATTTATTTTCTCACTGTTCTAGAGGCTGGGAAGTCCAATTCAATTCTGGTGAGGACTCTCTTATGGGCTTGCAGACAGCTACCTTCTCACTGTCTTCACATGGTGAAGAGAGAGTTCTGATGTCTCTTCCTTTCCCTCCCCCCCCACTTTTTTTTTTAAGATTTATTTATTTATTTATTTATTTATTTATTTATTTATTTATTTGAGAGAGAGAGCACGAGGGGAGTTGGGGGGAAGGACAGAGGAAGAGGGGCAAGCAGACTCCCCACTGAGCAGGGAGCCCAGTGTGGGGCTCGATCCCAGAACCTCAAGATCATGACCTGCACCAAAGGCAAACGATTAACTGACTGGGCCACCCAGGCGCTCCCGTCTCTTCCTTTTCTTATAAGGGCACCCGCCCCATCAGATTAGGACCCACCCCACTCTTAAGACCTTATTTACTTTAAGTAGCTCCTAAAGGCTCTCTCTCTAAATACAGTCACATTAGGGGTTAGGGCTTCAACATATGAATCACTGGCCTCACACTGGGAACTTAAAATTGGCCATGTGGGAGTATTTACACTACAGAAATAGACAAAATCTACGAACCAGGGTTTTTGGTAGGAGGGGGACCGTTTTATTTTTTCCCAGCATATCCCTAATTGTTATTGTCAGGCCTATGTGATTTTGCACATGGGTCTCTCTGCCTGGAATTCTCTCACCCATTCCAAAGTTTCTTTTTCTGACGCTTTCCCTGACCCTCTAAACAGAGTTAGGCCTTCACAGTTCCTCTGCACCCTAAACCAATATTTTCAGTAGAGACACTGAAAATATCTCTACTATGGCACTTACTACTTCGGATTTTAATGCATTTTACGTAACAAGCAGTTTTATAGCCCTGACTGTGGGCCAGGTTTTGTCCTGAGTGCTTTACAAATATTAACTCATTTAAATATGACCAGAATTGTCACTGTGCCTTTAATTTCTGTTTAGTGTTCAGTGTAAGAAACTCTCTCCCTACCCCTACAAAACAGAACAACTAAGTTGACTCTCATTTTTCAAAACTTCAGGGTAGCAGCAATGCCCCAATTTGGCTCCCCACTCCCCATAAACATGGAAAAACTAATTAAAAAAAAGAAATATACTAGAAGTGGATTGAACACTGAGAAAACTGATAAAGCTAAAAATAGAGGTAAATGCATATTTAGAATTATGTTAACAACCACTACAAAAAGTAATGTTAAAAATGTATTGAATAAATAAATAATTTTAAAAGCAATGAATATATAACAATGGTTATATGATTCCATTGAAATATATATTATATATGTGTGTTTATGTGCATGTGTGTATACAGTAGGGGAGTGTGATGTGGAGATGAGTGAGATACAGTCTTCCTACTTTTTGATCACATCTCCACCATGGCCCTCTGCGCCTTTCTCTCTCTTAGTCTCACTCTTTCATATATTCTGTCCAACTTTGTCTTTACCCTGACTTTTTCTCAAATCCTTCCAGGATTAATTTTGGGCACTGCCTTTTTTCCCTAATCTTTTAGGGTCATTTCAGTAATCTTCAACCAACACCTTGCTCTCCAGAGCTGATATATAAAAGAAAAGAACAAGAAATCTTGTCATTTGGGACAATATGGATGGACCTGGAGGGTGTTTTGCTAAGTGAAATAAGACAGAGAAAAGCAAATACCATATGATTTCACTTATAAAATAAAATACCTAAAAAACAAAACAAAGAACAAGCAAAACAAACAAACAAAACAGAGACAGACTCATAAATACAGAGAACAAACTGGTGGTTTCTAGAAGGGAGGGGAGCGTGGGGATGGATCAAATAGGTGAAGAGATTAAGAAGTACAAACTTCCAGTAATAAAATAAGTCAAAAGGATGCAAAGTACAGCACAGAATATGGTCAACAATACTGTAATAACTTTGCATCGTGGCAGACAGATGGTAACTACACTTAAAGCAGTGAGCATTTTGTAACATACAGAATTGTCAAATCACTATGTGGTACAGCTGAAACTAATATTATACATCAACAATACTTCAATTAAAAAGTTTTAAAAAATGAATGAATAAATAAATAGGAAAGAAGAAGAAAACAGATATGTATGAGCAAAGCTCTGCTCAAACTTCAGAAAAAAGTACAGGTTAATCTCAGTGCACCCTGATTTTAGCAGACTCCACTATCTCAGTGTAATTTTATTAGAAGTAACCAGCATGGTAACTGACATCTGCACTTGTACATTAAGGAGATTTTGAAGGGAACACAGGAGAAGAAAAGTTATTACTCACCTAGTCTTCATATGAGTGGAAACTGATTGAGAGCATGAACATAAAGAAGAATTTAGCAAGAGTAAGAATAACCTGAGGACGTGGACATGTTTACAGGGTATCTAATTCCAGATAAAATCTGTAGAAAGAAAGTGGAATCATATGATCTTGAATGCTGTACACAGTGGAGCAATTCCACTTGTTCATTATCCGTGAAGCTCCCTTTGAGCAGCCGCCTTGCAGAGAAGGCTATTCAACAGATGGCCACTAGAGAAAGCAGAGCACCAACTCATGGGTTTGGTAATTTCATTTTAGCAGATGCATTTTATCCAGTGGCTACTATGAGCCAGGTGTTCTGATGGATGTGGGGGACACAGAGGTGAACAAGGCAGACAAGGCACATGCGCTCATGAGACTTACATTCTAGCAGAGAAAAAAAAAACAATAAATGTATTAAGCAAATAAAAAGATAAAATAATAAATGCCATTCAGGAAAATAAAATAGGATTACATGCTAGAGAGTGACTGCAGTGCCTCTTTAGTGGGTATAAAGTAGCATCTGAATAGGGGGCATTTTGACTGCAATCTGAATAACAAAAGAAGATCACTATGAGGCTTTTCGACAGCAAGTGGTAGTGCAAAGAGAGTAAGGCAGGCACAAACTTGGTTAAAGACTAGAAATTGGGCCACTGTGACCAAAGCCAAGGTAGGCAGGGGCCAGATACCTAGAGTTCTGCAAACTAGGCATGGAATTTAAATTTTATTCCAAGTACAAATCAAATCCATTGGAGGATTTTCAGTAAGGAAGTGATAAATAAATAAATTCATATTTTAAAATATTATTTTGGCATAAGAACAGTCATATAGATCAATGAAATAGAATCAAGAGTCCAGAAATAAACCCATATATCTATAGTCAATTGATTTTCAACACACGTGCCAAGACTATTCAATAGGGAAAGAATAGTCCCTTCAACAAATGGTGATGGGAAACTAGATATTCACATGTAAAAGAATGACATTGGAATCTACCTCACATCATATACAAAGATTAACTCAAAGGGAGCAAGACCTAAAGGTAAGAGCTAAAACTGTAAAACTGTTAGAGGAAAACTTAGGAGTAAATCTTCATGACCTTGGATTTGACAATGGATTCTTAGATATGACAGCAAAAACATGGCAACAATAGAAAAATAGATCAATTGCTCTTCATCAAAATTTGAAACTTTTGTGCATCAAAGGACACTCTAGAATGTGAAAAGACAACCCACGGAATGGAAGAAAGTATTCGCAAATCATTTCTGATGAAGGACTAGAATCCAGAATATATAAAGAACTCTTCCAAGTCAACAACAAAAAGAACGCTCAATTAAAAATGGACAAAGCGCCTGGTGATGGGTATTGAGGAGGGCACATTCTGCATGGAGCACTGGGTGTTATGAACAAACAATGAATCATGGAACACTGCACCAAAAACTAATGATGTAATATATGGTGATTAACATAACAATAAAAAAAAGCTTTAGAAAAATGGACAAAGCATCTGAATAAATATTTCTCAAAAAAATATATATGTATAAATGGCCAACAAACATGTGAAAAGATGCTCAGCATCATTAGTCCTTTCAGAAATGCAAATTAAAACCACTTTAATTAGTAGTTGCCAAGGTCTGTGGGAAAGGGGAGTTGGAGAGTGATTGCTAGAGTATGGGGTTTTTTGGGGGGTGATGAAAATGTTCTGGAATTAGTGGTAATGGTTGCACAATTTTGCGACTATCCTAAAAAACACTGGATTTTACACTTTAAAAGTTAATTTTATGGGGCGCCTGGGTGGCCCAGTCGTTGAGCGTCTGCCTTCGGCTCAGGTCACGATCCCGGGGATCCTGGGATCGAGCCCCGCATCGGGCTCCCTGCTCGGCGGGAAGCCCGCTTCTCCCTCTGCCGCTCCCCCTGCTTGTGTCCCCTCTCTCGCTGCGTCTCTCTCTGTCAAATAAATAAATAAAATCTTAGAAAATAAAATAAAAGTGAATTTTATGGTGTGTGATGATATCTCAATAAAACAATTTTTAAATAAGCTCTAGTACCTTAGGGCTTGAATTCTTATTTTGGAAATCTTGTGACAGCTGCCATTTAAATGAGCCAAAGGGACATTAGATTAACTTGAGATGCATAAGTGAGGTCATCCTAGCTTATCCAGTCCCACCTGAGTCCCGGGCCTTTAGCTGACCTCAGGGGTCAGCAGAGCTGACCCAGACCGGAGACGTTCCCCCCTGACCCATAGAATTGTGAGAGCCAGTAAATATTGACTGTGTTAAACACTGTGTTTTGAAGTCCTTTGTTATGTAGCAAAAGCTAACTGATCTGGAAGGTGACCCCAGAGGCTGTCACAATGCTCAGGGCCAGAGACTCGGAAGACAATAAGGGGGCTCCCTTCTTAGGAGTCCCCGGACCAGAGAGGACCTGCCAGGTCACAGATCACTTCACTGTCACCTATAGAGCAAGCACATCCACAGGCCCTCCAAAGGGTGCACGGATGGCTGACATTTGAAGGAGATGCAGGAATGAGCAAGCAAAAAGAGAGCCACTCCTCGCCCACCGAGAGCAGGCGGTCCTTCAGTGGGACCCTTCTGGGCACTGCCCGATGAGCACAGACACCTGGGACTTGGGTGGGGGGAGGTTGGGAGGGAGGGAGACCACATGCTTTCCTCTGCCAGCAGCCCCCTGCTTCTGAAGACCTGGGCAGAGAATCTCAAAAAACCTGAATATTTACCTGAAAGGACACAAAGGTTTTAACCCCATATGAAAATACTGGCCAGGTGTGACCTGGGTGATCTTGTCTGGCAAGAGACCAACTTTTCTTTCTCCCCACTTTCAGGAAGGGAAAAAGAACCTAAGAAGGCAAAGCTGATAGTAATGGTTATCAGAGGGGGGCAAAAATCACATTTGTACATTGCCAGGTTCAAACTGCACAATTCAGCCTGTTACATTTTTTCACTCATTTTTCTCCCCCTGATATTTGGTTCGAGCCATGTGCCTGGTCCTTGGGAAGCAGAGGGATAAACCTCTGAGTCTTTACTTATGTCCTTCTCCTGTGGGGTGAGTCCTCCATGATATAGCTCAATTCAGCCCTTTCGTAAAGCTTTCCTGACCACTGCCTTTGGTCTGCAGGAAATCGTCCTTGCTCTTCATCCTCAATTCCAGCACAGCACTCTCCAGACAGCTTTGTAATTGGCTGGGTCAATGTCCATTTCCCAAGGCCTCAGTGGCCCCTACAACCTTGACCCTTCCCCTCCGGGGACACAGGATGCCACTCCCAGCCTTGTCCTCTCTCCCAGAGCCACAAGGAATGTCAGGTGCTGAAGATAGAGACACGGCCGCTCGCTCGCAGGGCATCAGCCCCTTGGGGACCGCGGATCTCAGAGCCAACAGCTGTTTTCAGGTTGTGAGAAGTGGCGAAGTTTCCAAAATGTGCCTCCTCCAGCCTGGCAGAGCCCCTACGCACAACCCACCTCATTTCTGTGAGGTCTGTGTTTAGAGACGCACAGATTCCTCAAGATGCTTTTTAAGACTTCCTGCTCTTTGCTGGCAAATTGTTAATCAGTTTGTGGCAGCATAAATAAAATTAGAGGGTTTAATTAAAACTAATGAATAAGTGAGTGGAGACCAGCCTGGCCGCTTTGCCCTCTGAGCCTCGGAGCAGTAAATAATGAAAGTGTCACACCACGAGTGATAGGTTTTAGCAGAAGTGTAGGGCCAGCAGAAATGAGGCCATAGAGAGCTCCTCCCCCCAGGTGCAATTTGCAAGTTGGTGGTATCCCCATTTTAGTGTGTCTTATTAACTAATTCTGCAGAAACTGCTCTAGTTTTCTGGCCTTTCAAAAAAAAAAAAAGGAAGACCAGAGTAGCACTCAGGATGCCCATTCTCTACATATCCTTGGCATGCTTGCGCAGGGCACTCCTTAAAGTCCTGGTCCTCGTGGAGGGGAACAGGGGGCACAATGATGAGCAGGGGGCACTACAGGCATTTCTTGGGCAGAGATCTGGAATTCTGACATTGTCAATGGGTAGGGCATAAAAGGGAGAATTATCCTACACCCCACTTGACTTTCAAATTTTCCCAGAGATGGGTGTAGGTTTAAAAACAAAGACAAAAACAAACAAAAAAACACCTGTTTATAATTATTTGGGCTTATACCTGAACTCCATGTAAACATAAAAACCCTTTTGCACAATTTTACTAAGGACATGCAACTACCATGTGGGCAAGGTAAGCTGGGACTTTGCTTGGCAGCATTTTAAAAGTCACATCCCCAGTGGCAACAACCCTCTTAGTATCCACATCTCAAGTATAATACGTGCATCCATTCTCACTATCGCTTGTCACTTTTAAGGTGATTCTACATACAGGTACAAGCATGTGACTATTCGTTTGCATCCGCGTGTGGGTCTGCCCAGGTATTTACATGTTGAAATGAATATGATTTTATTATGAATTACTTCCCTTTTATTTTACTCACCTAGGGCATTATACCAATTTTTAAAAAACTGTGTGTAGGGGGTGTGAAGAAATATTTGTTATAGAAATGGGTGGGTTTGGGTTTGAAATGGATTTGAAAACCGCCGCTAATACGAATGTGTGAAAATGAAGATTGTCGAGAGGATTTTGGAGAATGAACTCTCCCACTGCTCCCTCTGTTCCCTGTGCCCACCACCTCGTCAGCTCTGACTCAAGTTTGAGGGGACTTTCAGAAGCCATTTCCAAGCCCCTGGAGCAGCTCGTCAGCCTGGACAAGGTGTGCCAGATCTCAAAGCTCCATCCGGCTGGCTGCCATGCTCAGTCCCGTCCCCAGCTCTCTCCCCACACACCCTACACTCACTCTAGCTCCTGGGACTCTTGAAGAAGGCCAGGAGTGTTCCTTACTTGGTTTTCCTTATTTTTCCACTCACTATTATGGCCAGAGGTTTGTGCTATGAAGGGAGGGATCCCAGACCTGGGCTGGACACTAGGACAGTGTGATAGGCAGGATTCCGAGATGACCCCCATGATTTCCCCCATACACTGCCGGACACACCCTGCACAGTCCCCAGGGCTGTGAGTATGCCAAAGTCTCCAGACCACATTCCTATCTGCCACTGACGCTTCAGTTACTTTAAAGACTGGATTTTAAGAAACAGAGTAGATAAGCATGACACTTTTGTTTTGTTTTGTTTTGTTTCATTTGATTAATAGCTTCTCCCATGCTCAATAAATAATACTTTAAAAATACAGCGTGATGCTTTATCAATGTAAGCATGGATCACACTGTGTTATAAGGCCCTGAAGGCAGGTATAGAAAGAACCCATTGTACCTCCATGTCCTCCCTGCCTAACAAAATGGCCTCAGACATGATTCTGTTTGGTGTTTAGGAGATGGATGGCTGGGAGGCTGGCATGTGGGATCCTGAAGGGGTCTGCCAGGGTTTCCTTCTACCTCCTGGCTCTAGTACGGTCTTCTTAGATTGGAGCCGTGGTTCTCAAAGTGTGGCATGAGGCTGCATCAGCCTCATGGATGTGGTCATTAAAGGCAGATTCCCAGGCTCCCTTCAGACCACCAGAACTGGGATCCCCAAGGGTGGACTGGGAACAGGCCTGTCTCCCTGCCTTGGCACCTGCCACATACTGAGTGGTAGCCTCCAGAGCTCCAGACCAGAGGAGGCATTTCTGACTCTGCCACGTCCGGGGAAGCGCCCCTCTTCCTTCATTCTCATCCTCACTGTGACCCTCCCACGTCTGGCTGTTTCTTTTCCTTACTTTCCCCTCCACCTCCTGGTTATCTCCCTCCTATCACACCAGAATAACTACCATGAAGTCCAGTGGTAATATTTTTCATAAAGTTATACCGTCTCACATTTCCCACTCAAGAAATGTGGTATTTCGTTTGTAGCTGGCTGTTCTAGCTGGAGTCCGTACAGAACCGATACAGGTTAAGGATCAGGGAACAAAGGTACAGAAATCGGGAAGATAAATCCCAACTTAACAAAACAATATTCAAGGAAAGAACACAAAACCCTCTCAGACAATTAATGCCTTGGGATCACAGCTTTAATTTAACATTTTTAGATCCTTATTGGGGATGGGAGTTGGGAATCACAGCCAGCGTGGTGTGTGTTGTTTTCTGACTGATAGAGGCATTGAGGCCTTTGGTCCAGAGGAGAAAAATGCCAGGCTCAGCAAGATTCCAAAGTGGAAGCAATTTGGAAATGGTTTGGAGATCAATTCCCTGCCCAAATGGTCTAAACAAACCCAAACCAGAGCGTTTTACACAAATGATTAGAAATGAAAGCAAAAATTTCGTCAAAGCAAAGGTGTGTGTGCAACATATTGGCCCCCTGGTGTCATTTGAAGGAAATTAATGTGGAGGGCCAAAGAGATGGAGTCTGCAATATGCAAAGCTCCAGAGACCTTCCTGTGATTTTGTTCCTAGTGTAGCAGAAATGAATGCTCCCAGCAAACCTTCAGGGAGAAATAAGACATGTGCATAAGTAAGATTAATCAGTAAAGCTAGCGTCGACCTAATGAGTCATCTTTGACATCATAAAACTTGAAAAATACAAGGTTGTAGCTTATCAGATCTGTGCATGCTCAGAAGAAGCAAAATGGGGGCTGCCCAAGGGCACAGCTGTGGGGGCTGCTTTTGAGCACATTAGGTCTTACAGAGCAGAAGAAATTGAAACATGGCTGCATTGGGGGTTTATTGAGCTACTCTAGGTCTGTTTTTGTGGAGACTTGAGGTGGGGTGCTGGGGTGGAGAAAATCGAAGGTGTGGGGGCTCATTCACCTTCTACACTCAGGAACTCCTTTTCTGCTATTCAAATGGAGATCCCACGGACACTGTTTCCATCCAAACACACTACCCACCAGGATTTCTTGGGATGCAGCAGCCCCTCCTGGGAAATTGGGGCGAGGAGGGTCACAGAGCACAGCCAGGACAGGACCTCCATGGGGCAGGACCTTCAGAAGTTTCCAGGCCCCACAGAAAAGCGTTTGGCGTGGCCTTATGCCTACCAAGCTGCTGATTCTCCCCTCCCATTTGTCATCCGATCCTGCCGGCGGCCCCCACCAGAATTAGCCCTTCCTCTCTGCTATGCACCCACACCCGCTCACACGCAGCCTTGACTTCCCTGGGGCCTGAAAATCTCTTCATGTCTCTCCCTTTGCAGCTCTGATTATCCCCAGATGCAACCAGGGAGAAACTGAGGGCCAATGTGCTGTCCTTACAGATCACAGACCCTTTTGGAAGGTAGTCTGTGCCCCAGGTATCCCACCCCTACCACCCTTAACCGTCAAAATACCAAACCTCCTCTTCAGGGAATCACGGATGCAGGGCAAGCCAGACCATGGCCTCTTGACCACATACCCCCCCAGGCATGTCCCGGGTTTGAAAACTTCCTTTAAACACACAAATAGCTGAAATCCTCCCTCTGTCTGTTGACCGATTCCATGTCGATGGTGGACAACATATCTCCATCAGTCCTAGAGGGTCCCTCGCGGTTAGAGCTCCCTGAAAGAACAACAAGGTCCCAGGATGCCTGGGTGGCTCAGTAGGTTAAGCGGCTGCCTTCGGCTCAGGTCATGATCCCAGGGTCCTGGGATCGAGCCCCGCATCAGGATCCCTGCTCAGCGGGGAGTCTGCTTCTCCCTCTGCCTGCCTCCCCTCCTGCTTGCGCGTGCTCTCTCTCTCTCTCTCAAACAAATAAATAAAATCTTAAAAAATCTTAAAAAAAAAAAAGAACCAGGGTCCTCCACTGCCGCTGCGCACAGCCAGGTTCTATAGGAGTGGTGTCCTCCCTGCAGAGATCACACCACCTCATGCCAGCACTGGAATCTGACCAACATCTAGGCCTCTCCAGTCCTCTGCATACACTGCCAGTCCTGCACTGTGCGGCTAGATGCCTGGTTTATTCCACAAGACTCAGCTACAGTACTCAGTGTTCCGGGCACACAGCACCACTACCCTCACCTTGAGTGGCTGATCCCAGAAGTCCTCGGCAAGGGCATCAGCTCTGGCCCACTTTCCCTGTTCATGCATGCACCTAGAGGAGAGGTTTCTGGGACCCTTCCTCAAGACAGCCATTGAATATATGAAAAGGCACAGACTTTGAGGCCATGTGACAACAGGCTTGGCCTGGCATCCTGGCTTAGCCACTGATATGAGTCCTGGGAAGTGCGTTAATATCTCAGAGCCTTGGTTTCCTCACCTTATATTCATTCGATGACTATTGACTGTTCCCGCTGTGCACCTGCTCTGTTCTAGGCACTGAGGACACAGCAGCAAGTAACAAAGATACAATCTCTGCTCCCCTGGAACAGAGGAGAGAGGTCTGAAGTAGAAGCATAAGTTTGGAAGTCTTCAGGATGCAGATGGAATGTGAAGCCATGAAATCAGACAAGAACACCTGGAGGCAATGTATAATTAGAAAGATGGATCAAGTTCTAGAGCCTCTAACATTTACAGGTCAAGCATGAGAAACCAGAGAAGAAGACAGAAACTGGAGTAGGAGGAAAAATGGGAAGGAGAGAATGTCACAAAAACCAGGAAAAAGAGTATCTCAAGAATCAGGGAATGGTCCTTTGTGTTTATAGCACCCACTTCATAGGACCAAAGGTATAGTATATGCAAAAGCCCCTATGCACCATGCCTTGAATGTCCACCTTTTACTATTAAAAGGCCTATTGTGGTCTACCTCCTGGGCCTACTGCTCTCATGAGGCTCTTGTGGGCCACTGTGTCCCAAATTGCCAGTGATTTTATAAAATGAAGAGCAATAACAGCACTGTTTCCCACAGGAAGTCCACTAGAAATTGTAGTGATCATTGGGTAACAAGAAACTTTCAAAGGAATGGACCCAGAAGGATTAAATGAGATAGGAGAATGGAAAGAGGAATAAAGAGTTTATAAACATCGCCAAAGTTGCAGAAAAACAAGTTTTGCCAAAGAAAGAGTAAAGGATTATTCTAAACCTCATTAAGACACTGAGACCAAACATTTAGTCCTGATTGCATATTGGTTGATAAAACAGGTTATCTATAAAGTAGTTGGATTGACAAGAGATGTAACTTTTGACCTTTTGTAACAGAGCATGCAATCTGAAACTATTATTTCAAAAGGTAAAATAGCCCAGTCATTTCCGAACATCTCTATTGTTTCTCCATGTCTTGAACAAACCACAAGAAAAGGTTCACAACAACAACCATGAGCTTTAAGTGCTTGACTCGTGTGTGTATGGGGGGGGGAATGCACAAAAGAGAGTCAAATTAGGGAGTAAATTAATCTTTTTTTTAAAAGATTATTTATTTATTTGAGAGAGAGAGCAGAGCGTGTGAGAACATGAGTCAGGGAGGCAGAGGGAGAGGGAGAAGCAGGCTTCCCGCTGAGCGGGGAGCCTGACATGCGGCTTAATCCTAGGACCCTGGGATCATGACCTGAGCCGAAGGCAGATGCTTAACTGACTGAGCCACCCAGGTGCCCCTAAATTAGCCTTTTGAAAATCATATTTCTATGTGAAATACTGTGTAAGATGTTTCTCTTTAAATCTTTCTCCTCTCTTTCACCATCTCTCTCTCCCTCTCTCTCCTGCTCCTTCTCTCTCTTTCTCAAAGTACTACTGGCTTTTAAAATTTGACATTATAGATACAACTCTGTCTAGCTAAATAAGGTCCTACATTGTATTCCCTGTACTAAGTAAAAAGAAAACACAAATACATTGTGCAGATTATTTTGGATTCTCATAGACCCCCAGATGGCCCCAGTATCTGATCTATTTAAAAGTGCCAAGGCCAGGGATGCCTGGCTGGCTCAGTCAGACAAGCATATGACTCTTGATCTCAGGGTGATGAGTTTGAGCTCCATATTGGTTGCAGAGATTACTAAAAAAAATAAACAAAACTTAAAAAAATAAAATAAATAAAAGAGCCAAGGCCAAAGATGAGAATTCATAGCTGGTTTCTGCCTCTTGCTGATGCTAACTTAACTACCACCCTGGGAGGAAGGACAGAGGTGCCTGTAGAGCAGTCCTACCACGTCAGAACTTCACACAGACCTTACACTCTCAGGGCTTTGCTCCTTTGCCTTGCTTCTTTGTTAAATACCACAGAGCTGCCAACTCTCTGACTGGGTCTGGGTTGGCTTTTTCTCTGCCATTACACCAGACTCTAGTGACTATCCAGTGTCCTCTGGCCTCTCCCCAGTCTTCGATTCTCAGCTTTGTCACCCTGTGCTGGTCTAACACAGTTAGACCATGTTCTGCTTTTAGTCAACCAATTACTCACTAACCTACACACAACACTGCATCCTTCCACCCCCCTGACCATCCGGTGAGCATTTATTGATCACCTTCTCTGTTTCAGATCCTATACTTGATGCTGGGAGGTCAGATATAATGAAAAAATAATAATAAAACAAAACTAGATTTTGAGAGGGAGTAATAAGGACCGTATTTATGCCTCCACATGGAACAACCAAAAATCCAGTCAAAATACATGAAACAATGGATTTCAACACATTGGACACCAGGCAATGAAATACAGTGATGGCAAAAAATCAAGACGAGCCCTAAAATTGCCTCAGCTTTCCACCTTGAGAACAATTCCAGGCTGCAATACAAACAGGAGGAACTGAAACAGGGCCAGAAAACTCTCTGATTTGAGAACATGGAGCTGGGAGTCTAGGACAATCAATGTAGCTAAAGTTTAGAGGGCAGAATACCAGGAAGGAGTGAGGACTACAGAGACTTACAGACTCACAGAGAGTCTCCCTTGAGTATTTAGCAGAGTATTTAACAGCATGTTTATGTAAGGAAATTGCCCAGGTCAGGGGAAAAGAGCTGTCTAAAAAGATTAGAGGTAACAATGCCTATGCTCACACAGTGACTGGAATATGCCTATTCCTATGCCAGACAGACTGGAAAACCTCATAATTCACAATAGAAGTACTCAGAAAAGTCTTGTCTCATAATGCCAAATAATTAACCTGAAACTGGGTACTGCTCCAGACCCACCAAACAAATTATAAATCAAACTTAAAGAATCAAACTGTCTCCAAGTAAATTATACTGCAATCCAGGACAAAGCTCAGGAAGATTTATAATAATAAAACACATTCAGCAACCAGAAAGGCAAACTCATAACATCTGACATTCAAATATTGCCAGGCATTCAAAGAAGCAGGAAAATATGATCCATAATGAGGATAAGGAACTTATAAAAAAAAAAAAACCCAAGTTAAATTCCTGAGATGAAAACTGCAATGTAAAAAATGAAAAATACAATGGATAAGATTAATGGCAGAATATAAATTGCAAGAAAAAAGATTAGTGAACTTGTAAACGAAAGCTATCCAAAATGAAATAGAGAAAAATGAATTTTAAAAATGAACAGAGCATCAGTGAGTTATAGGTCAACTTTAAGCAAACTAATCTGTGTGTGACTGGAGTCCCTGAAAGAGGGAGGGAACAGAAAACATTTGAAAAATAATGGCTGAAAAGTTTCCAAACTTGATGAAAACAATGAACCCACAGATCCACAAAGCTTCCCAAACCCCAAGCATAAGAAATATGAAGAAAACTACACCAAGGTATATCATAATCAAATTGCTCAAAACCAGTGTGAAAGAGAGAATCTTAAAAGTGTTCAAAGGGAAAAAACATGTTATGTACAGAGGAACAAAGATAAAGATGACTGAAAATTTCTCTTTGGAAACAATGCAGACAGGAGCACAGTAGAACAACATCTTTAAAGTACTGATAGGAACAAACATCAATCTAGATTTTTATACCCAACACAAACATCTTTTAAAGACAAAGGTGAAATAAAGACTTTGTCTGACATAGGGAAGCTTAAAGGATATATCATGAGTAGACCTGCAATATAAGAAATGTTAAAGGAAATCCTTCAGACAGAAATAAAATAATACCAGATAGAAATCTGAATCTATCCAGGCACCTGGGGGGGCTCAGTCTGCTAAGCAGCTGACTCTGGATTTTGGCTCATGTCATGATCTCAGAGTCATGAAATCAAGCCCTAACTTGGGGGCTCTGCACCGGGCATAAGCCTGCTTGGGATTCTCTCTCCCTCTGCTTCTGCCCCTCCCCCCTCCCCCCCCATGCTCTCACTCTCTCTTTAAGATAAATAAGTAAATAAATAAATAAATAAATTTTTAAAATTTTAAATTTTTAGAAAAGAAGTCTGGATCTATACAAAGAAACAATGTCATAAAAGGTAACTATATGGGTAAGTATGTAAGACTTTTTTATTATTTAAGTTGATTTAAAAGATAACACAGTTTAAACAAAAATGATGATAATGTATTATAGTAATTATATGTAAAATAAAGTATATGACAATAGCACAAAGGCTAGGAGAGAGAGTAAGTACACTGTTTTAAGGTTCTTTATCCTATATGTCAGGGCTTCTCAATCACTCCAATAATGACATTTTGGACGAGGTAATTTTTCACTGTGAGATACTGTCCTGTACACTGAAGGATTTTTAGCAGCATCCCTGTCTTCTACCCACTAAAGGCCCCTAGTGTCTAGACATTGCAAACTGTCCTCTCAAGCACAGAATTGCCCCTAGTTTAAAACCCATGTTCTATCTGTAATGCTTTAATGTCACTTGAAGGTAGACCATGATGATTTAAAGATATATACTCTAAACCCTAGAGCAATGGCTAAAATCACAAAACAAAGAGTTAGTAGGCCAACAGAGAATATAAAATTGAATATTAGAAAACATGAAAAGAGTTAAAATGGAACAAAGATAGGATACACAGAAAACAAATCATAAGATGACAGACTTGAACTTAATCATATAAAAGAATCACATAAAATGTACATGGTTTAAACATCCAATTAGAAAACAGAAATTAGGGGGCGGAGCAAGAAGGCGGAGGAGTAGGAGACCTAGATTTCCTCTGGTCTCAGGAATTCAGCTGAATAGGGATCAAACCGTTCTGAACACCTACGAACTCAACAGGAGATGGAAGAGGAGAGTAGCAACAACTCTCTGAACAGAGAAGCGACCACTTACTGGAAGGTAGGAGGTGCGGAGAAGTGAATTCGAATCGATATTCGGGAGGATAGACGGCGGGGGAGGGGGCCTCCGTCGGCCGCTTCGCGGAGCACAAAATCGGACCTTTGAGAAGCTGGCTCCACTGAGGGACGTCGCTGCAGTGGCTAAGCAGGGGGTGGAATCCTCCCGGGACAGTGTGGTCTCAGGACCCTCGGGGTCACAGAAAGACCCGGGGGCCTGAGTGCGGCAGAGCTCCCAGGTATTGGAGCAGAGAAGCCGGCGGCAGAGACAGAGCCGAGGCGTGGGCTCTCAGCTCGGGGTTGCCATAAACTGTGATCCGCGGTCAGGCCACTGCTCCTCCAGCAGGGACCCAAAAAGCGGCAGAGCCGGGGAGACTCCCCTTTCTCCCCCGGGAGGAGCGGCGCGGGAACGCACCGCAGGGATCTGCTGGGTTTGGAGACTCCACATGGGGTCGGGTGCCAGAGATAGAAACGCTCGATCACAGCCCGGGTGAGCACGGAGTGCGGCCGGAGACCGGGGAGACGGGAGTGACTGCTTTTCTCTGGGGGCACATTGAGGAGAGGGGCCCCGAGTTCTCAGCTCCTCCGGGTGGAGATTGGGGGACCACCATTTTCGCTCTGGTCCTCCAAAGCTGTACCAAGAGCTTGCAGGCAACAAAAGCTCCTGAGAGCAAACCCGACCAACTTGCTTAGCCCAGACCGACAAGGGCGGGGCAATTCAGCCTCCGGCAAAGACATTTGGAAACCACAGCAACAGGCCCCTCCCCCAGAAGATCAGCACAAACAGCCAGCAAGCCAAGACCAAGTTTACTGATCGAGGAGAATGGAAGAACTCCAGCACTAGGGGAATACTGCACATAGAATTCATGGCTTTTTTTTTTTTACCATGATTCATTAGTTCATCAAAGTTAATTTTTTTAACTGTTTTTTTAAATTTTTCTTTTTCCCTTTTTCAACCAACATCTTATCAATCCCTTTTTCAAAAAAAACATTTTTTATTTTTCATTTTTAGAGTCATATTTTTTTAAAGATTTATTTATTTATTTATTTGAGAGAGTGAGAATGAGAGAGAGAGAGAGCACATGAGAGGGGGCAGGGTTGGGGGAGAAGCAGGCTCCCCGCCGAGCAGGGAGCCCGATGTGGGACTCGATCCCGGGACTCCAGGATCATGACCCAAGCCGAAGGCAGCCGCCCAACCAACTGAGCCACCCAGGCACCCCTTTAGAGTCATATTTTATCCCTTCATAGTAGTTACCCTTATTTTTGGCATATATATATATAAGTTGTTCTCTCTTTAAAATTTTGAGATACGGTTTCTTCTAACAGATCAAAATATACCCTAAATCACTAGTGTATGGCTTCGTTCTAGTCTCCTGCCTGATCACATTCTCTCCCTTTTTTCCTTTTTTTTTTAAATCTTCTTCTTTCCTTTTTCAAACAACTTATCTTATCAATTCCTTTTATAAAATCTTTTATAATTTTCATCTTTACAGTCATCTTCCATCCCTTCATTGTATCAATCCTTATTTTGTACATATATGTCTTTCATCCTTTAAAATTTTAGGAGGCACTTTTTTCTAACAGACCAAAATATGCCCAAAATCTAGTGTGTGGCACTGATCTATGCACTAGCCTGATCATATTTGATCATATTCTGCTTTTTTTGTATTGTTCTGTTTGTGTTTTTATCTTTTTTTTCTCTTTCTTTTTTCTTTCTTTCCCTTTCTTTTCCCCTGGTTTCAGGTTTTTTCTGATTTGTATACAGTATATTTGCTGGGGACGTTGTTAACCTGTTAGCATTTTGTTCTCTCATTCATCTATTCTCCTCTGGACAAAATGACAAGACGAAAAAAATCACCTCAGCCAAAAGAGCAAGAGGTAGTACCGTCAGCCAGGGACCTACTCACTACGGATATTAGTACGATGTCGGACCTAGAGTTCAGAATCATGACTTTAAAGATACTAGCTGGGCTTGAAAAAAGCGTGGAAGTTATTAGAGAAACCCTTTCTGGAGAAATAAAAGAAGTAAAATCTAACCAAGTCAAAATCAAAAAGGCTATTGATGAGGTGCAATCAAAAATGGGGGCACTAACTGCTAGGATAAATGAGGCAGAAGAGAGAGTCAATGATATAGAAGACCAAATGATGGAAAATAAGGAGGCTGAGAGAAAGAGAGAGAAACAACTACAGGATCACGAGGGCAGAATTCAAGATTCGAGAGATAAGCAATACGATAAGACGAAACAACATTAGAATAATTGGGATCCCAAAAGAAGAAGAAAGAGAGAGAGGGGCAGAAGGTATATTGGAGCAAATTATAGCAGAGAACTTCCCTAATGTGAGGAAGGAAACAGGCATCAAAATCCAGGAGGCACAGAGAACCCCTCTCAAAATCCATAAAAATAGGTCAACAACCCGACGTCTAATAGTAAAACTTACGAGTCTCAGAGACAAAGAGAAAATCCTGAAAGCAGCTCGGGAGAAGAGATTTGTAACCTACAATGGTAGAAATATTAGATTGGCAACAGACCTATCCACAGAGACCTGGTAGGCCAGAAAGGACTGGCAAGATATCTTCAGAGCACTAAACGAGAAAAATATGCAGCCAAGAATACTATATCCAGCTAGGCTGTCATTGAAAATAGAGGAGAGATAAAAAGCTTCCAGGACAAACAAAAACTAAACGAATTCGCAAACACGAAACCAGCCCTCCGAAATATTGAAAGGGGTCCTCTAAGCAAAGAGAGAGCCTAAAAGCAGCATAGATCAGAAAGGAACAGGCACAATATCGAGTAACAGTCACCTTACAGGCAATACAATGGCACTAAATTCATACCTTTCGATAGTTACCCTGAATGTAAATGGGCTAAATGCCCCAATCAAAAGACACAGGCTATCAGATTGGATTAAAAAACAAGACCCATCAATATGCTGTCTGCAAGAGACTCATTTTAGACCCAAAGACACCCCCAGATTGAAAGTGAGGGGGTGGAAAACCATTTACCATGCTCATGGACACCAAAAGAAAGGTGGGGCGGCCATCCTTCTATCAGACAAATTAGATTTTAAAACAAAGACTGTAATAAGAGATGAGGAAGGACACTATATCCTACTTAAAGGGTCTATCCAACAAGAAGATCTAACAATTGTAAATATCTATGCCCCGAACATGGGAGCAGCCAATTATATAAAGCAATTAATAACAAAAGCGAAGAAACACATTGACAACAATACAATAATAGTGGGGGACTTTAACACCCCCCTGACTGAAATGGACAGATCATCTAAGCAAAAGATCAACAAGGAAATAAAGACTTTAAATGACACACTGGACCAAATGGACCTCACAGACATATTCAGAACATTCCATCCCAAAGCAACGGAATACACATTCTTCTCTTGTGCCCATGGAACATTCTCCAGAATTAATCACATCCTAGGTCACAAATCAGGTCTCAACCGGTACCAAAAGATTGGGATTATTCCCTGCATATTTTCAGACCACAATGCTTTGAAACTAGAACTCAACCACAAGAGGAAAGTCGGAAAGAACTCAAATACATGGAGGCTAAAGAGCATCCTACTAAAGAATGAATGGGTCAACCAGGAAATTAAAGAAGAATTAAAAAAATTCATGGAAACCAATGAAAATGAAAACACAACTGTCCAAAATCTTTGGGATACAGCAAAGGCAGTCCTGAGAGGAAAGTATATAGCAATACAGGCGTTTCTCAAGAAACAAGAAAGGTCTCAAATACACAACTTAACCCTACACCTAAAGGAGTTAGAGAAAGAACAGCAAATAAAGCCTAAACCCAGCAAGAGAAGAGAAATAATAAAGATCAGAGTAGAAATCAATGAACTAGAAACCAAAAGAACAGTGGAACAGATCAACAAAACTAGGAGCTGGTTCTTTGAAAGAATTAACAAGATTGATAAACCCCTGGCCAGACTTATCCAAAAGAAAAGAGAAATGACCCAAATCAATAAAATCACGAATGAAAGAGGAGAGATCACCACCAACACCAAAGAAATACAAACAATTATAAGAACATATTATGAGCAACTCTATGCCAGCAAATTAGATAACCTGGAAGAAATGGGTGCATTCCTAGAGATGTATCAACTACCAAAATTGAACCAGGAAGAAATAGAAAACCTGAACAGACCTATAACCACTAAGGAAATTGAAGCAGTCAACAAAAATCTCCCAAGAAACAAAAGCCCAGGGCCAGATGGCTTCCCAGGGGAATTCTATCAGACATTTAAAGAAGAATTAATACCTATTCTCCTGAAACTGTTCCAAAAAATAGAAATGGAAGGAAAACTTCCAAATTCATTTTATGAGGCCACCATTACCTTGATCCCAAAACCAGACAAAGACCCCATCAAAAAAGAGAATTACAGACCAATATCCTTGATGAACATGGATGCAAAAATTCTCACCAAAATACTAGCCAATAGGATCCAACAGTACATTAAAAGGATTATTCACCACGACTAAGTGGGATTTATCCCTGGGCTGCAAGGCTGGTTCAACATCCGCAAATCAATCAACGTGATACAATACATTAACAAAAGAAAGAACAAGAATCCTATGATCCTCTCAATAGATGCAGAAAAAGCATTTGACAAAGTACAGCATCCTTTCTTGATCAAAACTCTTCAGACTATAGGGATAGAGGGTACATACCTCAATATCATAAAAGCCATCTATGAAAAACCTACAGCGAATATCATTCTCAATGGGGAAAAGCTGAGAGCTTTTCCCCTAAGGTCAGGAACGCGGCAGGGATGTCCACTCTCACCACTGCTATTCAACATATTATTAGAAGTCCTAGCCACCGCAATCAGACAACAAAAAGAAATCAAAGGCATCCAAATCGGCAAAGAGGAAGTCAAACTCTCCCTCTTTGCAGATGATATGATACTGTATGTGGAAACCCCAAAAGACTCCACCCCAAAACTGCTAGAACTCATACAGGAATTCAGTAAAGTAGCAGGATAGAAAATCAATGCACAGAAATCAGTGGCATTCCTATACACCAACAACAAGACAGAAGAGAAATCAAGGAGTCGATCCCATTTACAATTGCACCCAAAACCATAAGATACCTAGGAATAAATTTAACCAAAGAGGCAAAGGATCTGTACTCAGAAAACTATAAAATACTCATGAAAGAAATTGAAGAAGACACAAAGAAATGGAAAAACGTTCCATGCTCATGGATTGGGAGAAACAACATTGTGAAGATGTCAATGCTACCTAGAGCAATCTACACATTCAGTGCAATCCCCATCAAAATACCATCCACTTTTTTCAAAGAAATGGAACAAATAATCCTAAAATATGTATGGAACCAGAAGAGACCCCGAATAGCCAGAGGAATCTTGAAAAAGAAAAGCAAAGCTGGCGGCATCACAATTCCGGACTTCCAGCTCTATTACAAAGCTGTCATCATCAAGACAGTATGGTACCGGCACAAAAACAGATACATAGATCAATGGAACAGAATCGAGAGCCCAGAAATGGACCCTCAACTCTATGGTCAACTTATCTTTGACAAAGCAGGAAAGAATGTCCAATGGAAAAAAGACAGTCTCTTCAACAAATGGTGTTGGGAAAATTGGACAGCCACATGCAGAAGAATGAAACTGGACCATTTCCTTACACCACACACAAAAATAGACTCCAAATGGTTGAAAGACCTAAACGTGAGACAGGAGTCCATCCAAATCCTAAAGGAGAACACAGGTAGCAACCTTTTCGACCTCAGCCGCAGCAACTTCTTCCTAGAAACATCGCCAAAGGCACGGGAAGCCAGGGCAAAAATGAACTATTGGGATTTCATCAAGATAAAAAGCTTTTGCACAGCAAAAGAAACAGTCCACAAAACCAAAAGACAACCGACAGAATGGGAGAAAATATTTGCAAATGACATAGCAGATAAAGGGCTAGTATCCAAAATCTATAAAGAACTTATCAAACTCAACACCCAAAGAACAAATAATCCAATCAAGAAATGGGCAGAAGACATGAACAGACATTTTTCCAAAGAAGACATCCAAATGGCCAACAGGCACATGAAAAAGTGCTCAACATCGCTCGGCATCAGGGAAATCCAAATCAAAACCTCAATGAGATACCACCCCACACCAGTCAGAATGGCTAAAATTAACAAGTCAGGGAACGACAGATGTTGGCGGGGATGTGGAGAAAGGGGCACCGTCCTACACTGTTGGTGGGAATGCAAGCTGGTGCAACCACTCTGGAAAACAGTATGGAGGTTCCTCAAACAGTTGAAAACAGAGCTACCATACGATCCAGCAATTGCACTACTGGGTATTTACCCCAAAGATACAAATGTAGGGATCCGAAGGGGTACGTGCACCCCGATGTTTATAGCAGCAATGTCCACAATAGCCAAACTGTGGAAAGAGCCAAGATGTCCATCGACAGATGAATGGATAAAGAAGAAGTGGTATATATACACAATGGAATATTATGCAGCCATCAAAAGGAATGAGATCTTGCCATTTGCAACGACGTGGATGGAACTGGAGGGTGTTATGCTGAGTGAAATAAGTCAATCAGAGAAAGACATGTATCATATGACCTCACTGATATGAGGAATTCTTAATCTCAGGAAACAAACTGAGTTTTGCTGGAGTGGTGGGGGTGGGAGGGATGGGGTGGCTGGGTGATAAGACATTGGGTAGGGTATGTGCTACGGTGAGCGCTGTGAATTGTGCGAGACTGTTGAATCACAGATCTGTACTTTTGAAACAAATAATGCAACATATGTTAAGAAAAAAGAAAAAGAAGAAGATAGCAGGAGGGGAAGAATGAAGGGGAGTAAGTCGGAGGGGGAGATGAACCATGAGAGACGATGGATTCTGAAAAACAAACTGAGGGTTCTAGAGGGGAGGAGGGTAGGCGGATGGGTTAGCCTGGTGATGGGTATTAAAGAGGGCACATTCTGCATGGAGCACTGGGTGTTATGAACAAACAATGAATCATGGAACACTACATCAAAAACTAATGTAATATATGGTGATTAACATAACAATAAAAAATTAAAAAAAAACAATAGGTAAATTAAAATGGAATTATATAAAAAATTAAAATTGGAAGGGCAAAGACCAGATGTATAGATTTGCTTGGTCTTAAGAATTGCTTAAACTGGGTGATGTATCCATGGGCTCATTATTCTACCTATCTTTGTAAATGTTTAAAATTCTCCATAATAAAAGGTTTAAAAAATAAAAAAGAAAGAAAGAAAGAAAGAAAACAGAAATTATCAGACTGGATTTAAAAGCAATACCAAAACTACATGCTGAAAGAAAAGCACTTTAAGTATAAAGACAGAAATAGATTAAACATCAAGGTGGAAAAAAACACGTGACAAGATAACACTAGTCAAAAGAAAGCTTCAGTGGCTATATCAACATCAGACAAAGGAGACTTCAGAGCAAATAATGTCAGGGATGGAGAAGGTCATTTACTAAAGATAAAGGGGCCAATCTATCAAGAGACCAAAACAATCATAAACATTCATGACCCTAATAAGAGAGCTTCCAAATATATGGAATAAAACCAATAGAACTTTATTGAGAAATATATAAATCCACATTATACTCAGAAATTTCAATACTCCTCCTTCAATAATTAGAGAACAGGGGTACCTGGGTGACTCAGTCAGTTAAGTGTCTGACTTCTGCTCAGGTCATGATCTTAGGATCCTGGGATGGAGCCCTGCATCAGGTTCCCCACTCAGTAGGGAGTCTACTTGTCCCTCTCCCTCTGTCCCTTCCCCCACTCGTGCTCTCTCTCTCTTTCTCTCAGATAAATAAATAAAATCTAAAAAAAAATAATTATACAACAAGCAGACAGAAAACCAGCAAAGATACAGTAGACTTAAACATTCTCAACCAACTTGACCTAGTTGACATTTATAGAATGCTCCAAAGTATTCATTCTTCTCAAGTGCTTATGGAACATTTATGAAGACATTCTGGTCTATAAAATAAGTCTCAATATTTTATTTCATTCCAGCATAATAATCATATTTCTGAAGTCATCCAATTTAAAACTACCTTCTACCTTAGTCCCTACCCGTTCCAGACTGGAAACTTGCAGGAAGCCTGGAAGATGAGGCAAGTATAAAGAACATATCTTCAATATCTCCTAGTTCTGCACCACCAGCACCAATGGCTAGACTGTGTTGAACCAAGAGGGACAGATAATTAACAGAAGGCACAAAAATCTCTGGTCATCTAGTAAATGTGGCCCCTGGATACCAGATGTATAATTGCCAATGTATTCTCTCACTGCGGGATTGTGTAGGATCATTGGTGGTCCCTTTTTGAGGAGAATCACCTCTTAAGAGCCCAACAGGGGTGTGGAGAATAATGGCAAAAAAAAAAAAAAAAAAAAAAAGACTGGAGCCCTGGATTCGGGGGAGGTATCTCACTTTTACCTTCCTACAGACTGTACTCCAGATGGGACAGGGACCCAGGTTCAGTTATGAAACTAGAGCATTCATTCTCAAAGTGGGGTCCCAGACCAGCAGCTTCAGCATCACCTGGGAATTGGTTAGAAATTAAATTTTGGAGTGCATAACAGACAGAACTAGAAACTCTGAGAGTGGGGCTCAAGTCTGGACTTAGGGAAACCTTCCATGATTCTCTCATACTGCAATAGCCTCCCCTTCCTGGATGCTCAAAGAACAACCCATGCTCCCCACATCTGAGCACCTACCCCACAGCTTCTGAGTGGCATGCCAGGATCTGGACCGTGATAGATCCAGCATGAGACTAAAGGCTCTTGGTCAATAAGTAACAGTGCTTCCTGTCATACCTCCAAGGACCCACAGAGAGTTGGGGTTAGCACCTCCCCCCACAGCCATTCTGCTTCAAACAACCCAGCTCAGCAGCTTACATCGAAAAGCATTTCTTTCTTCCTTCAGGTGGTGGGCATCTGTGACTTATCTAGGATTGGCTAGGATTGGCTCCAGACTAGGATCAACACCATTGGGGCACAATCTTCTCAAGGAAGAAAGCAGAAGCAGAAGATTGTAAGCTACATCGTGCAAGCACATGAAAGCCTCTGATCACATTTCCATTGGCCAAAGCTCACCCCAGAGGAGCAGAGAAGTACACTCCTACAGGGAGCCATGTCATGGATGGGGGAAGGGGCGCCTGGGTGGCTCAGTCGTTAGGTGTCTGCCTTCCGCTCAGGTCATGATCCCAGGGTCCTGATGTCGAGCCCTGCATTGGGATCCCTGCTCCACGGGAAGCTTGCTTCTCCATCCCCCACGCCCCCTGCTTGTGTTCCCTCTCTCGCTGTGTCTCTCTCTGTCAAATAAATAAATAAAATCTTAAAAAAAAAAAAAAAAGAATGGATGGGGAAGATGGTACATAAATAGCACCACGTAACACAGAATTCAATGAAGAGTTAGTCTTATCAGTCCCACTAAATGGTGGGACTATGTGAAGAGACTGTGTATGACATACTTTAATGGACTGTCACCTCACCCCCAGCACCTAACTCAGTGCTCTGCTCTTGGTGTGTTAGTGAAGGTAAAAGATACTTGCAGAAAAGGCAAATGAAATCCTCCTTCCTTATTTGGGACACTCACTTCCTCATGGGCCATCAAGTACATCTGTCCTCTGAAGGCCAACCTCTGACCTTCTCCCATAGCATTAGACCCTCCCTAAGACCTCATGGTGTGGGCTGGGGATGACCTATGAATGGTCATGGATCAAAATGGAAACCTCAGAACACAGAAGGGTCCCAGAACAACAATCCCTAAGTCACTTTTTAAACATATCAACGCTTATCCAACATTTAATCCCTTAAAATGATCCTCAAGAAAAGTAGAAGGGCTTAGTAGTCAAATAATTTGAGAAGACAGTAGATTAGCTCTTAAGGTTTCCAAGAAGTTCTGCAATAAAATACAGCACAACAATAATAATAAGACTTTCAAATCCAAACTTGTTTAATGTTGTGTAATGTAGCACAGGACCATGTCCCTCACTCTCGATCTGAAGTATCTTCGGAAAATGATGCACCCACTGCCAGAAATTGAAGAATTCAGGGAATTAGAAATTAGGCAAACCAAGGTCAAATTTCAATCATTAAATAGTTGGGCATTTAGCATCAGCATTTCCCCAAGCCTGAGTAAAATAATGATACTTCTTGCTATGAGAGGCCCTGGGAGAATGCCGTGGGTGGGGCTAAGCACACCTGGGAAGTGATTCTCCCTCTTCTGGAGACAGATGGACAGTAGACTGTCCCTTGTCCCTAAGCAAGGCATGCCAAGACCTCTATCTGTCTTCTGAAAGGAAAGTGGTCTATGAATCTGCTCTGAGGGAGGAGGACACGTATCTTCTGTTTCAAGCAGATGTTTGAAAGCCCCTTTCTTTAACAAACCTACTTGTTTAAAACCCAGTTTGAATGAGTTATATCATAAAGACATAATTCATTTTTTAAAACCTGCTTGCTTACTCTTTTCATATACATCTTAAATAAACTGGGGAAAAGAACTTGTTTCTTTATGCCCAAATAGAACCAAGGAGATGTTTTATAGCTGTCTCTGTGGACCTATAATTTTGCCCCAGAGACAGCGATGTTGGTCGGAACAATCCCCACCTTTTGTTGAAACAGCTGCCCAGTTGTCCTAGAGGGGATTGACTAAGGTGACAGGAAAAGCAAATGAGTCCCTCCACCCTATCCCATTGTCAAGCAAACCCCACCAGCTCCATAGACCAGGGCCATGTGTGTGGATTGTCTCTAAATCCCAGCCATCCCCACAGATAATGCCTGGATGTTACATGGTTCTGTGTACATCTGGGCACATAGGAATGAAAACCTCAGATGACACTTGGTGTCCAGGTGGTCTGCTGTTTCCAGTCTAGGGAGAATGAAGCATCAGAGTATAGTCTAGCCTGGATAGGGACAGACACAGCCCAGGTCTTTGCAGATCCTAAAATACCCATTATGTGTCGGGGCTTTACAGACCTTATCTCACTAAATCCTCAGGAAATGGAATATCAGTAACCTGCCCAAGATCACAACAGCAAGTGGCAGATCCTAAGTTCAAATCTAGGTCTTCCAACTCTGATGATTTCAGATTTCTTAGTTCATCTTAGGAAGAGGTCATTTCATAATCCTGAAATTACCCAGACAAAGCAGCACATTTTTGACCCTGCCCATTTAACTTCAGCCACATTTTGACCAGATTTCCTGGGAGGGGCGGATTTGTTAAAAATAGTCAACCCAAAATATAATAGGTGAAAAAGTACAGACAAAAAATTTAATTGATTAAGTAACTGATTAACCCTCTCCTAAAGAAAATTCACGGAGGTACAAGTTATATTGGGGAAATTTGATATGGATTATTAAAGCCCAGTGGATAAGTAAAATCTTCGTTGAGGAATTTACAAGGAGAAGAATTTATCCCGGTGAAGATACTTTTAGTGAAACATTAAAACCAGGAGGCGGATGATGAATGGATGCATAATTGAACCTCAGAAGAAGAGCATGTCATTCTCAAGACTGACCAGACAGTGGCAGCAAAGACCGGTAATGGAATCAAACTGGCCCGTGGTTCTCTAAGTATGGTCTCAGAACCAGCAGCCCACTCAGGAAAGGTGTTAAGATAATTTCAGGCAACGGCAAACAAAGCCCTGCGGGGGATTTGTTAAAAATACAGATTCCCAGACCCACTGAATCAGAAACTGGTGGGGCCCAGTACCCTGTGTGTTAACAAACCCTCCAGGTAATGCTGATGTCCACTCAGGAAACTGTGCAGCCAAACACGAGGCAGTTTTCCCTTTCTCATGTGACCTCCTGGGGCATCCATTCCAGGGAGGGGAGACAGACAATAAACATAATCTGTAAACTATGCATATGAGGATTCACACTGGAAAAGAAGAAAAGCAGCCGATGGGGATAAGAAGTGCAGAGAACAATTTTAGGCAAGGTTGTCTGGAAAAGCTTCTTTAATAAATGCAGATCAGAGGGAGATGAGGAAATGAGATGTGCAGATGGATTACTTTCCAAGCAGAGGGCCGAACTCATGCAAAGAGTGGAACAGCCATGCACAGGACTTGCCAAGTGGCAGTGAGGGTGGGATCTAGACCATAGGGCCTAGAGGCCAATGGGAGGACATGGTGCTGATGTCTAATCTTCAGAGGGCAATAATTAAACAGATGACATGGTTCCTCTATTAGATTACTGGTTTTCAAAGGTAATAACTCTGGTTGCTGTCAGGTTGGAAAGAGGCACCCTATCATGGGAATGGAATCAGGCATCATGCTTTCAGAAAGCCATTTGACTTTATGTATTAAGAGATGCAAAAATGGTCCTACCATTTGGACCAGTCATTCCACATCTGGAAGTGTATCCTTAAAAAAAAAATAGGGATTCTTATTTTGTTCCTGTCAATTAGCCATAGAAAGTGAGTTGGCTCCCAGGGCCTTGGCACAGAGCCCCTCCAACCCCAGCGCTTTGCACTCCAACATGTCACCCCCACAGCAGCCCCCACACATGACCCCCCACCTGCAGCACCTGCCTCCAGGTGTAGCCTCCGTCTTCTCCTCCTTGGACAGCAATGGTCAGGGTGTGCCTCTCTCCTCTGCCCTCTGGCCTGGGGCAGCCCATTCACACCCATGCCTTGCTCAGGAAAGAGTTCTCTTCCTCTCTCTTTCCAAAATATCCAGATCCCGGTTCTGCAACAGGTGCCTCTCTCCATCCCTCTTACAAGGGTCTGAAGCTGGGCCGGTTGGACAGGGGCAGAGGGGACAACTTGGGCATCTCTCACTCCCACAAGTAGAAGGTCTTATCTGGTGGTCCTCCATGTGGGGTACAGCCTGGACCCTTCCTGAGCTCCTTGGGAGTGCTCATTGGGTCCTACGTCTCACTAGGGAGGGCTGAGGAGGGCTACTCAGGGCAATGGCTGGCCCTGCTGTTCTCTCTCTTCCCGGCCACTAGAGGACGAACAGAGGCTTTCTGAGCCCATCAACCCTGCAGACTAACTCATAAGGGAGGCTGGAATTGACTCAATATCTGAGGTCAGACAAGAAGTACATTCCAAAAAAAAAGTACATTCCAGGTCAAGTAATCTGCTATCAGATGGCATCTGAGAAGTTCAAGTGAGGAAATGGCACCTGACCTCCTGTCACTTGTTCATTTACAAACCCACGGACTGTCCACTCTTTGTTAGTTTGGCCAGGCCCGGAGCCTGCTGATAGTCAAACCCTCTGCTTGGGCCTCATAGCCCATGGGAGACAGGAGCAGTCCTTATGAGGGATGCGTGCATGTGTCATCAAGAATTAGTTTTGAAATGGGGCACCTGAGTGGTGCAGTCATTTGGGCATCTGACTCTTGGTTTTGGCTCAGGTCATGATCTCAGGGTCATGGGATGGAGCCCCCTATCGGGCTCCCTGCCCAGCATGGAGTCTGCTTGGGATTCTCTCTCCCTCTCCCTCTGCCCCTCCCGCTAATGCTCTCTCTATCTCTCTCTCACTCAAATAAATAAATCTTTTTAAGAAAAGAATTAGTTTGAAACTAACTTTAAACTAGCATCTTAATTACCTGAGGAAACAATGTTCTGGCTAGTCTTCCTGATACTCAGAGTTGATCATGTTCTCCACCGAGAGTGCCCCCACTGATCTCCCCACCATTGCCAGCCCAGCTGCCCAGTCCCCCACACACCTGTGGAGAGAAGGAAGCCACCTCTGCATTCACACCTGCAGCTACAAAGTCTCTGCACCCCTGCCCATGTCACCATCTGGAGCTCCAGGACTAGTCAGAGGATCCGTCTCCTGCTCAGGCAATCCTGAGTCAGACCTCACTGCAGAATTGGACACCTGTAGCCAGTATGGTCAGAGGTAGGGTCACTCAGGGGTGTCCCTGGCCACCTGCCCACGCCCCCCATGGGATCATTTCTTTCCATCAAGATATAGGCTTTTTTCCTCCAGAACCTCCCATGACCTCACCAGGAGTTTGAGGCTTGAAATAACCATCCGACTTGTTCTCTCACAGAGACCTCCTCTCGGGGCCTTGTCTTGCCGCATGGCCACAGAGCAGGCCTCTGAGTTTCTTCAGATGTGTCTTAACATCTTCGTACCTCAACAAGAAGGGGTCACAACTCTGGTCACTTTCCTCCCTGCAAACACCTCCAGAAAAAGCCCCTTTTTATTCATTTTTCCACATGTGTCAGACATGGTGCCAGCTCCTGGTGACACAGTGGTGACAGAGCTGAGGGAGGTAAAGCTCACATTTATGAAGCATTGGCCATCATCAATCTTCCCCAGCATCCCGTCCCTGCTCTACCTGGTCCCAGCCTCTCTCCCTAAGCACGGACCACAAGCAAGGAGAGGATCCCGCTACCACCCATTTGGCACAAGCTAACTGTCCTCTTTCACTCCTGGAGGTGCAAGACAGCACTTTGAGCAGCGTCACCCTGTAGCTGCAGCTCAACCCTAGGGGGGAGGTGATTCTCCAGCTCTTTTTTTCCTGTTGGCCATTTCCCAAGGGTGTGCAGGGAGCTGGAAGCCACCCTTGCAGTGGGCTCAGTACCAAATCACCCAGCCCCACAAGCCCTGATACATCAGCAAAGCCACATTGGTACAAGTTGTGAGCATGGGCTCTGGGGTCACCTGCCTAGGTTCAAACCCCGGCTCTTGCTTCCTAGCTGTGTGATGTGTCTTTTTGTGTCTCTGTTTCATCAAATATAAAATGGAAGAGAATAGTAGCATCAACATGATAAGGTTGTTGTGAGGAATAAGGGAGGCAGTGCAGGCTTTTCAATCCACAGGTCACCAACCATTTGCTAATTATAAACCCAAGTTATTGGGTTGTGACCAGCATCTAACATAACTATAGTAGAAACAAGAGTATGCCTCACTTGGGATAGGTCAGTATACACATCTATATGTGTGTATGGCAGAAACCATTCCCAGATGTTTTTCTTGCTGTGAGGCCCCACTGTAGGCTTGGGAGATGTTAGATGGATTAAATACAGACCAACGTGGGGAGAAGACATGCAATCAAACCCTAGAAGCCCTCCTGGCAGTGCTAGGGTAAAGGTATGTGCATGTGGGCCAGGATGCTCCCCATGGTTAGTAACCCATTCTGTTGGGAAAAAACATAGCCAACAGTGGGACCAAGCATGGCAGGACCCAGATGTCCTGGGCAAGCAACCATGTGCGTGTGATAGGGAGTGCCAGTAGAAGCAGCATGGGAAGGAGCTGGGGACATACACCAAAGGCCTTGAAAGCCATGGTTAGCTTGTGAACTTGGCCCTAGGCAATGGGAATTTAAAGCTGAGCTTGTAAGGCCGCTGGGATGGCTCAGTCAGTTAAGCATCTGACTCTTGACTTTGGCTCAGGTCATGATCTCAGGGTCATGAGATCGAGCCCCACATCAGGCTCCACATTCAGTGCAGTCTGCTTGAGTTTCTCTCTCTCCTTTTGTCTCTCCCCCCGGCTCGTGCTCTTTAAAATAAATAAATAAAATATATTTTTTTAATAAAATGAAGCTGAGCTTGTGAACTTGACCCTAGACAACGGGGATTTAAAGCAGGAGGATAACGTATTTAATAAATACCTATTAAGTGTCTACTGTGGGGAAGATTTATGTTTTAAAAAGTTGACTTGGGGAGTCAAGAGCTGGAGGTAACACCAGAATCAGGGGGATCTACCAAGAGCCTACTGCAATAGTCCTAGCAAGAGATAATAAGGACAGAGATCAGAATGTCTAAAGAAGGAGGAAACAGATATAGCCTCTGTGCCTGGGGCTGGATGGTCCCCAACACCCGGAGGAGGATGGCAGCCGTGACCCTGCACACAGGTTGTGGGGGAGAGCAGTGCTTTGAAGGCCACAGAGAAATTCCACAGAAATTCCACTCCAGAGGACAGTAGCCACATGGCCAAATGGATAAACCCATGGACATGAATCAGACAGCCAAGTGACCTTGACACATTACTCAACCCCCTACACTGCCAATTTACAAAATGAGGCCCAGAAGAGGACTTAGCTCAGAGGAATTTTATGAGATTGAAAAGCTAATAATAGTAAAAGCCTGTCACGGCATCTGGCCCAGAACCAGGGCTCGCACTGGGGCTGCTTGCTGATCTCTCTCTTACATCATAGACGTGCCCGGAGAAGGCCCTGGTGGGCAGCCTGGAAAAGGACAAACTTCTGGCCACTCAGACAAAAATCAGGGGAACTGAGCTGACTTTAGAGTGTCCCTGCTCCCTCCAGGCCCATGTTTGAAAGTTAGACCCATCCATCCACAGTGAATGGGAGGCTCAGGGTGGTAAGCAGTAGGTGGGCCCTGCAGGGCCAGCTTTCTTACCAGATGGGGCCAACTCCTTACAACTCTACCATCTACACCTCTGAGTGTAGGGCCCCTCTCAGAAGGAATCTATTTTCAGAGGCTTCAAGATAGATGACCTTGAACCCATATCTACGCTATCCAAGCACAGAGGATTTCCATAGTTCTCAGTGAGGACAGTAACTACATACCCGTTCAGAACAATTCACTCTCAAACAAGCATCTCCCTTAGATTTTCACTGAGCCCTTCTAAGTGCAGAGATTATGCTAGGTGCTGGGGATGTACCGATACAATCAAGCATGCACCAGCCCTGTGCAACATGCATCTATAAAGGACATCCTTCTAGAATAGTCCTCTGCCCTCCCTCTGTGCAGGGCTCTGAGATTTCCCTGCCCCACACTTACACTTTTCAAGTCTGAAAATAGGAGTGACTCTGACTGATCAGTGCTTGCTTCTCTGATCAAAACAAGCCTCTAAAAACGAAAAGGGATGGCTGGCAGCCTTCATCTATCTTCTTGATTTTCCTTACCTAGCCAACTCTGACTGTAAAATGTAGAGTTTCCCTTAAATATCTTTTTGCCTACCCAACTAGTCAATCAGGGGAGATTTTCAGCTACGCTGCGGTGTCAAGGTGCCTTAAGGCAAATCTGTTTTCTGGCTCTCTCCAGGGTACATCTAGGGCTTTTTTTTTTTTTTCAGGTACACTTTAGCTTTCCTCTAAGTGTCCCTCTGTCTGTTCCAGGTTCAACAAAATTTTGGCAAAATAAGAAAGTCCTAGTCTTTTCAAAAGTGACACACAGGCTAATTCTTCCATTGCACTGTCATCTACTGGGGTGTTGTATACCAGGCGCTAAGTGCAGTCCACTCTCCTCAGACCCTACCCTCTGGTAGAGGAAAGAGACACATGAACACACCTTCATAACACAGTGTGACAAATACAATGATAGACACATGGTATTGGCACAAAAGGGAGAGAAATCAGTTTTATTTGGGGAGTAGGACAAAGAGACTTGATTTGACCACAAAAGATGTGTAGGAGTCATCTAGGCAGACAGGAGGAGGAATAATTAACAGCAGTAACAATTACTTCACAAGGAATCTCATTATAAACCCTTGGGGGCATTGTTAATGCACACATTTTATAGATATATTAGTAAGGTTTGGGAAGGTTAAGTAACTTGCACAAGGTCAGAGAGTTAGAAACTTGCAAAGAAGGGACAGCTGTATGCTTTTTTAAATAACAGAAGCTAGATCCAGAGCATTTAAGTAAATGTGCTCAAAGTTAGACAGGTAGAAAGTGATGGAATCAGCAATCAAATCTGGGTAT
The DNA here is from genome assembly GCF_037043125.1 of Eumetopias jubatus. NCBI lineage: Eukaryota > Metazoa > Chordata > Mammalia > Carnivora > Otariidae > Eumetopias > Eumetopias jubatus. The sequence continues at coordinate 41,158,624 of NW_028274823.1, read as the reverse complement.
CATATTGAGGCCATAGAGGTAGACAGATTATAGAGACCCTGTTACGTCAAGCTAAAGAATTTGGAGTCTCTCCATTGATGACGAAGAGGCTCTGAAGGGTTTTAATTGATGTTGCAACTTCACGTCCACTCCAATCTAACCTGCCCAATATATATATAAACCATAAATTCTAGTACTGAAGAAGTAGCAATAATTTTTAGCCACCATTGACACGTCCAAGGAAAATATATTTTATTTAACGAAGTTATTCTATTTAATAATGATACTCTATATAATAAACATTCTTACAACTCAGGAAGAAAAGAACAAACAACCTCATAGAAAAATGGGGAAGAAGGTAACAGGCAATTTACGAAAAAGGAAACACAAACGGCCAATAAACATAAGAAAAATACTCAGCCAATTAAAATATCTAATTAAAATAATATTGAATGCCATTTTTTCCCATCAGATTGATAAAAGGAAAAAAGGCAGAAGAGAACAAATGTTGCTAGGGTGTTGGAAATTGTGTATTCTAATATACTACTCGCAGGGATATACATTTATGCAGCCACTTTGGAGGGCAATTTGGAAATTTCTTTCAAAATTCAAAATTGCTGGGATCAACCAACGTGCTGGTGTCTCTTCTGGGAAAGCACCTCCACGCAAGCACAAGGAGATCCATTTCAACATCATCCTGCCTAAACATTAGAAATAACCCAAATGTCTATCATAGGGAACTAACTGTGAACACAGGGGTATGTTCATAACAAAAAATACTACGCAGCAGCTAAGAAAATTGAGCTTTTTATGGATTAAAGTGGCTATATCCTTGAGTGGAAAAGGAGAGAACTGCAGAATGATACATATATAACAAACTTTATGTTAAAATCTATATATTTAGGGACACCTGGGTGGCTCGGTCATTAAGCGTCTGCCTTCGGCTCAGGTCATGATCCCAGGGTCCTGGGATTGAGCCCTGCATCGGACTCCCTGCTCAGCGGGAAGTCTGCTTCTCCCTCTCCCACTCCCCCTGCTTGTGTTCCTTCTCTTGCTGTGTCTCTCTCTCTGTCAAATAAATTTTTTAAAAATCTTAAAAAATATATATATATATTTAAACATAAAGGCTGCTTAATGTACATTTTATATGGGTTCATAGATATGTCTGGAAAAGGGTTTAAAAAGAACTGGGAAAATACATGTAAAAAGAGTAACAGTGGTAGCTTTTGAGAGGGGGCAGAGAGGATCAGGGCTGGGGACCACGAACAAATATTCAAAATGTTCTAATTTCTATGAGCATCTCTATAAGCAATTTCTATTCATGTATACTTCCATGGTTTTCATTTTAATAAATGTAGAGATAGATTTAAAAACCACTGACATATCCATTCCTATGCAAAATACTTTGACCAGTGCTCTGAATGCATGACAAGCAAATCTTGTTATTAGACACACTAGGCAGATATTGCCTTCAAGGGGCTCTCAGGCTGGCAGGGGAGAACAGGCCCAACACAGTGTGAGATAAATTCCTGAAGAGGAATAGAAAAATACAGTAGGAGTCATGGTTGGGTGAAGGGGAGGGCGTTCACAATACTTTAGGAATCAGGGAAGCATTTATGGCAACCAAGGAAAGGCAAAGCTGGGCATGGGCTGAGAGAATTTCAGGGTCAAAGGTGCAGAGGTGGGAGCTCCAGGGGTCTGTTAGGGAAGACAAGGAAGACAGGAAGGGTTGGGGACTCATTGTGGGAAGCCACAATGCTGGAAGAAGAAGCTGGACAGCAGCAGGGTGCCCTGAGAGGTCTGTAATCACATGGGAACTTGCTTGAAACTTTACAGAAAAGAAGTTTGGCATCCATGCAGGGGTGGATTGGCCAGGTCAGGAGGCAAGGGACAAGTTTGGGAGGTGATTGACTGTCCCAGTGTAAGGGAAGATTATGTTTAAGGGACGATTAGGGATCTGGGTGGGGATGGTCTCAATGGAGGAAGGAAATGAACCTGAGAAATTCATTGAATTGGGATGAGGAGAGTGGAGGGAGCATAAACCAAGTGATTTTTGAGGCCCTGCTTCTACTTCATGAGAAGTGTCAGGACTCAGAAGAAAAGCAGGTAAGAGCAGCTTCTTCTCTGAGCTGTAGAGGTATTCCAAGGCCTGCCCACAGTAGGAACTTCGGTCCCCTTATTCCTCCACTGGAGCCCAGCTATGCAGTGTGCAAGACAGGTCTGAGTCCTAAGGACGCACTAGCCAAGGACAGGCAGGCAGGCACGTAGTCCTTCTGGCTTCCAGCCACCAGACTCACAGGCTTCCAGGAAAAGCTGACAGGGGCTGCTCTCTTCCTTTGGATCTGAGAATATGTGACTGAGGAAGCCTAAATTAATTAAGTGATGCTGAGGCCCTGAGGCCTTCCTGAGGAAGCACACAGGGTGAGTAGTGAGACCAAGGTAAATGGCACCCCCTCCCCCAGTACTGGAATCCAGAGAGGCTTCTGAGCTTCATTGGAATTAAGCCTGCACTTAAGTGCTTCCAGGGAGACAAAGAAATCATAAATCAGGAGCAGGTGCCCCACCCACACGCTGCCACCATCACTACTATCAACCTGCTTCTCTACAGAGACATGGTCATTTTGAGTCTCCGAGACCAGATGTCTCAGTGAAGCAACAAATGGCATGGCCCCAGAATTAATGTGGCCCACGACCTTCTAGAAAAGAGTCCATGATGGGCTGATGCCTTCCTCCAAAGCAGCACCCACATACTATACAACTCCCTCCAGATCCACCCTGGCATACACACAGCATACCTCACCCAGGCACAGGCACAGGAAGGCTATCCTTCCACACCTTCCTCAAGTTCCCATATACTAGGACTCCCCAGATACACAGCAAGCAACACTTGACACCAGTCCAAGCTCGAGGAAAGGACTTTGTTCTAGCAGATGGAGGCCACAGCTGTATCCAATGGCTAAAACGAGAAAAGTCAGCAGGGAATCACCAAGCTGTCCCTGTCCATACAAAACAATAATAATTAGGCTCCTATTAAGTACCAGGTATTGAGCTAGACACTTTCAAGTAAGTCGACTCATAATCTTCAGCCATCCTGGAGCAGGACGGCATGGTGGTTGAGAGCTGGGTGCTGGGGCTAGATAGTCTGCATTTGAATCCTCTCTCCATCACCTATGAGCTCTCTGACCGTGGATAAATTACTGTTCCTCGGTGTCCTTGCCTGTAAAAAGGTAATATGAAGGTTGGTAAGAGGATTAAATGAGTTAATGTTTGTAAGATGCTTAGAACAGTGCGTAGAACATCATAAGCACTTCTATGTACCTAAAAAATAAATTCCTTCCTTTACCATTTGACTTACCTTGAGTAGCAGATATGTACACACACAGAATACACAAATTGTGTATTCTAATATACTACTCGCAGGGATATACATTTATGCAGCCACTTTGGAGGGCAATTTGGAAATTTCTTTCAAAATTCAAAATTGCTGGGATCAACCAACGTGCTGGTGTCTCTTCTGGGAAAGCACCTCCACGCAAGCACAAGGAGATCCATTTCAACATCATCCTGCCTAAACATTAGAAATAACCCAAATGTCTATCATAGGGAACTAACTGTGAACACAGGGGTATGTTCATAACAAAAAATACTACGCAACAGCTAAGAAAATTGAGCTTTTTATGGATTAAAGTGGCTATAGAGTGTGTGCTAAAGTAGAGAGTGTGTGCTTCCTATATCTAATTGAGAAAGCAGAGAAGAAAATGTTACCATTTTCTCCAACATGGTTGGATTGGAAGTTCTCTTCTTTATGTAAGTTATGGTCAGATAGAGAAGTCTCTGGAAAGGAATTTACCAAGAGTTCTGTTGAAGAGGAAGCCACAGACACAGGAAACAGGGCGGCCAGGGCTCTTGTGTAAGGCTGGTTAGCCAGCCGCGGAGCTGGGGCCAGCACCCTGGACAGCTCCCTACAGGACAGCGCAGTTCGCAGGACCTGGGAATTCTCCAGTTCTGCCAAGGCTCCGTCTGTAGCCTTTTGCTGAGGCAGGGGATCCTCAATTCCCTGAGACTCCTGCATCTTAGTCCTTGGGGCTGCTGATTGATGGGGTAGAGGATTGCCTTCCGAGCTGGAAGTTGGAGGGTGAGGGAGTTTAGTGTCCCAGAAGCTCCTTAGGGAGGAAACCAAGAACCTTCTTCCTCCCACCAATCTTCATCTGTCCCTCTCCCTCACACTGCCAAGGTGTGGCCACCTTGTAAATGGAGTAGCAGAGGCACAATGAAGCACAGGGAATAGGGAGGCATCATGAGAACCACAAAAGAGTTTCCGAAGCCTTGGTTTAAATCCAGCTCTACTATTGGGATCTCAGGCAAGTGACCCAGTTTCTCTATGCCCAGCTTCCTCATCAGTAAGATAAGAGAAAGAATACCTATACTGCACCAGGATTGAGTGAGATTAAATGAAACAGCACACCTAACACCCTTGGCATAGAGTGCTTAATAAATGAGTCTGTTTCCTGCCATTGGTGAATGGAGGACTGAAGAGTTGGGCATGATCTCAGAGATAACTTGGCTCCATATTCAAGAACAGTCATGAATTATGAGGGCTAACAGGCTGGGAGAGATGTCTGCACCTTGAAGTCCCTGGGAAAGTTTCTTTTCTCTAGGATTCCACTAAGTTCTAAATTCTTCAGCCACTAGACAGAAAAACATCTGCTTTAAATCACCCCCTCTTTTAAAATCAGACAAGGCAAACAATATATGCATAAATAATAATTGCTCTACAGGCTGGAAGACTGCCTCTCTAAAAGTCTCACAACAGGAGAGTCAGAAGAGGCCAGAGGTCTGCATTAAGAAGCCTTAGGAAGCTGGAGCTGGTGTACTGAATTAAGAATATGCAGATTATAATGTGCTGAAAGAGGAAGAGTAAACCACCCACACGGGGGCGGGGGGGTGGGTGGCGTGGCAGTAGTCCTTCACCCCGAGCATCTGATCATCTGAGCTCCCATTCTGGGAAAGTGAAACCCATGGGGTCACCTCAATTGAAGGTGCAGTTTCAATACAACCATACAAAGGAAGCAGAGTCACAGATTTACTTGTTACAGATCCAAGAAGTGGGGGGAAGGGTGGGACAGTGAGGGGAGGTGTGTGGCTGCAATGAGCAGGGGAAGGGCAGTCCTCTGTCCAAGGTCACCAGCGAGCAGCAGACAGCAGGGTAGCAAACACTTATAAGGTGGTGGGGGTCACTAACATTCTGTGGGCTTAACTCTAAGTGGTTATTTTTAAAGGTGCACTGGGAAAAGCAAAATGGGAACTTAAGTCAGAAATCCTAAACTCAGGGCACCTGGATGGCTCAGTCGGTTAAGCGTCTGCTTTCGGCTCAGGTCATCATCTCAGGGTCCTGGGATCAAGCCCCCCATCGGGCTCCCAGCTTGTGGGGAGTCTACTTCTTCTCCCTCTGCCCCTCACCCCCTCATGCTCTCTCTCTCTCTCAAAAAAATAAATAAATAAAATCTTTTTTAAAAAATCCTAAACTCAAGTCCTTATCTAAATGTCCAAACTCTGGGTGTAGGGCTATCAAACTGCAAAAGGCCTAGGCAGCAACTTAGAAAAACAAAAGTTGTTTTTCTTGAAAGTTGTTTTCCTCATCACAAGGTTTAAAACTCAAATGACTGAAAAGCCAGGCAGGTGACATAAATGTGCAAAGTCAATTGGAGGGACACTGTGAAAAGCTGAAGAGTGTGTGCTGACTCAAGGCCTTTGAATAAAGTTTAAAATAATTCTGTCACCCTGAAGAGCCCTTCTCTGGTACCCACTTCCCGGGGGAATGCAGTGAGTGGGCTCCTCCCTCACCCCCTACTTAACAGAGACAAAGGCTGGAGACTGAGAGAGGCTGTGACTTGCCCAAGGTCAGTCAAAGCCAGATCTGTCCCCATACTGGGTGGGCTCTTTCCCTCTCAGACAGAGGGCAGTTTGGCCAGTGGAGAGCACATGCTGGGAGCTTAAGTGGAAGGGTTTCTCCTCCTCCTCCCTGGGGTGCCTGGGACCGGGCCAGGGGGTGGGGTAGATTAAGCAACAGGTACCAAAGCCCTTTCCTCTCACCCTGACACTCTGGTCTCCATCACCTCATCCCATAGCCATCTCAAAGACAGAAGCCAACTTGCCATTGCCCTTGGGCCTCTCACCAGCGAGGACAGAGCCGGGAATCACAATGCCCACCTAACCACAGGGATTAGCCAGGAAGCCAAGATGCCCCTGTACCTTTTACCTGCTCTTCAGAAGACCCACTACTGTGAAAGGAAGATAAAATAACACACTTTACAGATAGTAACGACAATAGCAAGCACTTATATCACTCTTACTATGTTATGTGCCAGGCACCCTAAGCACTAGGTACTCTTATTACCCCATTTTACAAATAAAGAAATTGGAGGACAAAGAGGTGAAGTAATTCCCTGGCACCCTAACTAGTAAGTGGCAGAACTGGGAGCCACCTCAGTCATCTGTCTCTAAAGCCCAAGCTCCATGCATTGCATCACCCCTGTCTCGCTTGGGGTGGGGAGCACAGTAGAGAAAGAAGCTGGATCTAATGCTAGTGTGCTTTTGAGACCAGAAGAATGGGAAAATTCCTCTCTGACTCTGGAAAAGGCAAACTGTAATTTCAACAACACATGTCTCCCAATCTCAGCTGCCTCAGAGCCTTTCTCCTGCCAGCTTCGGACTGGAACACGGACTCGATGTGCCATCTAGGGTCATGGTTCTTTGGGGGACTCATTAGGCCCAGCGCACAGCCAGGGCGGCTCAGCCAGTCTGCAGAGAATGCGGTGTCTGGGCGGTGCGGCCCTCTGAGAAGGTGAGCCTCCCTTGAGCCTCGGATGAGAGCAAAGCTGCTGGGTCCTGCCGTGGGAGTGGGCTCGGCGCCCACTCGGGCTTTCTTACAGCTGCAAGAGAGACCCCCCGGCCATGTCACTCCCAGAGCCCACCTGGGACTTGGAGGCAGCTTTGGAGATGGGGGGAGGGGTATGCAGGGGATGGGGTATGGAAAGGGGCGGGACCTCGCTGAAGAGGCTGGAGGGCTTGTTCTAGTGCTAGGAGCACCTGGGAGGAGTTACAGTGGGGAGGGGTCAGGAGGAGGGAAAGGAGATGAGGCGGAGCTGGGGGACCCGGACAGTTAAAGCTGAAAGGGGGCGTACCGGCTGGGAGAAGGTGGCGAAGCAGTACCGGAGGGTGGGAGGGGCAAGGCTGATATTCGGGGCCCTTGGTGGAAGCGAGGCGACTTCTCCCCTCTATCCCCAGAAGCTCATAGTCAGGAATTCTCTGCTGTGACATTCTCCCGAAGGGCCAGTCTGTCGGAACCCAGCCCAGCAGTCTCTGCGTCTCCCCCTCCCTTCCCGGGGGTGGAAGGGGCCAGGGGGTGGGGCCAGAGAAAGGGTTGGGGTATCCCAGCCGGTCCCCCACCAATCACCGCCCCACATTTCAGCTGCGAGAACTGATGGACGCCGCCACCGCTCACCTCGGGGGCTCTTTGCCGGCTGTGCGCCGAGATCCAGGCTGAGGCGGAGATCTGGAGCCCTCGGCACCCTCCTCTCCAGCGGGGCCGGTGGGGAGCGGCCGCTGCGCTACCCTCTGGGGAGGGGGAAAGAGCGGGCGCAAACCCCGCGGGTCCTAGAACTGGGCGTGGGAGGGGTGGGAACAGACAGCCCGCTCCTCGCGCAGCGCATCCATCCTCAGAGGCTTGGCCAGGACTCTTTTCTTACCAAGACCCCTTTCTAGGGTTTCCAGTCCTGGCGCATCTGGGAAGGGGACCCCTGCCCGGCCGCGCCCCGCCCCCCGGCCCCCGCCCCGCCGACGTCGTATTAGCATGAGCGACGCAAGTGGCCCGGGCACCACTCGGGGGCCGAGACTCGCCGCGTCACAGCCCCGAGTGGAAAGGAAAAAAAGAGGAGGCGGCGGAGGAGGAGGCAAGAGCCGACGCGAGGGGAGGGGAGAGCGGCGGCTGGGCGAGCGAGCGGGCGGGCGGGCGGCAGCAGCATGCCCCTCGGCCCGCGCGGGCGGCTTTTCAACGCTTCGGGGACGGCGCCCGGGGAGCCGGAGGCGCAGCGTGCTCAGTCTCTGGCCCTGGCCCCTCGGCGCGCCCGCCTTCCCTGACCGCCCCTGAGCCCAGCAGCGGCGGGTCCGGGCTCGGCTCCGAACAGCCGCGGCGTCTCGAGGGACAGCGTCTTTGCCTTTCCCGGGACACAGGGCCATGAGCCCTGCAGCCACCTGAGACACAGGGGGCGCTGCGCCGGGCGGACCGCGCCCGCGAAGTTAGGTGCCCGGGTCTCTGCACTGCAGGGCGCCCGCGCCCGGCCCCGGCGGAGGCGTCCTCGGAAGAGCGGCGGAGTAGAGGCAATGGAACCCGCGGCGCCCGTGGGCCCGGCCCGGGCGGCAGCCATCAAGCTGTCGGAGGCGATGGGCGCCGTGCTGCAGGATCCCCGGCGGCAGCGGCGCCTGGTGCTGGTCATCGTGTGCGTGGCGCTGTTCCTGGACAACATGCTGTACATGGTCATCGTGCCCATCGTGCCCGACTACGTTGCCCACATGCACAAGGCCGGCAGGCCCAGCGCGAACACCGAAGTGTCCACCCTGCAGCCGTCCACTCCAGCCACTGGCAGTGCCAACATGGGCAACACTTCAGAGTCCCCGAAGACAGCGACGGAGAGTGAGGACGTGAAGATCGGGGTGCTGTTTGCCTCCAAAGCCATCCTGCAGCTGTTGGTGAACCCCCTGAGCGGGCCCTTCATTGACCGCATGAGCTACGACGTGCCGCTGCTTATCGGCCTGGGCGTCTTGTTCGCCTCCACCGTGCTGTTCGCGTTCGCGGAAGACTATGCTACACTCTTCGCTGCCCGCAGCCTGCAGGGCCTGGGCTCAGCCTTTGCGGATACATCCGGCATTGCCATGATCGCGGACAAGTATCCTGAGGAGCCCGAGCGCAGTCGCGCGTTGGGCGTGGCGCTGGCCTTCATCAGCTTTGGAAGTCTAGTGGCGCCACCCTTCGGGGGCTTTCTCTACCAGTTCGCGGGCAAGCACGTGCCCTTTCTGGTGCTCGCCGCTGTTTCGCTCTTCGACGCGCTGTTGCTGCTGGTGGTGGCCAAGCCCTTCTCCGCCGTGACGCGGGCGCGGGCCAACCTGCCGGTGGGCACACCCATCCACCGCCTCATGCTGGACCCTTACATCGCCGTGGTGGCCGGGGCGCTCACCACCTGCAACATCCCCCTTGCCTTCCTCGAGCCAACCATCGCCACGTGGATGGAGCACACGATGGCAGCGTCTGAATGGGAGAGGGGCATGGCCTGGCTGCCAGCCTTTGTGCCGCATGTGCTAGGCGTCTACCTAACCGTGCGCCTGGCGGCGCGCTACCCACACCTGCAGTGGCTGTACGGAGCCCTCGGGCTGGCAGTGATCGGAGCCAGCTCCTGCGTGGTGCCTGCCTGCCGCTCCTTTGCACCACTGGTGGTCTCGCTCTGCGGCCTCTGCTTCGGCATTGCGCTGGTTGACACGGCACTGCTGCCTACGCTCGCCTTTCTCGTGGACGTACGCCACGTCTCGGTCTACGGCAGCGTCTATGCCATCGCCGACATCTCCTATTCCGTGGCCTATGCGCTCGGGCCCATAGTGGCGGGCCACATAGTGCACTCGCTCGGGTTTGCGCAACTTAGCCTTGGCATGGGCCTGGCCAACCTGCTCTACGCGCCGGTCCTGCTGCTGCTGCGCAACGTGGGCCTCCTGCGGCGCTCCCGCTCGGAACGCGATGTGCTCTTGGATGAGCCACCGCAGGGTCTGTATGATGCTGTGCGTCTGCGTGAGCGCCGGGTGTCTGACCCGGACGGCGCGCCTCGGAGCCCTTCCGCCCCCTTTGACGAGTGCGAGGACGTCTACAACAATTACTACGCCCGCAGCTAGCAGCCCCGCTACTCTTCCAGGCCACCCACCCACTCCCCACCCCTGGGTCAAGATGGCTACTTTGTGAGAGCACTGGCCATCTCCGGCTCTGAGCCCGCCCCTTCCAAAGAGTATTCCACAGCCTCGCCCGTCTTGACTTCCCTGTCGGGATCCCCTCTCTGTGACCCTTTCTGTGCCTCCCTCCCTCTCGTCCTGTGGGGCGTAGAGCACGGAGGCACACGATGCGATACGGTCCTGCAGAGATAAAGAGGTGCGCGAGGCGCCACCTCGGGGCTCTCCTGTGTAGAACCGTGCGTCTGTCTGTCTTTCCTTCCGTTTCTCTCAGTGCCAAGTTGGCCCCCTCCACCGCGGTGCTTCTGGCCCGAATCAATAAACTATATCTGTTCGAGACCGAGTCTCTTTACTGATGAGGGTGGGCGGCCGGGCACAGGGCCAGGGCAGAGGGGAGGGTGAGCGGTGCCTAGCCCTAATCCAGGTCTGAGCCTGGCAAGCACTCAGAAAGCCTGTGGCTCTTTTGCTACCTGATAGAGGAGATGCGAAAAAAAGCAAACCCAGCAAAGGCTCCCACCCTCGGACACCCTGTAGTACACGACTTCCTTCTGCTCGCAACAGCCCCTCCCTCCCAGCCCCAGCGCAGGGCCCTGGGGCGCCGCCCGGGGGAGCCTGAGGACCCGCTCCCTCCGCTGGCGCTAGGCCCCGCCCCTTGAGGACACTCCCGGTGTCAGACTCTGAGCTCTGAAGGCCAGGGGTGGGCTTCCCTTCGAGCCCGGCATCCCAGCCTGTCCAGGCTCCGGTGAGGAGTAGGGGCCGAGCTGTTCCGGACAGAGGTCCGACCTCAGTCTTGTGTGTTCGTTGGAGAGCTAGGCTCTATCCTTCGAGGAGTGGGGGAACAGTTGGTGTGCCTGCTGTGTCCTGGCTGTACGGGTCTGAGTCGTGACTGAAGAGGGTGCCAAACTCCACCCTCTTGCCCCCACCCTTACCCCGGCCTTGGTGGATGCAGCTGGCCAAGGCTGTCAGAAGTCTCCCCACCTTGAGTGCGGGTCTCCGGAGCTGCAGGCCCCCGTTTGCAGACCACTCCCAGTCCTGGAGCCTGCGGCCTGATGAAGGCCGAAGAGCCCTCCAATTCTGGCATGGAGAGGCAGCAGAGTTGGGGTACGCCTGTGTATTAAACAATGCCTGTAAGAGTCTTCACTGCTAGTGTGTGCACGTCTGTCCTCGGTCTGCGTGTTGGGCTGTTGTGTGTGTTTGGGCAGGGTCTGTCTTTGTGGGTCTGTGTGTGTTGGTATGTAAGGATCTATATCTGGGGTGGCGGTGGGGGGAGGAGTGCTTTGTCTGGGAGGAGTGTCTGCCTCTGGCTGCGTTTCTGTAAGCATCCTCAGGTCTGTATCTCCACTCCCGCCCTCCCCACCCCACCCCATAGTGCCAGCAAAGATGGGGTGGGAATAGAAAAGGAAGGAGAACCTGCAGTGATCAACAAACAGGATGATGGTGATGATGATTATCATTTTGAAAGGAGTTGTATGATTTGAGCCTGGGCTAGACGGCGGGGAGGGCACAGATTTCCCCAGACCCAACCCTCCCCAGGGTTGTGCAGACGCAGCCGGGGCTAGGATAATGGAGTTGGGAGAGCGCCGGGACTGGGGGAGGCTGGGCAGGGGGCAATGTTCTGCACCCGCTTCTCGGGCCTGGATTCCGATGCCCTTACACAAACTCGTCCGGAAAGCCGTCCGAGCCGGGGCAGGGGGCCGGGAGGTGGGATCGCTGCAGGCGGCGGCGGGGGTGGGGGAGAGGACTAAGAGCTAGAGAGACGGGGTGGGGCTGAGGGAGGGAGGGAAAAGGAGAGAGGGGAGGGAGGAGGAACAGGAGGAAGGAGATCACAGGCGCGGCCGGTCCGCGGACAGCCAGTCGGGAGGCCGCGGGGACCCGGCGACGTCGGAGCCGCTACCGCGCACAGAGGCCCCCACCCCGGTACTGCTGACGCGCCCCTGGATCCCTTCCGGCTCACACTCCCGCCCCCAGTCTTGCTTGGTGCGGTGGAGCTGCGGCCGACACGGCAGAGCGGAGGGCAGGTGAGAGGGGCTGGGCTGGAGGAGCGCGGCGCAGGGAGCAGAGCGCAGGAAGCCGAGGGCGGTGGAGGAAGGCTCCGTCTAGGGAACGCGCGGGGATCCACAGGCCCCAGGATCCGCGGGATTTTCCGAGTCCTGAACAGAGGCGGCCGTCGGGGAACCGCCGGGAGACTGTGGGATTCCGCGGCTCTGGCGCTTACCCCCGGAGAGTGGAGGCAGGGGGCCCGGGGGCAGGACGGTGAGAAGTTAGGGGTAAAGGGCTCGGAGAGGCTTGACCATCAGGCTCCGCGACTCCACGTGAGTATCCTTACTTCTCTATTCTCCTGGATCCCCAACTGCTCAGTGCCGAGGTCTGCACTTTCTGTGCCCAGTCAGGGCGTTGGCAGGTCTCACCCGGACCCCTTTGAATTGCAGTTGCGTACCCGACTGTTTCGGAGGGCTGGAGGTGGGGAGTAGCCTCAGGTGGCAAGTGTGAGCTGGGTCCCAGGGAGTCCCTAGAGAGCAGGGACTGCCTGTGTTGCGGGGGCGGAGCTGGGATTGGGCCTCCAGGGCAGAGCAGAGACCCCTCCTGGCAGCCTTCGGAAGCCAGGCTGGTGACAGCATGGATCAGAGGGCACCAAACAGAGACAGACAGAAAGATACACTTACCTACAGACATACACTTCCTAATTGCCAGCCCATGGGCCAAAGAGGAAAAGCAGGCGGCTGCCGGGCAGGGACCAGGCCCTCCCATTTGGTCCCCAGGGTGTTACCCCGCTCCAATCTCACACCTCTCCAAGATATTGGGGTCTCCAGCCGCACTAGGGCCTTTACCAACTTGACCTTGCCTTCACCAACCTTTCAGAGCTCTGCAGCCCCGCGAGGGACCCTAACTTGGATGCCGCTGCTTCCATTTTGCAGGGTGTCAGGGCAGCTACTATGCTGTTCAGCAGCTTGGGGGACCACCTAGTCAGTAGCATCCTGGCACAGAGTTAGTGTGGGTTCTGTATTTTCTGCCTAGTCCTGCCCAGCAGCCCCAGGCTCCTCCATTTCTGAGCCTGCTTCATCCATCTTCCTGGATGCTCTGTCCTTGGGTCAACTGTGCCTGGAGCCTAGCCCCCACCTGGGCTGTGCTTGCCTGGGGTGGGGGGTGGGGGATAAAATGGGCTAAACGTCAGCTTTAGGCTCTTGCAGGTGAATAGGGGATGGGTGAGTGGAAATCACGGGTGTGTGGCTCTTAGGCTCTGCTTAGGGGGTTCGCTGAGGGTAGAGGGTAGCCTTAAAAATAGGCCTTTGCCCTTCTTGTCCTGGGTCACTTCTACTGCAAATAAAAAATTAATCGATTTCTCTCCAGGCTGAGGCAGGTGACCCCCAGGGGTGAGACTGCCCAGCTGCCCCGTACTGTCCCTCAGCATTGCCATGCTACACTAGGAGCCTGCAAACCAGATTGCCTAAGTCACAGTCCATCCAGCAGGCCCCAGGGTCCTCCACCACAACCCCTGCCTTGGCCACAGGCCAGGCTCCCGGTCAGCCCAGAGTGTGTCCTGGAGCCCACAGCCTTAGAGGACCTATATTCATTCAGGCATGTGTGCATTCCTTTTATTCAGCTACCCAGCCCTGATCCTACTCCATGCTCATCACCCGGCTAGGTCCCAGAGATGAAGCACTGAGCACAACAGGAGAAGCTCACAGTCTAGTAGGAGAGATTTTAATCAGCAAAACATGTGTCTGTTGGGTCCCAGGCAGGAACAAAGCAAGTGCTCTGCCAAGGACCCCTCATGATTTGGAGTGAGCCAGCTCAACTCTGCTCCTTCCCACTCTGGCCTGGGGTGGTCGACTGAGCCTGGGTGACAATCTTATGGAACAGGTGTCGGCTAAAGGCTTGCTTCAGACCCCGCTCTATCTTATTTGGGAACTCAGAAAGGACACTGTGGTCAGGGGGGCTGGTCTGGGGGTTGGGAGATTGGGAGCAGGTCTAAAATGAGGTCCTGTGTAATTGGGGCCCACATCCAGCTCTGGCTTCCTCACAGGGTAGGCATGGAGTGTCGGGCTCTGGGAGGTGAAGGGTCCGTGGCAGTTCTATGTGGCTATTGTATAGATGACTCTCTGCTTCTCGGTCCCCAGGTCTGTACCTCTGCTTCCCCAGCCAGGAGTCACCAAGATGCCCATCCTGGAAAAAGCTCCCCAAAAGATGGCAGCAAAAACTCCCAGCAGTGAGGAGGAGCCTGTGAGTGACTTTTGTTTTTTTTTTTTTTTAAGATTTTATTTATTTATTTGAGAGAGAGAGAATGAGAGATAGAGAGCACGAGGGGGAAGAGGGTCAGAGGGAGAAGCAGACTCCCTGCCGAGCAGGGAGCCCGATGTGGGACTCGATCCCGGGACTCCAGGATCATGACCTGAGCCTAAGGCAGTCGCTTAACCAACTGAGCCACCCAGGCGCCCCTGTGAGTGACTTTTGGAGTCCTGTTTCCTATCCCTGCTCTCCCCACTCACCTACCTTTGCTTCCAGAATAGTCCTGTATAGGACTGGCCCCCAGCACTTGCCTGGCCACCAGCCCTGGCCTCGGCTGGGCATGAAGTCCAGGCTGTAGTCCTGCCCTGAGCCCGCTGAGGAGCCTGGGAGAGCCTGGAGGGGCGGGGAGTGACTTCAGGGGATGTTGAAGAAATGCTGACTACCACGCTTCCTAACTCCCACGGCCAGGAACAGCCCTTGACCTGGGCCAGGTACTCTTCTCCCAAGGCTTTTCCCTCTCCCCGAGTTTCACTTCCAAAGGCTTTGAGCCCAGTGGAGTTGCCTTAGGGTAAGACTGAACTCTCTAAGCCTTGTCATATCCCAGCTCCAGCTGCTGTCCCTTGTTCAGTCCTGGGGCCTTAGGCACCATCTTCCCCACTGGCTTAAGACAATGCCACCCCTCCTTAGGCAGGCGTCCTCCCTCCCCATCTTCCTAAGTGATGGAGCAGCACATCTGATCTCCAGGTTGTTGAAGTGTTGGCCCTCTGCTACGTTTGTCTTCTTGCCACCTCTACCCAGGGCTTCATTTGAAACCCTAATCAGAACTTTTGGGCTTCTCCCCATGAAATTGCTCACCACATTGTCCTGACTGTTACAGTTGACAGACATTTCTGTTGTTGAGTGTGGTCTATGGCATGTCCCTCCCATTGGACTGGGGCTTCCTTGAGAGCAGGCCTTCTTTCTCCATTGTCCCTGAGTCCAGTCCAGGGCCTGGCTCACAAGAACTGCCCATGAAATATGTACTGACCTGAGACCTTAGTGTCCAAAGACCCTCATTAGTACATGTCCCTGTCTCCAGCCCCAGGCATGGGCCAGCAGCCCATGAGAGTCTGGGGAGGAGTCCCAGGGGGCTGAGACATGTAAGCCGAGATTTCCTGCCTCATTCCATTTTACCCATCACCGATGCCCCATGACTGAGTCCCAGCACACTGTCAGAGCCCTGAGGAAGGGTGGCCTGTTTCTAGCAGGGGCTCCAGCCAGGCCTGCTGACACTCTTGGCAAAGCCACCAGCTGGGCTGGGCTTTCTGCAGGTACCTGCCCACTTGCCCTCCACACTGACCCCCAGACCACAAGAGAAGGAAGAGGGAACCAGAGCGGCTGGGTGGGGGGGCCTGGACCTGGCTCCCTTGAAGTGGGCTGAGCAACCTAGAATGCTGCCCAGACCACCCTTGTCCTTGAGCATTCCTTGGGGCATGAGCAGCCTATAGTTAGCACTGACACCCTCTTCCCTCCCCCTAGGGCAGGGAGCTCTAAAGACAGGATCAGGCAGGCAAGGACTCCCATTCATTCATCAGCACAGGCTCCCAAGCTTGGTCCCTGTCTGCCCAGGGTGGCAGTGGGGAGGGCTCCAGTCCATGCAGCAGCAGGAACAGAGCAGAGGCAAGCTTTGAATGGGTCCCTTTACTCCACAGCCTACCCCCACCACCCCAAAGGGAAAAAAACCCTGAAAGGAGGTGGCCCCCTACCACCAACTTTGTAAACTTGAATCAGTACTAGGAAAAGTTGTGGTTTCTGACTGTGACTAGCTCGGTGAGGAAGAAGGAAAAGGAGGGGATGGAAGAAGGAGCCAATCTCTCCATCAGTGTTATACCCTTTGGGTCCAGAGATAAACTAGCTTCTGAAGCCCCAGCTGGGAACAACTCCTAAATTAAGAGTGACCAGCTGCCAATATCAATAACAGATCTCTTTCACCTTAGACCCATTTTTTGTGGTTTAAAAGGATCTGTTGGATCCTATGAGAGGTAGAGGCTATTACCCCCATTTTACAGGGGAGGGCACTGAGGTACAGAGGTGAGGTGGTTTGCTTAAGATCACGTGGCTTGTCAGCATCATGGTCAGTGCATGAACCCAGGTCTGTCTGGTGCCAACATCAAGGTCTTTTCCTCTACACTTTATCTCCTCCTGGGGGCAGGCCTGGGGTATTAGGAAAAAAAAAACAAACAGAAGCTTCCTCAGGTCATAATTCTGCTGAGCCAAGTCCTGGAATTAGGCAAGACCCAAGACAGGGAACAAGGATTGGGACAAACGGAGACATACTCTGGAGACCAGCTGGGGGACAGGCATAGTCTTACGGACCCTAGCCTAGACCCTAGACCATAGCAAGTGCCTGTGAACTCTTTCTTCTAGGAGTTGCCCAAACTTCCAGTGCCCCCTCTGCAGCATACCCTGGCCACTTACCTGCGATGCATGCAGCACCTAGTACCCGAGGAACAGTTCAGGCGGAGCCAGGCCATTGTGCAGCGGTTTGGGGCCCCTGGTGGCCTTGGTGAGACCCTGCAGCAGAAGCTCCTGGAACGACGGGAGAAAACAGCCAATTGGGTAAGAGTTGTTGAGAGGGGGCAGACCGCCAAGAGGGGGCAGTGCAGGCAAGGGACCCACGGGGTGGAGGGGGGCAGGGAGCAGACGTGGAGACAGGGATTTGGACGAGGGGCAGGTAGGTAACAAGGCCGGGACAGATGGGAGGATAGGGAAGAGAGGAGAAACAAGGGGATCTGGAGGGGCACGAGTGTGGGCTGGACAGGATGTGGGATGGGGGCAGAGATGGGGACCAAGAGGGGACAGACGGGAATGGAGATGAGGTGATGGGGAGAGACAGGGCCTAGAGATGGGAAACAGTGTCCGTCAGGGAAGGGGGACAGACAGGGACAAGGATGGGGGGCAGAAGGGGGGCACAGGAGATGGAAGCCGGGCAATAGGGGAAGACAGGGTACAGAGATGGAGACAGATGGGGGACAGGGAGGGCAGACAGGGGTGGGGCAGCAGAAGGGAGAGAGAAGCTCAGGGAAGCAAAGAAAGGGGGGAAGCTGGAACCGGACACACATGAGGATGCGCAGGGACAGGGATGAAGTACCAAACACCTGGAATAGGAACCGGGATGGAAGGGAGGGATGGCACGGGGCAAAGATGAAGGTCAGTCACGGTGAACTGGAGAGCCCACAGGTCCTAGCACATAAGTGGGGCTCAGTGTGTATTTGTGGAATGAATGAATGAAGTGCATGATCCAACAAAGTGTCCCAATCATCCCTTGGGGCTGTCAGGATGGGACTGGTGCTCTCCACAGGGGAGTGTATGGCCACCGGGGGTAATGGCACCCCTCCCGTGCTCCCCAACAGGTGTCTGAGTACTGGCTGAATGACATGTATCTCAATAACCGCCTGGCCCTGCCTGTTAACTCCAGCCCAGCTGTGATCTTTGCCCGGCAGCACTTCCAAGATACAAACGACCAGCTGAGGTGAGGCCACTATGCTCCTGGGTTCACAGCTTGAGAGTGCCTGGAGCCTGGCCCCAGGACCAGGCAAGAAAGGTCAAGGCTTGTGCCTTGGCTGAGCTTTCTGAGGACAAACGTCCCCGAGACAGAGGCCGTCCAGGCCATGGGTCCGGGAAGTAGGTTAGATGAGGTTGCTATGTGAGTGACAAACACAAGGTCCTCCTCGAACACGTTTACTCGGGGTGGGGTGGGCAGTAGTGGAGGCCATGGGCCCCCGGCTGTTCCCATGGCATTCTTGACCTGGCTGAGGCCCTGGAAGGAGGTGTGTACCCTCTGACCCCACAGGAGCTGAGGCTTGCACTTGTCACTGGGACACACTGCCCCAGGTTGTCTGAGAGGACCTCCTCTGAGCCCCCACCAGCCCCTGGCTCTAAACAGAGGCTCCAAGGGGGTGGAAACGGTTCCTTCCTGCAGCTGCCGCCGCCAGAGCCTCTGCCATCTGCTGTAATTTCAGGGCTCACTGAGCCACTGGAACGGCCTCTGGGCCCACTGATGTTGATGGGGGGGGGGCGTGCAGTGGGTGAGCATTTATGCAGGGATGTGGCAGGGAGGAAGGGTCTCCCTACAGGAGTCTCTTAGACCCACACCCAATGTGGCACAGCATGGGGACAGTTCAGAGAGGAAAAACAAAAACAAACAAAAGAGGCAGGGCCTACCTGGGCCTATGGGCAGGGCTCAGCGCTGCTGGGAAGACCCCTATCCCCTCCTTCCTCACCGGGACTAGCCCAGTGGAGCTGCTGGGTAGCCTACAGTCTCGACCTCCTGTGGGCAGAAGAAAGTGTGCAGATAGACGGATGAACAGCTTCTGAAAACAGTTCTCAAACTGCATCCAAGGGGGCATTTTCCTTCTGATGCAATTAAGCCAGGGTCATCATCCGTGGACAGTTAACATGACACAGTCCTGTGGTATGGTTCTCTGGTAACCTTGTCCCCGCCCCCCCCAGCACCCACTTCCATTTTCATTAGCACTAAGGGGACCAAATTATTGACTTTTCCCAGGAGACCAGATTTCCCCAAACCTGAGTTCCTGGCCCAGTCCAACCCCAGCACAGTTCTTCCCTAGGGAGAACCCCACCCCTGACCGTCCAGCCTTCTCCTGCCTGCTCTTCGGCCTCTCCCGACTTCCTCTCTCTCCTCCTCCTCCTCATTCACCTTCCTGTTGCCCTCTCCTCCCAGGTACCCCACAGGACCATTTTAATCCGAGGCTTGTGAAGTCCCAGTAGTGCGACAGCAGCGGTGGGGGGAGGGGTGGTTGTTGGGCTTGGGAGGGGTGGTATGGAGCGGAGGGAGAGGAAGGTTGAGAGAGGGAAGGAGCCTGGGCCCCTAAGAGGAGAACCTCAGGCCTGATCTCTCTCTGCAGGTTTGCAGCCAACCTTATCTCTGGTGTGCTCCATTACAAGACCCTGCTGGACAGGTAGGATGGGGCCGGCCTGGGGAGGGTAGTGCCCTGATTTGGCACAGCCTGTGGACTCATCTGTCTCCCTGCCACACTAGCCAAGGAACTTCAGAGGGCAGAGACCTGGTCTTTTTCCAGCTCTGTGCTCCCGGCTTCTGTCATAGAGAAGGTGGACTACCGCCCCCGCCGCCCCCCATCCTGCCCCCCCCATCCTCCAGCATCAGGATGACTTTTACCCCAGCTGACCTGACCATTAATGGGTCCTTTTCCTAGGGTAAGCACTGACCTTCCATGATCTCTTTAAAATGCACCCCCACACACACACACACATATACACACTGTTACGTGCATCCGGAATTTAGGGAATGCCCAAGAAGGCGGAGGAGGAGTCATGGGAGTGAGGTGATGGTGGGGAACGCCTTGCTAGTTGCCAACTGAGGGGAATGGTCTCCCCACGCTGAGTCTGCGTACCTGGCTTCAACCTCACTGGTTCCCTCTCCAGCTTGGACAGGTGCTCCTCGAATGATCTGTGCTGAAGGACCAATGTATTTTTTAATTTCGTAAAATGTAAAACACTACAAAAATGAACTTGCAGAAAAATAGTACAAAGGTACAAAATACACAGCCACATATTTTATTTTTATTTTAGACTCAACATACATAAAATTCCACTGTCAAATTGCTATACAATTTTCTGAGAGCTCCCTCTGATTCCCACAGGTCAGTGCGGCACCCGCTCTTTGAGCCGCAGAGCCATGGGACACGCTACCCTCCCTCTGTCCCCGTTAAATCTCGGGGCTGCCTCTTACCCTCTGGGCTCAGCTCACAGGGCCTGGCCTTGTCGCCCTGTCTCATTACCCGAAACCCTCCCATTTATCCACTTGCTGCTTGTTGTCTCTGCTCCACCTACACATCCCAGGACCTGTGCCCCATTAGAACAGGAGACTCATGTTTTGTTTGCCACTATCACCCCATATCCCAGAAAGGTGCCTGGCACGGAGGAGTGCTCCATAACATTTGTTGCCTGAAAGGGAGGAGGGAAGGAGAGGGAGAGAGGGATGGACAAAGGACAAAGGAAAGAGATGGAGGGAGAGAGAAAGAAGAGAAGGAAGGAAAGACAGAGAAAGAAGCGGGAGAGGGGAGAGAAGAATGGAGGAAAGAAGGAGAGAGATGGGGGAGGAAGTGGCAGAGGAGAAGTGTGGGGAGGGAGGAAGTCAAGAAGGACAAAATGTGCTAGACCACAGGAGAAAGAGAGCCTTCTACCTTGAGCTCAGAGAGGGCTTCTGGAAGACGTGATGGAAGGGCAGGCCCTTGAAGGGGTGGAAGGAGGTTTCTGAACAAGTTCGTTGAGCACAGGGGTGGGGTCAAGGCATGCCACGCGAAGATGAGCACGGGCGAGTGCACGAGGGTTGAAAGGCAAGTTCTGTATGTGTAGTGCCCGAGGCAGGGGCGAGAGAGACCGTCAGAGGCCTGAGAAAACCCCGAGGGTCTCTCCGTGGGCCACGGAAATAGGGCACTCCACTCCTTCAAAGAGGGGAATCCAGCTCTTTGACGGCCATCCTAAAGCAGTTCTGGGTTTTGCGCCCCGCTTTGCCAAATCAAGTCAAGTAGAACCAATTCCCATCCCTGCCTCCCTCTCCGCTCTCCAGCCACTCCATCCCTACTGAATGGGCCAAGGGCCAGTTGTCGGGGCAGCCGCTCTGTATGAAGCAGTACTATGGGCTCTTCTCCTCCTACCGGCTCCCCGGCCACACCCAGGACACACTGGTGGCCCAGAAAAGCAGTGTCATGCCAGAGCCGGAGCACGTGATCGTGGCCTGCTGCAACCAGGTAAGTGGCCCCTCTCTGTCGCAGCCTCTGTGGCTTGGGGAGGGCGCGTGAGTACGTATCCGCCCTGATTTCACCAAAGATGCTCAGTCTCCTCTTGGAGGTACACAGTGAGCTAGGACAGAGTGGGGTCTCTCGACTCCTAGTCAGTCCCATTTCTCTCCCATGAGTTGGACTTTGAGAACGAGGAGAGCCATCAATTGAGAATGACTTCCATGGACTCCCATTTTGGCCCTGACCAGCCAGGTCAGCTGGTCTGGATGGACGGTGGGCCGTTCATGAGACCCAGCGTGGCCTCAGCGACTCCTCATGAATCACCCAGACAGTGGTCTTCCTGGAGACCACACACAGACAGTTGGACAGCTTTACGGACTGACTGTCCGGACCTCCATGTCCAGGCTGTAGCCTCGGCACTTCCGTGTGTTTCATCCCACCTGATTCTACCGTGACTTGCAGAGGAGCTTGGAATCCCATCTGACAGAAGAGGAAACGAGGAAGTTGAGCGGCCTGTCCAAGGCTGAGGAGGCCTAGCAGACCTGGCCAGTGCCCCCTGCTCACACCCCACCCCCCTGCAGCTCAGGACTTCACACTGGCTTCCAGGAGCCCACGAGGGCCCATGCGGACCAAGGGCACGGGTTGAGCATAAGGCCTCCTGACCGCTTACCAGTGCCCACCAGGCTACAGACTCTATATTGAGCCTCCACCTAATTATTTCATCTGACAAAAAGCTGTTTTAGGGCTTTTTGTTTGTTTGTTTTTTGTTTGTTGGTTTGGTTCGGTTAGCTTTTTGGGTTTTGGTGGGTTTTTTGTTTGGTGTTATTGGGGTTTTGGGTTTTGCTTGTTTGTTTGTTTTTGTTTGCTAAAACCCAAGTTTGACACCTACCCCAGAGACGCGCCTGCTATTTGTGCTACAGCGTTTTCTTCTTGAGTTCACCTGACATTTGCAGTCTAAGACAGGAGCTCAGTGGAAGTCTGCCATCCTAGGTTGGCATTTCCCACCAGGAGCCCATCTGACAGTTTGACCACAAACAAGAACTTTTCTCTAGCTTCATTAAAAAGTCAAACTCAGCATTTCCCAGCCTCCACATGCTGCAGTATTCATCCCTTCCAGAAACGCTCTCAGGGCTCCGGCTCTGGACCAGGCCACGCGTATGCTGCTCAGGACATGAGACCAGGTACTCATATCAACCGGCAGAAAAGGGAGCTTAACTTGGGGCTAGGAATAAGACCTTTCATGAAGCCCATGACTTTGGCTTCAAAGCTACTGACTGATAGCTCACAGACCTCACTTTGTCTTTTTTTAAAGATTTTATTTATTTATTTGAGAGAGAGAAGAGAATGAGAGAGAGAGAGCACGAGAGGGAAGAGGGTCCGAGGGAGAAGCAGACTCCCCGTCGAGCAGGGAGCCCGACGTGGGACTCGATCCCGGGACTCCAGGATCGTGACCTGAGCCGAAGGCAGTCGCCCAACCAACTGAGCCACCCAGGCGCCCACAGACCTCACTTTGAACACACACATGTACACATGTATATGTGCACACATAGGGATAGAACATTTTGCATGTTGTTTTCCATTTTAATCTTCCTCTGCATATTATTTGCTGACTTGTTTTATTTTCTCCACTCACTATTGCGTTTGAGATTTATCCCTGTATCATATCTAGAGCGAGTTCATTCCTATTAACTGCTGAGTGGACGTGCACTAGATGAATACACTACGTTTAACTTAGCTGTTCCCCTACCGAAAAACACTTAGGCTCTCTCTACCACATTGCTATTGCAAACACGGCTTATCTGCACACTCCTTCACGTATCTTCTGGGCACAAGAGTATATGTTTCTCCAAGCCTTAGGCTACCGTATGCATTTAGAAGAGTAATTGCTGAATCGTAAGGTACGCACATTTTTAGTTTGGATAGACACTGCCCTCTAACAGCAGTTGTACCAATTTATACTTAATTCTCCACATGAACTAAGAACCACAGCAGCTAGTTTTATTTTAGCTAAGTTTAATCTGGCCTTCTTTGATTTGTGGAAGCTTGAAGTTCAGCACGGTTGACAGCATCGGGTAGGTCCCCAACTTGTGACTGTTCAGAGCCATCTCGTACCTTGAGATCCCTGGGCCTGAGTATCCCCCATCTGCGCTTGCATGTGAAGGTTCAGTGAAGGCCCTTCGCCTTGGGCTGGCTGCCATGAGTGACGTGTTTGACCTGTTTCCCCCACAGTTCTTTGTCTTGGATGTTGTCATTAATTTCCGCCGTCTCAGTGAGGGGGATCTGTTCACTCAGTTGAGAAAGATAGTCAAAATGGCTTCCAACGAGGATGAACGCTTGCCTCCAATCGGCCTGCTGACGTCAGAAGGGAGGAGCGAGTGGGCTGAGGCCAGGACGGTCCTCGTGAAAGGTTAGCAGCAGTGCCCAGCACGTCTCCACGCTCATCTCATCCTCATGCCCATTGGCTTTCCTTCCTCCAGGGTTGGGCGCCATGCCTCATCCCCATTTGCCATAGCATGGGGAGCTCAGGCCTCCCTCCAACTCAGGACCCGACAGCAAGTCGGCTGAGGCACCTGGAAACTGACGGCACCTTTTGCACCCTCATATTTCATCTGGCAATATTCTAGCTTCCTGGATGAGGCTGACTAGCTCTGGAATCCTGGGATGTCTGGGAATATTGCTGGAGGGAAGGTTTTGAGCTGGAGAAAGGCTGGCTGCAATTAAGCAGTTGTGCTTTACTGGTGGGCAAGGGCGGTACCGATTTGAAGGGTTTGAGTCATTGGGAGGGCTGTCACATGGAGATACAGGATAGAGCCCAGCTCTGGGAGGGTGGTTCCCTGCCTCCTTCACGTGTTTTCTCGGTCCCGGCACTTTTCGTCTTCAGGTTGACCTATCCTTCTGGCTGGCTACTGCCCTTATGAAAGTTTCTAAGCATTCCCATAAGAAAGCTGGTGATAGTCTTAACATTTTTAAATCATCCTTCTGGAAACTCATTTTCAAATCCAAAGCCAGTCCTGGTCCCAGGAATTGGATGGAGTGCTTTCCTTTCTTGCACACATTAGAGATTTGAGGAGAAGAGGCGAGGCTTCCATGCACCTCCATCTGCGTCTCAGGCTCTCATTCGGCCAGGTGTCCATCCAGCTTCCCCTGAGTGTCTGTCAGCTGAGGACCTGGGCGAGGCCTGGAAAGTGTAGGAGGCAGAGGAAGAGAGGATAAAGCTACTGCCCCTGAGCGGCCCACTGGACAGGGGAAGGGAAGGCATGGGGTGGGGGCAGATTCAAGTACACAGTAATGCAGCATCCACCCATGTAAAGCAGTAGAGATGGCAGGTACCAAATACGTGCTCCAGGACTTCAGCAAGAGGAGGGAGCCCTTCCCCTTGGGAGGCTTTTGAGAGGCTTCATTGGAAGAGGTGGGAATTGAGCAAAGCTCTGGGACATGAGTGAGAGGGGCAGGAGGGAGGGATAGCATCAAGGCAGGCAGGCAGTCTGTGGGCAGACAGCTGGCCAGCAGGAACACAACTGCCTGGCCTGGTTCCACAAGGAGAGCAACCAACAGGCGAAAATGGCCATGCTGGAGGTATTGAGAGAATGAAAATGTGGTGGAGCCTGGTTCTCTGGCAACAGGCACTTGCATTTTCTGATCCCTCTCCCTAGAAGGTTATTTGGCCCGGGTTAACTAGCTCCTTGCACTATCCAGAGCTCAGCTTAGGTGTCACTGCCTCAGGCCCCCTAGGGCATCCCCCACTCAACACACTCTGTCACCTTGTCCTGTTGTCTTATACTAATTGCATTTGTCACTCTCTGAAGTCAGCCTCTCATTTGTTTATGCATGCTGATTATCTGCCTCCCTTCCCTAGTATCTTAAGTTCTAGGAGAACAGGGGCCTTATCTGCTTGGACTAACTTTTTAATCTGCTGTGCCAAACACAGTGGGGCCCCAGCTATATTTGTTAAATAAAAGAATGGAGGGTTACTAATGATAGTAGGCCCCAGACTTAGTGCCTGCCTACCAGTTAATTATTTTTCATTCGATCATGGGGCACCTGCAGAATGCCCAGTCCTAAATCAGGGGTTGCCCGGGCCACAGGCGGGTGTGAGAGCTGATCCTGTGCTCTTAGACCTAACCACCAAGTTGGGGAATTAATAACTTACCATTGGAAAGTGAGTTAATTCCCTCAGGAGACCATGGTGTAATCAAATCCCACTCCTCTCCCCTCCAGGGACAGAGACAAGGCATCACACAGTCGCCTCTGCTTCCAATACAGTTTCCACTTTATTAGCAGGCCAAGCTATCTCCCTGCAGGACTGGACGGGATTGCCTTGAGGTTTAAGTGCTTGGGCTGTGCTAATCGGAATTAATTTGTTAATGGCACTTGATCTGGCTTTCTGAATGGGAGTGCTGTTTCAGAGGGAAGCGTGACAGAGAGGAGGGGCCCACGCGCCTTCCCTTCAGAGATCTGATTATTCTGGTTGGCACTGACTGTGCCATCTGCACAGCAGGTAACCAGTCCTTCACAGAGCCCTCCTCCCTGGAGCAGCCCCTGCCCACAGAAGGGAAACCATTTAGGAAAAGATTTCAGTATAGATGTGAAAGATAATGGCAACTTGGACTAGGGTGGAGAGTAAAGATGAAAGACACGTGTGGGGTCCAGATATATTGCAAAGGAGAAGTGACAAGGAGGAAAAGAAAAGTGAGAAAGATTCCTAGATTTTTGATTCAAGCAACCTAGATGGTGGTAGCATTCACTGTGATAGGAACCAGGTTGGTGAAGTGGCTGCAGAATGAAGTCCTTTCTGAGTATGTCAGGTTTGAGATGCCTTGAGTCATCTAAGTGGAGATGTCAAATTAGATCTATGCGTCTGGAGCTCAAGAGAGAGGTCAGTACGGAGACATAAATTTGAGAGCATCAGCACATAAGTAATATTTAAAGTCATGGACCTGGGTGAGATCATCTAGAAACAGCAGAATGGGTCCTCGGAGGTCAGGTGGAGAAAGATGCAAAGAGGATTGAGAAAGAGCAGCCTGTGAAGTCAAAAGCAAACCAGGAGATGAGTCATGAAGAGCCAAAGGGAAAGAGGAAGCGGCCAACCACTTGGAATGCTGCTGAGAGCTCAAGGAAGAGCTGGACAGAGAGGAGACTCAGAGCTTGGCAACCCTAAGTCATCAGTGACCTTCACCAAGATCAGACTGGGGAGTAGGAAGAATGAATGATTGTATGCTAATGAGTGTGATCCAACAGCAGGAAGAAATTGTTGATGACACAGTCAATGAGTAGAATCAGTTAAGGGTAAATGACTCTTTTCAGGTATTTTGGTATTAAAAGAGCAGAAAAATGGGGCAGTCGCTGGGAGAGGATGGGAGTCAAGGGAAGTGTCTTTAGTAGGAGAGGCAAGTGTGGGGTTGTATGTAGACAAGTATATGGAAGTACTCCAGTAAGAGAAATTATTAGTGAGGACATTAGAGGCATGGGATTCTTGCAAAGGCAAAGGAAATGGAAATGGAACGCAGAGAATAAGAGACCTTTGGTTGGTACAGGGAAAACTGAAACCTGGGCCTGCGGCCGTGCTAGTGGGAACGTGAGGAGGCTCCTGACTGGTGGCTTCTGGTCTCAGATCAGGAGAGCCATGGCCATGAGCTGAGAGAGGTGGCAGTGGGATTCTGAAGATAAAAGAGAACACATGAAATAGCCTCTTGGAAAACTTGATGAGATTTATGGACTCTGTTGAGCTCATATTTAAGGGCTTGGGGGTCATACATTTTAGGAGAAATTAATTAGCATTGTTTTGCAATTTTTTGCCTCAGGTTCCGGTGACCCTCAAGGTGGGTCACCAGGCTCAGCCTTGGTTGGAGAATAAAATCGAGGGAGACACGGGGAAGGTATGGCAAGGGAATGGTTATAATGTTGGAATCTGAAATGAGTAAGGAGGTGTAGTAGTCTGCTTGGGCCACCATAACAAAGTACCACAGATTGAGTGGCTTAAACAGCAGACATTTATTTTCTCACAGTTCTGAAGGCTAGAAGTCTGAGATCAAGGTGTGGACATGGTTGGCTTCTTCTGAGGCTCCTCCTCCTGGCTTATAGATGTCTGTCTTCTCCCTGTGTCTTCCCATGGTCTCCCCTCTGTGCATGTTATTGTCCTAATCTCTTCTTACAAGGACACCAGTTATGTTGGATTAGGACCTCATTTTACCTTAATTACCTCAATAAAGACCCCATCTCCAAGTACAGTCCTATTCTGAGGTATTGGGGGGTTAGGACTTCAACTTGGGGACTTTGAGAGGACACAATTCAGCCCGTGACAGGAGGGAGGTAAAGAACAGAGGTGGATGATGGATGGGAGAAATAGGTAGTGGGGTTGATGGTTTTGAGGTGTCCGTGAGATGAGATGTGTCACAGAGAAGGGATAACAGAGCGTGTCAATCAGAAAGTCAAGAGTGAGCTCAGAGTCTGGGATGCTTGAATCTGAGACTTCAAAGGGGGTCAGTTCCTGGTAGTGATGAGTTCTGGCAGTGATGACTGTGGGAGTGAAGGCTGAGGTTAGACTGTCAAAGGTGGGAGGGAGATCGAGGGGCTGAAAGAGGAGGGTGGTGTGGGCTGGGTTCTCCACACAGTGGTTCAGGCTGCAGGAATGATGACTGGGGAGGAGGAAGGTGAACTGGGAGCCCAGATCTGCATGATGGGAAGTTGTGAGCACATCAGGGGAATGCAGCAACAGGGGCGACAATGATGATGGGGGTGGGAAGGTAGAAGTCTAATAGCTTGCAGCTCCCAAGGGAAAGCTGGGAGGAGCTGTGCAGGTGCAAGAACAGGGAGAAGAATACCACCTACCCGTCCTGGCCCTGGGGAGCATGAGTGTGAAGGAAAATAGTCTCCTGGAGAGAGTACAGGGAAGTGTGTCCCTCAGGGGGTGCCACCCTCCTGTTGAGGCAGAAGGTGTACAGAACACTCTCAGAAGAGATCAACAGTGCAAGGGGACCTGCCATCCCTACTCAGACGTCATGAAGGGTTCGTGAACGGGGAAAGGTGGGGGGTGAGGGATAAGTCCGTGCAGGGGACACTAGAGCAGCAGGGCATGGGAGTGCCAGCCAGAGACCCAAGGACGGTGGTCGTCATTGCAAACAATGCTCCCAAATCCTCAGCCTCTGGGAAGGTACTCTCCTGGGTCCAGGTGTGGTTGTGGGGGCTGGGGTAGGGGTCTGACTTGTCCCAGCAGGTGTTGTCCAGCAGGAGGCTTTGACCAAGCCAAGCTCCTATTGTCCTGGCGGAGGTCTGGACCGAGGCACCTGAGCTCAGACAAAATCTGAACTCTCATAGGGTCCACTGAGAACCAGCAGGGCAATTGATTTTATCAACCCTCTCCCCTTAGAGAGACCATCCCTGATCCTTCACTCTGCTCCCCAACCAAACAGCTCCCTCAGTCAGCTCACAGGCTCCCCAGCCGGACCCTCTGCTGTGGCATCGAGAGGGTGGTGATCACCGGACAGTGGGCCAGCTGTCTGACATAAAGCCCAGGCTCCCCCTCTGCCCCCGGTGTTCCCCACACACCCTATAGCCCCTCACACAGCACTGCTCACTCACATGGAGCTTTCTGAGAATGTGTTGCAGGACAGGTGAGTGTATCGTCATCTCCATCTGCAGCCTAATCATCCACAGCCAACACAGAATAGACTCCTGGGGGTCCAAGGGCTTAGAGACCCAGCAGGACCATCACTGCCCCCCAGAAGCCTGTGGTCCTGTTGGGGAGACCGGAATAAGCAAGATTGTTAGGACAAGAGTGGACAGGATAAAACCAAAGGAGTGTTCCCAGCAGGCGTCCTGAGGAAATTTGGGGGCCTTACCGCGAGTAGCTTAGGAGGGCTTCCTGAGCCAAGTGCAACATGAGGCTAAGCCCAGGTGGGTTGAGGTGGTGCGTGTGACTGGGGCTGGCTGACAACATCAGGATCATCTAGAGAGCCCCTTAAAATAAAGATTCTGGGGTCCCAGGGATTTTCCAGTGGGACAGGAATGAGGCCAAGAAATCTGTATTTTTAAAGCGCCTTCACGTGCAGCCCAGGTTGGGACCAACTTAAGCAGGTATTAGCAGCTACCGTGCAGGGAGGTCCCCCTTGATGCTGGCCTTATCCTGGGCCCTTTCTGTCCCCTGTTGCTTTGAGTCTTCAGTAGAGCCTGTGAGGTAGGGATTTCATCCCCACAGAACAGAGGAGGCTGTGTCTCCAACAGGTTGAGCTAGTCTTCCCCCTTGGAAGTGGTCAGTGGTGGAATCAGGGCATCTGTCTCCCAAGCCTGAGATCCTCAGGGCCCGGCAGGCAGGGTGGGATTTGAGGCCCCAGGAAGGGCATGTGTAACCTCGCAGGACCTCCTTCCCTGCAGAGCCTCGAAGCTGTGGCCTTCCTGAACCCCCAGGGGGGCCAACACTGTTATCCTGGTCTGGAAATTTAATTAGATATTCAGCCCTGAGTCTGGAAGACTACAGCGCTTGTCAATTTGTAGGAAAAGGATAGCCAGCTCAGAGAGCCCGCACCCCCACCCTGGAGCCCGCTGGCTTTCCTGGGCGCTGCGTGGAGAATCCTGCGAGCCGACTCGAGGCAGATGCTTCTGTTTACACAGCACCGTAAATATTTATCCCCAGCAGCCAATTAGAGCTGAGCCACTACTTTCAAGGAGGGAACTGACAGAAGGCGGCTGTGTCTGGAGGAGGCTTCGGTCATGGTTTACAAGAACCGCTCGGGATGGGCATTTTGCTACTTAAATATTGTCATCCAGAGATAGGCAGGCCTGCTGATTTTAAAACCAATTACACATTAGCAATAACAGCCTCTCTGATTTAATTGGCCCAGAAATACCTCCCGGGCTCCCGAGGCTGAAGGCTGTGTTCTTTCTTCGGGGGTGGGAGGATGGGAGGCGTTGCTGGGGCCTCCCACAGTGGAAGCATGAAGGCTCCTGCGTATGAGGGCATCCAGACAGGGAGTGGTGCGGGGCCTGCGGCAAGAGACCTGGGCTTGACCTGGCCCTCCTTGCTGGCCTGGAGCTGCCTTCTAGGCTAGGACATGGAGGTGGCGGTCCTCTCTTATAGCTAGGTCAAGGGGGTGCGGAGGGGCTGCAAAGCAGGTGGGCTGGTGCCTGGCGCACAGAGGCTGTTTGCTAAATGATAACTCTTAATTAGATTTGGGGAAACACTGTGGGGATGGTTTGTCCAAGGTTCACGGCCTCTCTAGAAAAATCTGGTGAACTGCAAATGGGCACCTGTTGAATGTCTGTTCTGTCAGTGACGGTGACCCATGGCGCAGACTGAATGGCCTGTACGCCTTACCTTGGAACCCTAACCCTTATTAACTCTGAGATGCTCCTTTGCTTCCCCTGGGCTCCCTCCATACTGCATGCTCCAAGTGTGCACACTCTTTTCTTTCATTTCTCCCCAGTGGCCCTCTCTCTGGCCCTCACTTTCCATCTTATATTTGGGGTGCAAAATGAGTGGGAGGTGGTGTATTTTTTTTTAATTTCCTGCCCTTCTCCACTCACCACCCCTCCCCTAATTCTGGAAGTATGAGAGCTCTTTAAATTTGCCTTTGTGGGCAGGGTGTTTCAAACCCAGAAGAAAGAGCAATGCTTGGTTCTTGAAGATTTTTTTTTTTAATTAAATCAAACTTATTTGGGGATAATTGTAGATGCACATGCACTTGTAAGACATAATCTCACCTGTACCCTTTTCCTCTGAGCGCTAACATCTTATAAAACTCTAGTACAATATCGCAACAATATTGACATTGTTACAGTCAAGATACGGAACATTCCCATCCTCCCAAGGATCCTTCCTGTTGCCTTTTATAGCCACACCCACTTCCCTTCCATCCCTCCTTAACCCCTGGCAACCAAGAATCTGTCTTCATTTCTATAATGTTATTGCTTTAAGAATGCTGTATAAATAGAATCATACAGTATGTAACCTTCTGAGACTGGCTTTCTTTTTTTTTCACTTGACATAATTCTCTGGAGATTCATCCACATTGTCCCATGTGTCAATAGTTCATTTCTTTTTATTTATTCCTTGGTATGAGTGTATTACAATGGGTGATATCATTCATACATTGAAGGACACCTGAGTTGTCCCTACTTTTTGGCTATAAACCTACTATAAACATTATATATATATATATATTATATAATAAGACAGATGCCCTGATTCCACCACTGACCACCACCACAGACAAAAAATATATATCATATATATTTTTTGTTTTTGTGTGATAATAAGACAGATGCCCTGATTCCACCACTGACCACCAATAATATATACATAATATGTATTATATATATATTTTTTGTTTTTGTGTGATAAGTTTTCATTTTAGCAAAAATTCCAGGAATAAAATTGATAGCTGCATGTTTCATTTTTAAAGAAACTGCTAAAATGTTTTCCAGATTGGCTGTACAACTTTACATTCCCATCAGCAATGTATGAGTGATCCAGTTTCTCTACATCCTTGTCAGCATTTGGTGTTGTCACTATTTCTTATTTTAGCCTTTCTAATTGGTGTGTAGTGATATCTTTCTGTAGTTTTAATTTACATTTTTTAAGTGACCAATGATGCTGAGTATCTTTTCATATGCTAATTTCCATCTTTATATCCTCTTTGATGAAATGTCATTTCCTATCTTTTGCTCATTTTCTAATTAGATTGTTTGGGTTTGGGTTTTTGGGTTTTTTGTGGGGTTTTTTTGTGTTTGTTTTTTTTTTTTTTTTACTGTGAATTCTGAGAGTTGTTTATATATTCTTTACCAGCCCTTTCTTGGCTATGTGGTTCTATATTTTCTCCCTATCTGTAACTTATGGTTTCATCTTCTTAACATGGTGTTTCACTGAGTAATGTTTTCGGTTTTGGTGAAGTCCAGTTTCTCAATTTTTCCGTTAATGGGTCATGCATTTGATGTCAAGTCTAAGAATTCTTTGCCTAGCCCTGGATCCCAAAGATTTTCTCCTATATTTTTTCTAAAAGTTGATTATTACATTGGTACATTTAAGTTTATGATACATTTTGAATTCAACTTTTTTAAGGTGTGAAGATTTATAGCGAGGCTTTCTTTTTTATTTATTTTTATTTTTAATTTTAAGTTTGTTTGTTTATTTATTTATTTATTTATTTATTTATTTATTTATTTATTTTGCCTATAGGTGTCCAGTTGCTCCAGCAACATTGTTGAAAAGGCCATCCTTTCTCCACTGAATCACTTTCATGCCTTTGTCAAAATCAGGCATTTTTATGTGAGTCCATTTTGGGGTTTTCTATTCTCTTCCATTGATCTCTGTGCTCATCTCTCTGCCAATACCACATATTCTTGGTTATGTAGCTATATTATAAGTCTTGGAATTGGATGTACTGGTTCCTTCAACTCTATTTCTTTTCAAAATTATTTTAGCTATTCTAGTTCCTTTGCCTTTCATATAAATTTTAGAATAATCTTGTCTATATCTACAAAGTCTTGCTGGGATTTTGATGGAAACTGTCTTAAACCTGTGTAT
Organism: Eumetopias jubatus; assembly: GCF_037043125.1. Taxonomy (NCBI): domain Eukaryota; kingdom Metazoa; phylum Chordata; class Mammalia; order Carnivora; family Otariidae; genus Eumetopias; species Eumetopias jubatus. The sequence continues at coordinate 41,126,149 of NW_028274823.1, read as the reverse complement.
CAGTTTGGGGAGAATGGACATCTGCACAATGTTGAGTCTTCCTATGCATGAACACAACACGTCTCTCCATTTACTTAGATCCTCTTTGATTTCTTTTATTAGTGTTCTGTAGTTTCAGCATACAAGTCCTGCACATTTTTGTTAGATACACTGAAGTGTTTCAGTGTTTTGCATCATTGTAAGTGGTGTTATATTTTTAATTTTAGTGTTCATGTGCTTGTCACTGATGTACAGAAATACAATTGATTTTTGTATGTCTATCTTGTATCTTGCAAACTTGATGAACTCATTTATTAGTTCTACGATGTTTGGGGTGGGTTTGTTTTTGTTTGGGTTTTTTGGTATATTCCTTAGAATTTCTACACAATCACGTCATATGAAAGTAGGGATTTTTTTTTCCCTTCTGATCTGTATCCTTTTTAATCCCTTTTATTGCCTTATTGCACTGGGCAGAACTTCTGGTACTATGTTGAACAACAGCGGTAAGAGTGGGTATTCTTTCTTTTTCTTGATCTTAGGGGAAAGGCATGCAATCTTTCACCTTTAAAATGATGTTAACTATAAACTTTTTTGTAGATATTCTTTATGAAGTTGAGGAAGCTCCCCTCTGTTTTTATTTTTCTGAGATTTTATTGTGAATAGATATTGAATTTTAAAAGTATTATCAAATATTTTTACTGCATCAATTGATATAATCATGATATTTCTAGAACCTGTTAATATGGTGGATTAGATAGATCGCTTTTCAGATATTTAACCAGCCTTGCGTTCCTGTAATAGGCCCTACTTCGTATATAATTTTTTATATGTTGCTTAATTCTATTTGATTATATATTGTTCAATATTTTTGTATCCATATTCATGAGGATTATTGGTCTGTAGTTGGTTGGGTGTTGTGGCTTTTTTTCTTCTTTGGGTACTCTTTTCATCTTGTTTTGGTATAAGGGTAACACTCGATTCATAAAATGAATTGAGAAGTGTTCTTTCCTCTTACATTATCTGGAAGAAATTGTATAGATGGGTTTTAATTCTTCCTTAAATATTTGGTACAATTCTCCAGTGACAACTTCTGGGCCTAGAGATTTCTTTTTCTGGAGTTTAAAACTTATAAATTCAATTTTCTTAATAGTTATAGGGCTCTCCAAATTATTTCTTTTATATATGGTGCCTTGTGGGTAGTTTACACTTCTCAAGAAATCGCTCCATTTCATCTAAGTTGTTAAATTTATGTCTGTAGAGTTGTTCATAGTATTTTTTTATAATCTTTTTGATGTCTGCAGGGTCTGTAGTGTTATCCCTATTTCATCCCTGATAATGTTCTCTCTCTTGCGCAAGCCTTGCCAGAAATTTGATTGATCTTCTAAAGGAACTAGATTTCTTTTCATTGTTTTTGTTGTTTTGTTTTCAATTCTGTTGGTTTCTGATTCTTGTTATTTCCTACCTCCTGATTGCTTTTGGTTTATTTTACTCTTCTTTTTCTGGGTTCTTCAGGTAAGAGCTTATACTATTCTTTAAGACTTCCCTTCTTATCTCTGTCAGCATTTGTGCTATATATTTCCTTCTCAATCTGGCTTTAGCTGTGACTCACGAATCTGGATAAGGTATACTTTTATTTCCACTCATTGCAATGTTTTTTTCTTAATTTCCCTTAAGACTTTCTCTTTCACCCATGGCTTATTTGGAAGAGTATTATTTGGTTTCCAAATGTTTGGAACTTTTCTTGTTTTTTATTTTTCTTTGGTCTCATACATCAGAAAATACATTTTGTATGATTTCAGTTATTTGAGGGTGTTTTATAGCCTAGAATATGGTCTACTTTGGCGTATATATTCCATGAGCACTTGAAAAGAATGTGCATTCTGCTGTTGTTGGGTGGAGTGTTCTATAAATGTCAATTAGATTGACTGATGGTGTTGTTGAGTTTTTCTATATGCTTGCTTATTTTCTAGTTGTTCTATCAATTATCAGGAAAGGGGTGTTTAAGTCCCCAAGTATAATTGTGGATTTGTCTATTCTCCCTTCAGTTCTGTCAGTCTTTTCTTCACAGATTTTGTGGTATGTTTGTTACATACACATATAGGATTGTTATGTCTTCCTGGTAGACTGACCATTTTATTTTATGTAATGCCTTCAATGTCTCTGGTAATTTTCTTTGCTCTGAAGCTTACTTAATCTGATATTAACAAGGCAACCCCTGCTTTCTTTTGATTAATGTTTGCTTTACATGTATTTTTCTTTTTTTTACTTTCAACCAATCTATACCATTATATTTGATGTGGGTTTCTTATAGATGGAATATAACTAGGATGTGTTTTTTTAATCTACTTTGTCAATTTCTATCACTGAAATTATTGATACACTGGGATTTAATGCTGCCATTTTGGTTTTTGTCACCTCTGTTTTTCAATTCTTGTTTTCTTTTTCTTGCCTTCCTATGGGTTACTTGAACATTTTTTAGAATTCCATTTTGATTTATGTTTTTAGTGTATCTGTTTGTATAGCTTCTCTAGTGGTTTCTATAGGTATTACTTTATATATACATCAATCATGGATGTATACATCATAATTTGAATTGTTTTTTCCTCTATAGATAAAACATCATTTCTTTCTCTCTGCTGTCAAGATTTTTTTCTTTGTCTTTAGTTGTCAGAAGTTTGACTATGATAATGTGCTGATGTGGATTTCTTTGAATTTATCCTATGTGGAATTAACTGAATCTTGAATCTTTAGGTTTATGCTTTTTGCCAAATTTAGGAAGTTTTTGGCCATTATTTCTCTGAGTACTTTCCTTCTCTGCTCTTTTTCCTTTCCTTCTGGGACTCCAATGGCATGCTTGTTAGATCTTTTGCCCCACAGATTTTTCAGTTTTATGATGATTAACTTCAAAATATTTGTCACATAATTCTAACATTCCTGTCATATCAGTGTTGGGCATCTACTGATTGTCTTTTTTTCATTCAAGTTGAGATTTCTCTGGTTCTTGATGTGATAAGTGATTTTCTATTGAAACCTGGATGTGTTATATTATGAGACTCTGGATGTTATTTAAACCTTCTGTTTTAGCTGGCTTTCTGACACCACTCCAGCAGGAGCAGGGGGTGGGTGCTACCTTGTTATAGCCAGGTGGAAGTAGAAGTCCAGGTTTCTCATGGGGCCTATATTGACACTCCGGAGGAGGATGATCCTTATTAATGCTAATGGGAGTGGGAATTCAAGGTCCCCATATGTTCTCTACTGATGCTGTCTATGGAGCAACTGAGGTGGTGGTTACTATCCAGTGGAGATGGATGTCTCAGCTTCTATCTGAGACTATGCCTTCTCTGATACCATCAGAAGCTGAGATGCTTTATTACAGACTGGTTATGGTAGAAGTCTAGGCTCCTCACTCCACCTTTGCTGGCATGGAGGAAGGTTATTATCTAAAAGTTTTCTGCCTTGCTAGTCTTTCTCTTCCCTGGTCCTTTGGCTAAAGAAAGCAAGCTTTTGCTGGATTTTTATTTTTTGTCTACATTTATTTGTGTTTTATGTTACTGGTTATTTGAACTCCAAGTCTGGGAAATTTTACATTAAACAGAAAACCCAGTGAATTCATTTCTTAGGGCTACCATAACAAAATGCCACAGACTGAGCGGCTTAAACAACAGAAATTTATTTCTCACCATTCTGGCGGCTAGAAGTCCAAGGTAAAGGTGTTGGCAGGGTTAGTTTCTCCTGAGGCCTTTCTCTGTGGCTTGCAGATGACCACCATCTTACTGCATCCTCCAATGGTCTTTTCTCCGGGCACACACATGGTGGTGTCTCTTCCTCTTCTTTAAGGATAATGGTCATATTGGTTTAGAGCCCCACCCTTATCACCTCATTTAACCTTAATTACCTCTTTAAATGCCTCAATTTTAAATACAGTCATATTGAGGGTTAAAGCTTCAACATATGAATTTCAGAGTGGAGGGGGTACAATTCAGTCCAGAACACCAGGGAATTCCTGAGGTCTCTTTCCATCTTTCAGAGTCTTTTGATGTTTGCTTTAAATATATGTCCAGGATTTTTAGTGGAAGGAAGAGGGAAAAATCCACTTGATGTTCCTGGAAGCAGAAGTCCCTCCCTCTTGAGCTCTTTAAAGAGGCTTTTGTAACTCAAGTAAACGCAGTTCTGATTTGCAAAAGGCAGGTTTCACTGGGCAAGAAATACTTCTGTTGAAATTTCCATAGCCTCTGGGGACTGGGAGCATAAAGATTATTCCATAAGCCATAGAGTAGAGAAGAACATGGGATGTGTGATGGCAAATATCCATCCCCAAAGGAAATACAATTCTTTCACCTGGGGAAGAAAAATCCTCAGATGGGATTGACAAAGGTTTAAAAGCTCTTAGCCTCAGAAAAGGAGCCTAGTGCCTCCATTTCCCTAGACCATGTGAGGCAGGACAGTAGGAATCTGAGTGAGCCAATTTCCCAGCTAGACCAGAGAAGGTGAGTGTCCAAGATAGAGCTCTGAGCGTGTGTGTGTGTGTGTGTGTGTGTGTGTGTGTGCATGCGCGCGCGCGCACACACACACACACACACAGGTAGAGGTGTTAGGGAGCAGCACCTGATTTCTGCAACCCTCCAAAGACAGAGGTGCTGTGTTCCTTTCATCTTTGCTCACCTTAGTCACAGTCTGTAAACTTTCAGTCTCTGACAGAAGCTCTAGGGTCCTCCAAGGCCTTGTGGCCTCTGGAATTTCCACATCACTGAAGCTGTCGACTCCCCAGGCGTGGGCAGCAGAGCAAGCTCCTCCTATTACTCAGCTCCGACTTCTCACTATTAAGCAGGGGCTCCTTGAGGAAGATTGATTGACCACATTAAACGAGCCTCCATGTGCTCGATGAGAAAGTCACAAGACAAACGGCTCCTGCTGCATGCCTCCAGCCGACCACCCCCTGTTTCTGTTACATTTGGGCCAGAGTCATGGTGGATGAATTTGGGTGTAGTTCATTTTCTGCCTTACATGATAAACTTGTCAGCTACCCGTATGCAGGGAGTTCATTTGCAAGGCCACCTGGCATCCCAGCTCTGCTGTCCTGCTCCCATTTCACCCCGTCTAATGAGCCAGGACCTGGTTACTGTTGGTTGGCGCTGAGCTCTGGGGCCCTGCACAACCTGCCTTGATGGTGATGGCTCAGTCCCCCCTCAGGGGTCCCTCGTTCCTGCCTGGAGGTGACTGGGGCACTGATGCCTGGGGAGCTGTCCTTGTTTGCTGTCAGCTTTGAGTTGTCTAGCTGGGAAGGAGTGTGCTAAGCCTCCACTCTCCTGCCCAGAGCATGTGTTAGGCTTTCTCCCCAGCATCCTGGCTAGACAGGCCTGCCCACTCCACATTGGCCTTGGGGCTATTTCTAAGTAAATTTTGGTGTAAGCAGCTACCCAGCCTGGGCTCTCAGAGCTCACTGAGATGTGGCCAACAGGGCCTAGATGTGCAGCATTGGGGCTGCCCACAGTCCCTTAACTGGCCTCCAGGCCCACACCCTCCCCAGGCTGCTAGGCCTCCTAGACTCTGCTCTGACCACATCAACCCCTGCCCAAGATCCTTTGGTGGCTCCTCATTGTTACTAGATGGAGCCCATATTCCCGATTCTGCCATTCACAGCCCTTGATGATCTGTTTGCAGACTGGGCATTGGGGTTGCTTGCCTGGGATCAAGTCTAGCTCCCTCAGTTTACTGGGTGCCTTTAGGCAAGACATTTAGCTTCTCTGTGAATGGGGATGATAAAAATGCCTATCTCATGTTCATCAATATGAAGACTTAGATTTATGCCTGGAACATATTAGGTGCTCAACAAAGACTAGCTAATAGCATCACTTCACTGCGTTCTTCAACCTCACCTAAATCTGGCATGCTTTCACCTACAATCTGGGGGTGAACTGAAGCCTGGGGTGGTCTGCTCACCCACACATTCCACCCACAAGCCTGGGTGTCTACGGCCCAGCACTCAGAACCTTTTTTAGCACTGTTATCTCCCTCCTGACATGCTTCTCCCTTCCTCTCTGCCTATTTGAATCTGACCCCAGCCTGGCCAAGGCCTTCCCATGCTCTGAAGTCTCCAGCCAGCCTGGGATCCCAAGGGAAACACCAGAAGAGCACACAGGGCAGCGCCAGGCACCAGGGCCATTGGCAGGGACTCCTATTAGAGCAGAGATGGGCAAGGCTAGGAACCTTGCAAAGGGTAAGGAATCACTTCCCTATCTCCATCCCCTCCCAACCTCTCACCATCCCCCCCATCCCACAAGGCTCCATGCCCCAAAGGTAGTGGTTTTCTGACCCCCAAGCCTGCTGGGCTTCTCCAGGTACCCTCTCTGAGCTGCATGCACAGATCTCTGCCTCACCTGTCCCTGTCCACTGCCAGCCATGGACCCTTTCCTGTGCCATCTGGGCTGGGGACCCACTCCCACCCTCTGCGAGCTCACAGACATGGAGGAGGGTGTCAGGGTTTCTGGGGCTGGACTGGCAGTGACTTCTTGAAGCCTGGGGAGGTCTGAGGTCAGCAGCAGGGTCACGTGCTGTTGGGGCATGGGGTATAGAGGGGACTGGCCCAGCCCTGGACCCAGTTGCTGTACGAGGCCAGCCTGGTGGACAGAGCAGAGGTTCTTTGTACTGAGCAAGCAGCCAGCGTGTTCTGGGTGTGAGGAGTTCTAGAGGGCAGGAGCTCTGTCTGGGCTGCTCCTACCTATGCCAGGCATAGGGCCAGCCCCGTTAAAGGATCAGGGAGCTTGGGAGGAATTTATGAGTGAAACTGTGATAGGCAGAGTAGGAGAAGGACCCCTATCCAGGAGACATCCTATGCTATGGTGAAGACATGAATGAGCCCAGGTGTCCAGAGAGTGGCAGGAGGCAAGAGGTCCGTGCCGGGCTTCAGGGGAGGTGACCCAGAGGGGCAGCATGGTGAGCCATGGAGCCCAAAGGGCCATGTTTAGATTCAAACTCATGGGCAATAGAAGTCACTTCAGGTTGAAGAGGGCAACACAGTGAATGCACCATCCTTGAAGAGCAGAGGGAAGGGGAATTTCCCCAGAGCTTCAACTGGGTTGCCTTTACCTTTAGATTCTCAGGGCATGGCCTAAAGCCTTGGAGTTGATCAGACTCCAGGAAAGCCCAAGCGGCCATGCAGAAGATAAGGAGTCATCCTGGCTCCATCGGGATCAAGAGGGGTCCTGAAAGTATGGTGCTCTCCAAACCCTCATTCTATACAGGAAGTGGGGAAAAGATGACCCAAGGATGGACTGGCTTGCTTGTCATTCTCCTTCCCAGAGGGGAAGGCTTGCTGTGACAGGGATTTGCAAGAGTTGGGAGGAAGGGGATGAGTGGGGACTGGAGACTCTCTTCCATGAGATTATATATGGACACCTCTCATGAACTGGAGCAATCACGTGGGCAGAGCAAGGAACAGCACAGGTGGCCTTAGCATCCTTGTGGCTAGCACATGTGGAAGAGGCCCAGGGGAGAGTCTTAGGGACTGCCCTACTCAAGGCTGACTGCACTGGGAGGGTGAAGTTGCCACATGCCCCAGTGAGGGTCAGGGTGAGGCCAAGAGCAGGGAGGAACAGACAGGACTTCATCGAGGCCCCCCTGGGTCCCTCACTGGACAAAAGGAGGGACAGGCGCCCACTGGCAATGTCGGACTGTGTATGGACTCAGCTTCCCATTGACTAGGGAAGGTACTGTTTTGCCTGCCTCCAGCCCACAGGCAGGACCTGGCTGGTGAACAGAGACCCTGAGCCTGAGGCTGTGGAAGTCTCACCTGCTCCCACACATTCCCCGGACTTCAGGAAAGCAGATTTCAGACGGCTATGAGAGATGATGGACATAATTTTTGACCTGAGGCTCTGGAAGAAGAGAAGCTTCCAGAACCAGGGACTCTGAAAGAGGGAATTCTGACTCAGCAGTAAGTGGGATCTCAGTAGGGAGGGGAAGGGCAGGAACAGAGAGGTATGTGTGCCTGAGCTTGGGCTGACTATAGGAAATAGGAGGGCCAGCACTCAGGACCAGGGCCTGCCCAAGTGCCTGCCTTGATGGGACAAGAGAGAGCAGGGAGGGTCCTGACTCTCATCTTGGAGGGCTCCTCAGCCCACAGAAGGTTTCTCTCTGACAAATAGCCTCCTGGACAGGGACCTTGGATTTCAATACCTACAGCTAACAAGGGGATTGAATGAATGAGAGAGGACTAATGGTAAACCAAGGGTGCAGCTTCTCAGCTCCAGCTAATTCTTGCAGTGTGAGAATGTGAACCCAACATCACCAGATGGTATAAGTTAGGATTAGATTTGGTCACATATGACAGAAAACTCAAAATAATAGTGGTTTAAAGAAAACAGAGGTTTCTCTCTGTGTCGTATACCAGAAGTAAGCCGTCAGAGCTGATACATGGTGGCTAGGATGCTTCCATCACTGCAAGGCTGTGGCCCACATCCATAACATCCAAAATGGAAGCTAGAGGTCCAACCATCATACCAGTGTTCCAAGCAATAGATAGAGGAAGGTGGGAAGAGGGGCAAAGAGCACATGCTAGTTATTTTTAAGGAAGTCCCTTGGAAGCTGTCATATAGTGTTTCTAAATTTTGTTGGCAGAATTTTGATTCCTAATTTCCTAATTGTAATGGAGGCTGGGCAATGCAGCTTTAGTTCTGGTTTTCCCCGTGCCAAGCTAAAACCAGAAACTCTGTGACTAAAGGGAGAATGGATATTGCCATATGCAGCTAGCAGTCTCTGCCCCATAGTGCCCCCCCTTGCCTCCAAACACTTGGCACCCCATCCTCTATGCATAGAATACTCTGGGGCTTGCGGGGGGGAGAGGTAACCCTGCACCTCATTGTGTTACAGCATCTAGCCCAAAAGTCTGGATAGAGGAGGTGGTGGAGGTGGAGGAGGCCCCCTGGGGGACAGCCCATCCGGTTGGCCCAGCTCTATTTGGGGAAGAAGCCTATGCCCAATGTCCCCCATGGAGAAATCAAGCCGCCTTGGTGATACGTCTCCCGCACAACTCAGTGACTTCTAGTCTCTTTGTCCTGATGAGTTTCCCCTGCCTGAAATGGCCCCAATGGGCTCAGCTGGATATGGCTTTGGGGCAGGCAGCCGGGCCCTTCCATCTGCGCTCTGCATTGGAAAAACCGCTGAGGTGGCAGGGGGGCAGGGAGAGCAGCACCTTGACGCCCTTACTTCAGCTTTTCATGTGAAATTGACTGATTTTCAGATTTCAGCCTCTAATGTTTAAGAATTTTAGTTCGGGACAAACAAACATGCCTATGTGCCAGATGTGGCTCTCAAGGGCCACAGTGGGGGACGGTGTACACCGCTGGATGGAGGAGTTGGAGCTCCTCCCCTGGCAAAGGGTGACCTGAGGGTCTGATGTCCATGGAGAAGGCCCCGCGTGAGCCCCCTTCATCCTGGCAGGCAGGCCCAGTGACCGCCCATCTGGGGGCAGATCTGGCCACAGCTAAAGAGGAAGTGGGACTCTTGCAGAGACCCTGAGAGTGGGCTGGCTGCTGGGATTAGCACGGAAGCTCAGGAGAGTCTAGCTGACTCCACGGCCCACCCATCGGAGTTGGGAAAGGAGTTAAGACCGGCTCAAGGGCTGAGTGTCCATGTGTGTGTCTGCCTGCGGCGTGTGGGGCTCTGCGGAGAGGACCTCAGGCCTGGGGTTTGGAGGGTAGGGGTTAAGGCTTTGTTTGCCTGGCCTGCAGACTCCACCAACCGGGACGCGCTGGATATGATTGAACGCTGCATCTGCCTCGTGTGCCTGGACGCCCCGGGAGGCGTGGAGCTCAGCGACACCAACAGGGCGCTTCAGCTCCTTCATGGCGGAGGCTGCAGCAAGAATGGGGCAAACCGCTGGTATGACAAATCCCTGCAGGTAAGCCTCCCCAGTGGCATGGCCAGCGGCCCGAGCCAGCAGATGCTCACGCCTGGCAGGCTCACTTGCTGGCCTGTGCTGCCCAGGATGCTGCATCCAGGGCCAAGGGAGCTGAAGGCACTGGAAATGTACCACTGGTGTCAGCCCTTGTGCTGCCAGAACTCTTCTTGGGAGCAAGTGACCAAATCCTGCCCAAACTCCCAACCTTCCTACAGCCTGTGCCAGGCGTGTGGGATCTCCGGGTCAGACCTGGAGCTCACTCCCCTTCTCCTAGCACACACTGTAAGGTGGGGGCATCCCCGGGGCCCCACTGAACACAACCTCAATGCATTCAGCAAGAATCATGTCTGATGTCCAGGGATGCCAGCTTTTCTGAACCTCCATCACTCTCGCCTGGCCATTTTAACACACCTCCCTCCATCCCTAGGAGGTAGGACAGCCCAGCATCTCCACAGAAGGAAAGTCATACAATGAAATAAAGCAATTCCTATATTTTTGATTCACATGACATCAACCCAGAAACAAGACATTCACTTTGGCCTGGAGAGAAATACTCATGCAGGTGCGGATGAAGTTAGAGGTTGGGCCCATTCATTCCTGTTCCTCCAGCCTTTTTTCTCCAGTGTGTCAATCCTGAATCGAACCTTGTTTATTTTTAAAGCCTCCCCCACCCCTTCACAATGACCATATTAAATAGCCAACAATCGTTATGCTTTGGGCTAGCATCGCTCCCACTGATAAGCATTTCTGGGCAACATTTCATTTGTCTCCTTCTCTGGCCCCTATATTCTGCAGGTTATCCTTTTTATTGGTTTGCATATTGATTCTGCTATTTCTGATGGGTTCACTTGCTGCTGCACTGGCTGTTTTAGCCCCCGCCAGTGGTGCTAATGGCTTGTAATCTTTCATGGAGCAGCTGTGGTAATGAAATGATATAATGGATGTAGAGGACCAGAAACATAGGACGCCACGGTAGTGGTTTTAAAAAGGCACTGTTTTCCTCCCTTTTGTTTTAGTGGCAAGGACAGAAAAGCATGAATGTGCAAGTGGGCACAGTCTTCCCCTCCTGCCCCACAGAGGTGACTGAGCCCACCCGCAGGCTCTTTTCACAGGCAGGACAGAGGATCAGATGAGCTGGAGAAGCCAAACAAGCTCCAGGGACCTGAGCTGAACGATCAAGAGCTAGTCTCAGGACAGAGAAGCAGGGGACATTGGGGAAAAGAGAAAAGACTGCAAGGGATGAGTTTTGAGAAAGACTATGTGGAAAGGTTGTTTGGAGAATGGGAGCAGAGATTCGGGCCACTGACACTATGTGAGGGCCGGGGGGAGGACTGGAGGAGAGTCAGCTCACGTGTGTATCGAGTGTTACAGTGTCCCGGAAGGGCATCAGAAAACTGTCAATAGCTTGTTTGTTTGCTTGCTTGTTTATGGATGGTGGACTAGACTCTCTTGAGTGTGATGCTGTGCTGAGCCAGGCTATGGGCAGCCCCACTTTATCTGGGTTACACTTCAAAAGTCAAATCTCATTCTGCTCATTCTTTCCTCCCAGAACTTCTGTACATGCTGAGTATGTCTTTTTCAAGTCAGCTAAGTACACCCTTTACAAACTCCCTACAGTCCCTGTGGACCTTTCCCATACCTCCTCTCTAATCCTCATAGCAATCTTGTGAACTGGGCTTTATTTATTAGATCCATTTTAAATGGGAGCCGACTGAAACCAGAGAGCTGAAATGTCCTGTCGACGGTCTCCCAGCTGGCATGTGGCCATGGCAGACCTGGAATCCGGGTCCCTGACTCGAAGCCCAGGCAGCAGTTCATGGAGCGTCCTCAGAGACACCTTTCCTTCACTCCCATCAAGAGACAACTTCTTTCTCCCTAGGAATCTGCACACCATCCAAATCGGATCGTTATCTTTCATTCACTCATTCAACAAAAGTATTGAGCGCCTACTATGCGGTAGACACAGGTCTAGATCCTGGGAACAAAATCAGTGGGGGCCAAACACACAGGGTCCATTTAGACACATACTCACACAAAGCTGTATAGGATTGTGGCCCCTGTGGCACACTGTGGGGGGGGGACACAGGCTTAACAGAAGCCAGCGGAACTTGCCCATGACCAAGGAAACTGCACAGCTTCAGTGTGAACTCTTAGGAATCACTGAGCTACTTCAGCCAGGGAAACTCGGGCTCCACTCTCACTGCCGGGAGCATTTCTGGGAAGGAGGTCACATAGTAGAGCTGTCCTGAGGCCCCCATATTCTCAGGCCGTGGTGATTTCATATAGCATTCTTTTTGGGACATAATGTGCTTTGGTGTCCTTGGAGGAGAGGTCCCCCCGAGAGGCCAGGGAGACCTGGCCTGGAGCCAAGGGGCCAGTTTGAAATACAGACCCTACCTGAGGTCCACTCACCTCTCTCCTTATTACAGTTTGTGGTGGGCCGAGATGGTACTTGTGGTGTGGTGTGCGAACACTCCCCGTTTGACGGCATCGTCCTGGTGCAGTGCACGGAGCATCTGCTCAAGCACATGTGAGTCTGGGCACAACGCCCCTCTGCAGCAGCCATGGGAGCCAAAGCCAGACTGCCAAGGGGCTGCCAAGCTAGGCCAAGAAAAATTTGGGTGGCCACCGGGGGGCTGCGTTAGTCCGGAAAGTGTCTTAGCAAAAGATGGATTTGAAAATCAGCTTGACATCATCAGACACTTTATCTGCCACGGACAGTGGGCGCAGACAGGACATCAGGTTTAGGGCAGTTAGGGAGAAGCTTGGCCAAGAATTCCTAGCCAAAAAGGAACATCTGCTTTGGCCCAGGGAAGTCCAGACCCATACCTAGTGCTTGTTCCGAGTCAGGGCTGGGCCGACTGTTGACCCAGCAGAGAGGAGGGGAGGTCTCTGAGCTGCACCTCCTTCCATCCCCTTGGGCTGGATCTCTCTCCCTAGCTTCCAAGCTGGCTGGACTGAGCGCTTTGCTATCCCTTAAACACACCAAGTTCCTTCCTCCATTCATGGCTTGCTCATTCTCTCTTTCCACAATCTTCTCCCTGAATCTAAGTTCTAAATGCCTAAAAGCCCATACCAACTCTCATAGACAAACAACACAGTTTGCTTCTTCAGTTTCTCTCCAAGTGTATGTGGAGTAGGAAATAGCAGGCTCTGGAGTCAGGCGGAACTGGTTGGAATCCTGGCTCTGCTACATGCTTATTTGGGTGGCCTCTCTGATTGAGCGTCAGTCAGTCTATTTATCTGTGCAGTGGATCCAGGGGTAGGCAGCTCACACCCCCTGAGGCTCCAACAGCTAGGATGACCGCAGAGGACAGGGACTGATGTCCACAGCCTTCAGCTCCCAGGGCCGCAGGCTGCCACCTTTTTGTGCCTGCAGGGTGAAGAGCAGCAAGAAGCTGGTCCGGGCCGACTCAGTCAGCGAGCTCCCGGCCCCCAGGAGGCTGCGTTGGAAATGCTCCCCGGAAATTCAAGGCCTCTTAGCTTCCTCGGTGGAAAAACTTCAACGGTAGAAAGTCCAAAGCCTTTTTAAGGGCAATGCTCTGGGGTCACCCCCTGCCCACCCTCACCCCAACCCCCTCCACCCGGGACGATGAGGCCCCCTGGAAGTTTCCAAAGACCCCAGCTCTCTGCTCCTTTCGCCCACCTCTGCCCCCTGCCCACCTCCCCATGGAAATGTAGTCAAACTAAAAGAGAGTTATAACTCTTGGGGAAATAACCTTGCTGAAGTCTCCATCATTTCCATAAAATGCAAACATGGAGCTATTTTTTCAAGGGTTTCACCTGACTGAGCTGAGTCAAGGAGGGGAAATCATCCCCCTGCTTTCAGGGGGAGTAATAAACAACTGGTTTGAATAGGTCATTTGAATCCAAGCTATTTCAATTTGCTTGAATTTACACTACAATGTGACAAGGGGACCTTTCTCCCCAAGGGAAGAGAGGCAGTTCAGTCCCTAATGGGACCCATGCGGGAGGGCCAGGATGGGTATGGATGGGTGTGGGCCTCTGGGGGGTGGGGCTGCACTGGCACAGTGCCAAGTTGTGGAGGGAGCTGCAGGCTGGCAACTAGATCTGGCCGTTGGTTGTTCATTCCCCCATTCGGGAAGCGAGCATCATTCATTCATTCATTCATTCATCAAACATGTGAATGCGCTAGGTCTGTGGAAAGGCTAGGGACACAGAAATGAATATGCCACGGAGCCTGCTGTCCACACTTCAGTGGAGTAGACCCCCAGACCAAAACATGTGTGACACAAGTGCCCAAACCAGAGAAGGGCATACAGGCCTGAACCCACAAGAGGACGCAGCAGTGGAATTCTACCAGGACATTGTGGGAGGGCTTTGCAAAACAGACCTTGAAGGATGGATAGGAGTTCGTGGTGCAGGCAGCTAGAGAAGAGGCAGAAAGGCAGCTTGTTCAAGCTTGTACATAGAAGGTTCATAGAAGATGCAGGGTGGTTTGGAAACCAGCAAGTGAGAGAATGGCCAGAACTGAGGCACTAAAGGGAAGTTGAGGCCACATTGTGAAGAGCTTTGCTGTTCTTGTGTTATGGGGGCTGGACGCTGTCTTGCAGTGGGGAGAAGCCCCTGGAGGGTTTGGTGCAGGGGTTTTCAGGGAGCCAGTGAGGAGACTGTGGGAAGAGCATGGTGAGCAGGACAGATCATGGCCAGGCTCAGAGGGTAGGGAGGACCAGTCCATGGCAAGCTGCTGTGGGGGCTGACTGGCTGATGTGGGAGAGTAGGAGAGGCCTCGGGTATTCATCTACAAATGGTGCTGATATCTCAACCGTACGGGGCTGTTCTTGGGATGAGCAGGCCTCTAGGAGAGTGAGTTGGTGGGCTGGCATCCTTGGGTGGAGAAAGGCGCCCACTCATTTTCAGAGATCGGAGTGGGGCCCCCGAGGTTCTCTTCCCAGAGGTGGGGAGCCAGGAGAGGCCTGAGGGTGGGAAAACAGGAGGAGCCTCGGGGGTTCCGAGCTGCCTGTGGAAGGAGGCAGGGTCTGAGTGGGCAGGGCTCGAGCAAGGGGTTTCCGGGTGGCCATGTGACCATGAGCTCAGCCTGTCCAGAGACAGTTGGCCAACAGGCTGGACTGTGGGGGGAGTCTCCCTGGGTCCCGAGAACCTGGCACGGACCCACTGAGAGCTGAACAGGCAGAGAGCATCTGAGTCCTGTGGAAGGGCGTGAGTGGAGGGTTGAGGTTGCCTACCCAGGGCTCTGCATTCACATACAGCCAGTGGACAGATGATGTGGACCCTGCCAAACTTTGCTCCAGTGGACAACCAGCCCAGACCCCAAACTCACTATGAAGGAGGAGACTGGTCAATATTGGTAGGGGGAGACAAGTGCTCAAGGGTCTCAATATAGACTCAGGGTATCTACCTGTTACTCTGACAGTGACTTATGCGCTCAGCAGTTGTTTCTGGGTAAAATGGGTTTACAGTCACCAGCAAAGCCCAGACGAGCAGCCCTCACTGTGGCGACCATGACCACCAGGGAGGCCCCAGGCATTTCTTCTCATAGTAAAACAGGGAGGAGTCTCTGTGAAGAGATAATGGCTTACAGCCATCTGAGAAATGGGCCTTTCCTTGGGCAAAGGCTATGTGCCAGGTCTGGCAGAATGGCCAGGATGCCAGAAGAATCTGAGGATGTGGGACACACATTCCCAAACAGGTCAGATGAATGGCTTCTTTCAGGCCCACTTCCGTGGGCAACAGGTTTCTGGGATTTTGTTTGTGGGCAGTGTTCTCCCTACACATGCAAATGTCTCTCAGGCCCTGTGCCCCTATGCCCCTCCCTGCAGCTGGGCCCCCTCCCCCTTCACCAGAATGGGGCCACCGCCCTGCCCGGCCAAGCCTCCTCTTCAGCTCAGAGGAGCTGATCTGGCGTGCCCTCTGCCACTTATGTCAAGGCCTGTCTCTGACACCCAATATGTTCCCAGCGGGTAAGGACCATGTCCTCCCCTTCCAGAGCACCGGGTCGTAGACCAAGCTTGAGCAACTTGGTTAGAACTTGTGGTGCGCGCATTCTATTTTGCATGCAATAACGCCTCTTCTTTTTCTTCCACAGAATAGTAAAGAATCTCGACTTCACTGTTTATAAGTTTGACGTCTTTGGGAAAACATTCATTAAGAAGCAGAAATGCAGTCCTGATGCCTTCATCCAGGTGGCCCTCCAGCTGGCCTTCTACAGGTAAGCCAAGCCTGCCAGCCGAACGACTCTGCCCAGGTGGGCTGCCCAACAAGCTGCTCTAGACTCCAGAGTCTAGAAGCATCCTGGAGGGAGGAATGATTTTCTGTGGACTTAAAAGATGGGAAGAGCAGGGCAGGCTGCATGGAAAGAGGTACTGCTTGAACTGGGATTCAAAGTGGGAATCCAATCTCAGAAAAGAGAGGGAAGGACATCACAGTCAGGAAGCTGCCTGAGAGGCGGCCCAGGGGACTTCTCCTTCTGCCCTCAGCCAGGCCACATGGGCCCCTCTAGCTGTGCTCTGTTCCTTGATAAGGACGTGGAACCACCATCCCCTCCTCCATGGGTCAAGTCAAAGAATGTGAACTCATCCTTGATTCATCCCTGTCTCTCCTCTCCCACCTGTGACACCCCCATGTGCATCCTCCAGATGTCTCTCGGACCTACCCTCTGTCTTCCCATCTCCATGGCCACTGGCCCCTCCCCGGTCATCTCGGGCTTGCTTAGCCACAGCATGCTCCCCAAGGGCTCTGCTCCCACTCCCATCTTCATGAATCGTAAACCTTGAAATATGCAAATCAGCTTCTATCACTTTCCATCTTGAACCCTCCCAATGGCTTCCCACCATGTTTAGAACAAAGTCCAGGCATAGAAAGGCTCCTTGTGAACTAGCCTCTGCTGGGGCCCTCCTCCCAAGCTCTCTCCCGCCTCCAGCCCTTTACTCAGGCTGTATCTCGGCGCCCCCCGCTGCTGCCACCACCACTCTTCACACACACCGGCTCCTCCGGCCCAAGTGTCAGCCCTCACAGGCCTGCCCCGCCCCCTTACCTAAAGCAGCCACTCCGGGCCCCCTCGCCACCCAGCTTTCCAACCTGTCACATTGTGTTCTCTTTTTCTCATGGCAGTCATTGTTCACGTGAGCTACCTTGTTCATTGATTTGTCGATTTTGTCTTCTAGACTGTCTCTCCCAACCCTGACACTCTGGGTATCTCACACACCCGGCACAGAGTAGGCATCAGGGATTGAGTCACAGACGTGAGAAGACACTATGGGAGTGTTATCTGGGGGTGGCACAGTCAGGTCTGTGGTATAGAAAAATATCGTGGTAGCTCTGTGCTGGGCGAGGAGAGAAACTAGCGAGTAAGGGTTGAAGACAGGGCAGGGAGGCCAACTGGTCTTTTATAGGAGGCTAAAACTAAAATGCAAAGTAGATCATCCTCAAGATAAGGCTGGCTCCTGTTGGTTCTAGTGTTCCTGAAGCAATAGCTCATCAACTGGCACAGGACCCCACCAGGATCTGCTTTTACTTTGCAATGTATGGGGGGAACATAAAGTGACCTCGCAATAAGGCCAGGGGAGGGAGGTCTCACTAACGAGCAGACAGCACCCATGTGGACACAGCATCCCAGATCCCAGTGTCCTCCCAAGGGGCCATGACTCACAGGGAAAGGAAGTGGCTTTGGCCACTCTGAGCACTGGGACTCCTTGGGGAAGGCTGACGTCACCCCACGTGAGGTCTGTGCTCATCATGGGGACACATCGAGCCACGGCAGGACCTGGTGTCTGGAACCGCTGTCGTCATTCTGATACTGGCATGTGGCGGAGATGGGCCATGAGGTCAGGGTCCTCCAGGGGTTACTTCAGAGAGCATTTCAATTCGAGAGCTAGGAGAGGCTAGCAGACCCTGCACAGAGCACAGCCGCCTCTACCCTCAAATAATCTCTGTGGCACTGGACGTGGCCAGCAGTGGACATGGCCAGAGGCTCCTGGGCTCAACAAACAGCCAAAATAGGATCTGCCTCTAGATTCAGCGGAAGCCTGGAAGCTGCCTAGATTGGGGTTGATCAGTGACTAGCCAGTGATGGCATCTACTTTTGTGCTGGGCATGGCGTTTGCCTCCAGGGGCCATAGGGATGACAGGAAACGAGCTCCCTGCCAGAGTCCTTCCTCCCTGGGGAAATGAGACAGAAGTGTCCAGAAAGTTTATTCACCTTCTCGCCAAGTTACAGCGCCAAGCACTGTGCTGACTCTGACCCGGCTTTCCTCCTAGCACTCCCCCAGCACGGGAGATACGTGCCCTGACAAGGCCAACATGCAGGACCGTGACTTGTGCGCGACGTTGTGCAGTCACGGCCCCTCTGTGATTCTGTGTCTTCCTCCTCCCCACCCCCAACATGAAAGACTTTGCTGTTGGGTGAGAAAGATGTGTGCCAGCCAGGTGTGCAAGTCTTGGAGGGCTCACTTGGTTCGCGTGCCTAAGGAAAGGACTTTCCCTGGCTGGGGTGGGGAGCGGCTCCTGTCAACAGACCTCAGGGAGGAGAGGCACAGCCATGGCGCCCATGGGTCTGTTGGAAGCTCCGCTGCCCCCGGACAGGCGGGCCTGTGCCACAGCTTCCACTTATGACCACGAAAGCCCCCTCCCTGCCTAGATCCATAGGTCGCGCTTGAATTGTTCTAAATAAAATAAGATTCCCTCAAGGGTATGAATGATTAATTACACCATTATTCCATTCTGTGCTATTAATCAAACACTCATCAGGTCTCAAAGAAAATTCTAGGTTTCCCACCAGACTGGGATTTTTTGAAAAGTTACCCGTCACTTCATTATTTTATATCCACACAGTGTCACCAGCGGATGAACGCATACACAGCTCTTCCTATTAGCGACTCCCCGACACTCATCTTTGGGAAATCTCCTCTAGAATTCTATTAACATTAAAATGAAATACTAACCAAGTCAAGCCAGGACTGTAAAAATAAAGCCCGCAGAGGCTATTTTTCTTTCAGTGTTTCTGGTTTCCTGAGACTGCGATGCCATTTGCCATTCATCTTCCATCTTCTGCAGGCTCCACGGGACACTCGTGCCCACCTACGAGAGTGCGTCCATTCGCCGGTTCCAGGAGGGCCGCGTAGACAACATTCGATCAGCGACTCCAGAGGCACTGAGTTTTGTCAAAGCCATCACTGACCACGAGGCTGCTGTGCCGGTAAGTCCTGCTCTGCCTGAGGAGTCTCCAGGAGGCCAGCGAGGCAGCTATGGGCTGCCTGTCAGCTGGGCTCTGGGACAGCCAGCTCCTTTAGCTTGTTTGTCACTGAGTAGCCCTTTAGAGCCCCATGTCTGGTCTGTTGACAGGAGTCAGAGAAGTTGCTGCTCCTGAAGGATGCCGTCCGAGCCCAGACTGAGTACACAGTCATGGTGAGTGATGTGGTGCCTCTTCTCAGGTGAACTCATGACGGTGGGCTCTGCCCAAAGCTGGGCCTGCCAGCACGGGGCCACAACCAGAACCTGGGTGAGAGCTGGGCCACCGAGCACCCAGTGACTTGGTGAAAGCCATGCCTCTCAGAGCCTTTTTCTTATTTTTAGAACCCGGGTAACACAGCACTCATTTTCACATGGATTTTTACAAGAATACCATGAATGGTCTTTGAAAAAACAATAATGATAATAATAACACCAAACACATATAGCACTTTACAGTTCGTACAACAAGAAAAGTCTAATGTGAGGGATGGCAGCCAAGCCTGGCAAACTGTGGTGGTTCACACACCTTGCATGACTGCAGGTGAGGCAGAATTTATTCCCACCTATGGTTGGATTTGCTTTCTTATTTTCTGTCTATTTATGTTGCCTATGAATTAAAAAAAGTCTGCTGAAAATTAATAGTGAAATCAAAATTTTATTTATTTTTACTTTTTTTTTTTTTTTTAGAGAGAGAAAACAGGGGAGGAGGGGCAGAGGGAGAGGGAGACAGAGAATCTTAAGCAGGCTCCATGCCCAGCGTGGAGCCCTGCGCAGGGCTTGATCTCACGACCCTGAGATTATGACCAAAGCTGAAATCAAGAGTCAGGCGCTTAACCCACTGAGCCACCCAGGTGCCCCAAAATCAAAAGTTTAAAGGAAATGTTCTCTTAGTTTAATAGTTTATTTTCTAGCATGGCAGAGCCATGATTTGCATACAAATAACAGAGAAGAAGCTACTACTTGGACTGGTGATCAATATATCAATTGGAAATGATTCTGATACAGTATTTGAAGGAGCATATAACCTGTGAAGAGGGGTTGACCAAATTTCACTCCATATAGTTGGAAGCAAGTACAATGCATATCTGCGTTTTAGAACTAGCCAATGTAGACTTCTTTCCAATTCAGTTGCCAGGTCCTGAATTCATCTGAAGAGTTAAGTGTTCATTCTGTTTGGGGAAAATCAAGCTCACTCTCACATATTGAGTGGGTATTTTTGGTTTTCCTGCTTAATGCCAGACAAGATGCTGGGTGGTAGGAAATAAAAGATAAAGTCCATAAGCCCTGTCCTTAGGGAGTTTACTGAGTAGCTGGAAGGAAAAGCCCTTAAATGGTAAATCTCATCCCAGGTGAAAAGAGTCCTCAGGAAGTAGGAGAGAGCATGGAGGGGCAAGCTAGTTCCTCTGCTTGGGAAAGCCAGGAAGACTTCCCAGAAGAAGTGGTGCTTGATATGAGACTTGAAGGATGAAGAGGTGCTTATCAGGTGGACATAGAAGGGAAGAATGGTCCCAGAAGGGAAGAGTGTGTGCAAAGGCAGATAATCTTGAGAGAATAAGCCACACTGGAGGAAAAGCTAGTAGTTCGTGTGTGCAGCTTGCAAAGGACAGAGGAGCAGGGGAGCTTATGAGATGGGATTTTTCAGTCACAAAGTTTACTCTGGTGACCAGGTAGGAGAAGGACTGGTTGGAGCAAGGGTGGTCTGCCAACACTCAGTGACGCTAATTAGGAATCTATATAATATTTAGGTAGAGCTGAGATAAGGACTGAAATAGAGCAGGGGCAGGGGATTCAAGAGGTAGACACCAACTTCTGTTTAAACATGGTGGACACCAGGATTTACTGTCACTCCCTCTGAAATCCTCAAAAATATCAGCAAAGGGGTTTTTTTAAGCCATGAATACACTAGGCAAAGAGAGTGGGAAAGGAAGGGACAGCAAAGTTTTTGAGTTGGAAAATAGAACAGATGGCCAGTGACCTAGCAAACCGGAGGAAGCTGAAACCCAAGCAAAGAGTAAGGGAGACCCAGGAGTCCAATGAATTGTTCTGCAGAACCTCAGAATGGCTCAGGCATTGGAGGCACCCACCAAAAGTACAGCAGGGCTGAAAAGAAGAGGATGGCTTGATGATCTCTATAAGAAGCAGTCAGACCCTCAGTTCCTTTCCATTACCCCGTGCAGCTAGGCGACTACCCTCCCCTTTCTCAATGGTAGGCTAGAGGACTCTAGATTTGGGGACACCAGGTAAAGCTCAGGGAAGGTTAACCAAATTAAACAGGGTGATTAATCAAAGTCTACCTACTCAGCTCCAGGTACATTGGGAAGTACTTTTATTACCACCTCTCTCCAAGCGTGAGATTAGAGGATTTCTCTGTGGTGAGACTGACCAGGCCAAGCGAACAAAATCACAGACACTGATAGCTGGGGTGCCCAATGAAATAGCCCAGCCAGCTCACCTCCCAGTGAAGTCTAGCAGATGGTAAGCACAGGCTTACACATGTATCTTCTAATCACTTTTTTCAGTGCTTTATTCTGAAATATAAACAGGTAGCCATTAATCATCAGACATTGAGGAAAGTTGCTAACATAAGACACAAAAACCAGTACAAATGTTTTTGTGTAATTTTTAAATTTTTGCTTAATTTTTTAAAATAATTTAAGAGAAAATTCAAGGAAATGAAAACAATGCAGGAAGCAGGAGAACATTTTTTAAAACTGTAATTGAAATCCTCTGAATGATAATGAACTTATTACATCCATTAATAAGAATATGAAACTAAAAAAAATCTTTTTGGTGGGGCAATAAAAATAATTCTGGGGAAAAATATGGTAGAAAAAATGCAATGGGGGGATTGGGAGATAAAGCTGAAATAATCTTCCCAAAATGTCAACAAAACAAAGAAATGAAATACTGGACAGAAAAAAAGGGCTCAGTATGGGAGAACCAAAATCCCAAGTAATACATGTCCAGAAAGAGAAAATGGGGGTGGAGGGGAACAACAACAAAATAATTGAGGAAAATTCCTCAGAGTTGAAGGACATGAGCTTTCACACTGAGAGAGCCCAGCATGTACCTTGTGTAATAGAGGAAAACATTCATACCAAGGAAATTTCACAACACAAAGGTCAAAGAGAAGATTCTAAAATCTCTCAGAGAGAAAAAAAAAAACAAGTACAAAGATCAGGAATAAAAGTGTAATTGGACTTCTCAACAACATCACTGGAAGGTGGAAGATAATGGAGCAATGCCTTCAAATTCTGAGGGAAAATGATTTGTAATGTATATTCCATACCCAGCTAAGCTATCATCAACTTTGAAGACAGAAGAAAGACGTTTTCAGACAGACAAGTTCTCAAAAGTTTTACTTATTAAGCTTTCTTTCTTGTCAAACTATTGGAGGATATAGACTACTAAAGTAAGAGCTAAAACATAAAAGACGTTGTGTGCTCCAAAAATCAGAAGATTCAACACAAAAGAGAAAGAGGGTGACAGTAAAAGGAGATCCCAAGTTGACAACTGTTCAGCAGACACAGGAACAATCAGTCCACAGAGAAGCAAGAAGAGGGGGCACCTGGGTGGCTCAGGCGGTTAAGGGTCTGCCTTCAGCTCAGGTCATGATCCCAAAGTCCTGGGATCGAGTCCCACACTGGGCTCCTTGCTCAGCAGGGAGGCTGCTTCTCCCTCTGCCTGCCACTCCCCCTGCTTGTGCTCTCTCTCTCTCTCTCTCTCTGTCAAATAAATAAATAAAATCTTTAAAAAAAATGGAGAAGCAAGAAGTGAGGTGGAATGAAATTGACAAATTATCTGATTTGAGTGTATTAAGAAAAGTTTTACACTTCTGGCTGAGAGTTTAAGAATCAATTAGTTATAGATACATAGAAAGCTAAGCAAGTGGGGAAAATCATAATTTAGTCATTTAAAAATCATCCCAATTCCAAGGAAAACAAAAGGTGAACAAGAAAGGAAATCTCATAATGCAGCCCGAGACTCAGCTGTGAATACTTACATAATTATAATCATGTCAACACTGAATAGTGATCAAACAATGAAGAGTTAAACATAACTCTAATGAGAGGATGGGAGAATGGAAGAATATTTGGGGAGCAGGAGTATAAAAGAGCCAAAGTTTCATCTTCTACAGGAAGAAGATATAGATAAAGCTGAAAAATGTAGTGAACGCAGTCTAAGACTGTTACTTAGAACTAAGACAATTAAATAGCTAAATTGATTGCCTCTGTGGTGTGGGAATCAGACCTGGCAGAGTGACAGATGTCTTTAGCTTCTTCGGGGTTTTAAGCTATATAAATATATGACTTTGGTAATAATTTAAATGTTTATAAAAGATTTAGAAAAATATCCTCTAAAGCATTGCCTTAGGGTTCAGCTGTGTTAACTATTTTAAGTTGATGAGAACAGCTAAATAAAAGAGATGGGGGTGAGAAGGAGAGAGCTATAAAAATGCTCTGAGGTGAATTCGGTGCCTGGTTGGCTGTGGGGGATCAGGACCAGGGGAAAGAAGCAAGGAGAGCTCCAGCCTCTGGCAGCTGTATTTGGTCACAGTAGTGGAGAAAGGACATCCCAGGGAAGGAGCAAGCGTGGTCCAGACACTCCCGCCCAGATTCTTACAACATCTTAGGCTTTTCCTTCACAGCACGCACACCCCCAGCGCCCAGCAGCATTGGGCACACAGTGGGCACTCAAGTAAGCTTCCCTGAATGAATGACTGAACAATGAATCATTTTGCTCATGACTACTCGTGGCCTTAATCCAAACAATCCATTAAATCAACCCCAGTTGCTACAGTGAGCTGGAGGTGGTGAAGACTGTTGGGTAGCTGCTGCATAGAGCAGCTAACCGCTTCTACAGATCTACACAAATCAGCGATTAAACAGAGGTAACCAGAGAACCTAGCAGCCCACCCACTTCATCGATGGGCTCAGAGTCCTTCCCCTCTGTCCTAACGGGTCACATCTAAAGTGAACTGCGGTTATAGAACATGTCTCTCCAGGCTATAATTAGGAGCAACTGAAGAGACTGGGGCCTCTGAATCTTCTTTATGCATTCATTCTCCACTGAAAAAGAACGCTGTCAAATCCCAAAACATGCCTTGTAAATTTGAACAAAATCCATTGTGATAGAGGTTTCCTCCTCTGCGGGGCTAATCCATTGTGATGGAGGTTTCCTCCTATGTGGGGCTTTGACAGCTAAGCGGCCATCTTACATAAGCGTGAACCTCCCAAGATTTACAATTACCCTGATGGGGACCCACAGGTTACTCCTATAGGCCGGAGGTGGCCCCCAAGTCTCCACCACTCCCAGAATTGCCCCAAATGAACATGTAATCCAAGCAAAACCAGTGTGTGTGTTACACACGCAGCCTCAAGTGGGGAGGAGATGAAATGTGTACCCTGGCCCCTCCGCCCCACTTCCAGCCATACCGCCTCTGAGTTCTGCCTACGTAGACAACCTGGAGTCCCCACTGCTCTTATCTTAGCCTTTGATAAGAGTTCAAGTATCTTGCAATAAAAAGAAAAAAATCTTTCTTCATTGAACAAGCTTTCCCCTTGTAAACATCAGCTGAGCCTCTGCTAAGATGTCTAGTTCCTGTCTCAGAATGATTTCTTAGGTTGTAAATCCAGTTTATTTGAAATGATCCTGAGCCCATGAAATAGCAATCAAGATTTAGGAACAGACCCTAATGTTCTCTATCCCTCATTCCTTGGACTCCTGCTGGAGGATGAAGTGTTGGTTGTGGTGAAAGTCTGCCCCCTGATAGCCTGGGACACCCTTCCCCATGCCCTGACAGGGCCCAGCACCCATCCCTGCCCCCCAGACTCCTCCTCTACCTAAGAAAGTACTAGGGATGCCTAGCCCACCCCTCCCACTTAGAGGGGTCATACACAGTGTGTCGGCAATGACCATGCTGGGGTTGAGAGGCAGGCGATACTCAGCCTCATAGACCTTTAACGCGGGCATGCTCACTTTAGTCCATGCTCTGGACTTGCCCTTTGCACGTAGAAAGGGTCCGTGGAACACAGGCTGAGTGGTAGAGTGGTCAGTCCTGGGCGGCCACCCACGCACGTTGTCCGCAGCAAGCACCAGGTAAGCGCAAGCTGGGGCCCTTGCAATGGCCATCAGCATTGCGGGCTAGAGAAGGGGGGAGGGCATGGGAGCCCCTGTCTCATCTCCTTTTCTTTGTCCCCAACTATCCAGGCCATAACAGGGATGGCCATTGACAACCACTTGCTGGCGCTGCGGGAGCTGGCCCGGGACACATGCAAGGAGCTGCCCGAGATGTTTACAGATGAAACGTACCTGATGAGCAACCGGTTCATCCTCTCAACCAGCCAGGTACCGTGCGGCTGTCACCCAAGGGGCCACTTAGTGTAACCAGTGGGCTTTCTAAAAGGCCACTTAGCGTAGACCAGTGACTACAGCCCACTGGCTGGAGTCAGGCAAGTCCCAGAGGTGCTCCTTACCAGCTGCATGTCCTTTGGCAAAATGACCTGAATGCTCTGAGTGCTGGTTCCCCCCCACGCCCCCCACCCCCCCGTCTAAATGTGTGTACTCGTGAACGCCACCCTAGCGGAGGAGGACTGGATGGGAACTGGTGCTCTAGCCACTATGCTTACCACCTTTCAATCTGTTACCTGCGGGGCGGCGTTCCACTGTGCCAGCCACAGGCTCTGAAGCCTGACAGGTCTAGAGTGAAGTTCTGGCTCAGCGAGAAGGGACAATTTGGGTAGAAAGCCTAGCTCAGTGCCTGGCATGGACCAGGCCCTCCAAACAGGTCACGGCCAATATTGTGAAGGGCTGCGCGACCAACGGCAGGTGATCAGCGGCCAGCCCAGCATCCCCTAAAAGCCTGTTCTGTTGGAGGACCTCTGTGATAAAGACAGAATGAAATCCACTCGAGGGGCGCCTGGGTGGCTCAGTCATTAAGCGTCTGCCTTCAGCTCAGGTCATGATCCCAGAGTCCTGGGATCGAGCCCCACATCGGGCTCCCTGCTCGGTGGGAAGCCTGCTTCTCCCTCTCCCATGCCCCCTGCTCGTGTTCCCTTTCTCACCATGCCTCTCTCTGTCAAACAAATAAATCAAATCCTAAAAAAGAAAAGAAAAGAAATCCATTCGAGAAGTGCAGTGGTTTAGGAAAGAAAAGAACCCCCCAAACGTCAGTTGACTAAAACTCTGCCTCATCCGCTAAGGGCTGGACGTGGGCAATGAGAGGGGCTGATCAAGTTGTGTTTGAGAATAAAAGCCCACTCAGTAATTTGATGTTGTCATTACAGCAGTGAGTGCACAGACGGAAGTAAACGAGGGCAGGGCACAACAACATAAATTCTTCAGGAAACCATCCATGGGCAAAAAGTGCTTTGGAACGGTTTTACGGCCTTCAGCTGTTGCACAGCAAATTTATCTGACAATGAGGTGACTCTATTAACAAGACTAATGGTTTGTTCTGCCCCATTAAAACAGCCAGTGTCATTTCTGAAGGCCCGACTACACAGCGCCTGAAACCTTGGGTTTAAAAACAAACCCCACCCTGCAACTACCCAAGAATGTGTTCTATTTTTCCCCTGAAGACCAGCTAAGAAAGTGAATTTGGGGGTGTGGTGGTTTGGTGTTTTTTCTTTCTCCCAACTGGAAATCAACATTTATGGCTTGAATGCCTTCAGAGACACATTTTCCTGATTTGTGACTCTGATTACAAAATCTCAGCACTCTGAATTCAAAATGTATTAGGTGCATAAGGAAAACTCCAGTTGATGGCAATCTTTGAAATGCCCAATGCTGGGTAATTGTGCATGGCCGGGTTGTGGGGAGAAAATCAGACCAGCCAAGCAATCCTGACAGTAATTAAGGATGTGGGGAAAATTGACAGAGAAGACAGGCCAGATTTCCTTCTGTTCATAAATTACTCCCTCTGGGAAGCCATCTAACTGTGGGGTGCCACCAGGGTACCATTCAGTAAATTACCCCTATTGCCTCAGTGCCTCAAACAGCCCCCAGGTGAAGGAGATGCTCAGCCTGAGACCCAGCACAGGTCACTCTGGGGGATTTTGACTCCACAAGTAGAGCAGATTTCCCACCAGGGAGTGGCTTATGGACTCTCTTCTTTGGATATCATTGCAGTTAGGTGGGTTTGTCTTTCTGACTCTGGCTGTGGCCATCCATGCTGAAGCTATTGGTTCATTTGGTTAATTCAGTCAGACACCCAGGTGGAAAATAGAGAAGTAAATATCCTCTCGAGGCCTCGGGGTTGTTGAAACGCCCTGTATTCTAGCAAGTCCACAGGCTTACTTTTCAGAACCAGCAGCTTCTGACCTGTCCTCTCCTCCAGGTGCCCACAACCATGGAGATGTTTTGCTGCTATGGTCCTGTGGTACCTGATGGGTACGGGGTCTGCTACAACCCCCAGCCAGAGAGCATCCTTTTCTGCATCTCCAGCTTTCATGGCTGCAAAGAAACCTCTTCTACCAAGTTTGCGAAAGCAGTGGAAGAAAGCCTCACTGAAATGAGGGGCCTCTGCAGTCCACCACAGTCTACAGTGGGCAAGCCACTGGCAACAAAAGAAAAAGCAACAAGGCCCATCGAGGGACACCAACCTTGACTTCTGCCACTAGGTTCCACGTCCCCAAACCCAGCATTCTGCTGCCGCCAGACCCTGCCAAACCCCTACCCCCAACCCTCTCCCTAGCTTTCGGTAGCTCCTGTCCTCAGGGCCCAACCCAGAGACCACACGGAGGCATCACGCAAAGCAGGAGCGTGAGGAGGAAAGTGTCCCTCATTAGGCATGGGGATTGTCCTTATTTGCCAAACTGCCCTCTGGCCTTGTGTACTGGGAAGTAAGCCAGGCCTGGCTCTGAGGTAGCCTTGGGGAGGTGGGCAAGTCTACACCACCTTCCCTCCATGGCCTCAGAAACTTAATGGGGGTGTTTGCTTCTCTAGCAGGACCTAGTGTGTCCAGGTAATGTTTTGCCCAACAAAAGAATGAGTCACCCTATTACATGCAGTGTACCTACATGAATCACAAAGAAAGAGGCTAACCCCAGGTCAATACCTCTTTTCTTTGGGGGAGGAGTAGGGGGCATTGCTTTCAGATTTGAAGCAGTGTCTTCATGACATTCAGAATGACCTGCACTGAGCTGTACAGGGCTGCAAACACCCCGTCCCCTCCACACACACAGACACACACACACAGAGTTAATTTAAAATACAGTGCCCCAGGCCCCAAAACACATTTCTCCTTTCATCTCCCAGGGGCAGCCTTCCATTGAGTTCGGGGAAAATCTGGTCCTGCTCTTCCGAGAGGGGGGGAAAGAATCATCCACCATTGTGTGGGCATCGTGTTGCTCGGCCTCCCCGGGGGCATCAGCGACAGGCCGGGATGAGGAAACAGCACGATGCCCGCCAAGCAGCAGGGATGGGGAGGGAGGACCAGTCCACTTCCCCAAGAATCCTGCCACTAGCATTTTTTCTGGTCGCTTCCCCACTCCCCTTCACGGGAATCATCCCCCTTATAGGTGATCTGCCTTCTAGAGGAGAAGAGAGAGGGTTGCTTTGGGGATTTTCTGTCATTGCTTATTTGTTTTGTTTTATTCATTCTTAAGAGAGGCTTCTAAGAAAACCACTGCGACATTAATTTCAGAAAATGATCTCAGTGGCCCAAGCAGGACACCTGCGGATAGCAGGTGGAAGATGTTATCTAGGGATTCTAACTAAACCCCATGTGGACAAGTGCAGAGCGGGGCTCTCCCTGGCCTGGCAGGGGGGAGGGGGGAGCAGGTTTGAGGAGACAGCTGGTGGGGAGCAGGGCCAGGAGGCGGGAAGAGCTATGCCCAGAGTCAGCCCTGTTGGAGGGGCAGGCCGTGCACAGAGCCAAAGTTAAGTTTGTCCTGAGTGAGAGATTGCGATCATCAAGGAGATAGGAAAAGCACTTCCCATCGGGGAATATTTTTATGGTAAATCTCAAAAGGCAAAGGAGTGGGAAAGCAACCAGAAAATCAAAACTGCAAATAGCTGAGGCAGCCTGTCTCTGTCCAGAGGAGGTACAGAGCTTGACTCTCGCCACTGAGTTCTGCTGTGCAACCTGCAGGGGAGTTCTGACAAGGCCCCCTCGCCCCACTCGCACTGCACTCTGGCCCAGGGACCCTGCACAAGTCCCTCTGGGCCACTGTGCAAGCTTTCTGCACTTTGACCTCTATTGAAGGCAGGGCTGAGATGGGGGCAGCTGGCATTATGACCTTTGCTCAGTTCTTTGAAAACACAAACAGGCCCAAGCAGTAAATTCCTTGAGCCCTGGTTTTAGATTGAGGGTTTCTGTTGGATGATCTGGGAGATTCTGACACTGCCCTTCAAAATCATTGGTCTCTACGTCCCTACTCCTTCCACAGATGTCCTCCTTCCAGCCCCCTTGGGAGGTTGCAGCCCAGGAGTCTTGGGAATATCTGGGGAACTACTGTCCCCCTGCTGTAAGTTGACCCAAAGCCACTTGTCTCTTCAAATGACCACAGTACAGATCTGAGTTCTCTTCTGGTTTCCTTCCATGGATTTCTGGGCAGACAGAGAGCTCTGGTTTGAGGGTCAGGTAACCCCATTGACCTTAACCAAGAGACTTAAATGCCCAGACACTCAATTCCCTCCATCATCAAATGGGGACAAGAACATCCTGACCTTGCAAGACTGTGAGGACTGTAGAGCACATGTGTAAAGAGCCTCGCACAAGCAGGTGGGGACACTGGTGTCCACCATCAGGATGATGTTACTCCAGCAGGCCCTGCTCAAGTGAATTTGTTTTGAACTTTTTACACTGATTTGAAAGAACCAAACTCACATGTATCATTCTCTGAGCATAGGGGAAAGGAAACTGACTCTGTATGTTCAGATATCAACCATACACTGTGAGGGCTTCAAGAAGTGTAGGATTGTGTACATTTGGCAGGAGGGAACACCTCCTCTTTCTGAGGAAGAATCTGGAAGCTGGTCTTCCCCCTCCAAGAACAGGTGGATGCACTGGGTCTGTATGCAAAGGCAATGCTGAGCCATGGCCGTGGGCATCTCGGGGGGATCCTGGTAATGGAGACTGTTCCAAGTGTTCCCAAAGAGATGGAAAATGAAAGCTGCAGACAGGCACTTTGGGGCAGTGATGCATAATAAACATGCTTTTGGCCACCTTACAATACTGCTAAGTTGCCAAAACATATAAAGTTGACATCTGAGTTCTATTTTTATAAAATTGCTCTAGATTTATGGCAATATATACTTGTGTATTTATAGCCTTCTAATTTTAAGTTATAGTTTTGTGCTTTAAAGAAATATATGTATTACTAAAGAACTGTATATTGAAAGCACTATATTCAAAATATTTAAAGACCGCAAGTCCGTAGTCAATAAAAAGTAATGCCAAGAAAGATGGTGGTAGCCATTGTTTCTAAACAGAAATTGTATACAAATTTTGTTATAAGTTCTGTGAACCGGGTCAGCGATCCGTTTGGCATTGTCTGAGGTCTGCCAGCAGCAATGGTGGATGTCTGAAAGATACAGGGGCCAGGAGGGAGAGGGAGGAAGGAATTTAGTCTCTCCTCATGTGTGGCACGGGGAAAGGGTGAGGGGCAGAGAGGCTTCATGGGCTGTTTGTGATCAGGTTGGCCTGCACAAACATGCATAGAGAGAATGGAGCGGAGGGGAAAGCACCAGGCTCAGAGATGGGATGTCTGGACAATAAATCCAGTTCTGTCTCTAAATTTGGGGATCTCTGACTTCACCTCTCTAGCCCTATTTCTTCGTCTATAAAATGAGGATGTTGATATCAGCACCACCCACTTCCAGGGTTGTGGTGAGCTGACATAGATGATCCTTGTTTGAAAACTTAGAAAGTGATGTCAAAGCCCCTTACTGCAGACTCAGTTCCCTGCACATGGGCTGCTTCACTCTGCACAGTCCAAAGATACATTCCAAGCTGCAAGACTCCCTCTGCAGCCACAAAAATCCACAGAACCGGAACCGAGTTTCCTCCAAATGGAAGCCCAAATGCTTTCCAATCAGAGCCTAAAAGGAACCTTAAAGTGTATGAATTTGTGTCACTGGGATGCAGAAGAGGCATCATTCAAAAAGAGAATGGCTAAGAATATTCCAGGAGGAATGGCGGGGTTAGGAAGGAACAAGATCCAAGTAAAGCGGGTTTACTCTTATTTATCACATATATCACACGTGGCCCTAAATTAACAAGATGAAGACAATAGACAGAGAAGGGTACAAACAGGCAAGCCAGCCCCCAACATACAAAATAATGCAACCCCTCCTTGTTGTCTCTGGAAGTCCTGTGGGATGGATGTTGGCACATGTAGCCAAAAAGGTGGAGAAGAGTCCCTCCCAGAGAAGATTCCCTCCCACACAAACATCCAGAAGTTCCCAAATTAATCCTAAGCAGTTCTCCTTGGTAGTGGGGGGAGAACCAGTGCCTTGCATTCCCTTTATAAATTCAGCCGATCTCCCTCCTTTTATATTTCTCTGAGTTTTCCTTCCAAAGAGGCCTCTCGAGTCTGCAGGATGAACAATAAGCCATCCCTGGGAAAAGCTGGCCTCACATCACATAAGAGGACCTTTCTAAAAGCTGTTCTCCCTGTTTCCTAAAGACCAGCTCTCTTCTTGTTCTATTCCTACTGTT
The DNA here is from genome assembly GCF_037043125.1 of Eumetopias jubatus. Taxonomy (NCBI): domain Eukaryota; kingdom Metazoa; phylum Chordata; class Mammalia; order Carnivora; family Otariidae; genus Eumetopias; species Eumetopias jubatus. The sequence goes on along the minus strand of NW_028274823.1, from coordinate 41,094,398 downwards.
TCTTCCATCTCCTTGTGGGATTTCACTTCCTATTTCTGTCCCTCATATGTCACTGGACACCCAGAGTTCTGTTCTTGATCTCTATTTCTTATATTAAGGAGCAGCAAAATGGGAGACTGAATGGATGCAGAAGGGTCCCCTCCACCTATAAAAACATATGCACAAAGAGAAATTTTTTTTAACTATGTAATCAAGTTCAAAAGAAAGAAAATAAATCCTCATTATTACAGAAAAAAGAATGTCCAAAACAGAGCAGTGAGCAGGAGCTAGAGTTGTGTCAGACCAGACACAAACTCCAGTGGCTGACAGCAGGATTTACCACCCTTGCAAGTTGAGAGAACATGACCTCAGCCCCTGCAAGGTGGGAGATGGAGCTAAATTCTGCACAAAACCAGAACCCCATAGAGGTGTCCCAATCCTTAAAAAAAAAAAAAAAAGACTAGAAAAACTCTTCCCATCAGCCCAGGGGAGCATTGAGGAACAAATTTATAAATTTGTGCCATTTGTATAATACATTATATGTTAAAAAAGAAGAAGAAGAAGAAGAAGAAGACAGCAGAAAGGAAAGAATGAAGGGGGAAATTGGAGGGGGAGACGAACCATGAGAGACTATGGACACTGAGAAACAAACTGAGGGTTCTAGGGGGCAGTGGGGAGATGGGTTAGCCTGGTGATGGGTATTAAAGAGGGCACGTACTTCATGGAGCACTGGGTGTTATACGCAAACAATGAATTATGGAACACTACATCAAAAACTAATGATATAATGTATGGTGATTAGCATAACATAATAAAAAAAACAAATCAAGAGAAAAAGAATTTGTGCCATTTGTAGATGTGCAGTCTGAGTTTATACAACTTATTTGTAAAGCAAGAATTCTAAGCCAATAATTTTTTTTTTTTTAATTTCCTGGGTCAGTAAGATCCAAAGGGCCACAGCAGAATCAAATCCAAAACCACCACTTTCCACAACCCTGGAAACACCAAACATCCAGACAGAGAAAACATTCTATTAAAGATGAACTCACAGTCAGAAAATACAAATGGCTCACAGGAACACAGGAGGGAAAGCAGCAGATAAAACAAACAGGAGAATCAATAACACAAAGACCGGAGAGAATAGATGAGTCAGAGAGAAGCTATAAAATTGATATGTTTAACATTATAAAGAAATAAAAATACAGAGAAGATACATGTAGCAGTTCAGGAAGAAGAGATTAGAGAGAATGGGGGAAAGCACTATTCAAAGAGGAAATCATTAGGAATATTCCAGAATCAAAGAAATACGTTATTCTAAAATTCTTGGGTCAAAGAAGAAATAATAATGGAAATTTAGAAATACTTCGATCAGAATGATAATAAAGATACCTTATATCAAAACCTCTGGGTACAGCAAAACTGATGCTTTGAGGAAAATTTTTACCTTAAAATACGTCAGAAAAGAAGCAAGACTGAAAATTGATGAGCTAAGTGTAAATTACAAAGTAAGAAAAAGAGTCAGACAGTAAACTCAAGGAAAATAGAAGGAACAGTAAACTCAAAGAAAGTAACAAAGGTAAGACAACTATTAATGAAGGATAAAACAAAAAATAACTGAGAAGCTAACCAAAGGAAAAGTGGGTTCTTTGACCACACACTCAGTGGAGGCTGGGGAGCCGAGCCAGAGTCAGGGCCAGTACAGTGGTAACCGTTGGACTGACCATTGCTGCTGTAGGATTTGCAGACCATTATGTCTGGCAAGCCACGAAACATACGGAGCCTCAAGTAAAACTAGTTTTTCAAACTCTACCCAAATCTGCCTCTAGTGGTGGCTATGATAGAGATGTGTTTGAACCCAAAATGACAAAATGAAAAGCAGCATTAATACTAGGCGTAAGCTAGTTACGCCTGGGTGACCAGTCAGGTAAGGGTCTGCCTTCGGCTCAGGTCATGATCCCAGGGTCCTGGAATCGAGTCCCACATCGGGCTCCTTGCTCAGTGGGGAACCTGCTTCTCCTTCTGCCTCTGCCTGCCACTCTGCCTACTTGTGATCTCTCTATCTCTCTCTCTGTCAAATAAATAAATAAAATCTTAAAAAAAAAAATACTAGGCGTAAGTCCTACTGCCAATAAAGAAAAAAATAGGAGATGTTCACCGATAAATTATGCTTTTAAATCACCCAGACAAGGGAGGATCTCCTTATATAGCAACCCAAATCAATGAAGCTAAAGATTTACAAGAAGGTCAAGCTAAAAATTGAAGTAAGTGTGTGATGAATTTTAAGTTCTTCTTAGTTTAGGTATATGAGTGCCAGCTTTTTATAATAGACTGCCTCAAAGCTACAAATTTTAAAGATGATTTAACACAGGCTAAAACAATGCTTTGGTATAAGTTTCTTCTTTGAATTTGAGTATTTATTTTATTTTTTTTAGAACATCATTCTCTCTTTTTTTTTTAAAGATTTTATTTATTTGACAGAGAGAGACACAGCGAGAGAGGGAACACAAGCAGGGAGGAGGGTCAGAGGGAGAGGGAGAAGCAGGTTTCCCGCGGAGCAGGGAACCTGAGGCAGGGCTCCATCCCAGGATCCTGGGATCACGAGCCCAAGCCGAAGGCAGACGCTTAATGACTGAGCCACCCAGGCGCCCCTCGAATTTAAGCATTTTAAATCAGCTTATAGAATATTTGGAGATTTAACACTCAGAAATTGTGGATAAATACATACGATTTGAATAGAAATATTGTTCATTATTCTTTTAGCAAATAATTTGTTACATACTTCAAGGCAAAATGAATGCAACAGTGGCTGGCTTTCAAGGAGCCCCCAATCTAATGGGACACTGATAAACTCATAATTAAAATATAATATGATAAATATTTTTTAAAGTTGCCTCTTTGAAAAGAATAACAAAATAGACAAGTCTCTGGTAAAACCAATTTAAAAAAAGAGAAATTCAGAAATAAATAATATAATGAATAAAAGGTTGCTACAGCTACAGTAGATACCATAATGGTACCCAGAAATATATCAACTACTTTATGCCAGTAAATTTGAAAACTTAGATAAAAATTCTAGGAAAATATAACTTTCTAAAACTAATGAAAGAATAAATAAAATTTCTGGACAACCTTATAAATCTTAAATGAACTGAAACAGTAATTTAAAATCTTCCCACTTAGAAAAGAAAGTAGGGAGGGGGACGTAAAATTCTGTAGACATGTCCTAGCAAACATTCAAAGAAGTGGTCTTTCAATTGTATATAAAATCAATAAGGGGATATTCCGTCTTTTTATATACTCCTTTATTTATTATTCTTTGAAGGTAGTATAACTTTAATATCCAAACCAGACTTGGACATCCAATAACGAAAAACTAAAGGTCCATTTTCTTCATGCATTAGTATCTAGAAATCCTAAATGAAACAGTAGCAAACAAATTCTAACAGTATATAAAAAAGATAATACACCCATGAGCCAGTCAGGTTTATCCAAGAATGCAAGGTAGTTTAATATTGGATGATGAGCACCGGGTGCTGTATGGAAGTGTTGAATCACTATATTGTACACCTGAAACTAATATGACACTGTATGTTAAGCACCTGAAATTAAAATAAAAACTTAAAAAAAAGAAAATAGCTAAATGTTATTTACTCATGAACAGCTTAAAGAATAAAAATATAGGACCACTCTAATAGATCATTAAAATGCATTCAGTAAAATTCAACAGGCATTCCTAAATTTTTAAAAACCCACTGTAAAAGGAAGTAGAAAAGAAATTAGCTTGACATAGAACATCTACATAAAACATACAATATACATCATCCTAAAAAGGGAAATGTAGAACAAAGAGAGGATATGCACTATTTCTACTTCTATTCATCATTGCACTAGAGGTTCTAGCTTGTGCAATAAAATAAGAAGAAAAAGAAAGAAAGGCTTAATAAAAGAAAAAAGCTATCATCATTTGCAGACAGTGTGATTATTCATATAGAAAATCCAAAAGAATCTGTAAATAAATTAACAAATCAATTAAAAAATCAAAGTTGCTTATATAAAATCAAAATATAAAAGTCAATTTTATTTTATACACCAGTAACAAACAATAAAATCACAATACAAAATACGTGATTTATAAAAGAACCTAGCAATAAATCTAACAAAAGACATAAGATCTATATACAGATAATTATAATTATAATACAAATATCAATGTATTGAAAGAAGATCTAAATAAAGGAGAGGTATTTCAAGCTAATGAATATGAAGGCCTTAGAAAGATGTTAATGTTCCCCAAACTGATCTCTAGATTCAATGTAACTCCAGCAAAACTCTCAACAGGGAATCTTCTGCCTCTGATAATAGTAGACTAGTTAATTCAGACAAAGCTTCCTACAGAAGACATCTTTAAAAATCTGGCATATATGTATACTTTTTAAAGATTTATTTATTTATTTATTTATTTATTTGAGAGAGAGAGAGAGGGAGCAGGGGAAGAGGCAGATGGAGAGGGAAGGAGAGAATCTCAAGCAGACTCCCCACTGGGCGTGGAGCCCAACATGAGGCTCAATGCCACGACCCTGAGATCATGACGTGAGCCAAAACCAAGAAGCAGATGCTCAACCGACTGAGCCACCCCGGTGCCCCTGGCATATATATATTTTTAAATCTTCTTAAAATCATAAAAGAGCTTACTAGATCAAGATCAGCATAGCACTAGAGATGCTTTTACTCTGGGGCTATTTAGTGATCTTGACTAGGCAACCTAGAAGATGAGATGCAATTTTTGAGTCTTTGCAGAGTTAGGCATACAAAAATTGGAGTCCAACACTGCCCAGGGGGAATCCTTGCCAATCCTGGCAAGCTACCACCCTCTTTGGGGCAGGAATGAGGATAAAATATAAATGAACCAACCTCCACATAGCCTGCAGCCCAGTTTCAAGCCATCTGGATGGCTCAGATAATCTCAAGCCTGAAATTGTATGAAGATGATCTTGGGTTGCTGGTGTTACCAGGAACTGGCAAGCAGTGGGAAAAAAAAAAGTCTTCTATAGAGGAAGATAATTTCACACTTGGCCTCAAATTGTTCCTACAAATAATTTTTCTAATACAATGTCCGGTACACAATTAAAGTAAACCAAGAACTCTAGACAAAATAAGCAGACACCAGCAGAAATTACAACAGAAACAGACATGCAGGGTCTCCAGAGAGTGGAATTCTCAAACACAGACTACAGAATAAGTATCTTTACTATGACCAAGAAGATAACCTCAAACGTAAAAACCTTGGCAAGAAACTGAGAACTGTAAAAGGTAGCACAGCAGGTTTGAAAAAGGATCAAACTAAAATTCTAGAACTAAAAAAATAAATAACTGAAAAAAAACCATATTGATGACTTTAATAGCAGTTAAGACATGGCTACAGAGAAAATTAGCAAACTGGATTATCAGTAAAAATGAATGATGTATGCACACATATACACATATAATCCAAAAGAAGAATGAAAAGAGAAAAACATAGAAGAGACGTAAAGAATACGATCAGAAGGTATAACATACATTTAACTGAAGTCCCTGAAAGGTGAGAAAGTGGAACCAGAAGCAATATGAGAAGAGATAATGACCCACATTTTTCCAAAAACAGATGAAGGACTTAAATTCAGTTTCAAGTATCTCAACAAATCCCAGGCAAGATAAATAAAAAGAAACCTACAGACAGGTACCTTACAAGCGTTTCCAGCCTCCTACACCCCTGGCTTGCCTTGGAAGGTTGCTTGGCCCCTTCTGGACCTCAGTTTTGTAAATACAAAATTACAAAATACAACCTACTTCATAAGGATAGTAAAATGACTAAATGAAATAATATCTGGAAAGTGCTTAGCAAGTCACCTGACACATACTTTCTGTAACCGGCTATAAATATTGGCTACTGCTATTTATCATTAACACTTGCCACACCGGCAGAAATGCCCCGTTTACCTGGCAGTCAGAGTGAGAAGGCAAGTCGCCTCTGACTACCACCACACCTTTCTTATACCCCAGAGGTGGTGGTGCAGATATCCAGAAAGGGACGTTCCTCATCCCGGGCTCCCACACAGGCACCCAGCATGGGACATGGGGCAAGGACCCTCAGGTCCCACCCCTACCCGCCCTGGCCCCGCCCACCCCACGTGGCCACACCCACTCCCAAAGGCCGGCAGAGCGGTTGCCTAGCAGTGTGTGTTGCGCTTTAGCGGGTGCTAGCGGCCAGCCATGCCGAAGGACGCGGTGGTCATCGTTCGCTACGGGCCGTACAGTGCAGTCGGCCTGGCTGTGGAGTACCGCACCTTCCGCCTGGAGGGCCTGCAAGGTGGGCAGCCGAGCGACGGAGGCCACCCAACTCCATGTGCCCAGGTGCACCCCAGCCTCTGAACACGGGTGCAGACTGTGCCCTCTGCCTCTACCTCCTTCCTTCCTCAGACTCTGACCTAGTCCATAACCTGCAGAAAGTCTTCCCACTGGGGACCAGGCAGTTTACACAAGTTATTTGGATAGGAGGGATTACATACTCTGCTCTAGGCATTGAGAAACTGAAGATCAAGAACACTAAGTGACTTTTCCAAGGTCATATGGCTGGAAAATGGTGGAGAATCTATACCTTCAGCATTCAATCATGCAACAAACCTTTCCTGAGCACCTAATGTATGTTGGACACTCTTCCAGGTACTGGAGACACACTGGGGAACAAAGATAGGTGGCCTTCAAGTGACCTTCTCATTGTTGACTACTAGTTGACAGTTGTGCCTGGGCCTCCGACAGAGGAACATAAGCATAGTGGGACCCGCCACTGGCCATAATTGGAGGGGAGAAGGGGAGATCTGGAAAGGTTTATTCACTAGAATTTTACTTGAGTTGAGCTTTAAAGAGCAAGGAGAAAATAACCGGGTAAAGAGAAGAAAAAGCATGCCAGACAGAGGGACCGAAATTTGGAGGACCATGTTCCTTTCCGGCCATCTTAAACTCCATGTGTTTTCGGCTACATAGTTGGAGGTATTGAGTTGGCTCTGCAGTTCTGGAGTTCAGAGAAAAAGCCTGAGCTAGAGATAGGTCTGAGTCATGGACTTGGGGACAACATACAGAAAGAGAAGAGAGCCCAGGACTGAGTCTTCAGTGCCTTAAAATGCTCTAATGTCCCAACGAAACCTTCTCGCCACTTTCTCTCTCAGGCTTCATGAGGTTCGTTGTATGTCTCAACAGTCTTTTGCCCAGACAGCTATGCATTTTTCATTTGCCCGCATGCTGCCCACAGCTTTTCCACCGTGTGCGTTCTGCATTAGGTGAAACAGAGACAAGGGCCTTGTGCCAGTCCTTGAGGTAGCCCCCAGACAGGGCAGCAGAGACAAACACAGGAATTTGCAAACAAGGTGTGCTCTGCTCCCTATAGACTCAGGAACCAGGGCCCACACGGGGGACAGGGGCTGCTGTCTTCAAGGCTGCCAGCAAACCAGGGAGGAGGTGGGGCAAGGGCAAGAGGTCACAAAGCTTTCTTACCATTTTCAAGTTGCCTTTGTCTTGACTCAGCATTTACTCTTTTGCCAACTTTGACTATTTTCCAGAGTTCTGACAAAGTGGGTTCTCACAGTTTCTGGTGGTTTTTTTAACTTCTCTGTGGAGAAACGGGAGTTTGGAGTGCCTACTCTGCCATTTTGCTGCTGTCTGCAGACCCTTTTTAATTATGTCTCTTGCTGCTGCCATAATCTGCATGACTGTATAGAGTTCAACTAGATCATTTCCATACCAAGAATTATATTAAAGGAGAATGCATAAATAATCATTTGTTACAATGCACAATTTACAAGTATTGAGGCGGGGGGAGGAGGACTTCCCATATAGTTTGCACACAAATCCCATTGATTCAACTGATCACCTCTGGTCACTTGTCTCCTACTTGCTTTCTTGGCACTGATGGCAGAGCAGAGATTAAGCACAAGGACTCTGAAGTCCAACCAATCTCCTTTTGAATTCGTCTCCACCATTTAGTAGCTGTGTGGCCAAAGTCAAGATCAAGTTATTTTACCTTTCTGAGCCTCAGTTTACCTACTGGTAAAATGGGAGCAGATTCCTACCTCACTGATGTGAGATTCCAATGGGAAAATGCACACAGTCATGAATATCATTCCTGCACATAGTAAGTGCTCAACAAGCATTAGTCTTACTACTCCAGGGCAGGGGCATTACTAGGAAGGGGAGGAGGGAGCTTCGTGGGGCATGCTGGGGAGCAGCAAGCAGCTGGGTCAGGCTGGAGGATGTTATGCAATGAGAGAGTCAGGCCTGTTTTACCCTTGACAACAGGTGTCAACGTCTAGTGCGTTGGGGTCCCTGGGTAAGGGTCGCGAAATCACCGGGACACAGGGGATGCAGAGCAAAGGCAGCACTTGCAACTGCATGCTGTCGTTTATTTTCCACACAGCTATATACTTGCAGCAATCAGGTAAGCATAACAATATGTACTTTCACACATAATGGGATTAAACTAACATCCTTGAAGAAAGATACATTAAAGAATTCTCTCAGCCACCCTTCCTCTGGAGACAGCATGTTGTTGTCCTAAGGAGGGACGCCTCTAATCTAGGCAAGAGCCACTTCTTGCAGATCCAGGCATTCAGAACTTGCAACATGAGATAAGGGGAAGAGAACATTTTCTCCTCCTTGCTCAGGTTTGCCTGGCTTTCCTAACTCTCACTGCAGTCCTTGAATGACCCTGGCTCGCAAGGGGCCTGCAAGCCTATGCCATCTCATTTCCCCCTTTTTTCTTTTATTTCAACAAGAGTGCTTTCCAAAGGGTGGCCATAGAACTCTGGGACGGTTTTATATAGCAGAAATGTAGCAGCGTAAAGCATAAGATAACAACTAGCAATATAATGCCCATTCCTCCAGCAGTATGTCCCAAACTCTGAATGATACCTTTTGGGTCTAATCCCTCAAGTTGTTTAAGGAACAAGTCTGCCAGAGTGGCAGCATCCTCAGTCTCGAATGGTCTACCAAATATTTCCTGAATATTTGTGTGCAGATTATTAATCATGTCAGTCGCTGACGAGTTACCTTCTAAGTACCTTTGGATAACGCTCCAATCATGCTGTGACTTATTATATTTTAAGTTGGTAACACAAAAAGTTGTAGAATTCCAATCGCAACGTAGCCAAATCTGCCTCTCTAGCGTCAACACCTTCTTCCCTAACCAGCTCACAGTCTGCCTAAGGACATCTATTTGTGTTTGTAAGCGAGTATCAATCATAGTTTGTGAAAGCCAAAGGTCTCGAGAGTCACGGTGCCAATCTTCCACAAAATGTTTGGTTTGCAGAGAAGTATGTAATGCTATACCAGATACCGCGGCCAGCGCGGTAACTGTAATCAAACTTAAAACAACCGCTACAATAATGCCAACAAAACGTTTAGTACGTTTCAGCATCTTTTTGAAAAATTCCAAAACTAAGGTGTCCACGGGATTTTGAGCCCATGGTCGTTCTAGATTTACCGGAAGCCAAATGTGAGAACGTTGTTGCAAAAGCATGAGAGAATATCCCGATTCAAATTCTATAGAGTTATTGATACAGGAGTATAGTCGGCATTTGGTACAGTTAATTCCATTATCGAAACTAAAATTCCCAACCAGAAATAGATATGGTAAAGGCACACAAGCAGTTACATTCATTTCTTTAGAAATAGTGAAATTATAAGTTGACGCAGAGTTCGCTGTGCCAGAAAAAGTTCCATTGTAAATTCTAACAGTCTTAAGCGCAGCTGCAATTTTCCATAAGTGCGTTTGAATATGATCAGGAAATTTCTGATGTGATATACGAGGGTCTGCGATGCCGCCATCTCCCCAGGCCATTAATTGATAATTCACCATTGACTCATTCCATTGGCCCCGCGGCAGTATCTTTTTGATCTGCCCCCAGGTCGGCAAAGTAGTAGTAAATGTTTGTCAACGGCGACGTCGTCCCCCCAAATTTAGGTGAGCCATGGCCTGTATTGGAAGTTCATCTTGGTCTGGATTCCTTGCTCGTCGTCTGGCGGGATACGGTGCCGTTCGAATTGGTCCTTGGCTGGATCCACCTCGCGGGGAGCCAGGAACAGGTCCGTCCATCCTCTGTGGAGACATAAGCATAACCCTTCCCTCTATAAAGTAATAGCCCTGGTTGCCATTCTGCATCTGCAGCCGGTTTAAACCATATTTTTTCATTTAACGGAGGAGGAGCCGCCTCTCCTTCTATGAAATGCTTTTCAGCTCGGGAAAGAATATCTCCCTGCGGAAGATTCAAGAAATTTAGTGTAAATAGTGCCTGTATCAAAATGGAACGCGCATTAGATTGAGTGAATGATAATATATGATCCTTTTTCCTCCTTTTTAATTTTTTAATTTGCAACTTTAAGGTACTATGCGCACGTTCCACAATAGCCTGTCCTTGGGGGTTTACCCCAGCTTTTATAGTGCGCAGATGTAAAGGTCTACAGATTGGACATTGCTTCACCATATGTTTTGCCTGACGGTATGGAATTTTATACTGAACATGTAACCTTCCGGCATTGGTGTGTAGTAAATTATGTTCCTCCTCCGCAGATACAAAGGACACCAAGGCATCCACCTGAGCATTACCATGTGTCAATGAACCAGGAAGATTAGTATGGGAACGAATATGAGTCACATAAATACGAGCATTCCGATTCCTTAATAAGGTTTGTAGGAGCAAAAATAGGCCAAGTAAGCTGGACTTATGTGAACACACAACAGCAGTGTATATATTTTTAAGGACTCCTACAGCGTAAGCAGAATCAGCGATGATATTTACAGCAGAGGAAAAGTCTTTTAACACCTGGGCAATAGCAAATAATTCATTTTGTTGGACTGAATTAAAGTCTGTATACTGAACCCAATATTTAGAAGAGGTCCAGTAAGCACTTTTAGTCTTTGAGCCATCGGTAAAGACCGTAGGTGCATCAATCAGGGGCTGCTCACTGATGATATCCTGAATAACAAACTCTTGTTTACGAAAGCAGTCCCATAATTTCCCTTTGGGAAAGTGGTAATTAATTTGACCTACATACCCTGCTAAAGCAATTTGTAGTTCTTCCATATTTCGTAACAAAAATGAAAATTGATCCTTAGAAAGGGGGATAATAATGTCCATAATATCATAACCAGTTATGGTTATAGCCCTATCTCGAGCTTGTTCTATCAAATATGCTATTTGAATACCATATGGCGTAATATTTTTTGAAAAATGATGTTTAGTATAGATCCATTCAATGGGTAACTCATTTTGACCTAGTATAGCCGTGGGATATTGCCATGTATTGAGGATGTATAATTTTAAAGGTAATGAGGGATCAATCCGGGTCAAGAAGGCAGACTTGATTTTTTCCTCTACAGTTTCTTTTTAGGTGTCCTATTTGGCCACAACCAAAACACTTCATGCTATCTAGCTGCTTAGATTGTAAGGAATGCCAAGTAGTGGCCATGGTTTCAGCAAACAACTGCATCTTTCGACTTTCTGATGTTACATCCTTACAGGCCTTCATAAAAGTATTAATGTCTCCTGTATCCTTAATAGGTAATATAACTCTCTTACAATCCTCATTAGCATTCTCACATGCTAGTAACCTCAACAACTGTTGTCTAGCTTCTTCTCCGATAACAGTTCTTTCTAAAGTTAATTTTAAACGTGATAAGAACTTAACATAAGGTTCATTAGTCTTTTGAACAACCTTAGTCCATGATCCATAGTGCTCCCCTGTTGGCCGGATACGTTCCCAAGCCTCTAAACCTATCTCCCGCAATTGCTCATGAATTTCTTCAGGGGTATTAACCTGAGCAGCAATATCAGAATATTGGCCTATCCCTGCCAACATTTGATAAGTTATAACCTGTATACGAGGGTTGGGGCTTAATGCATTTTGGCGAGCCGGATCCATACAAAGCTCAGAAAACCACATCTGCCACTGCAGATACTCAGGCTCCCTCAGAAGGGCCCTACAAAGGACCTTCCAATCTTCAGGGGAAAAATTATTATAATGTCGAGCTAGGCCATTAACTAGCTCCTTCACATAATGTGACTGTGGTCCATATAAAGACACTGCCTTTTTCAAGCGACCGATATCCTCTATTCCGATACCTTCATAATATGGTGCTTGTGCTACTCCCTGGACCAGGGGAGGCCTAATAACAGGAAAAGCAAAGACAGAATTACCAGCCTCACTTGCATCATCGCTATCTCCTAGCGCATCAAGCTCAGCCAAGGCAGCAGAAAGGAAAGGATTTTTAAGAGAAAGAACTGGTGCGGGTGGCAGAGGTGGAGCGGAGGGTTTTTTAGAGGGCTTCTTAGATCCCTCCGCCATAGCCATAACCCGCTGAAAAACCATGTCTAAAGTACCCTCATCTGGAAACCAAGGATTCCATTCTCGAATCACTTTCAAACACATCTCAGTATCAGTAGAAGCAACAGTGATGCCATAGACAGCAAGTGAATGCTTTAGCATTCGAACATAAGGAGTAGAAGTTTCTTGTCCCATAACCCTGTTATTTTAAGTTACTCACCCTTCCTGAACGTCCTTCAGGGTCCCTGTTCGGGCGCCAATTGTCAACGTCTAGTGCGTTGGGGTCCCTGGGTAAGGGTCGCGAAATCACCGGGACACAGGGGATGCAGAGCAAAGGCAGCACTTGCAACTGCATGCTGTCGTTTATTTTCCACACAGCTATATACTTGCAGCAATCAGGTAAGCATAACAATATGTACTTTCACACATAATGGGATTAAACTAACATCCTTGAAGAAAGATACATTAAAGAATTCTCTCAGCCACCCTTCCTCTGGAGACAGCATGTTGTTGTCCTAAGGAGGGACGCCTCTAATCTAGGCAAGAGCCACTTCTTGCAGATCCAGGCATTCAGAACTTGCAACATGAGATAAGGGGAAGAGAACATTTTCTCCTCCTTGCTCAGGTTTGCCTGGCTTTCCTAACTCTCGCTGCAGTCCTTGAATGACCCTGGCTCGCAAGGGGCCTGCAAGCCTATGCCATCTCAAACAGGGAGCCAGCAACATTTCTTGAGCTAAAGAATGATGAGATTAAGGATGTGCCTTAAGAGGCCAATTCTGTAAGAAGAGATTTGGGGAGGGGAAGTGAGAGAAAACAAATTATTAAGAAATATTAAGAGATTAGAAATGAAGTTCTGAAGTTCAGGGGAAAGACAAGACTACCTGACTACTAAAGACTACTAGAGTCAGAAGTAGTTTTGACTTTTTTTTTAAGATTTTATTTATTTATTTATTTATTTATTTGACAGAGAGTGAGAGAGCACAAACAGGGGGAGTGGGAGAGGGAGAAGTGGCTCCCTGCTCAGAGCCCGACTCAGGGCTCAATGCCAGGACCCCAGGATCACAATCCAAGCCGAAGGCAGACGCTCAACCAACCGAGCCACCCAAGCGCCCCAGTAGTTGTGACTTTAAATAACATCTATCTGCTAATAACTACCAAACTTATCTCTCCAGTCAGGACCTCTCATTGTCACTGGGATGGTTGGTAGGCATCTCAGGCTAATATGTCCAAAGTCTCTAAACTGACCTCTTAATACCCAGCCCCCTCCAACCCCTCCTGCATTCTCCTCATCTCAGTGCACACAGCTCCAGTCTTTCAGTTACTCAGGCCAAAAGGCTCGCAGGCATCTTTCTTTCTTTTTTTATTTTTTATTTAAATTCAATTTAGTTACCATATAGTGTATTATTAGTTTCAGAGGTAGAATTTAGTGATTCATCAGTTGCATATAACATCCAGTGCTCAGTACATCATGTGCCCCTCTTAATGCCCATCACCCAGTTACCCCATCCCCCCCACCTCCCTTCCAGCGACCCTCAGTTTGTTTTCTAGAATTAAGAGTCTTATGGTTTGCCTTCCTGTCTGTTTTCATCTTATTTTATTTTTCCTTCCCTTCCCCTATGTTCATCTGTTTGTTTTTTAAATTCCACATATGAGTGAAATCATATGGTGTTTGTCTTTCCTGACTGACTTATTTCACTTAGCATAATCCTCTCTAGTTCCATCCAGGTTGTTGCAAATGGCCAGAGTTCATTCTTTTTGATGGCTGAGTAATATTCCATATTACTGTAGTGTATACATACACCACATCTTCTTTATCCATTCATCCATCAATGGACATCTGGGCTCTTTCTGGGTTTGGCTACTGTGGACATTGCTGCTATAACCATTGGGGTGCATATGCCCCTTCGGATCACTATGTTTGTATCCTTTGGATAAATACCTAGTAGTGCAGTTGCTGGGTCATAGGGTAGCTCTATTTTTAACTCTTTGAGGAACCTCCATACTGTTTTCCAGAGTGGTTGCACCAGCTTGCATTCCCAACAGTGTAGGAGGGTTCCCTTTTCTCCACATCCTTGCCAACATCTGTCATTTCCTGACTTGTTATTCTAGCCATTCTGACTGGTGTGAGGTGGTATCTCATCGAGGTTTTGATTTGGATTTCCCTGATGCTGAGCGATGTTGAGCACTTTATCATGTGTCTGTTGGCCATGTGGATGTTGTCTTTGCAGAAATGTCTGTTCGTGTCACAGGCATCTTTCTGTCCTCTCTTTGCCTCACACTCATCACAACCACCATCATCTCCTGCCTGGACCAGTGCCCTGGCCTCTCCCCTGAGCTCCCTGTGGCCACCCTTGTCCCCTGCAGTCCGTCCTCAGCACCAAAGCCAGGTGATGCCTTTAAACTTGAGTCAGCACAGAGCCTGTGCCTCCAAAGAACATCCTGGGGGCTCCCAGCTCACTCAAGGGAGAAGACAAAGGCTGACAGTGGCCTTCCAGGCTCCTAGGGTCCTCCCTGACCTCATTTCCCCCACCACTCCCCATCCTTTCCCCTCACTCACTCCACTGCAGCCACACTGTCCTCCTCACTGGCCTTTGAACACCCCTGGTGCACTTTGGCCTTGGGGCTTGGCCGTTGCTCCACCTGGAATGCTCTTTCTCCAGATCCCTGCCTGGTCCCTTCGCTCTCTCATGGCCCCTGGGTGTTTCTCAAAAGTCACCTTCATCCACAGGCACATCTTGAGCTTCCCCGTTGAAAATGTCAACACCTCCCTCTGCCCCTCTTCCCTATCTCCATTCCTTCCTTTTTTTTTTAAGATTTTATTTATTTATTTGACAGAGAGAGAGAGAGTGCAAGCACAAGCAGGGGGAGTGGGAAAAGGAGAGGGAGAGGGAGAAGCAGACTCCCCACTGAGCAGGGAGCCCGATGCGGGGCTCAAGCCCAGGACGCTGAGATCATGACCTGAGCTGAAGCCAAGAGTCAGACACTCAACCGAATGAGCCATCGAGGTGTCCCTATGCTAGGTACATCTAAAGGGTCAATAAACATGAGTTAAAATAAACTTGAATGGAGTGAACACTGGATCCACAGGAGGTGAGACTTGGGGAGAAAGCAAGGAAAGGGGTGAACAGCAGTAGCCCCTCTGAGGGGCGCAGAGATAGGAAAGAACCCAGAGCAAAGGAGGCCAGTGAGATGAGGATTTCAAGAAGAAAATGGCTAATGGGCACCAAACTGTTAAGTAGGAGTCATTTCTAGAAAAAGATGAATTCATGGTTGATGAACGACATAGAAAAAAGTGTTCTCAAAGACTTGCAATGAGACGGCAAGATGGCACAGAAACTTCAGAGGGCAACTTGACTGTGTCTTAAAATTTAACCATGTATTGTAGAACCCAGCTACTCCATTGCTCAGTCTCTTTCGAGTATATATATATACATATATATATATATACTCACACATGTACAGAGGCATGCCCAGGAATGTTTTCTGCAATGTTCTTGCTGATAGTGAAAAATTGAGAACAACCAGAGAAAGAACTGGCTTAAATAAATTGCAGTCCATCCATCCCATGAAATGCAGTACAGCAGATCCATGTATATTGATAGGGCAGGATCACCACAACACAGCGGTGAGGGAATAAGTTGTGTTCCTGAATTCCACCTACACTGTGATTCCATTTCCCTTGAAAATGACAAAGAGAAGGGGAGAGGGATGGATATGGTGATTTAACAGTTTTTGTCCTATAATTTCAAGGTTTTTAAAAAATCGTGGGTCTGCATTACATTTATAATCTGATAAAATTTTAGAGTTCAAAATAGTTTGGGTTTTTTTTAACCAGCAAAAGTATTTTCTTTTCTTTCTTTCTTTATCTATTTAAGATTTTATTTATTTTTGAGAGAGAGAGAGGGGGAGAGAGAGTGAGCACGAAGGGAGGGGGGAGCAGCAGAGGGAGAAGCAGGCTTCCAGCCGAGCAGGGAGCCCAATGCGGAACTTGATCCCAAGACCCTGAGATCATGACCTGAGCTGAAGGCAGACGCTTAACAGATGGAGCCACACAGGCACCCCAAAAAGTATTTTAAAGAAGTAAGAAAGGAGGTAAGTCCGAGTGTCAATCTGCTAAGAGGGGCAGGGAGAACTGAGTGAGCCACTGAGTGTGCCAATTGTTCCCCACCTCTGAGAGCACAGGGTCAAGAGAAGGTGGGCTGAAGCCTCCATCAGCAGGAGATGGAAAAGCAGGGAGAGATGAGGAAGCCAAGAGCATAAGCAGCTCTTCCCACAGTAGGGGAGGGGAAGGAGTATCTTGAGAAGATCAAGGGGAGAATTTTTATGGCTGAAGGAGACGAGCATTGCAAGCTACCAGCAGGTGGTTGATTTTTAAAGTTAGTTTGTGTATCCCTGAATGATAATTCATATAATGTCAGCAGCCAGCACTTCCTGAGGGCTGCTGACAAATGCCAGGGTGCTAACAAAAGCAAGGATCTGCTCCTCTCCCTGTCCCCCACTCCCTCCACCACTTTAGAGTCAATCACACCAAGCACAGAGTGGTGTATTTGCACGTCCTCCTCTGTAAAATCTGCATCTCAGTTCTGTACGTCTCCTTGAAAATCACAGCCCTTTAACGTGTCCCAAAGCCCTGCTGGCTTTGGAAATATGCCTGATCTTTCCTGAACTTACCGTGCCTTAAGGAATCTGAACATTTTTGTTCATTCCTTATTACCCACAAATTATAATAGTTCAGCAAAAATGTCTCTACTATGGCCTCAATATTGATGAAATTAAACTATCTAATGCTTAACAGCAAGTTCAAAGTAATTTCCTGGCCATCGTTGCTCCTTGTCTGCTGTCCCGAATGAAGTATGCCAAATGACCTGCTAAAAGGAACGAAAAGGAATTGAAACCGACCCAGAAAGATAGGATCTGCCCTTATTTAGCTAAGATGCTCTCTGTGCCATTCTCCCGTCCCTAGCTGCGCATTAGCTGCACACATTAATTGTCATAAGCTTTGCAACTGGGCCGAGCAGAGGAGGGGGAGATGCCTGCCTGTCTGTTTGCTGTGACTTCCGAGCTAGCTGTGTTTAAATCACTCCCAGATGGTGCCCGCGCTGAGAAGAGGGAGGCTTTTCCGTGTCCCTTCATTTTACCCAGATCCCCCTTGAAGAATGAGGTGCCACTTCAAAGAGGCAGGCATTCTGTGGGTGGCCTTACGGCTTCTGGTTGATTTATGCCGGAGTTTAGCCACTGCCTTTGGAAAGACTTTGTTGCATGGAGTCTATTTATCTGACCTTTCTTTGACTAGACAACCCCATAGCAGCTCGTAGGAAAAAATGGGGCCTCCATGTAGAGAGGTGGCATTTGGATGAGCCGCAGGAATTCTGGTGCTTCTCCAAGTTTGATCCCTTAAGCCCACGCTGACCACCCTGTAGCCGGGCTCGTCACAGTCTGGACGGATAAGAAGGGCACAGGTGTCCTGAGGATGAATATAGGATGTGGACTCTGAAGTGGCTCATTGCTTTCATAAGAATCAGACTTAGTTCGCTCAGTGTCCAAAAGAGTCATTGGAGGTACCCAGCATCATTACATTGAGCTTGTTTATTTAACAAGCTGTTTTAACCCCGGGCACTGGGTTTGGGGGTAGGGTGGTTTATGGTCAGTGAGGGAGACATGTGCCCTCAAAGGCCCCAAAAGCCCATGCTTTGCAAACCATTTAGAAGGTGAAGTGAAGGCCGATATATTCTCTTAAGAGGATTTCTTCCTGTCGGGCTTCATTGGCTCAGGTATGAGGCAGACTCTCATTATTTGGCACCACCGACTTCCATAGGGTAGGTTATTTGGTGCATCAAGTCCTGTTTCTTAGATACACTTGGCCATGAAGGAGGACTGCTGTTCTCATAAAGCAAACCCCAAACCCAGGTGGTCCATGAGACTCAGTCAGACAGGGCCCTGCCCTGTACAAAAGGAAAGTGCTGTGGCAGGCTGCGCGGTGCACAGCTTCTCAGGGGCTCCTCCTGCAGAGCCCCTCCTCACTTACACTGCAGTCACAGTGGGCCACACAGAACCCGTGCCTCCTTTTCTCCAGAACCCCCAGGCCTTACAGAGTAGATGTTGTGTGTAAGTAGGAGAGAGGCAACACCTTGTCTCCAGAGATGGGGTGGGAATGGAGAAACTGGTTTGTTCCTGATTTCTTTCTATCAAATTGAAATCCATTTCCCAGGAGCATCTTCTGACAAAGCAAAGCCAAGGTCCTGGAGGCCAAATTGCCTCCCACCCACTCACCTGCAGCTTTTCCCTCTCAGGTGACACGTCCCCACTCCTGAGGGGGTGCTGCTGGGAGAGTGTCTGATCCCCAGATCCACTGGCCATCCCAAACTGCATGGACCGCTTCATTTAAACAAGTCATTGGTCCAAGCTGAGTGCCTTCCTCCAAAGATGTTTAAGACAGGACACTTAAACAGGATACAGTAACATAAATATGTCAGAGAAGAAGAGGCGGGTGTTCCGTAGAGAGAGGCGTTAGCTGATACAGGGTCAATTAGGGCCACCACTGGGTGCCTGAGGAGCACTATCTTGTTAATGGAGATCCTCACTGAGTTACTCTCTGAAGTTCCTTTCCAGAAGTGAAATTAAAATCACGCAATTAAAATGTTCACAGTTGGGGCTGGATGTTCTTGAACTGATTGAAAGATGAAGAAGTGGACACACCAACATTTTAAAACAGCAATTGTCTCTGTAATTAAATGCAATTAACCGACATAACTGTCTGCTTTTCTGCACATAAGACTG
Organism: Eumetopias jubatus; assembly: GCF_037043125.1. NCBI lineage: Eukaryota > Metazoa > Chordata > Mammalia > Carnivora > Otariidae > Eumetopias > Eumetopias jubatus. The sequence goes on along the minus strand of NW_028274823.1, from coordinate 41,075,291 downwards.
ATTGAAATTCTAAGACTTTAAAAAAAAAAAAACCAAAACATGACCTTCCTCTGATTCATCTTCCCATCTTAACCAAAATTCCCACCAATGTATGAAGACCATCAAAGACGGTGGTTTAGCACATTGACTCTACCACCAATGTTACACAGTGGACATATTAAGAAAACTGAGGAGAGACGTGTTAGAGAAAACAGAACCCCAAGATGGTCAATGCACATCATTTCACCTAAATGCATTTATTTTTGGATTTCCACAGTAGAGGATAGATCTAAAACTTTTCCATGGCTGATCTCTAGGGAAGTGATAACCAAAAAGCAGCTTCTAAAGTTTAGCTCATTAGCTTTAAAAAAAAAAAAGGCATTTTGTTTCTTATTATTATAGAAAATCTGGAAAATGCTGAAAGAATAAAGAGAAAGAGGTTTCACATACTATTACCACAGAGATATACCCACTATTTCTTTTTCTTTTCCTATTACATATACATATTTTAATTAGTATTAAAGATATATTTTCATAGATACTATATATATATACATATATATATACACCCTGATTGCTTGCTTATGTTACAAATATTTTTCTTGCTATTTAAAAAATTCATAAACATCTTTTGAAATGTTTGAATAAAACCTCATCGTATGGACCTACCATCATTTGCTTGACCATCCTCTTGTGATTGGGACAGTAGGCCATTCAAAGTATTTTCTATTGTAGTACTGCAGAAAGGAACATCTTGTTACAAAAGTCTGCCTGAATTTCTTATTTTTCCTGAGGAGACTTTCTTACAAGTGCAATTTCCCGGGCCAGAGTTTAGTTCATTTTGTAATTCTACATTTTCTTGAGGCTTTTGAGGCTTTCAGCCTGTACTGCCAAATTACCTCCAGAAAGGTGACCAATTTATTTTTCCACCCACGGGATAAGAAGTCACCTGATTCCCCACATCCCTTCCAACATTGAGCATCATCTCTATAAGAAAAGTTCAAAAACTCTTCCTAGAGACATCTCATATTTTTCACACATCCTATGGGTCTGAGGCAAATTGTAACCAAAACCTGAATTGCTCAGGTCCCTGGCTGCACCTGCCAGCAAAGGTGAGGCACATCTGGGCCAGCACCAGGTAGGTACCCACCAGCACAGCTGAGTTAAGCCAGGAGCAACTGGAGAACAAGTCAGCTGCCACCATCCATGAAGACATCTGCATATCAGGTTAATCTAGAGCCTGTCCCCATGTTACCCACATCCCTCTCCATCTTTTGCAGCTGTGTTGACCAGAGATGGACACAAGGTCATCCTAGAGAAGACAGAAGACTGGAATGTGGTAGAACTCATGGTGAACGAAGAAATTGTCTTCCACTGTAACATCAAAGACTTGGAGTTTGGTAAGTCCTTCAGCACTGCTCCCAACCAGCACTTTGCCTTCTGGGAAGCATGCTCGATTTCAAGTGGAAGTGGCCAGTGGGCTATGCCCAGATTCAAGTTGGGTTTTTTTCTGTGTCTTAAATTCTTCCTCAAAACCCTCTTCTCTGTGTTACATGCATGAGCACATCCTAAATCACACAGAGTTAAGTGCTTAATGCTCTGGAGTTCTTCCCAGGACACTGGAAACAAAAGAGGGACAGAAAGAAAGATGAAGTTTTAGCCCTAGATGCAGGCTGGCATCACGCCTCCCACACTCTGCTCAGAAATAAAAGCTTGTGCAATCCACTCATACTCTGTTAAAGGCTAGTTAACAATTGACGTGCCTGTGTACTTTGAGACTTGACCTCTAGTGGAAGCCGTGTCTTCTATGACATGACATTGTATAGAAAACTGGCCGAAAGAAAATCATACCTATTTCCCTAGGAGGTGATGGTAAACTAGACCCGCTGTGTGAAGAGGCCAGGATAGCCGTCCTAAATGCCTACTGATCTCCTCGTCCGAACAGGCATCTGAAGTCAACAGAACAGCCACTGCTTCCGGCCCTTCTATGCAGCAAACAAAAGCAGCTCTAGGTTTTGAAGGCTCTAGCAATCCAGGTAACACCAGCCTGTCCTTCAGCCTGCCCAGCACAGTGTCTCTCACCCGGCTGCACAGAAGCAGGGCCCACACAAATAATAAACACCATTTGCAGCATCTTTCAATCTCAACCCACAGGGAGAGCCCTCCAATATCAATCAGGTACACATTGAGCTGAAGGAAATAATAAAATGCAATCTAATAACAAAGCGCCATCCCGTCCTAATAACAGAGTTTGCCAGAAGCATCTGAGAGTCCATTCTATAGTAAGTAAAGAGCTAGAATTAAAGACTGGGTGGAAGGGGGAGCAGGGAGGGAGAATAGGGGGCCCTTGAAAATCTGAACCAAAAGTTAATGTCGTTATTTGGAAACCCGGCTATCTCTACAGGTTGGTTTCTTGCTCCCAGGGCAATCATATTTTAAATGTTCATATACACGTACCTAAAGCCAAATCATTTATTATTCTTTAGAACAAGAAAATTATCTGCCTTGTTTTGCATTCGCCAGTCCAACGAGCCACTCTGAAGAGGGCCCAGAAGAACACAGGGCAGAAGATGCGGCTCCTTATTTGTCTGGGGGAAAACACAGCCTTGCGGAGTTAAGGAGGGATTTCAGTTATGGTCAGTGTAAAAATCAGCCATGTCAACATGATGTTCTTTGTACTTGCAGGTCCGAGACACCTGACGGTAGCACACGTTCTTCTATAGAGAAATGCAGATATTGATCTGATGACGTTCAGTGTGAGGTCGTGGTAAAAAGGCATCACACCTTGGCAGAGAAATAGGAGAAAGAGGGAAGACTCTGGGCACCCTGGTGAAAGCACGGAGCTTTCAGGGCTCGGAGCACACACCCCCCCAGGAAGGCAGCCACCCTGCTCCCTGTGGTTTCCCTGTACCTGGGGAGCCACCCTTTCCATCCCTCCTGGTGGCCTCAAGCCCCCTGCACCCCAGAACTTCCAACGCCATCTGGGAGGCGATGAAACCACTGTACAAGTTCTCTCTCGTATGTGAGGAGAAGGGGGATGTAATTTTCATTTTCAGCCCAAGCTTCACTTACCAGGTTTCATTCAGAGATTACCATCACTTAGGACTCTGGAAATATTTAATCATCCTCGCTGAGAACCTGAGGCTAAAAAACTTTCCTCCTGGTGCCGGGTGCCGGTTTTCACGTGCCTTTAGTAACCCTCGATTTAGTCCCTCTTTCTCAAAGACCAGTTTAAGTTATTATAGAGGTAGCATTCTGCTTTCGTATGAACATTTTACTCCAAGAGAAATACATTTTCATTACAGTAAAATGGAAAAATATAGGTGAGGATAAAGTACAAATCTGATAACATTTTGGTATATTTCAATTTGGTTTTCTTTGATTTATGTCTGATTATTCATTAGGAGATAGATAAACAGAGAAATTGATTTCACTCATTCAGGATCACATTGTATGTACCCAATTATGTATCTGTTTTTTAATTTAACATTTTATGTTGATCCTCTTCCTGTGTGATTAAAACATTTGTCTAAGCATTCTTTTTTTTTTAAGATTTTATTTATTTATTTGTCAGAGAGAGAGAGCTCACAAGCAGGGGGAGCGGCAGGAGAGGGAGAAGCAGGCTCCCCGCTGAGCAAGGAGCCTGATGTGGGGCTCGGTCCCAGGACCCTGGGGTCATGACCTGAGCCGAAGGCAGACGCTTAACCGACGGAGCCACCCAGGTGTCCCTTGTCTAAGCATTCTATCATGAATCAGGAAATTTCCTCCGCCTTGAACAATGATTCCTACTTTCACTGCCGTAACTTTTTCTAAGAAATAAAATTGCAAGTTTCCCATCTGCATTCAGTGCAGTAACTTCGGCTCCAAGGACTTTGCCCCCTCCTCGGGCTCTGCAGCCCCCGCGTTGAACAAAAGCTCCAGCAGGCAGCCGCCTTACCCTCCCCTGACATGCCCCATGCCAGCCTGTATTTGTGGCCTCAGAGCCGCAACCCCACCAACCTGCTCTCCTTCCCTCCATGACCAGAGCAGAAGGGCAGGTAAGGCAAGACTGCACATGACTAAGACAAACTCGAGTGCACAAGGCTTCTGGGAGATGCCTGTGGCCAGGATGCTGTGCTCCAGTTTCAATCAGAGTTAAATGAGGTATGAATCAGCATTACCACAAAAAGTCACAGGGTTACCTCTGGGTGGTAGGCTTGCGGCGGGGGAGGGGGTGGCAGGGCTTTCATTTCTTGCATATTGTAAATGTTTTCAGTGGTGGAATTTTTACTTTGTGTGTGAGTGTGTGTGTGTTGGGCTTGAGGGTGCTTTTCAAATAAACATTTAAAATAAAATCCAACCCCTGGGTGGCTCAGTCGGTTAAGCATCTGCCTTGGGCTCAGGTCATGATCTCAGGGGCCTGGGATCGAGCCCCGCATCAGGCTCCCTGCTCGGCAGGGAGTCTGCTCCTCTCTCTCCCTCTGCTCCTCCCCCCTGCTCCTTCTCACTCTCTCTCAAATAAATAAATTAAAAATCTTTTTTAAAAACCAAGAATTTGACATAGAGGTCATCTGTCCATATAACCTAGCCATTCTCTGTCATTGATTAAGTAGAGCTTTCTCTTTGGAAATGTAATCAATTTTTTAGTCTAAAGAAATGTGCCCAAATCCTCCTTCATCTTCCTCTGTCTTATGCCTTCTTGAGTATCTGTCTCCCTGCAAAGAAACAGGAAACATGGCTCGCTCCTGATTGAAGGCAAAAGCCCTCTGTGCTTCAACAGGCTAGACATTCAGGTGCCTTTTAATGCTTTTAAAATGCCACTTAATTAACTCATATTTTAAGTTTATTAAGATGCCAAATCAATTTCGTTGTGTGACACGAAAATGTGTAAACAAAGTGTCTCTTTAGTAGAAGACGTCTTTACTGTCTTTTAATAAAATTAGAAACATAGCTCTAACTTATGAGCTATTTTAAGTGAAATTCGGAATCTCTACGCCTGTTTCTTCTATTTTAAAATGTAAAAAGAATGAAGTTTTTAGGAGTCTCCCTGGGCTTGCTGCCTGGGTCTCCCTGGCTATACCGGCTCTCTTGGTGGTTTCACCCTTAAAACCTTGACAAACAATATGTGACAAGTCCATAGCTAAGAGAACTGTGTGAACAATCCGTTCCCACGGTGAGCTGCCAGGACATTCGAGGAGTGGGTGTATGGACAGGGGCCCCAAAGGACTTTGCATTCCTTTGTTAGCAAAGGCTTCTCCCATGGACACCTATCCCAAAGTAATACTGGGATTTGATGCACAAATCCCCCTGCTCTTTGGGGGAGAAAACCTCGGGGGACATGTGTACACCCTGTGGGTGCCATGCTTCCAGAAGAAATACACAGGTGACCAAATCCAGACGAAAGACAAACAAACGCTGGCTCAGGTGGCTGCCATAAAGCAAAGACAAATGTTCTTCCCAGATAGTTTGAACATTTCGAGGGAAAGAGTCGATTGTGGTTATTTGGAAAGCAGTGTGACCAGGCGGCTCCAGTCCTGGCGGTAAGCTCATGTTCTGAAAGGAAGAGAGTCCTGAATTCTCCTTTGTGGGGGCCACAGGTCACCCCCCAGCCTGGAGGCCACAGTCGGGACAGCAAAGGCTGAGTGGCACTAAGCAGGTGAAAAGAAACAAGAGGGCTAACAGCAGAAGGATGACCTTGGGCACCGGCGGCGTGAGGGACGCTGTGGGGAGTAGGGGCTGGGATGGCCGCATGGGCCAAACTGCTGCCATGGTGGGAGCCAGCAGTCCCGATGGTATCGACGCTCCGAGTTTTCCTAGAAGAGTGAAAATCTAGATTTTTATTTGAAAGTTTTGGTTTTAAAGCATGGGCTCAATTTTTTTAAAAATACAGTGACAACCAAAACACAAAAAGCAAAACTGAAACTACCACATCTGGCCCACCAACAGGATAATCATCTGTTCCTGGTTGCCTGAAACCCCTCCTAGTTACACCTTCAGTCTGGCTGTAATTATCCCCATAAGTGACGAGGTCACCCTTCCCATGAGGCCCACGGCCGGCCCTCCCATCCTAGTGAAACCACTTGACCCTACTATCTGATTACGCAAATGAAAAGCAAAGACTCTGTTTGCAGATCTCTGAAATGAAGACATTTGAGAAGCTGCGCGCCTAAAAAGCCTTATTGTTCTCTACGATCAGGTATAAGGGGGGCCAGCTGTAGGCAGAATCTCATCCCCAGATCACTTTTCCTGATGGGAAATGCTCCTTCTCTAAGTGAGGTAGGTATTGGACTATAGGTGCCTGCATCATTATGGGCCTTTTTGAAGGTATGTGTTCCTGTTTGAGTGGCTGTTCAGAAGAGGTCAAGAGTGGAGACCCAGAAGCCTAAGAGGAATGGTAAGTCCCAACCTTTGCTCCGCACGGGAGTATCAAGTCCAGGCTGTATTACTCATGACCCCAGTATATAATATTTAGGACGAAAACCGCCTGACTCCTTAAAGGAATGCACTGATGTTACAGTGTCGGATGTTCTCCTATGCTCTGATTTAATGAGTCTGGGATGGGTCCCAGGAATCTGCATTTTAACATGTGAGTCTATTGATTCCAGTGCACATAAGCCAACTGCGTTCTGAGAAACATGGGACTCAGGTGTTAGGGAAAGACCACATCCCTACAGGGAGAGGTGGGGTCCCCTGTGAAGGGAATGGAATTGCCCTCCCTCGGTCATGCTGGGCAGGAATAGGAAGACAGGTAGGATGGAATGTTTCTTCCCTCTGGGCCTCCCAGATTCCAAAGAGACGAGGAGGCCTTGGAAATCCTCCTGGGGTGTGAGAGAAGCTGGTCTCTGGAGCACGGAAGCAGGTTGGGGGCTAGGCTGGGAAGCCACCTGTGGCTGGTACTCCGTGAATGTGACCAATGATCCCAGAGCCTCCAGCAAGCTCTTGACATCTGAGCTGTGATGTACGAGAGGAATCTATTCTTCTTCTCAGTCTGTGTCTACTGTTGGGCTTCAGGGAGGCTTAAAGGGGGAAGGGCATATACCCCTAAGGTGCTTACAGCAGCACCTTAGAAGTCAGTGGCCCCGGAAAGTGCTGGAGGTGACTCCCTATGGAAAAAGCCTGTCAGAGGCCCAGAGCAGGGTGGGAGACCATTAGGGTGCATCTCCCCATCACTCCTGTCCAGAGAAGGGGGCACAATGAGGGGCACTTGTCCTTTAGCCACGCAGGAAGACACTTTTGAACAAATTTGGCCTTTTGTTGCTAATAGTTTAACTGTACCCATGAACCAAGAGGAGTCGGGCAGCATTTGGGTTATGCATACAAAAATAAAATTAAAAATAAAAATTACTTGCCCTTCTCTATGTATATCTGTTTATGAAAAACCCGTACTTCTATTAGTAGGTCTTTTACCCTGGATAAAAACCAATCCAGGTACTCTTCACTTGGCAGAGGAGGTAGACTCCAGCCCAGGGTGGCCGTCAGCAGCACCTGAGGGCAGAGAAGGAAGGCTGAGGGAAAGGCCGCACCTGCCTAAGGCTGTGTCAGATTTCAGCTTTGTTCAAACTGCAGACACCTTCTGTGGAGACGAAGATGCTACCCTGGCCGTCCCCAGGGCGGTGAGCCTGCAGCCAAGTGAGCCTCTGTCACTGACGTGAGCATGCCCTACATGGAGATGACCAGGTGGCGAGAACCCCAGCTAGAAATGTTTTACCAAGTGCTTCTTTCTCCATTAACTTTCTCTTTAAACCTAAAAGTGTATTTCTGAACTACGATCATCATTTTTTTTTAAGATTTTGCATTTATTTGTGAGAGAGAGAATGAGAGACAGAGAGCATGAGAGGGAGGAGGGTCAGAGGGAGAAGCAGACTCCCTGCTGAGCAGGGAGCCCAATGTGGGACTCGATCCCGGGACTCCAGGATCATGACCTGAGCCGAAGGCAGTTGCTTAACCAACTGAGCCACCCAGACGCCCTGAACTACGATCATTATTGTACTCCAAGTTGCACCCCAAATTCATTATGGTTTCTCACACCTTTTAAGCCCTGCCACGGACCTAGACCTTAGCTGATGCACACCCAATCTGGTTACCCCACATTACAGTTCCTGAACATACACCACGCCTTTCTTGTTCCTGCCTTTCTCGTGCTTCTGGCTCCTCCTGAAACACCCAGGCTGTGTTCTCTGGCTAAAAAAATGTTGCCTAACCTTCAGGTCCCACTTACCCATTCAGCCCTGCTCAAAGCCTTCCTTGCCTCCTCCCTTCTCTGGCCTGAGGCACCAGGTACAAGCTCACGGGCGGTCAGCTCCTACGGTGTGGCGCTCTATCCTGAGGATGCTTGCTGGTCTCTCCACGCCTCTGCCGGAGGAGCTCCTCAGTCAAGACTCTCTCTTTTCTTGCCTGTGTGCTCTAGATGAGTGGAATCAAGTTCAGCAGCACATGGAAGAAAAACCCAAAGTAACAGTGGTTGAAACCAGTGAGAAGCAGGAAAAAGTTGTGGTGCTTCATTTTATGAGTCAACCCCCCTTGGCTGGGATACAGGGTGCCCAGATATTTGCTTAAATGTTATTTTGGGTGTGTCTGTGAGGGTGTTTCTGGTTGAGATTAACATTTGAATCTGTTGACTGAGTAAACCAGACTGCCCTCCCCAATATAGGTGGGCCTCATCCCATCTCTTGAAGGCCTGACGAGAACAAAAGGCAGCAGAAAGGAGAATTCACTCTCTCTGCCTAACTTTTTGACCTGGGACATCAGTCTTCTGCTGCAGTTCAGTTAGAACTCACATCACTGGTTCTCCTGGTTCTCAGGCCTCCACACCAGAACTGTAACTATACCACTGGCTCTCCCAGGTCTCCAGCTTGCGGATGGCAGACCCTGGAACTTCTCGGCCTCCATAATCACGTGAGCCAATTCCTATTATAATACATTTTTCTCCCTCTCTCTAATAGATAGATAGATAGATAGATAGATACATAATGTGTATACATGTATTACATATATATATATATATACACACATGCCCCTATACACAAATATTATAGCTATATAATGTATTTCTATATAAATACACAAATGCATATATATCTCCTCTTGGTCCTGTGTCTCTGGAGAAGCCTGACTAATACAGTAGGCCAGGCTGCGGTTGCTCCTCCAGAGACCCTGACTCCATCAACCTCACCACTCCAACATCTTAGCATCAAGCCTCTGGGTCTATGATAGCTACTGAATTGCCGCCATCAGGTTGTGTTGCAGGCAGCCAGAAAGAGGAAGGGGCAAGAAGAAGGGTTTTCCCCTTCCTGAGCATGAGCACAAGCAGGGGGAAGGGACAGAGGGAGAGGGAGAAGCAGACTCCCCGCTGAGCAGGGTGCCCAACCACACGGGGCTCGATCCCAGGACCCTGGGATTGTGACCTGAGCTGAAGGCACTCGCTTAACTGACTGAGCCACCCAGGCGCCCCTCTCCCTCCTTTTAAGAAGAATTCTCAAAAGCCCCACATGATTCTCCATTCACATGGCCAAACCTTGCTGCAAAAGGAACAGGGAAATAGGGATGTTCAGCCAAGCAGTAGTGTGCCCTAAAACATCTTATTATTAAGACAGAAAGAACAGCTAATGTGAGGCTTCAGCCACACATGGGCACAAAGCCACACACTCACAGGATGTCTGCTATATGCATTAAAGGGGGCTCAGTCATCACGGGAGGCTTATCATGCCTAGTCTTGTGACAAGCTGAGTGTCGTAGGTATGGGAATATTTCTAGGCAGTTCAAAAGCCCTTCTCTTCATACCTCCCACCTCCTCCTAGACACTACCGGCAGGCTCATCATAAAACATCAACTCTCCCTAAATTAATCTATAAATGTCATGTTAAATTAAATTAAAATGCCAACAGGCCTTTTTAGAAGCAAGAAAAACTGATTATAAAGTTTATATTGAAATATAAAAAAAGCAGTAGTGAAAAATAGAATAGAAATCTGAAATTGACAAACAGGAATGTAGGGTATGAGAAAGGGCTTTTCCAGTCAGTGGAGAAGAATGTTTCTTCTAGAATTGTTGTACACAACTGGGTAGCCGTCTGGATGAAAGCTGGATTCCTATCGAACTTTATTGAGAATAAATTCCAGATGGATCAAATATTTAAATGTAGTAAATAAAACCACAAACTTGAAATATTTTTTAAACTTGGAATCAAGAAGGCCTTTTTAAGTGTGACTCAAAACCCAAAGATGGAGAAGAACACATAAGATAAATTCAACTCCATAGGAGTAAAAACAATTTTGCGGTTTTTAAAAAAATGCAAATAACATTGAAGTTAAAATACAGATAGTGAAAAGTATTTTCAACTTGTATCTTCAATCTAAACAGAGCTCCCACAAATCAATGAGAAAAAGACCAGAAACCCAACAGAAAAAAGGCAAAGGACATGAAGAGACAATTGACAGAAAAGGAAACATGAAGGGTCCTTAAACAGGAAAAGATGTTTTAGCCTCACTTAATAGATTCTTCAGATCCTAAAGATACACATTTATACATATCAGTTTCTACATGTACAAAAATTCTTTACAGGATGGCTTATAATAACAAGCTGCCCCATGTCCACTAACAAGGGACTGATTGAATAAACCCCAGTTCATTCATACAATGGAGTCTTGCGTGTCCTAGAAAAAAACAGATCTTAGGAGTACTGTTATGGAAGGATCTCCAACGTATATTGTTCAAGTCAGAAAATCATAAAAAGCATGACTCAGGAGAGTTTATGTACTATACTACAATTTGTGAAAAAAAGAGAAAGAACATATGTATAAACATATATATACATATGTATATAAATACGTGCATAAAACACCAAGAAGCAGGAAGTAGCTACATCTAGGTTGGAAGGCCTCGGGTAGCAGAGGGACAGCAGTGAAAGGGAGACCTTTTCATCATATAGCCTTTTTATCTAGTAAATTTGTATTTAAATTTAAATTTAAATATATTATAGTATCTATTCAAAAATAGCATTTTTTTCCAAAAATAATGTTTTAAAAAATAAAGCACTTGGGTTTAGATCAACAGAGAAACCAGATCCTAGCATAGCAGAGGGTCATTGGAGACATGAAAAATAAGAATTAACTGGAAAAAAAAAATTAACTGAAAGACTGTTTGCTCTAAAGAGAGAATTCAATATGTGGAGAAAGATCCAAAAGTCTGTTTCCCTTAAGAAGTGGTGCTGGGACAACTGGAGAGACACATGCAAAGAATGAGATTTGATCCTAACCTCATACCAAATACAAAAATTAACTCAAAATGGATGCAAGACCTGCATGTTAGAACCCAAACTATGAAACTCTTAGAAGAAAACAGGGGTGAATCTTCATGACCCTGGATATGGCAATGATTTCTTAGATACTACACCAAAAGCACAAGCAGCTAAAGAAAAAAATAAATTGGACTTCATCAAAATTAAAAACTTTTGTCTTTCAAAGGATACCATCAAGAAAGTAAAAAGACAATCTACAGCCTGGGAGAACATTTTTTAAATCATAAACCTGTTAAAGGATTTGTATCTGGAATACATAAAGAATTCTTACAACTCAATAATAAAAAGACAACCCAATTTTTAAATGGGCAGAGAATCTGAGTAGACAGTTCTTCAAAGAAGATATACAAATGGCTGACAGCACATGAAAAGATGCTCATCGTTAGTAATCAAGGAAATGCAAATCAAAACCACAGTGAGATATCATTCACACCCATTAGGACAGCTATTACCAAAAAGTCAAGGAGTGCCTGGGTGGCTCAATCGGTTAAGTGTCTGCCTTGGGCTTGGGTCATGATCCCGGGGTCCTGGGATGGAGAAATGAAAACATACGTTGACACAAAAAGTTGTACATGAATGTTCATAGCATATTTATGCATAACAGCCAAAGTTAGGAATAACCCAAATGTCCATCAGGTGATAAGTGGATAAACAAAATGTGGTGTATCCATACAATGGAGTATTGTTCAGCCATAAAAAGAATGAAGTACTGATACATGTTACAACATGGATAAACTTTGAAAACATTATGCTAGGGGCGCCTGGGTGGCTCAGTCAGTTAAGCATCTGACTTCGGCTCAGGTCATGATCCCAGGGTCCTGGGATCGAGCCCCGCATCAGGCTCCCTGCTCTGCAGGAAGCCTGCTTCTCCCTCTCCCACTCCCCCTGCTTGTGTTCCCTCTCTCTCTCTATCAAAATAAATAAATAAAATCTTAAAAAAAAACATTATGCTAAGTGAAGTAAGCCAATTATAAAAGACCACATCTTATATGATTCCATTCCTGTGAAATGTCCAAGAAGGCAAATAGAGAAATAGAAAGTAGATTAGTGGCTGCACAGAGCTGCAGGATGGAGGATTAAGGGTGTGATAGCATATGGAGTTTCTTTGACATAATGAAAATATTCTGTAATTGATTGTGGTAATGGCTCTACAAGTCAGTGAATATACTGAAAACCATTGAATTGTACACCTTAAATGGGTGAATTGTATGACATGTGAATCATACATCCGTAAAACTGTTACAAAAAAAAAATTGCCTCATTCCTCCAAACTAGTTGAACAATTTTAACAGAAAGAACAAGATACTGTGTATATCTACCTATAGGGGCTGGTTTTACAAAGATGTGCGTATTGTATGGACTCATGTGAACTCATGTGAACAATTTTGCCGTGTGTATAGTGTGTATACACACATTTCCACAAGTAAAAATATGTCAGGACCCTTGACCAGGTTTACCTAAGAAAGGTAAATAGGTAGGAGGGAAAGTTTCCTTTTTACTTTATATACTTCTATATTGTTTGAATTTTTTACAATGAGCACTTGCTATTTTGTTTATTAAACAATAAAAATAAGAAAAGGCAAAAAAGGGAGCTCCTTTACAGCCCCACACAGTTATGTTTTCTCTCTTACTGGGTGGGAAGACAGAGTTCCAGCAGAGGTGAGGGGCGCCGCCAGGCTCTCTTATACAGCCGAGAGGTGGCCGCGCCTGGGGGCAGAGAGCTCACCCACAGGACCCCAAGCCTAAGTGTTCCATCTCCAACCCCCTCTTTGCTGGAATGGGACTCAGGCTATTTTTCTAATTCTCCCAAAACGGACCTCCTGGGAGTCTACTTCAACAACAGTGGATGACAACAATAACCCAGTTAAAGGGTACATGCGAAATCAACCAGGTTTGTGCAACACATTTCAAAATTCACCAAAATTAAGTGAAAGCCTAAATAACACCAAAGAAGCCTCAGAGCAGCTGGTGATCAGGCTCCAAGGCTTGACTGATTCTTGTCTTTAAAATGTTCCAGTCATTTAAATATTCATTAGGAAATCGGCATCACTGGGGAAATGTATTAAATTAGTTAAAAGAGCTAAATACCACAATTCACAGTGGAAAAATATCCAAACTTCTTGTTGATTACTGTAATTTCTGAAGCCAGCTGTGGAGTGGCACTAAAGCTCGGCAGCCCCCTGGCATTTAAATAGTGTGGCCTTCTTGGAAAGTGTCCTTGGAGAGACCACTATTTTGAAAAATGCTTTCCAAAGCATCTAATCTCAGTGGTTTCCTGTAGAAATTTTAAAAACAAACAAACACTTGCCTTGGCAAAAAGTGCTTGTTAGGTTGTATAAATGGTTGCTGACAATTCCTTAGCATCTCCCTTTGGGGATCAGTTGACCTGCTGGAGAAAACTATCCCCCTAGGTTCTTGGTACCTGGAAAATCTCTAGAACTGTGGAGCAGAGGAGACTTGGCTCTCTCCTTTGTGGTCAACAGCTTTTCACTTCTGCCTGGATGCCACCTTCGTCCAGTTAATAGTCCTGTCGTTTGCGGAACCCACCTCTCCCCTACTCTTAGTCTCTGGGGTCCACCTGGGATGCCCTCTTTGCCCTGTGGCAGCTGAATCTCATGACCAGCTAATCAGAACACAACACCCCCCAGGCCACAGGGATTGGTTTCTCTTAGGTCAGTGTGAGTTGGGTTTCCTATCACTTGGAACCAAAAAGGTGTTCACTGGATCAGCCACCAAACACAACAGTGGGTGCTCAGAAAAAGAGCCACTGCTATAGCAGCTAAGAGCAGCTGGGGGGCCTGGGTCACCTCCCCCACAGCGTCCTGCAGCTCCCGGCACACACCACTCCAGGATGGGACTTGACCTTCCCACCTCTCCAACAGCTGACTTGTCACTCACTTTATCTTCCTCTTAGGGCACCCCCAAATATATCCACTACCCAGAGGTGACCATGCACAAAGTAGAATTTATGGAAGCTTCCCTAGGAGAGAGGGGAGGGCTTCCATCACATACCCCACAGCAATGACTTTAGAAGTCTTCATCATGTGCCTGCACTCCCCAAGGCTCTTCTCTGTCCCCCCTGCCTGGCACATCCTCCTCCCCCACCCAACACCCCCAGGGGCTCTGCAACCTCCCCCCTGCAGAAGCAAACTTTCCTATTTTCTCAGGCAGGCAGCAAACTCCTCCCTTGTCTCAATTCCAGGCAAATGTGGACCGCAGGCCAGGAGGCTTCACTGCGGTACCAGTTTTAAGTGAGGAAACCATACAGTGCTCATCGTGTATGTTAATGAGCTCTCAGCAACCTGGGAGCTAATGAGACTTGCTATCCAGATTTTTTAAAACAGTGTTTCACAGAGTGAAGCAACTTGCTCCTGGCCACAGGGCTGGCAGGGGGCAGAGTCAGGACTCAAACCTACTCTGCCTGTGCAATCCAGATGAAGCCAAACAACTGGTGTGGACAAGCCGTGTGCTGATGGACAAGGGAAAGAGGCAGCAGAGGTGGCCGAGAACACTGGGACCTGCTTCATTAGATGTGAAGGTGTCCAAACATGTTAGAGCTTTGGGCAAAAGTACAGAAATATATGTGGGGGCGTTTTTCCTGAGAAAAATTATTGTAACGTTGATATGTTTGGGAAAATTGCACATTTCCCAATTTGTTGTTCAGTTTGTCACAGTGATTGTTGCTATTTTCCAGACAGCTTGACTTGCTCAGAACATGAGTTATGCCCGCCCTGGCATGCAGACTCACAGTATGGAGGGCCCCTTTGTTGTTTAAAGCACACATTTCAAAAGGCTGTAAGATTTCAGCAAAATGTGCCCCCCAGTCCTCATGTGGACAACCATTTCCAGGTCATGGACTTCCCACAACTTTGGGGACAACCTTATTCCCACACCTTCTTTTGACTGGAGCATCCTCTGCACAACCCAGGGAACCCCATCTAAGTGTCTGTCAGAACTGGCCTTCAAGGGAAGGGGTGGGGGGTGCCCCCTGGTTATAGATCCCCCCAGTGTCCCAGTTCTGACTGGGCCCCAAGTAGCTGCTATGTAAATTAAATCTCCCCCTGCAGCAACAACAAAAAAAGTGCCCCCCCAATCCCCTTCCTGAATAAGACAACCTTAAGCACACATGTTTGAGAAAATGCTTTGAAGGTTGGTCAAATAGAAGCATGTGTATCATTTTACAGACTTGGGGCACAGGGAAAAGAAAATGGCTATTTTCTTTGTCAGCAACACCACAGGCAGAGTTCGGGGTGGAGATTCAGAGCCCGGGTGTAAAAGTTAGCCCCTTCTTAGGATCTGTATGGAGGAAAAATTACTCATCCTCACAATGCTCGGTTTTTTCATTGATAAAATGGAAGAGGTAATAACACCTTCCTGATTGGACTATTATAAGGATAAAAATGAAAGACTATATGGAGCAGAGCTGGGATCCTGGCACAATATTAAGCCATCAATAAATGTTAGGGCATATTATTATCCTGAGTGTCCATTTTTGCTCAAAGGACATATATTCTTTTCCCATCGGGAAAAAGATGAAGTTTGGTTTTTAAGATCCTCTGTAACAAAGCAGCAGCATCTGTTTTCTTTGGCCTTTCTTTTGGGCCCAGTGATTCTGAGAAGGAAGTGACTGCAGGGTATTTTCATTTTGCACTTCAGCTGGAAATAAAGGCGACAAACAGCATGGAAGGGCAGACAATTTGTAACACAGTTCAACTCTGGCCTCCAATGTTTGAGAATTCCCTCCTATGACAAAATTTTCCTGGGGTATTCAAAACAAAAATAGCTCACATTATCTCCTCTCACTCCCCACATATGGAGGAAACCTAGTGAGCTCCATTAGCCCCACATTGACCAACCTGGTCAGACAATGAACAAGCACCACGGACTGAGCACTGTTAGGTGTTCTCCCTGCACTGTCTTAATGTTCAATCAAGTGTATGAAGATGCACTTGAGTCCGGAGGCAGTGTGACTCAGTGGCTCAGGATAAGAACACTAGATCCCAACCAATTGGATATGAATTCCAGCTATGTGACCTTAGGAAAGCTGCTCAACCTCTCTGAGCCTCAACATCTTCATCAGTAGCATCAAAGTAGTACATGTTTCATGGGGTGTAGTGAGGATTTAGAGGTGTTATTAGACGGAAAAGACCAACAACAATGACCGGCACATAGTAAGTACTTGAAAAATATTAGCTGTTATTGTTCTCACCCTATGTAGTGGCAAAGTAAGTAGAATGGGCATCTATAGTTTATTTTGTCCAACATCTATGTTGGAAACCACACCCCAATTTTATTTTGAGTTTCCTCCTCCATTCATTGCACATAGTCTTGGATAGGCTGTCAGTTAAATTACTCCAAGAAAGATATGGATGGCCTAAGAAATATTCTTTCCTGGAATTTGACTCAAGGATAGTGACAAAATGACTGAACATGATTAGAAATCTAGGAATTCATCTTGGGAACAACATGGACCAGGGTCCCCATTAGTTTCTGCTGTCCAAATCTGCATATCTATTCTGGTCATGTCCCTCCACCCCATGAGCTACCTCTCAGGCTTCCAATGGGCAAATTCCAGAGGTAATTTCTGTGGTTTGCAATGAAAGAACTCTAAGACATCCTTCAAGATTCTTTCTATTTCAGCACAGCCCATGTTCCGATACATAACAATGACAGTTAAAACTTTAAAAGAGAAGCACTCAGGATAAATGTTTGGGGCCAAAAATAAGACAGGAATGCAACATTGTAGATGATACAGAAGGTACAGCTTGCTGAGCGCTGGAGCCCAAAGCAGGCAAGGTACCTGGGAGCTTGGCTTTTTTTTTCACAGGTAAGGGGACTAAAAATATTTCATGTGAGATGGAGAACTGGCTCCAATCCCTCTGCTTAAAGTCAGGTGTTGAGATGTAGATCCCCAGGTGGGGAAATAAGGATGAAATAAACTCTGACCTACTCCCTGGAGCACTGATTTGAGGTTCTGGATCTCAAGAGGAGGCTGGACAAAGAACATAGAATCAATCAAGCTTGCTGCTGGCTTTTGTCTGGGCCTAAGATTTCTCTAGCATTACCAAAGAATAGAATTGGTAGAAAATAGATACCGTTCAAACACAAAGAAAAAAAAAGCTAGAATAGTTATATTAATATTACACAAGGTAGAATTCAGAAGAAGGAATATTAGCAAGAAAAAAGAAAGATATGATGATAAAGGAATCAATTCATTAAAGAAAAATCCAGGGGCACCTGGGTGGCTCAGTCAGTTAAGCATCTGATTCTTGATCTCAGCTCAGGTCTTGATCTCAGTGTCATGAGTTCAAGCCCCATGTTGGGCTCCACTCTGGGGCATGGAAGCCTACTTTAAAAAAAAAGAAAGAAGAAATCCAAATATGTAGGCATCTAATAACAGAGCTCTAAAACATACAAGAAAAACTGATAGAGCTAAAAGGAAAAACAGACTAAACCACAATTATATTTGGACATTTTGACACCCATTCATTAACTGATACACAAAAAAAAAATCAGTAAGGATATAAAACTCTTAACACTATCAACCAACCTGTCCTAATTGGTATTTCTGAAAGAGTCTACCCAACAACAGAATAAACATTTTTGAGTTTATATGGAACATCACCAAAATATACTGTATTCTGGTCGTAAAACAAGTCTCAATAAATCTGAAAAGGACTGAAATAATACAGATATGTTCACTGACCAAAACAGAACTAATCTAGAAATCAAGAACAGAAAATTATGAAAAAAAATCCAAATATTTGGAAATTAAACCATATATTCCTAATTTACCAATGGGTCAAATAAAAAAATCACAAGGGAATTAGAAAATATTTTTCACTGAATCAAAATGAAAATACAGTATTTTAAAATTTGTGGGATGCAACTAAAGCATTGCTTAGAGAAATGTATACCATTAGCTATTTATATTAGGAAACAATAAAGGTCTAAAATCAGTGATCTAAACGTGTACCTAAAGGAACTAAAAAGAGGAGCTAATCAATCTTAATAACAAGTAAAAATGAAAGCAGAAACATCAATGACATAGAAAGTGGAAAAAAATAAAAGCAACAGGAGCTCCTGGGTGGCTCAGTCAGTTGAGTGACTGACTCTTCATTTTGGCCTGGGTCATGATCCCCAGGTCGTGGGATTGAGCCCTGTGTCAGGCTCTGTGCTTGGCAGGGATTCTGCTTGGGATTCTCTCTCTCTTCCTCTCCCTCTGCCCCTCCCCACAACTCATGTGCCCTCTCTCTCAAAAAAATAAATCTTTTAAAAAGTGAAATCAATAAAACCCAAAGATTTTTTGAAGTGTTTAATTGAACTCTAGACAAACTTGCCAGAAAAAAAGAAAAAAGACACAAATTGCCAAAATCAGGAATGAAAGAAGAGACATTACTACAGAGCCTACAGACAAAGAAAGAATAATAAAAGAATGCTGTGACCAATTCCTTCCAACTTTTTAAATCGTGGTAAAATACATAAAATTTACTCTCTTAATCATTTGTGAGTCTACAGCTCATATTTGAATATATTTATAATATTGTACAACCATCACCCTCATCCATCTACAGAACTCTTTCCATCTTTTTTTAAAGATTTTTTTTTTAATTTTTAAATAATCTCTACACCCAATATGGGGCTGGAACTCACAACCCTGAGATCAAGAGTCACACTCTCCAACTGAGCCAGCCAGGCACCCCTCTTTTCATCTTATAAAACTGAAACTCGATATATGCATTAAATGATAACTCCCCACTTCCCATCCCTTAGCCTCTAGCAAACACCATTTTACTTCTGCCTCTATGATTTTGGCTACTCTAAGTACCTCCTATAAGTGAAATCATACAACATCTGCTTTTTGTGAATTGCTTATTTCATCTAGCATAATGTCCTCAAGGTTCATCCATGTTGTAGTGTATGTCAAAATTTCCTTCCTTTTTAAGGCTGAGTATTCCACTGCACATATATGCCACATTTTACTTTTTTAAGTTTCTTTTTTAATTACAGTTAAAACAGTGTTATATTCATTTCAGGTGTACAATATAGTGATTTGGGAATTCCATACATCACCAGTGCTCATCATAAGTGCACTCCTTAATCGCCACCATATATTTAATCCATCCCCCCAATATACCTACCACATTTTTCTTATTCATCCATCCACCAATGGACATCTGGGGTCCTGCCACATTTTTAGATACTGTGAACAATGCTCCTATGAAAATGGGTGTATAAATATCTCTTTGAGACCCCGATTTCATTCTTTTGAGTATACACCCAGAAATAAAATTACTGGATCATATGGCAATTCTATTTTAAATTTTTTGAGGAACTGCCATCCTGTTTTCACAATGGCTGTTTTTACGTTTAACATTCCTACCAAAAATGCACAAGTGTTTTAATTTCCCCACATCCCTGCCAACACTTAATTTCTTTTTTCTTTTAAAGATTTATTTACTTGAGGGGGGTGCAGAGGGAGGGGGAGAGTGAGTCTTAAGCAGACTCCGTGCTGAGCACAGAGCCCAACATGGGGCTTGACCTCACGACCCTGAGATCCCAACCTGAGCTGAAACCAAGAGTCAGACACTTAACCAGCTGCGCCACGCAGGCGCCCCTTTCTTAACAGCCATTCTAATGAGTGTGAGGTGGTATCTGTTGTATTTTGCTTTGCATTTTATCAACAATTTTATGCTAATAAACTCAACAACTTGGTGAAATGGACAAATTCCTTGAAAGACCTTGTATTACTCTGCTAGGACTGCCATAACAAAGTACCAAGACTGGATGTCTTAAACAATTTAAGTTTTATTTTTTCATAATTCTGGAGGCTAGAAGTCCAAGATCAAGGCGTCAATAGGGTTGGTTTCTTCTGAGGCCTCTCTCCCTGGCCTGTAGATGGCTACCTTCTCCCTGTGTCTTCACAAGGTCTTCATCCATACCTGTGTCCTGATCTTTTTTTTTTTTTTTTTTAAGATTTGTTTATTTGAGAGAGAGGATGCAGGAGGGAGAGAGAATCCCAAGCAGACACCCAGCTGAGCTTGAGCCCAACATGGAGCTTGATCCCAGGACCCCTAGATCATGACCTGAGCTGAAACCAAGAGTGGGTTGTTCAAATGACTGTGCCACCCAGGCACCCTCTAATCTCCTCTTATAAGGACACCAGTCATATTTGATTAGGGCCCAACCTAATGTCTCATTTTAACTTAATTACCTCTTCAGAGGCCAGACCTCTAAATATAGTCACACTCTGAAGTACTGAGGGTTAGGACTTCCACATTTTAATTTGGGGGGAACACAATTCAGCCCATAACAAATTACCAAAACTCACTCAAGAGAAAACAGATAATGTGATAGCCCTAAATTTATTAAAGAAATTGAATTCATGGGGCACCTGGGTGGCTCAGTCAGTTAAGCGCCCAACTCTTGGTTTCTGCTCAGCTCGTGAGCTCAGGGTCTTGAGATGGAGCCCCGCATCAGGCTCTGTGCTCAGCGTGGTGTCTGCTTTGGGATTCTCTCTCTTCTTCTCCCTCTGCCCCTCCCCCTATTCTCTCTCTCAAATAAATGAAATCTTTAAAAAACAAAAAAGAAATTGAATTCATAGCTTCAAACCTTTCCACAAAAACAAACAAACAAAAAAAAAACTTCAAGCCCAAGTGTCTTCACTGGTTAATTCTACCAAATTTTTAAAGAAGAATTAATGCCACTCCTGTGGTGTGATTCAAAGCATACCCCAATAAGCTGTTTTTGAGGCTGATGGAACTTAACACACTGTTCTCCAACTTCAGGCTGATGGTTCCTTTAAGTGCCCCACCCCAACCCTGTGGCCTGTATTTCTAGGTCTGCTCCATGGAAGGTTCACCTCTCCCAGCTCTCCTGTAGGACTCTTCTTCCTTTGAATACCATCTTTTCCAGGAAGCCTTCCTTGACTCCCACAACCCTCTGCACTTACCTCCAACATAACTCTTTTACCGAGGCCCCAGTGTCCAGCACAGAGAAAGTACTCTAAGAAGCGATAGACAAATAAACGCTTTGCAGAAAGCAAAACATCCTTCCTCTGCTGCAGCTTCCCCAGCATCTTTGTGGGGAAGCAAAACCAACAATATGCTAAATAGTGGACATGCCAACAGATTTTGCAAACATTGCCTAGTGCTCAAAAGAAAATCTGTCCAATGGAGGCAGATATTTTACCCTCCACATGCTTAGTTTTTTTCTTCTTCCCCATTCCCTATCATCTCTAAACCATATGCCTCTTCCCCAATTTTACAACATGAAATGAAAACAGAAAAACCTCTCTTAGGCATTTTTTTATTTCTCTGTTATTTGGTTTTCCACTTTGGTACACATGAGCCATGGCTATATTTCACACAGAAGCTGACTTACCTCATTACGACACGCCCCATAAAACAGAGCACACATAAGTCACCTGGCTTCACCTGGTTGTTATTGCTAA
Organism: Eumetopias jubatus; assembly: GCF_037043125.1. NCBI lineage: Eukaryota > Metazoa > Chordata > Mammalia > Carnivora > Otariidae > Eumetopias > Eumetopias jubatus. The sequence goes on along the minus strand of NW_028274823.1, from coordinate 41,053,586 downwards.
AATCTTTATTTCTAAGAGCACAAAAGCGAACATTCCTTGAATCTACAGATGAACAAGGACAGGGTAAGCAGCAGCCAGATCTGCCAGGATGGGAGAGAGGGACCAAAGACATGGGCTCTCTCGTGGCTGTCCTCAGAGACATGAACAGCACAGATGAAGAAGCCCAACAAAAATTTCAGAAAGACCAGGGCCAGTGGGGAAACACTCCCGAATGACAGCCCATCTATCAGACCCCTCTGGCTTGCTCAGTCCTAACAGACTGTGACATAAACACGATTGCCCAAGGTGGCCTAATACCGAAGACAGCAGTGCCTATTCTTTGGCCTTAATCCCTTTTGTGAGTATTGTTTTATCCTGGAGCTCTAGACAGCCCCTCTCCTGGGCAGGAGCACTATCCATCCCTCCCCTTGCCAGCCCCCATGTCCCCAGCCACTCCCACATCAAGACCCAGCCAGGCCTTGCCAGCTCTAAAATGTCTTGCCCTCAAAGGCCTGGAGATTAAAGGCAGAATCCAGAAACTTCTTCAGAGAAACCAGGTGTGTGTTCCTGTTTCCTGTGGCTGGTGCAGCCGCTGGGTCACGGCCAACATACCTGGGGGAGAAGAGACAAGTTAAGGGGAGGTCTGGGCCTGGCCTAGCCACTACCCCAGGACTGCATCGGGTCTAATCCTGATCATCATTCTGCTGTGTAGCTGAAGAGCCTGAGGCTCCAAGAGGCTAAGTGGCCTAAGATCAAAGGAGGTTCTCTCATTCAGTTCTGGCTTCAGAGCAAAAACAAAGGTTTACTTTCCATATTGTGGGTCTGACGGGGTCCCTGATCTGTCATCAACAGTCACAAAGCCAGCAAGGACTATGGGACCCATCCCCTCAATTTCCAATGTGGTCCAGAGAAGGGCGGTGGCCAGTTCTGGCTCACACAGCCAATGGGGCAGGCAAAGCCAGGATGGGGCTTCAGGCCCCCAGAGTCCCTTGGGCCCAGAGGAAGTAAGGGGTAGGTGGCAGATACCCCCACCCAGCCCTGTACCATATGGGCCGCGCCCGGCCCAGGATGGTCATGAAGCGCGGGCTGATGTAGTCATAGTAGCCCATGTTCTTGTGTTCTTCCTGACACCACACCAGCTCTGCGCCTGGGTACTTCTCTGCCTCTCGCTTGATCAAGTCGAAGGGGAATGGAGAGATCTGGGGCAGGCAGGGAGAGAGCGGAGTACAGCCAGGGGAAGGAGGCGTGCCCACGACCAGCGCCCTAAGACAGTAGGCGCAGCATCCCTTGTGAGGCCCAGTCCTGCCCCTGACGGGCATGCTGCCCAAAGCCAGGGGGCTGCCAATTGGACCCCGTCCATTACCCTGACTGGGCAAGGGGCTAGGGTGCACCTGTTCCAGGCGGGTGATGGCCACTTGCTCCTCCAGACCCTGGCTGCTCCGCTCCTTCACCAGGTCATAATACACCTTTCCAGTGCAGAAGATGAGCCGCCGTACCCGCTCAGGAGCCTGCGTCGCAGCCCCATCCTCAGGAATCACCCGCTGGAAGCTGGTCCCTGGACGTCCCACAGGGCATTGGCAGGGGCATCAGCTCCCAGAGGTGCAACAACGTGGCCAGAACAGCTTGAGAACCAGGCCTACATCCCTGGCCCCCCCAGGCTCTCCCTGGCCACTGAGACTAACCCCAGGTTTGGATCTGTGGCTGCAGGGGGCACCTCTTGAGCCAAACCATGGAGCAGGGGACCGCTGACACCCTCAGACATCCACAGGGAGAGGGGCAGAGACAGGCTGGAGCCAAGGGCACGGCCCCGGGAACATGAACATTAAAGGTGACAGGCTGGGGGGGGGGCACGTATGCTGGGGAGAACCCCTGGAGGGGACAGAGTAGGTGGCATCAAGTCCCCATCTGATGGCATCGATGTCTGTCCCAAACCTGCTCCCCATCCAGTCACGCTCACCTCCCGCATGCACTCCAGCTACCAGATCACCAAGCTAGAAGGTGAGTCTGGGGGGGTTGCTGCACATTCGTTCCTCCCTCCCTCAGCCCTGCTGTTGTCTGGGGGGCTGCTGCACATTCGTCCCTCCCCAAGTCCCCATCTCCCTGTACATTTTTCCTCCCTGGGCACACACCACATGCCAGGCACGAAGCCAAGCATGCTGCAGAGAACCTCTGAGTCAAGCCTCTTCTAGTGTCCCCCAATCTCTGGTGAGGACTGAAGGACAGAGGGTTACTGGCTGCCAGTCCCCAGCAGAGGAAAGCAAGCACCGGGTGCTCAGGCCAGGCAGTCCACAATGTCAATGCCAGGGCTCTGAACCACCAGCTCGGTCATCTGCCCACACCCAAGGGCACGTCCACACGTATACAGGTGAAAAACACCTGTCCACGCTGCCTAGTCCCTTCCTGGCCAGCACCTGCCACTCTCCCTACTACCCAGGACTGTGTTCCCAGATGGCTCTGCTCTGGCGAGCCTCGGGGCCCCACCTCAGCCCCTCCCTGATCCCCCCCCCGGATCATAGCTCAATTCGAACACCTGGTCCCTCAGATACTTTATCTGACCCTCAACTCCTAGGTAAAGGAGTCTGAAAGCTCCTGGAGGGGTGGCGGGTCCCCAGGGCCAGCAATGTCTATTTGGTTCAGGAGTAAAAAAAAAACCTAAATAAATAAATGAACAATACTCAGTGCCCTGCCACCCTAGGCAGACCTGCACCAGGCCTCCCACCTCTCAGCTCCCCCAGCACAGCCAGGTGGGCCCGGCTGCTTGGCCCAAGTGAGCCAAGCTGGACCACGTCAGGTGGCTACCACACTAACCTCCCAACCTGGCCGCTGACGGGGACAGAGCCCGGAGCTGCGACAGAGGCAAGGACAAGAATCCAAGGAGCAAAGGGTCACAGGCCACCAGGCCCCCCCATCGGCCACCTCCCCGGCACACTTGGGCACTTACCAGATACCATTTGGTCGAAGCTGGACTTGGCCTCTGGGTGCCTCAGCAGAGATTTGGGTGTGAAGATGATCAGCTGGAAGGGAAACATGTGCCCATCTGGCGTGAGCCCCTGCCCCTGGGCCCGGCATTGCCGAGGCAGTTAGCAGGGCGGGCAGCTCACCGGCTTCCGGAAGGGCAGTAGGACCTGGCGGCGCAGCACATGGAAATAGCTGGCTGGTGTGGAGCAGTTGACGACAATCCAGTTGCAGTCGTAGAGCTGGCTCACTTCGAAGTCCTCCGTGAACACCTGGGGGGCCGGGGTATGGCTGGGAGGCGGCCCACCTGTGGCACCCGTGCCCCGGCTCAGCCCTGGGGGAGGGAGCACTTACGGGGTATGCGTCGGAGTCATCATTGCTCATCTGCAGGAACCTCTCAGGCCTTGCTGAGGAGTGCTCTGGGCCCTGAAAGCAAGTGCCAGATGGCATGGCCTGGCCTAAGTGCAGGGACCTAGGGCACAGGGGAAAGTCTGGGTGACTTCTTAGAGGAGGTGCCCTCTCTCTCTGGAGCCTGAACCACAGTAAAGAACCAGGAATGTGGAAGAAGAGGAGAGAGGGGATGTCTTCAGAGGGTCTGGTCAGAGCCAGCACATGTGAACGTGTGGGACAGGAAGAATAGGTAAAAAGGCCAAGGTGAGGTGCTTCTTCCAGAATGTTCTGGAATTGGCAGTTGCCATTTACTGAGTACCTGCTATGTGTCAGGCACAGTTCTACGGACCCCATACACATTATTCACTAATCTTGAAAGCAGCCCCATGGTGTAGACATGTTTCCTCACTTTACAGACGAAGGTGAGTGGCAAAGAGATTAGAAACAACCCCACGGTCACTCAGCCACAAGGGGCATATTCGAACCCATGACTGACTCCTACTCCTGCTCTCACCCACGTGGGCAGCTCTGCTTGATGACAGCAGCAAGACACCACCACAATGACCTCCAAGGTGGCCCCCTCCATGGGACGAAGGTGATCTGTCCCACAGCCCACAGGCACCAGTCAGGCTGCCCCACCCTCCGCACCCAGCCTGGCTCCAGCTCCACCCTGTGCCTTTCCAGATACATGCCCTTGGGCAGGTCCCTCCACCTCTTTCCTCATGTGTGAAGTGGAAAACAGGACTGACCGCCCAGTCCAGTTGTCAGCATTCCACAGGATGACGTGGGCTAAGCTGCTCAGCCCCGCGAATCCGGGCTCCGACAGTAGTGATCAGTCCCTGACTGGATGACCAGTCCAAGTGGAATAGGCTCTCGGGGACATGCACGGCAGCCCAGTCATCCAGGGTGGGGAGGGCCCTGCCCCCCAGTCACAGAGCCAGGCTGGAGGCCGCACGTACCCTGCTCCTGGCTGCCCCTGCAGCCCGCACGGCCCCAAGCATCCCCTACCTGGTCGAGCTGCACACCCACCGAGGGGTCTCGAGGGCTCCGCTCTTGCCTTCCCGCCCTCACTGGCCTGCACACCCTCCGTGCTCCCTCTGTGCCACCACTCGGGAGAAGACCAGAGGACAGGCAGTACTACACAGCATTACGTTCAGATCCCAGCTTCTAGCCGTGTGACTTCGGGCAAGCCCCTCTACTGCTCTGCCTCAGTTTCCCTCATCTGGGAAGTGGGAACAAGAGCTACTTCATTAATTTGCTGTCAGGACTGGAAGAGCTCACAGAGAGGGTGTGACACAGAGCAAACTCTCAGACGTGCCGGTTGCTTCCATCTCTAGTGACAGCCGTGCCACCCGGGCGGCAGCACACGTACGCGGGCCCCACCCTGCGCAGACCCGTGTGTTCTAGGGGCCTGGAGGGAAAACACCGCCCAACCCTGCAAGCAGCCAAGGGCCCACCCACCCTCTCCCAGGCGTGCCAGGGCCCTCCGGGCCCCCGGGCACCACATGGCCCCTCACCATGCCCTCCATGCCGTGAGGCAGCAGCAGGACGATGCCATTGTGCCGCACCCACTTGGCCTGGCCGGTGCTGATGAACTGGTCGATGATGCACTGGGCCGTGTTGTGGAAGTCACCAAACTGAGCCTCCCAGAGGACCAGGGCATTGGGGCTGGCCATGGCATAGCCCAACTCAAAGCCTAAACAGAAGACACAGAGACAGAGCCCACCGCACACTGTCACCAAGTGGCAGCGGCTCCAGTCAAACCCAGCCCTTGTTCATACACTCTCCTGCCCATCCTTCCCAGCAGGCCAGCAAGAGCCAGGAGATTCCTTGGGGCCCAAAGGCCAGAATCTCCCTTCCTGGAAGCTCACAATATGCTCAGAGATTCCACCCTCAGCCCTAACCTCACATACGGCCAGCTTCAGCCTTATCTAGACCAGAAGCCAAGTCCAAAGGTACCCTGGGGAGGCAGCAGGAGTCATCTGCCAAGAGGAACACCCCAAAATATGTGCAGTGCTGCTGAGCGGAAGGGATGGGGTGGGGGGCTGCTCACTGCAGGGTTCCTACTTCTTGGAGGAGGCAGTAAGGGAGGAAGCAGGCCAGCTAAAGGTCAAGCCAAGGAAGAAAGAGTACAGAGGACAAAGTCCTGGGAGCCCAGAGCCTCAGGAGGGGCTCTTGAGATAAGAGCAGCTGGGTGGTCATGGTCAAAACAAAGATAGGACAGCTTGGGATGCAAGACCCTCTCTGGTCCCCAGGTATCGCAGGGCGTGCCTGACCTGCAGGCAGAGTTCTGACCCACCCAGGACTCCATACTCTGAGAGGGAGCTGTTGCACACAGTGTAGGGGGCCTGGTCAGGCCAAAGGTGGTTCATGGGGACACACGTCCTCCGGTCAACTTCCTGGTCATGGAGAACGTGGTGCCGGTGACTGGAGAGAGACAGATGGGGAAGGGATGGAGGGCAGGTGGATTACCAACTGTTCACCCAGAGCAGGGGGGCCAGGTAGCAGGAGATAGGCAAGCCTCTGTCACGGTGCCAGGAAACCTGAATTCCAGAGGGTGGTGACACCAAGGCAGCCCTGGGAAGCCAGAGCCATCTGGTGCCTCCTCCAGGCAGCCTCCCTTCCCATCCCAGTGGTAATCCCATGGGGTCAAGAGAGGTGGCCAAGCAGTCTTCTGATGGCTTGACCCAAGAGCAGGGGCTGGAGATGCTGAGGGGGTTACCTGTGACAACCTCAGCCAGCTAAGGGCTCCCCAGACACGGGCCAGGAAAAGGAGAAAGAGCTGGCTCCACTCCAGAGCTCTCGGGCTGATTCTGGGGGACCCCACGCACAGGTAAGCTCTCAGCAATCCCGTGGGGTCTGCGAGGACAAGGCTAATGCCCATGGAGCCCCAGGGCCCAGAGACCACTCTCTCATCCTCACCTGAACGTGCCCCTCTCCACATCCTGCCCACTAAGCCGCACGTGGATGCCCTCCTTGAGCAAGGAGCCGAAGGCCATGTACTCCGCCAGTGCCCAGTCCACCGTCCGTGTCTTGGTCATGTCCGCACGGCCCCGCAGGATTCGAGAGAGGCCTGTAGGAATGAAGAGCCAGCCTGAGGGATGCAGGGGCTTGGCCACCCCAGCGGGGACAGCCATCGCACCAGGGCCCTAACCCAGCTGTGTATGTACTCAGTGTACACCCCTCCCACAGAGCAGGGCCTTGGCAGGCCACAGGAGACCCAGTGCCGGGCAGCCCTCCTCCAGCACCCCCACTCCATGAGCAGGCCTGAGCCCACCATCCCCCCACCACCAACTTCCCTCCCTTCGGGAAGAAGGAACAGGCATCACTAAGTGAGCATCTGCCACATGCAGACACTGTGAGCACTGAGTCAGGAACATTCCTCACAGGTCACCTGCCACGGAGTGGTGCTGACTGTCCCCACTCTCCAGATGAGGAGACTGAGGCTCAGAAGAGAGAACTGATGTACGCATGACCATACCACTATAAAGATGTTTGGATTTGAGCCCAGGTACCCACAGCCCAAGCAGGGCTCCTGTTGGCCCTACACCTGTACAGGCCCCATGTGACGTGCACACCGAGCAGGCACGCCAAGACGCCCGGGCCACCATGCACACTGAGGAGGAATCCCACAGGCTGATCAGAGCATTGCAGGCATCCACCTGGGAGCCCTCCAGGCTGCCCAGCCAAGAGGTATAGCCAGCAGCCACATATTAGCCTAGGTTCACCCAGGAGTGGCAGGCTCGCCCTCTCTCATCCATCCAGACCACCAGGAGGCCCAGCACTCCTGCCCCTTCCCAACATTCCAGACCCAACCAGCCCTTCCACGGAAGCCCTTGCTTCCCTGCTCTCCTTCTGTTTGACCCACGCACAACCCCAGCAAAGGTACTGCGAAAATCCAAGGTGCCCAACGTAAGCCTTGGTGACTGGCACCCGGCAGGGGGCATGGCTTCCCAACCTGCCTGCCCCGAGAGGAACTATTATCACGGGCACCTCAAAAGAGTGCCAAAGAGGCTCCAAGAGCTCAGCTGAACTGCCAACCACCAAGTGGGGATGCAAATAAGGCCCCCCTGGCCCCTGAGCACCGTCTCCCACAGGGCATGTGCTAAAGCGTGCACAGCAACCTTACCGGTGTGGATCTTAAAGTCCGCGACGGGCACGGAGCTAGCCACTTCACCAATGTGTGTCAGTACGTCCTCAGGAATGCCTGTGGCTGGGCACGTCATGCTTTTGGGCTCCCCGTCCACATTGAAGAAGCCTGAGAGGGCAGAGACTCTGTGTGCTTCTGGGTGGTGGGCAGGCCTCAGATGCCCTGGTCAGCCTGCCTTCCCAGAACTCAGGGGCCCACCTCTTCCTTAACCCCACCCACACTCAAACCCTGACCCACCTTCGGGACCTGTGACAGCTGACAGACACAGCTCCGGGTCCTACACCTACCCAACATCTTCCCCTGGGCCCCTGTGGGGGCTGCTCCCCGGGCCCAGGGTCACAGCCATCTAGCTCCATCCCACGGAGGCCCTCTGAGCACCCCTCTCCCAGGCTCTCTCCACTTTGGCGTGCACCTACTTTGGCTCAGCTCTCCCTTTCCAGAGAACAGCTGGTTGCATATGCGCCCAGGGCAATGCCATCTCTCCTGTACCCCGGCCCATCCCCACCTGCAGGAATTAGCGCCCCCAGCCTCAGGAGTCTCAGGGATGGAGCCCGCAGCCTCTGGGCTGGGCCACGACTGCCCTCACCCAGGACCACTGTAGTCCTGGTCCCAGGCCCAGGTCAATCACTCTCAGCCACACACCACTCACTCACCAGGCCAGGGGGAGTCCAGCCAGTGCTTTATATGCAGGATCTTTTTATCCTTGGACCTGCCATATGCCTCCTCACAGATCCGGTCATATTTGGCGATTTCTTCCTGAAACCAGGGTGAATGCAAGGATTGAGGCAGTGATGGCCTGGATAACCAGAGGCTGGATCAACATGGACTCGTAAGCCCTGGTCCCCTTCACTACACTACATTCTAGAACTGTCTGTCTACTGGCCTGCAGGGACCCTGTGGCCAGGGGCCAAAGTCTCAGAGTTAAGGGGGATCCCTCCTGCTAACAAGAGACTTGCCAGAGGCTCAGAAAAGACTCACAGTGCTTGCTCTCAGAGCTCCCTCAAAGCAGGAGGACCAATGCATCCATAAATAACTGTGGGGACAAACCCAGCTCAGGGCTGCCTCCTGCAGGAAGCCTTCCTGGACTCCTGCCTGAGGCTGAGCTTCCCCCACATGGCAGCATTCACTGTCCCACCAGGCTGTAAATGTCTTTGGCTCTCTGTCCCCCTTGACAACGAGGGGCTGCTGGGGACAAAGACCATATTGGCTATTTCTTGAAATCACTGCCAACATCAGCAACTACCCCAGGATCCCGGCTCTGCCAGAGGCTTATCTCAGGCATCCACGCAGCCCGCCTGCCCACCTCGAACTCTTGCAGGGTGACTGTGCCCTCAGCAATGAGCTTGTCTGCATACTTCTTCAGCACAGGCACCTGTCTGTGGATCTGCTTGTACATGAGCGGCTGCGTGAACATGGGCTCGTCCATCTCATTGTGGCCACGCCGGCGGTAACAGACCTGCAAGGACAGTGTGGGGAGGGGCTCAGTCCCTACTGACTAGGCTGCGCAGGCCTAGTCCTTGCACAACGGGGCACGGAGGGCGGGGAGAGGCTGGCAGGACATGCCCTTCCAGGCCCCTGAAGGCCCCCCACTACCACGTATCACCGAAAGCCCCACCTCCAAGCCTTTGCAGAGACTCTCTTGGTGGCACTAAACCTTCCAGCCAGAAAGCACTCCCAGCCCTCAGTGCCGAAGACACTGCAGACCTAGCCCACTCGGTCACAGCCACCCCCCACCCTGGTCTCAGCCCCAAACCCACCAAGTCCACCACCACATCTTTATTGAACGTGTTCCTCCACTCGGCTGCCACACTGCACACATATATCACGGCCTCTGGGTCATCTGCGTTCACGTGGAAGATAGGTGCATTGACCACACGGGCCACATCGGTGGGGTACGGTGAGGAGCGGGCCATGCGGGGGTCTGTGGTGAAGCCAATCTGCAGAAGCAGGGGGAATGGACAGCGCCTCTGGAGAGCCAGACAGGCACCGCCTGCCTGGGAGACTGGTGGGTCCAGGAAATCGGGGGGATCTTTGTCTTGAGGTCCGTTAGGTGTGACCAGGACAGACATGGCACAGGAAGGGAAAAGAGTAAATGATCCCTCAGTCGGGGCCTACAGCAGGTCCTACAGCAATGGCAGCAACACCAAGGTAGCCTGCCTGCTCTTTTTTCCCATATCATGTGGTGGTAAGTAGAGCGCAGGCCTGGCTAACTGGCTAACTGCCAGCCCCGTCAGCTGCTATGTGTGCAATGCTAAGCCAGGTACTCTAATCCCCAAAGCCTCAGTTTCCTCATCTGTTCAAAGGGCTCATTAAATATTACTTCACAGGGTTATTCTGAGAAAATTAAATGACTTCATGCAAATAAGGCAATTAACCCAGGGCTTTATAGGCTCAGAAGAGCTATTAGTAAGCACAGCTGCCTGACGAACAAAGGCCTATGACGGTTGTGTTCTCAGACTGGTTCCTAGAGAGCTAAAAGGAGCATCTGGTTTCATGTCCAGCCTCTGTGCTAGTTACACCTGTATGCCCTTGTCCTTACGACGCTCTCCATAGTGTGTGCGTGTGTGTATTCACATGTACACGTACACGGATAGACACAAAGCAATTTCATAGAGCAGGCTGGGGAGAGCAGGGATCCTGCCTGAAGTCACACACTGGGGAGTGGCAGAGCAGTGGGATTAAAACCAGGATCATCTTGGGGCACCTGGGTGGCTCAGTCAGTTAAGTGTCCGACTCTTAGTCTCGGCTCAGGTCAGGATCTCGGGGGCCTGAGATCAAGCCCCACACTGGGCTCCATGCTCAGCACAGAGTCCGCTTGTCCCGCTCCCTCTGCCCCTCCCCCCACTTGCTCTCTTGCGCTCTCTCTCGAATAAATAAAATCTTAAAAAAAAAAACAAAACAGGATCATCTCAAAAAAAAAAACCAAAAACCGAAAAACTAGGATCATCTCACACTTCCCCCCAAAAGTGCTACCTAGAACTCAGGAACGGGGGACACCAACAAGGCCCGCCCGGCAGTCAGGTCCTCACCTGGTTGTTGACAACCACATGCACAGTACCATTGGTGGTGTAAGAGGGCAGGTCACTCAGGTGGAAGGTCTCATACACCACACCTTGGCCAGCGAAAGCAGCATCCCCATGAACCAGGACGGACATGACCTGCAGGGCCAGATGTGAGTCAGGAGGAGCCTGAGCCTGTGCAGCCCAGCTCGGTGCCCCAGGTACAAAGATCCAAGCCCAGTCCTCCGAGCCCCGTCCTCCGAGCCCCGTCCTCACAGCCCGGTCCTCCGAGCCCCGTCCTCACAGCCCGGTCCTCACAGCCCCGTCCTCACAGCCCGGTGCTCACAGCCCCGTCCTCACAGCCCCGTCCTCACAGCCCGGTCCTCACAGCCCCGTCCTCACAGCCCGGTCCTCACAGCCCCGTCCTCACAGCCCCGTCCTCACAGCCCCGTCCTCACAGCCCCGTCCTCAGAGACCATTACTCTCCGAGTTCAGCCCTTGGAGCCCAGCCCTCAGGGCACACCCCTTAGGAACCAGGTGTGTTCACCTTCTTGCCCTGGGCATCCCCTCGGTAGAACTGTTCTGCCTTCGTCTTTCCCTGCACCACAGGGTCCACGGCTTCCAGGTGGGAGGGGTTGGCCACGAGGGACAAAGTGATATTTCTGTTGGTGACCCGGTTGATCCTCTCATGGTACATGCCGAGGTGATATTTGACGTCTCCAGAGCCCTGAAGGTTGAGGCGGGCTATGAGGAACCCAGCCCTCTCACCGCAGACAGGAAGACAAGTAGACATGCAAGCCCACAGTGGGGCTGGGACATTTCCTGGATTCTGCTCCCAGGGAAGGCTGTGCTATTCCTGACCCACACCCTACCCCTCCTTGAGAAAGGCAGGCAGGTTCCCCTGGGCCTGGGCTCAGAGGCCAGACAAGCTCCCTCATCAGAGCCCCTCCACACTGTCAACTACCATCCTCAGCATTAATGACAGTGCAAGCAGAGAAATAAAGGTGCTGGTAATAACACTGGCGTGGCCTCTGGGCAAATACTGGAGCTGAACCCCTACCTAATTCCTTACACCAAATAACCAATAACGTATACATGACAGATGAAGCCATAGTATAGCAGAGAAAAACATCATATATATATAAAATATATGATCTTGGAGTAAGGAAAGCCCTTCCAACCAATGTAGAGAGCTCAGAAGCCATAAAAGATAAGACAGCTAAAATTTAATAAATCTGCCATGGGGGTAGCAAATCCATGCACAGTGTTGGGGCGAAAAATCAAGCTGAGAAAAGTATTTATAAGAAACTGCAGGCAAAGGCCTAACACCCTCAATTTATAAGACACTCTTCCAGATCAATAAGACAAAGCCTCAAATCCCATAGAAAAATGAGCAAAAGCCATGAAGAGGAATTTACAGAAAAAGAAATATACATGGCTTAAAAACATGTGAAAAGATACTCAACTTCATAACAAAGAAATATGTTAAAATGCAGTCATTTTTGCATCTATCGTATTGACAAAGAGAGGAAGATTTGACAGAGTAAGGGAGGACAAAGGCCTGGGACCCTCGCACATGCTGGGGGTGGGCTCACTGGTGTCCTCAAGCTCTCTGGAGGGACATTAGTCCAGCTGCTGCATCTCTCAGACACCATCTAACAATGTCCTCCCACACGTGTGCAAAGAAACTCATTCAGCAACTTAACGCCCATCAACTGGCGAGGTGCAACCCAGGGGCATGCTTGAAGCTCGGGGAGCTCCCATGTGCTGCACGAAGCTGCGACAGTTCGTGAAGTGAAAACAGCAAGGTGCCGCGTGCTGCCACAAGCTGCTCCCCCGGCCTTGTACAAACAGGTCTGTACCGGACGGATCTGTGTGTTGGGACCTGTGTGGAACATTTCTGGAGGTACACACCTTAACACAAACAAACACTGGCCACAGAGGAGCCTCTGAAGAGCAGGCAAGGGGTCTCAAGAGGGAAACTTAATCTCATCGCATACACTTTTGTTTTAACAATGCTCTTATTTTTTAATTAAAAAAATAGTAAATACTTTTTAAAAAAATATCCTTTAACCAGACTTTACACAGTTTACACACATCATCTCTTTGATTCCTCACAACCATCCCCGGGGGGGGGGGGGGAGGGGTTTTCATCCCCACTTTACAGAAGAACAAACTGAGCCTGGGAGAGATGAAGGTGACTTTAGAGCGAGTGCTCTGATCTCTGATAAGCAAAATGAACAGCATCTTGGGGAGATTCTGGGCTGGAAGCCAGCAGATGTGGATTCTAGTCCCTGCTTTGCCTAATGCACTGGATGACCTTGGAGCAGCCATTTAATATGGTTCATTTTAACAAACCAGGCACCCGTCCTGGGTGCTGGAGCTTCGGGGATGAGGTCCCCTTCCTCATCCTACCAGCCTAGAGAAGAAAACACATGTGCACAGGCTGGAGAAGGCCAGAAGAGAGATGGTACAGAGGGGAAAAGGGGTACAGGGGAGGGAGGGATGGGCTTGCTGCCCTGAGGACCAGGAGAGCCACCCAAAGGGGAGCCAGGCAGGGCTGTGAAAGAGGCAGAGAGCAGAGAAGAGAGGAAGGCCGTCTGTGTTCAGGCCCAGTGTGGGTGACAGCATCAGGGTGTGAGGTGTGCTTAACATACGTGCAGACCAGGAACAGGTGTGTGAGCAGAGAAATGTTTCCTCTGCTCCTCACTGGGTGCAGGAAGCTGTCCTGGCCTCCCAAGGCTGTTCCGGGCAAACAAATGAGTGAAGAGGCCCTTCTGGGCTGGCAGACAGGACCTTGCGTACAGAGTCAGGTCACACAGCTAAAGTAAATGCCTTTAGGCCCTTCCCTGCACCTCTCCGGGCCTCAGCTTCCCTAGCTGAACATAAGGAGGCTGGTCCAGATTACCTGAGGGCTCTTCCAGCTGTCAGAGATCACAGCACTCACTCTAATACACCTTAGTGACCTCACACAAACACACCCATTTTCTCCCCACTTTTCTGCATATCCATCCATCTCCAGGTCTGTTTGAGCCTAGATGCTTCTGGTCCAGTCCCTCCCTAGTGCACCTCCCAAATATCTGGGACCAGGGCTTGGCACCTACCTCGTCTGCTGCCTCCAGCTTGGGGTCAAACTGGCAGAAGATCTGCTCCAGGTCCTTGCGGATCACGTTGGCCAGCACATTCAGCCTGCCCCTGGAGCCACAGGTGGTAGGACTCTCATCTGGCACAGAGGCCACCTCCCCCCAGAGCCCCAGCCTCCCCACACTCCTGCCCACCTGGGCCTATCAGATTAGCATGGGGCTCAGGAGAATCCTCCCCATACAGTCCGAGGGAGGCCCAGCCCTCTCATCCTGTCTCAATCTACAAGGCATGTGAGTGGTTCTAGCCAGCCAACTCCCCCAGAAACCCCTGTACATCCCAGACTCTGGAGGCCCTCATAAGCAGAAGTCACCCAGCCTCATGGCAGGATGCACACACCCCCACTCCCCCCAGCCACCCCTACATCCTTGCCCCACCCCATCTCCCTCTCCACCCCTAGAAGCTGACCCTAACCTAATACCTCAACCCCAATCTGCTAATGCATCAGAGCTGCTCAAACATGACTCTCAGCTCAGCCAGCAGGTCAGATCCTGACCTGATCCTAACGTCAGGAGTTACCAGGGGACCTGTCCAGGGGAGCTGAGGTCTAAGGGTAGGGGTAGGAAAGCAGCCAGAGACCAGGGACTCTCTAGTCCAGCCTGGACTTCCCATCAGGATGCAGTTTATTCAGGGGTGGGCACTAGGCTGATCAGGGCACAGGGGAGGACTCAGAACTCACCCCCCCCCATAGCCCACAAGCAGACACCAACCCCAGGCTTGCACACACACTGGCCCAACTTCCAGCTCCACGTGGCCCTGTGACAGAAGGGCAGCCCTCTTCCAGGTGGACCTCTCCTATGTTTGGGGGGGGGGCTGGGGGGGCGCGGGGAGGCAGAGCTATGAGGCTAAAGGAGCTAAATGAACAACCCTCAGCTACTTCGGGCAAAGCCTTAAACCCTCCCCCTACCCCCAACTATGGAGGTCTGGCCTGGAACAGCCCTTCCTCGGGCCGGAAGCCTGCCCAGGACCACCACACAGTCCCAGAACTGCCCCTGACTGCCCAGTGCCATCCTCCCCAAGAGATCCACTGAAGCCATGTGTGTGGCATCTCACACCACTGGGCCAGCTCTGCCTGACACTCTGATGAGACACTGGGCATTTCTGGGCCCCTCAGAGCAAGGAGCCGTGACAGACAAACCCCAGGCTCCTGGCAGGCCAGCCCACCGGATGGGGACCCTCTCACACTGCATCTGGACACCTAGACACCCCTTAGGTTAGTGCAGTCCAGGACTGGCCCACCTGTGAGCAGATGGAAACGGTCACAGGAAATGCTGGGGCTCTGCCTCCGAGACCGCTCAGCATGTCCTCTTACACCCCATTCCACGGGACCTCTGGCCACCCTGACTCTGGCCCCAGGCTGTATTCTTCATTAGGGCACAGGCTCCAGCTCAGAGGCTAGCACCCAGCTGCCAGGCCAGCCTTCCAAGTCTATCAAGGTCTCAGGGAAACGTGCAGTCAGCTGTAGCCAGGGGAAAAAACCCTCAGCTCACCTCCAGAGATTCCCCTCCAGGGGATGCCAACCCAAGGCCACCTGCCCAGGCCCTGCCCTCACTTCCCTGGGACATGCTCCTCCACAGGAACCTCAAGAGGCACGATACAACCCTTTTCTGAAATTTTGACCCTCCTGGGGACAGTGGCAACATGGGGAGAGAGAAACTAAGTCTGAGCAAACACGGTTAGTCCCTGCCTCCATGTGCTTTTGGCCAAGTGCCTAACTCTGTGACGAGCAGGCCCTAGGGCCCAGGGACTGAGAACTTTCTGGGCTATCCTACCTCTACCCCCAGATTCCATCAAAACCCCTGCCCTGATTTTCATCCCCTCCCTTCCACCTCATTCTGCTGGGCCTGGAGAAGAGAGAGGCTGTGGAGGAGCAGAATGGGGGCCCACCTGTGTGGCATCCCCAGGATGACATTCTCGATCCCCATCTCACTGGATTTGTCGATGATGGTCTTGAGGGCGGGAATCATGACCTCACAGCCCTCCAGGCCAAATCGCTTCTCAGAGGACCACTTCCGGGCCAGGAAGTCTTCAAATCTGCTTGGGGAGAGGAGAAGGGAAAGGATGGAGAGGCTGGGGCTCACAGGGGGCCATTCATGAGGGCCAGAGCTGGATGCCCAGGACAGAGGAAGCAGCAAAGTCACCTCCCTCTGCATAATCAGGACCTGTTACCAATATCCACCAACAAGGAGTGTAGGTCAGCAGGAGGCTGGGGATCCTCCCAGCCTAACCAAAGACTTCTGCCTGCACCCAAACCCAGCTATCACCCTCACTCCCCCTCCCCCTGCTCCCAGCCCACCATCCTGCACACACACACTACACAGGGTGCCCTTTCCACGCCCCAAAGACCCCTTCACCACTCAACTCATACTCCAGACTGCACCTCACCACCAGGGATCCATTCTGCACCAGCAGCTGAGCCCCATGCTCTTCCTGGCCCCTGCAGCCCTGGTTTACCCAGTTTCAGATCACCAGTGGGCAGAGCCAGGTGGCGCCCCACCTACAGGGAGGCGCTGCTACACTCGCTCCATGTAGGGACATCTTCCTAGCCAAACATTCCCACAGCCACTTTCCGCCACTCCTGCCCCTGCTGTCATGTTCTCCTGGAGCCCATGCCTGCCCACCTGCTGCTCCTATGGGCTTCCTGAGGCCAGGGGATGAGGCCCATCCAGTCCTGACTACCCTGCCAGTGATCCTGGCTTCTTAGCCAGGGCCTGGAGCAGCCCCTCCAACCACGCCAGCCACCCAGGGTGGTGCTGAGGGCCTGACCTCATGGAGCGCACCAGCCGGGCCAGCAGGGTCCGCTTCTCCTCACTGGAGAACTGCATCACGCCAGGCGTCTCGAACTTCTGCCGGATCCACTGGCACTGCTCCACATCATTGATGAACATGAACTCCAGGCCAATGTGCTGGCAGTAGGTGCTCTGAGGGAACAGGCAGGGACTCCACAAGAAGCCAGGAGGAGGGACAACTGACCTGAAAAGGCAGCACCCTCCTTCCCTCTAGCATGCTCCAGAGAGTGCCAGCAGGGCCGCCTGACACACCCGCCCGAGCTCACCTCCAGGCGCCGAATGATCTCCCGCAGAGAGAGGGTATGTTCAGACCCCCCGATGAAGGTGGTCGTGGGCAGCTGGAACTCCTTATCGAGGTCAGCCTCCCGCAGGTCATAGAAGGCTGACGAGGCACACACAGCCCAGGCAGCAGAGCGGGGGGAGAGGGGTGAGGGGTCAGGCCCCAGTGGGGCCCAGCAGTACCCCTGGACCTCCCACCAGTTCCAGCTAAAGCTCAAGGACTCTGTCCGCAGGGTGCAGGGAAGCTGAAAGTCAGAGCCCAGCCTGTACCACAAGGCGGGGCTTGGACAAGTCTCTCGAGCTTGCTGAGCACAGTGCGCCAGCTAGGGAAGATGGGGAGACAGCATAGTGAGGGAGATGGGCAAAGGTCAGAAGAAAGCCTCTAGGGCTGACTGCTGGGCCCCAGGCCCCAGAGGCCAGTCAGTCCCAGAGCCCCTCACTGGGCCCCAGGCACTGGGCTCTGGCTCTGAGGCTGCCAGAGCATCAGGAACTCTCACCCAATTTATCGATGGTTGTGATTAAGTCTGAGGGCACAAAGGAGTCCAGGTCTGCATCCAGAATGCCCAGGGGGTCCAGCTGGGCCACATGGTGGCCCCGGATCTGGGAGAAAGGGAAAAAGGTTGGGGCCGGGCTGGGACACAGATGGACAGACCGTCACCAAAAGCCACGTTCTGGGCCCTGGCCCCTCATCTCCCACTTCAGAATCTCAACTCTCCACATGTCTCCAGCACCCAGACACCGCACAGTTGCCGAGGCCGTGAGCACTAAGGTGGCAGGAGCTCAACTCTGTTTAAAGGCACAACACGCAGCTTTCAAAAATAAGGATGCATACACAAAAGGATTAACTGCAGTAGTATTGGCAGTCACAAAATTCTAGAAACTTCCCAAATGTCCATCAATAGAAGACTGGCATAAGGATATGGGAAATCCATACATGGTAGTACTATAGAGCTGTAAATAAAAAGTCCCTATCTGCTGCAGTGAGGTAGTCTCCACAAAATATTGTTAAGCAAAAAGCAAACTGCAGAGAAATATGTGTGGCAAACTCTCCATTATCTAAGAAAGAGAAGATTCAAGTAAATATACACATTTGCACATATTTGTATATATACAAATAAATATGTGCATTAGAAAAATACATCATAAAACAAGAAAAACTATTATCTGTGGAAAAAGGACAAAATAGGGTAGAATGCCAGGGCTAGAAGCTAGACTTTTAAGAAAACATTTTGCTTTGAAGATTTGATTTTAGAATCTTGTAAATATTTTATACCACTATAAAACAAAATTAAGTTTTAAAAATTAAAATAAAACAAAAACAAGTAAATTCATGTATCCGTTTGGTCACATAACTACACAATCGACTAACAGAATATCCCCAAAAGGCAAACAGAACTCCAGGAAAATAATATTATAAATTCATTTTTATTACCACTCAGTAGTGGTAGTATTGGAGTTATACTGTAAAACTGTAGTGTGTAGACTGTGGGAAAATCAAGTACGTCATTGTACTGATGTCTTTGGGAACCTCTACTTTTAGCATCTTTAAAAGAAGACAGTGACATAAGATTAATGAGGACAAGAACAAACCCTAAGTCCTGCATCTGAAGAATGTGGAAGCATCACATAAACCCATAAATGTGTTATCTTTAAAAAAACAGTACACATTTCCTGGCTTTAACCACTAAAAGGGCCCAGAAGGCACGACCAGACCATAGCAGCGACACTCCCAGCACTCCCTGAAGAATCGGCGGGTCCAGGGCTGGGCAGAAATGCACAAGATGGGTTAGGAGCATCCTGTCATACCAGAAAGCAAAGGGGCGCTCAAACTGCTGGGCAGGGAATAAGGACACATTCGGACAATGGGAAGGATGGTATCTGTAACAGATGAAAACTCATCAAATAGGTTTAAATTCATACATTCGTATTGGACCATCTTTGGAGGATACCTCACACTTTTGAAAATCAGCCAATAAAAAGAAAAATCAAGGACTGATCCTGCCTTTCCTATGCCATTTGCACCTCAGGATAAATGGGGTTAACAAAGTAAGTTTTTCCTGATGGAAGCATTTCAGGTAATAAACAAAGAAAGGTAGAAATAGACTATTATCACCCTTTTTACCACTCCTAATGAATTAATGTGTCCAGGAAATAATCATCCAGAGCTGCTAACTGATGAAGTACCCATCACCACCAGGAAGCTGATTTTAAAACAAAAAAATCAAATCTGTATTGGATAAAGCTTCTAGATGTAATTACCAATTTACAGAAATTACACGGGACAAAGGGACAGATGAAATGACACCATGGGGATGCAATCAGCAAAACCCAGACTCAGGAAAACTCTACAGCGCGCGCGCATACACACACACACACACACACACACACACACACACACACACACACACACACACAAATGAATGAATGAATGACAAGGAACACACACAAAACCAGAGAGGAATCCATAGAGCACAAGAGACTCAGGAACCACATCAGCTTATCACAACCTATGGCTTTATTTGGATCCTGATTCATTCAAGCAGTAAAATCATAAGAGAAGCAGGCAAACGTGAATACCAACTGGGTAGCTGATGCCCTTAAGGATTACTGTTAACATTTCTAGGTGTGACGGTGCTATCGTGGCACATTTTTAAAGAGCCTTTATCTACAGAAATACACGCTGAAATGTTCGATGTGAATGAAATGGTATGTCCAGGATTTGCTTCAAAATAATCAGCGGCCAACAGGTGAGGGCCCGAGGTGGTTAATAGATGAATCAAGACTGGCCCTGTATTAATGGGGGTGGGATTTGCTACACAATTCTTCTACCTCTTCTGCGTTTGAAAATGTCCATAATAATAAGGGTGAGGATTTTTCAGTACTGTGTGTAGATGAGTCAAACGAGAGCTCTCGCTCCTGCAGACCTGCAAGGAGTGACAGCCCACCTGGTGGGAACTCCCTCACGTCAGGCACAGCCTTTGGCCGATTTCTACCCTAGAAAAACACAGTAAAGGCCCTGATTTCAGACACTACCCTGCTTGAAGGACTCTCCAGTGCCTTGTCTTGGCTTGGCTAAAGAACAAAGAGCAGCTGAAGAGCTGGGAACTGTGCTGAGAGGACAAGCCCCCGGGCAGCACCATGAATGTTACCTTGTATTTAACATGGAGCTTTGTGTTCTTTGTTCTTGATTTTCAAAGTAAATGGTTAGCTCATTTTCTGACTCTTTCAGCCAGCCAAGAACAATTACCACTTTTTTTGCTTTGCAGGTGGCCCACAATCCACAGGTCCTCAGGCCAGCAGGGAGGCCCAGCCCTGCAGCCGCTGTCTTCCATCCCAGGTCACTGGTGCAGGAGCAGTGAGGCTGTCCCCCCAGGGTGCCTCACTCGGAGGCAAGGCACCATTTCCACTGGCTAAGGCCTCCCCCTCCCCCTGGCTCCTGTGGTGACTTGCTGCTCCTTCCCATGGTGTCTCCGCCAAGGGCGCTGGAATGCCTTTGCCCTCCTTCTGCATGTCTGCCTGACAAGTTGCTCTTATGAAATACTTTCTGCCACTGATTCTCAGAGAGATCCCAAACGATTACACTTGTTATGGAGGGAACACCCAGAGCAGCCCTCCAATTAGTCCTGTTCAGTCAAGACCAAGAATATGGAACCTCATCAAGATGCTTCGTCAGAGCAGGGGCCCAGCCTGGGGACCCAGGAGGGGAGAGCCGAAGTCTCCAGAACAGAGCAGCTGGTAGAACTATCCGTTCGTTCGTTCATTCCATAAACCCTAATTAAGCGCCTGCTGTATATCAGTCCCAGTCCTCTTGGAATGCTCAGTCAAGAAGAGAAAACAGACATTAAACAAGGGTCAATCTACTCAATTTTTATTCAACCTTTACCGAAATACTAAGTACTCCTCTAGGTGCTTGGGGCATAGTGGTGTGTGAGACAGATAGCACTCCATGAGAAAGACCACAAACAAAATACCAGGGAGCAGTTAGTGATGTGAACAGTTACATGACGATGAGTAATGGGAAGAGAGAGAGAGCCACCTGACAGGACTCAGAGCAGGGCTCTCTGGAGATGACGCTGGAGCTGAGCCAGCCCCCTTCCCATCAGCACCTGGCCACACTCCAGAAGCCAGTCCCGCCTCCAAGCCTGGGCCCTCCCAACCACTCACCTGGTAGGCCCGGATCAGGGATTGCACAGCCAGGTGGTCCTCTACCAGCTTGCTGGTCTCAGTCCGACTCGAGACTGCTGGCCGGCTCTCAGGGAACCGTGGCTGAGCTGGGTCACAGGCACCTTCCTCACTGGCTTTTCGGAAGAAGCTGTCCCAGGACTGGGCAGAGGCAGAAGCAAGAAAACAGTCAGTCAAGTCAGGGCCTGGGAGGAGTGGGGGGTGGCCCTGCCTGGGGGCCCCAGGGGGTGTTGGGTGTTCCTTCACCACTATAGCTCTTAGGACCTTCCCAGAACCCTGCCAAGACCTCTTATAAGCAGCCCAGGGCCCCCCAACCCAAAGCCCAGATCTCTTCAGTCCTCAGCTTGGAAGGGTGTTGGGGGAAGGTTCTAACTTGTGACCCAGGGGCCTCAGGTGTGAAAGGGGCTTCTACCCTGGGGAAACATGCCCTCACACACTGTGGGTTGGCAAGAGGGCAATTTGGCAGGCAGGACCTCAACATCTTCAATGAGTGTAACTTTTGTTGTTTTTTTTTTAAAGATTTTTAATGAATGTAATTTTTGATGCAATTCCATTTTAGTAATTTATTCCACAGATGTACCTATATAGGTGTGCCTAGATGTACATACAAAGATGCTCTTTACAGGACTATTTATAAAAATGACAACATAAAAAAATCTAGGGGCACCTGGCTGGCTCAGTTGGTAGAGCGTGCAACTCTTGATCTTGGGGTTGTAGGTTTGAGCCCCACGTTGGGTATACAGCTTACTTAAAAATAAAAATAAATGAAAAATAAAATCTCAAAAAAAAAAAATCTAAGTGGTGACCAGTAGGAAACAGGTTAAATAAACGATGGTACATTTAGATTCTGGAAGATTATGCAGTCTTAAAAAAAAAGAAGGTGCATTTATTATTATGGATGTAGAATATCACTAAGATAAGCGACTGCAAAAGTGAACCAAGCAGAAGAGAACATGACTGCTACTGTTCGTGTGGAAGCCAAAAGCAGACATGCATATGCACAAGCACCTCCGTGTTCCAGCGTTTTCTTCTCCACACCCTCATTCGTGAGAACCAGGTGGCACAAGCCCTCTGGAAAGCAATTTGGCGATGCCCATGAAAATGTTATACACAGAGCCTCTCTGACCCAACAATTCCACTTTGGGGAACTGATCCCGCAGACAGCTGTGCACGTACAAGATGATAAATGGACTAAGTGATGCCCTGTGGCACTGGCCGTGACAGCCAGGGCTTGGAAATGAGCGAGAGGTCTGGCGGTGGGGCCAGGTATGGCACATCCATACCGCGGATCACTACGCAGCTGGAGAAAAGAACAATGAGACTCTTGATGCACTGACATGGAAAATCTTGGAGATGTATCCTAGGAAAAAAAAGCCCGGAGACATTGTTTTTGTGTACAGCAGGGAATTGAGTTGTTTGCAATAAATTTACCTAAAGGATACAGAAGAAGGATAAAGGATAAAGAAATTTACCGAAAGGATACAGAAGCAACTAAGAATAAACTGGGGGACAGATAGGTGGTCGCTGAGCAGACAAGGGATGGATTGGGAGGGAGACTTTTCACTATGTAACCCCACACTTTCTGGTTTTGAGTCATGTTATCACTTTCCTCTGAGAGTGAGTGAAGAGGAGGGAGAGCGGCTTTGCTTCTCACTCCTCGCCGTCATCTGAGGGGTTTTTGTTTTGTTTTGTTTTGTTTGTTTTTTTACCAGCAGCAGGTATTTATTCAGCTCAGTACATATATAAACACTTCTGACCCTAACTACGCAACAAGGAGCCCCCTGGCACAGCACACCATGACAAAGGGGGCAGGGGCGGGTCTCAGACCAGGAGCGCGCTGAGCAGGACCAGATCAGGGCTTCTCGGGCCAGACCACCTACTGGCTGGTTCAGCAACAGGACTGCCACGGACTCTCCTCACCCAACAGGAGAACAAGGCTTTTATGAACAGGGACGCAGGAGGAGCCGAGAGGCAAAGAAACCTGCCCAAGATCACACAGCGGGCAAGCCGCTTCTCCCCCACAGCCCCCTCCACAGTCCGGCTCCAGGAGCTTCCCTCCTGCACAGCAGGCAAGGAGGGGGTGCCAACCTTGTGGACGCTCTGGGGATTTTCCAACCAGGCGAAGTACATCTCCTCCATGTAACTGGAGCTGCCTCCACGTTTGCCGCTTGGAAAGGTGGCCGGTGGCCCAGACGACCTGCTGCGCCAGTTGAACATGTGGACATCGTGGGGGGCCAGGAGCCTTGAGGCCTGTGCCCCAAGCCGGGAGGGCAACAGTCTCAGCTGACTCATTCTGGACACAGGCAATGAGGGAAAGGCATAAACCACAGACCAGAACAAAGGCTCCGGGAGCCAGCATTCCCTCATCCAGCATTTGTTGGTTCTACGGGGCAGGTGGCCCCGGGCTCGGCATGGATTGGACAGAGAATGGGACGGTCGGCCCGCCCTCCCGGGGGCACTGCCTCGTGGGGGATCCCAGCTCAGTCAACTTCACCAACAGCTATTCAGCATCCCTGAGCCCCAATTCTGCCGTGCCTCACGCACCCCGGCCCACACTCCCTCTCTGCTGTCCCCCTAAGCCTGACAGGGAGACAAGTACCACCCAGGCGCTGCCTCAAGGAGCATTCAGCCTAGGTCCCGAGCCCACTCAGAGGGTCACAGGGCATGTGCAGGCAGTACACCCAAGAAAGAGTGGGCCACAGAGCCGGCCACCCCGGAACTCAAGCAAGGGAGTCCTCCAGGGGCTGGCGTGTGCCATGCCTGGCCAGGAAAGAGCCTGAAGAAAGGGGTCTGGCCGGGCTGCACTATCTCAGGAGGCCTATGGCACTGCTGGGTCTCTGGTCACTGTCACCAGAAATGACTGGTGTCTTCCTCTGACTGCAAAACCAGCCCAGAGCACTCCTCCAGGCCAGAAAGCCAATGACACAGGCCTCAACGACCCCACTTCACAGTGGGGAAAACAGAGCCTCAGAGAAGGGAAGGGCACTGGGGCACAGTCAAGGGCAGATCAGAAGCCTGGTCCCATGCCCAGCCCACCGCGGCTCTCAGCTGGAGCCACCCTCTCTGGCTCCACTACCTGCCCAGAGTTTACACTCAGAACCAACAGCACTCAGGACAACCCACAGCTCAGGGGGTACATACAGGCTGGAGAGGACCTAGAACGAGAACCTGTAGCTCATCTCATCCCCATTATGTCAACTGCCCTTGGCCGGGGAAAATTCCTGAATAACCAGTTTTAAATACTGCTTCCTCCACCCTCTCCCCGACCAGACAACAGTTCTGAACAGGGCCCGAGAGCCTCCTCCAATCCCAGGAAGCCCTGGGCCTCCCTATCCAGGCCAGATGGGGGTTGATAGGGCCCACTAAGGCCACCTCCTCCTACACAGGATTTGTAAAGTAGGACCTCTGTTCCCCTACCCCTACCCCCACAACAGTGAGCAGGGCCCTGTCCTCTGCTCCAGCCCAGCACTGCCTGGACACAGAACAGCATCCCCTGAATCCTCATTAACACCCTTCTGCCCAGAGAATCCCAGCCTATAAGCAGGGTCCAGCACCAGAGCCACCCCGCCAAAGGTCATGTAGACAGGAGGAGCCTGCTTCCCCTTACGCAACTCAGTCCCAGAAAACATGCCTTCTGGGGCATAACTGGCTCCCAGGTCCTACCTGGCCGTGAGCCAATACCCTAGACAGGGCTTCCCCACCCTACCCCTGCCCTTTAGCTCAACCAAGTCACCAGAACTATCTGAATGGCCTTCTACAAGCCCTTCCAGCCTGCTTCCTCCCCCTCTCCCTCCAAACTCACATGAGGCAAAGAGAAGGGGGTGGTCTTCTCAAGGGAGGGAAAGTACGCTCCTCCGGGAAACCAGAAGGAAATCTAAACAGAGTAAAATTAAAAAGCAAAAATTTAGTCCAGTGAAGGGAGGAAGAGGGTGGGTTCAGCTAGTACCTAAGACCACAGTACCCCAAGCTTCCCACATGCTCAACCCCTGAAGCTTCAGGCTGCAAGCCCAGCCCCACCAGCTGATGAGTCCAGGCTCCACAGCAAGGGCCGCTAGGGGCTGGATCTCCCTGAGAGAAGACCTGGGCTCTGGGATCAGACTGCTAGGGTCCCAACCCCTTGCTTTACTTCTGACTGTCCCTAGGCAAATATAAGTACAGGGCTGACCCAGCCCATATGGCCATAGGCAATGAGGGAGAGACATAGGACATACTGGCCTAGAAGATCAGAAGAATGTGAACAAGCCAGGAAGCTCTATCATCCCCATTCTAAAGCAAAGGAAACCTGACACCAAGACCATCCATTGCAGGAATAAAAATAAGAGCACACGGTCTGTGAGCACGGATTCTGGGGCATATTCTGTTCACTTACCCTCTCAACAATCTCATGTGGTGGGCACTTAGAGTAGCCCCATGTTATGAAAGGGAAACTGAGGCACAGAGAGACTAAGCTAGCGAGCAATGGGGCTCTGTGTGCCCCCCTCACTGCAGAGTCAAGATGTAAACCCAGATTTTCCCTCAACCACATGCACTCTCCAAGAGCCTCAGCCTGAAGTGCACTCTCTACCAGTACCCAACCCCACTCCCACAGGGGAACAGGATGGCTAGGGTGGCAGTGACAAAGCCTGGCTGTGTCCAGAGTGGCCTAGTGCAGAACACTGTGTTTTACAAACACTGAATGATCTGGAGCGGCTGCTGGGCACTGCTTTGGCCTTCACCCAGTCTGGTAGGAGGGCAGCCAGCTGGCTACCCCTGCCCCCATTCCGGCAGGGCTTGAGGACCCAGGAGGCCTGGAGGGGTGGAAATAGAACCAACCTCAGCCAGAGCCCCTGCCAGCCCTGCCAGGTCCGGTCCACACAGGCCAAGACAGCAGCGAAGAGTTAGAGTCAGGCATTCTGTGAACCACCTGCCCAGCCCAGTCCCCAGTGGACTAATAGGTAGGTTGCTCTGGGCAGCTCTTGGGGGTCTCCTCTCTAGGGACAAGTCAGTACTATCCCCAGCCCCACCCCCACAACCACAACAACTGCAGGCATGCTGTCCAGGAAGCCTCCCAAACACAAGGCCCTGCCTGGGTTGCCCTGGTGAGGACTGCACTGCAGTATGTCCATTGTAGAGGTCAGTTAACAGAGATCCAAAGAGGGGAAAGGCCCTCCCCAAGACCTTGAAGCCACGCAGCAATGGAGGCTGGACTCACACTGCTGCAGGCCAACTCTGGTCCCACATTCTGAGAACTGGGTGGGCTTTTCTCAGGAATAAATCCACCTCTAGTTTGCTGAACCCAAGAGAAGGCGGACTCCAAGGTAAGGAGCAGGGTAGGGAGGGGTGTGCTTATTTCACCGGAGGGCATGAGCTAAAGCCCAGAGACTGTAGAAGTATAAAGGTAGTCGGGATCTGTTCCAAGAGCCTAGGGCATGTGTGGCGAAGAGTTGCAGGGGAGGGGCTGCAAGGGCGGGCTTGGGCCCCTAGGGGGAGGGGGAGGGGCTCAGAGTGGGCCCCTTAGAGTCCGGTTTATGCCCACTGCACCTTCCCCTCTCCCCCAACATCTCCCTGGGGATGAGAGAAGCACTTCCCAGGCTGGCTGCGACCTCTGGCCCATCCTGCCTCTCTCACGGCCTCAGTTTCCTCATCTGTAAGCAGAGACCCTAGTTAAAGCTATGAGGGCCCGCCCCCAAGAGGTCTTGAGACTTGGAAAACTGCCTGTGTGTCCCGCCAGGCACGCAGCGCGGGACCCTCCCCATCCCCAGCTCCGCTGCCGTCCGCAAGCCGGCCCCTGTAAAGGGTGAGGAGAAGCAGCTCATACCCCCCTCCCCCAGGGCCACAAAAGGCAGCCTGGTCAGTCTGTAGTCTTCGGGCTGGAGAACGCACGCTGAAGTCTGAAACCCCACCGTTCACAAGGCTCTCCCTCACGCAAAACACTGCATTCACAGGGTCGAACATGCGCGAAGGGCTGAGGGTCCTTGGAGAGGCCGCGGCCAAATAAGGGCGGAGCCAAGGTCACGCTCACTTCCCCCCCAACCCCCGACGGGGCCCCGTTCAGGACCCTGGGTAGCCGCTCCCCAGGACCCGAGAGCAGAGGGGCCGCCCCCGAGACGGCAGGAGAAGAGGAGGTGAATGGACCCGCAGTGGCGGGGCCGCCGCGCTCACCAGGCTGGCGGGTCCGCGCAGCAGCGCAGTCCGGGAAGCCGCAAGTCAGGGGCTGGGCGCAGTGGGTGCACGGCTTGCCCAGGCAATTATCTGGATCACGTGACGCGGCAGCGCCGGCCGCTCGAGAGCGCGCGCCCGGGAGACTCCGCGCGTCGTGACGTCTCTGTGTACGCCCCGCCCCTTCACCCGCCGGCGCTGTCCGGGGTGCTGACGGCCCAGGCCCGCCTGAAGCCTCCCGGGCCCGAGAACAGTGAAGATCCCAAAGACCGCAGGGCGGGACAATTCCGTATGGCTGGGACACCTGCTATGCTGCTGAGCCCCTGGATCCCAAAGTCCTCAAATGGACACTAAGGAAAATGTACCAGAAAATAACCAGCCATTTGTGTGCATGGGAGGATAGTTTCCGTTTTATTTCCTGTAAAACTACATGCTACTAAAAGTATCATTGTCGGGGCGCCTGGGTGGCTCAGTCGTTAAGCGTCTGCCTTCCGCTCAGGTCATGATCCCAGAGTCCTGGAATCGAGCCCCGCATGAAGCCCCGCATGGAGCCCAGCATCAGGCTCCCTGATCCGCGGGAAGCCTGCTTCTACTTCTCTTACTCCCCCTACTTGTGTTCCGTCTCTCTCTGTCAAATAAATAAATAAAATCTTTTTTTAAAAGTATCATTGTCTTAGGGTTGTTTGAAGAAAAGATGAGATAATGCATATAAAGTGCTTATCACAAAGCCTGAT
This sequence comes from Eumetopias jubatus, assembly GCF_037043125.1. Taxonomy (NCBI): domain Eukaryota; kingdom Metazoa; phylum Chordata; class Mammalia; order Carnivora; family Otariidae; genus Eumetopias; species Eumetopias jubatus. Next base: position 41,025,850 of record NW_028274823.1, on the reverse strand, counting down.
ACACATTTTACACTTCCATTGTCCCAGTGATGAAGACCTACATTGGCTTCACCTCCCTGTTTGCCACAAACAATGCTTCAATGACCATCTTCCTACATATTCCCCTATGAACCTGTGTGAAAATTTCTCTGTAATATATAACCGGAAGTTGCATTGCTCGATCATGGGTATGTGTATACTTAACAACTCAGCAGTGTAGGCCGCCTGGGTGGCTCAGTCGTTAAGCGTCTGCCTTCGGTGCCTTTGGCTCAGATCATAATCTCAGGGTCCTGGGATGGAGTCCCACATTGGGCTTCCTGCTCAGCTGGAAGCCTGCTTCTCCCTCTCCCACTCCCCCTGCTTGTGTTCCCTCTCTTGCTGTGTCTCTCTCTGTCAAATAAAAAAATCTTAAAAACAAACCCAAACAACTCAGCAATGTCACATTGTTGTTCAACTGTAGATTCTCATTAACAGTGCAAGAGGACTTTTAAGTCCTTATATCCCAGCCAGCACTTGGCAGCACCCAGCTTTACAACTTTTCCCAGAATAACAGATCCAATATCATATAGTTGTTTTCATCTGCACTTCCCTGAATATCAATGATTTGCATCTCACGTTTTCTGTTAGTTTTGTGGTTTTCTTGTATTTCTCTTGGGTTTTGTTCTTGTTTATACACAGGAGTTTGTTGTGTAGATGGTTCAACCACCATCAACTCTCCCATGGATTATTGCCAAATCCCCCTAACTGCCACACTTGCACCCCTGAATTTTAGTCTCAACACAGCAGAGTTTTCCTTGTAAAACACCAATTCAAATCATGCTGCCCTCTGCTCAAAACCCTCAAATCACCTCCCATTTTACTTGAAGTAAAAGTCAAAATCCTTACATTTGCTTGTAAGGCCCATTCTGTCATCTCAATTACTATAGGCAGGCTACCATGCTTAATGAAGAAAATTGGAAAACTACAAAAGCATATGATGTAAAGTCTTTATGTTAATTAAAAGCACATGCTCATGAAACTACACTCTAATTTTCACAAGAATGCATTTAAATATGTATCAAAGACATGAATATGGTTGCCTGTTGTGGGATATAGATATGAGATAATTAACTGATTGCCCATACCAACACTGATAAGATACCGCGAATGGAGGAATATGATTAACTCTACCCTCTATATCTGAAGTCCCACAAAAGTTGTTTATTTGGAGATATTTTAAGGTCCATAGGGCCAAAGACCATACCTGTTCAATTTACTATTATATCCCCAGCACTCAGCACAGTGCCCAACTCATAGTATGTTTTCAGTAAATATTTGTTGGGTGAATAAATGAATGAGTAAATGGACACTTAATTTGGATCCTGAAGGATAAGGAAGAGTTTGTTGGCTGCAGAAGGTCCAAGTTCATTGAGATTTCTTTAATTAAAAGCATTAGAAAATTGCCTGGCTGGCTTATGTCAAAGAGGAGTTGATAGGAAGATTGTCAATTCATACATTCAAAGGAAAACTGAAGAATTAGTCTCAGGAAACAGGGCTGAGCCAGAAATGGACTGTCTCTTGAAGGCTGTTATTATGTTCAAAACTCAAATTCCAGGAACAGAGAAGCTAAAAGATCTGGTTTGGCCTGAAGTGGGGGATCAAGGCCTGTAGTCACTCATCTGAAACACATGTGGGTTAAGAAGCAAAGCAGATAGTTATTGGAATGCTGGTACCACAAGAAATTGGAGTGCGTGCTGGGGAAGAAAAAGCAACACATGCGCTTTGATGACCTTTAGCCGGAAAGCACCCATGCAAAGGCAGAGTTGTATGAAGGGCTAGGGTGATGGGAACTGCCTACATGTATGCGAGACTGGTGGCCTAGGCCAGTGGGATGGTCTTTGTACGCCATATGTCAAGGGGTTTGGACTCTTCAGTAGGCCATGGGACACCAGCAACGTTTTAAGCTGTGAAGGACATGGTCAGATTTTATTTTTACAAAGGTTTCTCTAGCAACTGGAGGGAGGATAGAGTGGTAAAAGGTGGGAGTGAAAATATATCCAGGTGAGAGACAATAATGCACTGGCAGTAGAGTTAGAGAAAAGGATACAGATGTGAGAAACATTTAGGAATCAGCTCTGCAGGGCTTAGTAGTTAATGAAGTATGAGTGGTGGGGGCAATGATAACTCACAGGATTTCTGGCTTTGGTGAGGTGTTGTGGGGGGTGGGGATGGGACATCTCAGTAAACTGGGAAACAGTAGGAGATACAGGTTGGGGAGAATAACAGAAAAGTTTACAAGTTGGATCCACCAATGAGCCACTTAAGAAAGATAGAGTATGATGCGGAGCCACAGGCAGGAACAAAGCCCAAGCAAATCAAAGATCTCCAGAGTCTCCCATTTGCCCACAGTGGTCTTTGGAGTTCATGAGAGGAAAATAAAGAGCCTTGGAGGGAGAGAGAAGCATGCTATGGAGGGAAGCTGAGTCACCAAAGGGGTTGCACGGGGCAGCCAAGAACAGAAGGCACTGCTGTGGAAGACTGCAGGGCTGCCAGGTCTTTCAGCCTAATTGATGTTCTGCTAATTACATTGATTAAAGCAAACATTTGGGGCAATCAAGGCTCCCATGAGGATAGGGGCCATTCTCAGAAGACTGAGAAGTTTTGAGACATGGCCACAGTTTGGTAAACATTTTTACAAAATTGTCTGTGTACTATGACTACTATACAAATACACATTTACAAAGACATTAAATGGATCCATGAGAATATAGTTCTGCAATTTACTTCTTTTTTCCCCTTGTCTTAAAGATCTTTGTTTTAATCTCAGTATGTGTAGGACCACCTCATTCATTTTAATGGGTATAATGTATTCATTCTGGGGGTGTATAATGATTGTATTTAACTTCTCTCCCATTGAATGAACATTTATATATATATTTTAAGATTTATTTATTCATTTTAGAGGGAGAGGGAGAGAGAGAGCATGCATGGAGGGGAGGAGCAGAGGGAGAGGGAGGAGAGAAGCAGACTCCCTGCTGAGCAGGGAGCCCTACGTGGGGCTCCATCTCATGACCCTGAGATCATGACCTTGAGATCATGACCTGAGCTGAAATCAAGAGTCAGATGCTTAACTGACTGAGCCACCCAGGCACCCCAACATTTACATTGTTTTTGACATTTACAGAAATAAAATCCTCCTACATATATCCTTTAGCATATGTACAACTTCTTTGGTAACATTGATTCCTAGAAGTTTAATATTGGGCTAAAACACATGCATGTTTTACATTGTAATAGGTTCTGTCTTCAGTAACACCATGCCTATTTATGTTTCCCATTAGCATTTGAGAGTTCCTACTTCCTTACATCCTTGCCAAGACTTGTTATTATAAGTGTTTTTAATTTGTGCCAATCTGATAGATGAAAAAACGTCACTTTTAGTTTGCATAAAACTGATAAGGGAAGTTGAAAATCTTATATGTTGATAATTTTGTATTCCTTTCTTGTGAATTTCCTATTCATGTTCTTTGTCCATTTTTCTATTGGATTGTTTACATTTTTTATTGATTCACATAAGCTCTGTATATATATTCTGAATAAGAATTCTTTGTAGGTTTTAAATGCTGCAAATATTTATTTCTCTTCCTCTGTCACTTGTCTTTTAATTTTGTTTACAGATGCTTTAGTCATATGGTAATTTATGCTTGTCATAGCTTGAATTGTATCCCCCCCCCAAAATTCATACTTCGGTGTTCTAACCATCAGTACCTCATAATGTGATCTTATTTGGAGATAAGGTGGCTAAAGAGGTAATTAAATTAAAATCAGGTCTTTAGGGTGGGCTCTAATCCAATATGACTGGTGTCCGTGTAAGAAGAGAAAATTTGGACACAGACATCTACACACACACAGGGAACATCATGTGAGAACACAGGAAGAAGACAGCCATCTGCAAGCCAAGGAAAGAAGCCTCAGAAGAAACCAAACCTGATGACAACTTGATCTTGGATTTCTGACTTCCAAAACTGTGAGAAAATAAATAAATTTTAAAAAAATTTAAAAAAAATAAAATTCTGTTGTTTAAGCTCTCCGTTCTGTGACACTTTGTTATGGTGGCCTGAGAAAATGAATACAGTGCTATTGTTGGCGGCCCCATTCCTTGATTTGAGAACCACTCAGAACTCCATGGTTTTCCCTCAATTCCATCTTCTCCTGGGGCAGGGCTCCTTCTTACCCTCAGGCAGGGTAGGGATGGCCCCATTTTTCCCTCTCTATTAGCTCCCCACTAAAGTCTGCTTACAGTTTGAGTACATTTTTTTTTGTTCTTTTCCTGTCCCATCTCATTATATTATTATTTTGAAGAAAGCTATCAAAGGGGACATGTCATCAGCAAGAGGCAAATATTGTTAGCTTCTGGGCAGATTTTATCCTCACTTTTTAAAATGTATCTTTTACACATACAGTTGAGATCATACTTCACTTATTTAGTATAACTTAAGCATTACCCATGTGATTAAATATTTATAAACCTGACTTTAATGACTGCAAGTATATAATAATATAATTTTTTTGGTGCTTCCTACAGTACCATTTTTTTTTTTTAATTTCAACATGAGCCATTCTCTGTGGACTCTGGCCAGACCTCACACTGTTTGCTTTGTTACCATAGTGATTACTGCTCCCACCAGACAGCTGGGTTAGATGTCATTTCAATTAATCTTATATTTAAAAGACAAAGAAACTGCCATTTGCAGAGGTCACTTATAAACAACCACATAGGTGGAGGCAGAGTGATGCTCTGTGTATCAATGAAGAAATAGAGTAGAACTTTGAGACTTCCAGCTCTAGTCTCAATCCCCATTTAACAGAGCCAGCAGCTGAGAACCCACTGAGGTTCTGATATTTGCCCAGGATCACAGAACATGGCCAGGGGCAGAGGCCTGGCCTCCTGCCTCTTAATCCTGGCTCTTTCCATGAGCCAGTCTGTCTGTCACACGCTTCACACCCTCCCCTAGAGAGGGCACAACCCAGGAGGCACCAGGCTGTTGAGGACTTCTCTGGACAAGCCTCTGCCCAAAGGAGTCCAACCTTCCACTTCTCCAAACTCTCTCTTTTTAGTGCTTGGTGGGTGGTGACCTATGCATGAAAGAAAGCTTCATTAATTCAGGTCCCAATAGCTCAGAACCAGTCTATCATCTTTTAATTTCAAGATATGTTCAAATTAAGCTTAATCTATGCACATGGTTGTCTTAAAGCAAATTTATTAAATTCAGAGTTATGGATAGGGGACATTTTTAAACTTAAACTTCTTATTTTGAGATACTTGCAGATTCACTTGTAGTTGTAAGAAATAATGCAGAGAGATTCTCTGTACTCTTTACCCAGTTTCTCCCAGTGGTAACGTCTTGCAAACCTATAGTACAATATCACAACCAGAATACTGACAATGATATAGTCAAGATACAATACATTTCCATCACAGGAGAATCCCTCATGTTGCCCATCACTACATTTGATGAGGTCACTATTTTTTTTTTAATTTTAGCCTTTCCAATGGTTGTATAATGATATTATGGCTTTACTGTGCATTTCCCTGATGGCTAATGAACATTTTTTCAGTGCTTGTTTGCCATCTGTATATCTTCTTCAGTGAATTTTGTCTTTTATCCCCTTTTCTAATTGGATGCTTTTTTTTTTTTTTTTACTGTTGAGCTTTGAGAGTTCTTTTTATAGTCTAGATACTAGTCATTGGTCAGCCCTATGATTTGCAAATATTTCCCCCAGTCTACAGCTTGTCTTTTCATCCTCTTAAGAGGATCTTACACTGAACAAAAGTTTTCAATTCTGGTGGAGTCCAAATTTTTTATTTTTAATTTTATGGTTCATATTTTTGGCTTCCAGTCTAAGAATTTTTTTTGCCTAGCCCTGGATCCTAAAGATTTTTGCTTTTTTCCCCCAAAAAGTTTTCTATTTTTACATTTATATTTAAGCTCATCATCTATTTTGAGTTAATTTTTTTTTAAGATTTTATTTATTTATTTGACAGAGACAGCGAGAGCAGGAACACAAGCAGGGGGAGTGGGAGAGGGAGAAGCAGGCTTTCCGCTGAGCAGGGAGCCTGATGTGGGACTCGATCCCAGGACCCTGGTATCATGACCTGAGCCGAAGGCAGCCACTTAACGTCTGAGCCACCCAGGGGCCCTTGAGTTAATTTTTGTGTAAGGTGTGAGATAGGTTGAGATTCCTTTTTGTTTGTTTGTTTGTTTTGCAATTGCTCCAGCACAATTTGTTGAAAAGGCAATCCTTCTGATATAGGCTGGCCAGGTCTGAGGACCCAGAGGAGTTCCTGTAGGACCAGTCAAGAGAGTCCTTAGCTTTGCACAGGGTAGAAATCAAACACAAGCCCAGAGAAAGTGAGAGCAGAGGTTACTGAATAGCATCAGTGATAAGAGTATAATAGACCGAGTGTCTGGGAGACTCAGAAAGGGAAGGAGAGAGAGTTTCATCTTTGCTTGGGGTCTGGGATGTTTATTGAGGATGGTGGTTTGGTATATGTCTCCTCTCAAGCATGCAGGGACTGGTCGAAACCAGGAAAAGTGCTCAGGTGTCCCCCATAAGTCACTTATGCCTGGAGCCGGGGTTCTGGGCACCAAGGTGTCTGGAGTTGGTGGTCCGGACATGACAATCTTGCCCAGCCACCCCTTTAGTGTTATCTATTGTGCTAGAGGACTCCACAGAAATCATTAACTCCTTGACCTTGACGAGGAGGACATGTACCATCTGTGCGATAAGGCAGGTGTGTAAGGCGAGGGTGCAGGTCCCAGCAAGAGTAGAGGTGAGAAAAGGAGCAAAAGCAGTGCTTCATGGGGTCCCTTCAGTTTCCCTATCTCACTTCCTCCACTGAATTACTTCTACACCTTTGTCAAAACTCAGCTGGGCGTATTTGTGTGGCTTTATTTTTGGGCTGAGCTTGATTGAGATATAACCCATATACCACACAATTCACCAATTTAAAATGATTTTTAGTATATTCCAAGAGTTGAACAAAGCATCATCACAATCAATTTTAGAACATTTCATCACTCCAAAAAAGAACTAAAAGGGGAAGTTTTACCACCTAAAGAAAAACAAGTTGTTCCCAAACATAAAGCATATTAAAAGTTATCTGCACGTGCCCCAGAGCAGAGAAAGGCCTTCTCTGATAAAGCTGTGATGTAACATTAGTCTGGGCCCACGACTGGAGTGGTCAGCTCCACAGGAAGGCCCCAGAAGCACTTTGACTAGTTCCCCACAGTCATAGCTGCCTCCCACAGGTTTCCACTGCCCCCCCCCCCAGGCTAGGGACCTTGGCCCCCAACCTCCTGAGGACAGGCCAGAGGCTTCATCCCTGGAAGATGGAATCCCTGCTGCCAAGCCTCTGCATCAAGTCTCTGTCTCCAGCTGGTGCTTTAGACTCTGTGCCAGGCCAGGAGGTGCAGACATGGAGACTGCAGTGACTCTGGGTTCTGTCTGGAGCAGCAGGGTACAGATCTAAGTTCAGCCTCCAAGCCTCTGCAGCCCCCTCCCCTGCAGCAGCTGAGGCCTCCCACCTTCCAGAGCAAGACCCCAAGGGAGGTCACAGCCAGGCATTGGAATGAAGGAAACAACAATCCAGGCCTTGCTGTCCCTCCAGGCACAGGCACCTGCCACAGTGTCCTCACAGGCAGCTGCACGTCCGAGTCTGGTGGGTTTCTGCTCCTCTGTGCCGTCTTCGGCAAGTGAAGCGCTCCTCTGAGGAGGCCTGTGGCAGCCCCCTGCTTGGGAGTCCAGCGGCGGGTGGAGAGCAGGTGGCCGGTACCTGGGCTCCCAGTCAAATAGCTCATCACCACCAGCAGCAGCGTCTTCCTTTCTTACCACTCCGGGCGTGGACTATGCGTGGCAGGCATCCAGCTGGTGAATCACTGTTGTCCCAGACGAGCTCCTGGACGCCGCCTGCGTGCTGGCCTCGGGTGGGCTAGGCGGTATCAGTTGGTGGAACTGGGAGCTCAGGGAAGCCCCCATAGGGTAGGGTGGGCAGGGGTGAGGAAGTAAGAGGGCCTTTGGGCCGGAGCCCTGAAGCATGAGTAAGACTTTTACAGGCTGTGTACTGGGTGAACGCGGGCAGAAGCAGCAGGAAGGAAAGCCCTCAGGGAGGCGACCTTACCTGGCTGTTCAAGGGATGATGCGGGGTCCTTTCCTGGAGCGCCGGCTTGGGAAGAGGTAGAGAAAGGAGGGTAGGCTGCAAAGGCAGGCTGGGGCCAGACATCCTTCCCCCACGTGTGAGTACACGGACGCGATCCAGGGACACAGCACGCGAGCAGAGCCGCGGGAATCTGGGTGGGAACCCCGCGCGGCCGGGGTGGGGGGCTCTCTGGGGCCGGCCTCGGGCCCCCCTGGTGGTGACGCCCCGCAGTGCGCTCGGGCCTCCGGAGTTTGCACCCCCGCAGTGACCCAACGTCTGGGCTGAAAAGACCTTTCCCCGGTTTCGCGCGTCCGGCTCTTCCGCGTCCGCGCTTCAACCCTGCCAAGAGCCGCAGGCGAGAACGCCCCTCCAATGAGGCTCTGGGCCCGAGACCCGTAATTACTGCGGCAGCTCGGCTCACCCGCCTCAGATCGCGCAGCTGCCGGGGCCGAGCCGCACCCCCCAGCCCCGCCCTCGCCCTGACCTGGACCGGCAACTGTTTAGAGGTGGGGGCAGGAAGCCGCCGACCATTTCTTGAAATGAGCGACCGGGAGGCAGCCCCGCGTGCCCCCCCCCCCGCCATGGGCTTCCTCTGGGAGTATCCCTGAAAATCCAATCCAGGCCCCTGATGTGAGAAGACGCTGCCTGCGCTGTAAGAAAGCCACATCTGTCTTAAGAAGGGCCCGAGTTTCCTGTAAATTGTGTGATGAAACAACCCAATGGGACATATTTGGTGGGCCTAGGGAGTGGGATAAACAGTCTGGTAAGATACTACTTTAGTCATTAAGATCTGAACGCTTGGGGAGGCACCTGGGTGTCACAGTTGGTTAAGTGACCGACTCTTGGTTTCAGCTCAGGTTGCAATCTCAGGGTCATGAGATGGAGTCCTGCATTGGGCTCCACGCTCAGCAGGGAGTCAGCTTGGGATTCTCTCTCTCTCTCTCTCTCTCTCCCCCCCCGCCCCTCGCCCCTGCCCGCCCCCCAGCATGTTCCTTCAAGTGCTCATGCACACATACACTCTCTCTCTCAAATAAATATATATATATATATTTTGAAAAGATCTGAACACTTCTGTTGCAAATGGGTGGCAGACATACAATGGCTTTTGCTTTGATGAACTATAGTTTTCTTTGCTGTTTCTGAGAATATTGTAGCTGCTTCTGAACACTAACACCAATTTTCAAGGTAACATGAGTCATAATGAAAGAGACCTGAAAAGGGAAAACAGGGTTTAATAAACTAGTCTCTGGGTCAGAGCATAATAACATCCTTCAAAAGCTGAGCTAAGTCTGCAGCCAGACATTAGTCAGTGAGTATCAAAGAGGTCTGCATGCAAAATGTGAGTGCCAACCGAATGCATTAAGGCTCTCCTTTTTCTGACAAGTAAATTCTCACTTTCCTGAGACTGCAGTGTGTGCCAGATACTGTGCTGGGGATAGTGAGTGAGCATGATATGATCCTTGCCCTCAAGAGGCTTATAGTCTGTGCCATAGAAACAGATAAGTAAACAGGACATTGTGACCCAGCATAAGTCATGTCTGATGGCAAGTGCAGGGCTGGAAGCCAGAGATGAGAAAAGTTAAAGCTAGGGTTAAAGCTGGCATAATATGAGTCAAGAGGAAGAACAACAGAAATCTTGAGTAAATAGTAATGCATTTGGAACCTAAAAAAGAAAGGAAGGAAGGAAGAAAGAAAGAAAGAGAGAGAGAGAGAGAGAGAGAGAAAAGAAAGAAAGAAAGAAAGAAAGAAAGAAAGAAAGAAAGAAAGAAAGAAAGAAAGAAAGAAAGAAAAAGAAAAATTAGCTTGCAGAGGCCAAAAGGGGCTCCAGAGTCTCCCAGACACAGGAAGTGTATTGCAGGTGGCTGGCCCTTCCTATCAGGTTCAGGGGTACTCTTTCTGGTCCTGGCTTAAATGCTCTCTCTGCCTGGTTTTTCTGGGCTCAATTTCCCTATCTGAAGATAGGGTTAGACCAGATGATCTCTGCAAGTTTCTTTCCAGGTGGGACATCCTATGGCTGATTAATATTTTAAAATTGCACAGAACTGTATCATTTCAAATGCTCACTGCAAGTCATCTCCATGTATACATTGTATCACTTTATTATATTATTTAGTTTTGCTTGTTACAACCCATTGTACCTATCAGACTACAAAAGTGTACATGTTAAAAAAAAAAAAAGACAAGCCAGTGAGAAAAGGAAAAAGAGAATGGCTTAGGGAGGTGACCTGGTTGAAAAAATGAGAACCTTTTCACTCCTGAGTGCTCAGCCTGCAAAGGGAACCCCAGATTATCCTGGGATGGGATGCACGGGGGCCACTCATCCTTCACAAACTTTATCCTTCTTCCACCAACCTCAGAGTACATGTAAAACTAGGATACTCATTAGTTAACTGGAACCTAATGAGGATGAAAACCAAGCCCACCTTCATTGGCTCTGAGCCACATTCACAAAAGACATGAAGCATACGGAGTGAGATTAAGCACTGGAATCCTCAAGACACAGCAAGAGAAGCTGACAGCTCCTTTATCTTAATAAAAGCTGCAGGACCACATGGTTTGTATCTTTTCTTTAAGTATCTGTTTCCTGAGTTAAAAAGCAATCAATATCCATGTCTGCCTTAAAAATAAAAACACCAAAAATAAAACACCTGCAATGAAGAAGAAAAAAAGTACGGCAGAATAAGTCTTTGTAATGGTTATAAAGGTGGAGGAAGGGAAGCTGATGTTAGCAAGTGTGACAGGGGAGGAGTTATCATCATTCAACAAATATTCAGGGTTTTGCTGTCGGCTTTGTGTTCAGTCAGTGCTGGGCACTCAGAGATGAAACAACCAGTCATTGTCCTGCTAAAGCAGAAAGAGGAGACAGACAGATCCAGACAAATAAGAACAAAACCCTGTGCTGAGAATTCTATATTCTTACCAAAGTGTTGCCATGGATCCGCAGCATCCGTGTCACCTGGGAGATTGTTAGAAATGCAGTCTTTGGCTCCAGAATCAGAATCTGCTTTTAATAGGAACACCAAAGTTTTAGGAACACTGCTTTGTATGGTGAGAGGATGTGGGTACCATGCAGTTGGGAGGAGAAGGGCTGACTGCCTGAGAGTTTAGAGAAGGCTTCCCCAAGAAAGTCACTTTGGGGCTGGATCTGCAAAGATGAATAGGAACTTACTGGTTTGAAAAGAGAGGAAGGAAATTCCAACGAAAAGAAGGGGTAGGATGAAAAGGTAACCTATTAAGAGAGATGAAGCCAAATTGGAAACATAGGCTGGAATCTAATTTTGAGTATACTTATCCACCATATGAAGGAATTTATGGATTTTTCTTTTTGTTTCCTAAGGAGGGAAATCGAGTAAGGAGGGAGAACATTCTCCAGGCACCATACTGATGTTTAATCAGTGGCAGAGTGTTCAAAGCACATTAGAGGTACTGATGACCTTGTTCACAGTGACAATAAATTTTCAGGGGGAAAAAAAATCAGAACAGACTAGTGCCCTCCAGGTTTGCTCAGAGAGAATGAGTGTCCATGAATTTGAAGGGAAACAAAAGAAAATTTCCATCTAAGGACTTTTTTTTTTCTGAAGGCAATAAAGGCAAGGAAATTATCAATTCCTCTAAATGGGATTAAACTGAAACACGGTGCCAAGGCACTGGAAATTAATTATTCTTAGAGGCAAAGTAGCAGCTGTTTAATCTTTTAAACAACCTCATGAAAAGCTAAAGTATATAGCTTGCCTCACTTCAGATGAAACTTAGTTCTAGCTCAGGACTCAAAATCTGGTGTTCTGATAAGGATGGTCAATCAATGAGCCAGATCAATTGGATGTTGAATCGTTGCCCAGGATCCTGGCTCTGGATGTGATTACCATCCCTATGCAGGCCCAGGCTTTCCTTCATCTTCCAACTGGCTGGATCCTCTCAATGATGAGCCAGAGAAAGCCATGGGGCTTTTAAAAGTGGCAGAAGATATTTGTCCTACTCTCTATTATAATGATTATTGATTTCTTAACTGTCCTCTGTGTGTAGAATAAGATAGTGTGTCAAATCTAGCATGGATAATTCAGACAGCTCCCACTTTTAGAGATAAACTTGTCCTGGCATCTGAAAGTGACTTATTGTAGCAAAAGTCTTTGGGCCATTGGGACTGTTAATTGGAGGGTAAAGTATGTGAGAAGTAAAAAGCAGAGCATTAGTAGGTAGAACAAAATCATGCTGCAATGTATAGAACTGGCAAAAAAAAGGGGGGGCTTCTAGTACTAGCACCCACTAAATGCTGTCACTAAATGGATGCCTCACAGTGTTCACCTTTAATTCATTCCATAGTCCTACAAGATAGCTGTCATTAGCCCCTCTTTCAAATGAGGAACCTGAGGCTCAGTGAAGATGGCTGTAAGGACCTCACAGCCAGGATGTGCAGAGCTGGGATTCAAATCTAGGTCAGACTTATTGTTGACTATAGCTCACTACTGATGTCTTCCTGGAGTGCACTGCACCGTCACTCAGAATTCCATCCCTGAGAGCCTGTAAGTTTGCTGCCAGTTTGTCTAACCTTCAGAAAAGCCACCAAAACAGCAGAACAACAGACAAGAACCCATGGATAAAAGAAGTTATTGAACAGTGATCATTAAATTATATAAAATTTGTAAAGTATATATAATCATATATAATAATGATTGTTTTACTTTAAAAACTTCCCTTTACAAAAGATGTCAGCATAGATTTTACATATCCAGCTTCTAAATACACTGAAGACAATCTGTTTACAGATCCTGGGTTTGTAGTTTTTCCAGAACACAGTTTTCATGTACAGATGAATGAATATTTCACATAAATGCAAATTTACTCATCCACTTGGTTCCTTGAGATACTAGTAATAGTAAATCAATAAGCATTTATCTATCACTTTTTCCCTGCTAAAGATGCTGTGCTAAATCTGGGAAGAGAAACAATCAGGCATGCAGTCCTGCTCTAAAGAGGTCTCTCTCCAGCATGGGAGATCAATCAAACAAATACAGAATTAAGTCAAGAGGTTTTTGTTTGTTTGTTTGTGTTAGTGACAATGGGGGGGGGGAAGAGAGAGAAAGAGAGAAAGGTTTTACCGAACGAAAAGTATTCAGATGATACCCATTATAGAGACTTGGAACGAAGTAATGGGATCAGGTTCAGGAGGGTTAGAGAAAGCTTTGCAGAGCCAATTCTTGTTCCTGGGTTTAGAAGGGAGATAAATGTTGAAAGGCATAAAGCAAATATACTTATCGGGCCCAAACAAAAGTATAGAGAAAGATGTTATTGAAGGAAGAGTAAGTGGACTGATTTGAATTTGAAGAAACATGTGCAAATGGACTAAGGATTGTTAAATCAGAAAAGGCAAGCTGTAACCAAATTATGAAGAAAGCCTTGAAAGACCCCTGCAGTCTCTGGATGGCTCTTTTTAGGTGTGGCAGCCACCAAAGATTTTCAATCCAATTAAAACTCTTCCTTCCTTTTCAGTAATTGGTGCTGGGACAACTGGATAGCAACATGAAGTTGACTCCCCTACTTCACACTATATGCAAAATTAACTCAAAATGAATCACAGACCTAAATGTAAATGATAAAACTCTTAGAAGAATACACAGGAGTAAATCTTTGTGATCTTGGGTTAATCAATCATGTCTTAGGTACAACACCAAAAGTATAAATGATAAGAGAAAAAAACTGATAAACTGAATTTAATAAAAACAATTTTACACTTCAAAGAACACCATTAAGAAATGGAAAAGATGACCTACAGACTGGAAGAAAATATTTATATGTATGTCATATAACCAATGATAGACTTATACCTGAAATATTTTAAAAAAACTCTTACAGGGCACCTGGGTGGCTCAGTTGGTTATGGGACTGCCTTCGGCTCAGGTCATGATCCTGGAGTCCCCGGATCGAGTCCCGCATCGGGCTCCCTGCTCGACGGGGAGTCTGCTTCTCCCTCTGACCCTCTTCCCTCTCATGCTCTCTCTCATTCTCTCTCTCTCAAATAAATAAATAAAATCTTTAAAAAAAACTCTTACAACTCAATAATAAAATTTGAAAATGGGCAAAAGATTTGAATGTTGAATATTTTTCAAAGAAGATATATGAACGAACAGTAAGCACCTAAATAGATATTCAACATCACTAGTGAGATAAGACATCACACACACTAAGATATCTATAATAAAAAGAAAATTGGGGCGCCTGGGTGGCTCGGTTGGTTAAGCATCAGACTCTTGATTTTGGCTCAGGTCATGATCTCAGGGTCGTGAGAGCAAGCCCCATGCAGGACTCTGCTCTCAGTGCAGAGTCTGTTTGAGATACTCTCTCCCAGTCTCTGCCTCTCCCCCCGCTCACATGCACTCTCTCTCTCTCTAAAATAAATAAATAAAATCTTTTTCAAAAAATTCTTTTAAAAGTCAATAACAAGTGTTGGTGAGCATGTGGAAAACTGGAATTTCCATGCACTGATAATGGGAATGTAAAATGGTGTGGCTATGATGAAAAACAGTTTAGCTGGTCCTCAAAATGTTAACCATAGAGTTACCATTGACGTTGAAATTCCTTGGTTAGAAAAATTCTCCAACAGAAAAAAAAATGTTCCTACAAAGACTTGAATGTGAATGTTCATAGCAGCATTATCCACAATAGCCAAAATAGTGGAAACAACCCAAATGCCCACCAACTGGTGAAAAGATAAACAAAAGGTGGTATATACATACAATGGAATATTATTCAGCCGTGAAAGGGAAATAAGTACAGCATAAATGAACCTCAAAAATATAATGCAATGAAATATTTATGCACCCAACATGGGAGCACCCAAATACATAGCAGCTAATAATAAACATGAAGGAAGTAGCTGGTAGTAATACAATAATAGTAGGGGCCTTTAGCACCCCACTTACATCAACAAATAGATCATCCAAATAAAATCAGAAAGGAAACGTGACTGAATGACACACTGGAGCAGATGGATCTATCAGATATATTCAGAACATTCCATCCTAAAGCAGCAGAATACACATTCTTTTCAAATGTGTATGGAACATTCATGGAACAGACTAGATCATATGTTAGGCCACAAAATAAATCTCAACAAATGCAAGAAGATTGAAGTCATACTACACATATTTTCTAACAACAACACTATGAAACTAGAAACCAACCACAAGAAAAAATCTAGAAAGCACACAAATACATGGAGGTTAAATAACAGGCCACTAAACAATGAGTGGGTAAACCAAGAAATCAAATAGGAAATTAAAAAAAATACATGGAGACAAATGAAAATGAAAATACAATGGTCCAAAATCTTTGGGATACAACAAAAGCTGTTCTAAGAGGGACATTTATAGCAATGCAGGCCTACATCAAGAAGAAAGGAAAATCTCAAACAATCCAACCTTACACCTAAAGGAGCTAGAAAAAGAACAAATAGAACCCCAAACCAGTAGAAGGAAGGAAATGATAAAGATTAGAGCAGAAATAAATGAAATAGAAACTAAAAACAAAAACAAAAAACCAATAGAACAGATCAATGAAACCAGGAGCTGGTTCTTTGAAAAGAGCAATAAAATTGCTAAACCTTTAGCAAGACTCATAAAAGAAAAGAGAAAGTCAGAGACAGAGACAGGACTCAAATAAACAAAATCAGAAATGAAAGAGGAAAAATAACTGACACCACAGAAATACAAAGGATTATGAGAATATTATGAAAAATTATATGCCAATAAATTGGATAACCTAGAAGAAATGGATAAGTTCCTAGAAACATAGACCTCCAAAACTGGAATCAGAAAGAAATAGAAAATCTGAGCAGACCAATTACCAGCAAAGAATCAAAAAACTCCCAACAAACAAAAGGCCAGGACCAGATGGCTTCACAGAAAAAGTCTACCAAACATTTAGAGAAGAGCTAATACTTATTCTTCTCAAACTATTCCAAAAAATAGAAAAGGATGGAAAGCTTCCAAATTCATTCTATGAGACCAGCATTACCCTGATACCAAAAATAGATAAAGACACTACAAAAAAAGAGAACTAAAGGCCAATATCTCTGATGAACTTAGATGCAAAAATCTTCAACAAAATATTACCAAACTGAATCCAACAATACATTAAAAAAATCATTCACCACAATCAAGTGGGATTTATTCCTGAATACAAAGGTGGCTCAGTATTCGATCAATGTGATACATCAGATTAATAAGAGAAAGGATAAAAACCATATGATTATCTCAATAGATGCATAAAAAGCATTTGACAAAGTACAACATCCACTCATGATAAAAGCTCTCAACAAAGTAGGCTTAGAGGGAACATACCTCAAAATAATAAAGGCCATATATGAAAAATCCACAGTGAACATCATACTCAATGGGGAAAAACTGAGAGCTTTTCCCCTAAGGTCAGAAACAAGACAAAGATGTCCATTCTCACCACTTTAATTCAACATAGTACTGGAAGTCCTAGCCACAGCAACTGGACAGCACTGAAAAAAATAAAAGGCATCCAGTGTGGTAAGGAAGGAGTCAAACCTTCATTATTTGCAGATGACATGATACTATATAGAGAAAACCCAAAAGACTCCACCAAAAAAACTACTAGAACTGATAAATGAATTTAGTAAGGTGGCAGGATACAAAATCAATACACAGAAATCAGTTGCATTTCTAAACACTAATAGTGAAGTAGCAGAAAGAGAAATTAAGAAAACAATCCCATTTACAATTGCACCAAAAATAATAAAATATCAAGTTATAAACTTAACCAAGGGGGTGAAATCCCTGTACTCTGAAAACTATAAAACACTGATGAAAGAAATTGAAGACAACACAAACAAATGGAAAGATATTCCATGCTTATGGACTGGAAGAACAAATATTGTTAAAATATCCATACCACCCAAAGCAATCTACAGATTTAATGAAATCCCTATCAAAATACCAACAGCATTTTTTACAGAACCAGAACAAATAATCCTAAAATTTGTATGGAACCACAAAAGACCTTGAATACCCAAAGCAATCTTGAAAAAGAAGAACAAAACTGCAAGTATCACAATCCCAGATATCAAGATATACTACAAAGTAGTAATCAAAACAGTACGGTGCTGGTGCACCTGGGTGGCTCAGTTGTTAAGCATCTGCCTTTGGCTGAGGCCATGATCTCAGGATCCTGAGATTGAGCCCTGCGTCAGGTTCCCCACTCAGTGGGGAGTCTAGTTGTCCCTCTGCCCCTCCTCCTGCTCATGTTTGCATTCTCTCTCTCTCTCAAATAAATAAATAAAATCTTTTTTAAAAACCCAGTATAGCACTGGAATAAAAATAGACACATAGGTCAACAGAACAAAAATAAGCCCAGAAATAAACCCACAACTATATGGTCAATAATCTACAGCAAAGGAGGCAAGAATATGCAATGGGAAAAAGATAGTCCCTTCAACAAATGGCATTGGGAAAACTGGACAGCTATGTGCAGAAGAATAAAACTGGATCACTTTCTCACACCATACACAAAAATAAATTCAAAATAAATTGAAGACTTAAATGTGAGACATAAAACATAAAAATCCTAGAAAAGAGAACAGGCAGTAATTTCTCTGACATTGGTCATAGCAACATCCTTCTAGATATGTTTCCTGAGGCAATGGAAATAAAAGCAAAAATAAGCTATTGGGGCTATATCAAAATAAAAAGCTTCTGCGGCAAAGGAAACAATCAACAAAAGACAACATACTGAATGGGAGAAGATATTTGCAAGTGCCATATCCAATAAAGGGTTAGTGCCCAAAATATATAAAGAACTTCTACAACTCAACACCAAAAAAATAATAATAATCCAATTAAAAATAGGCAGAAGACATGAACAGACATTTCTCCAAATAAGACATACAGATGGCCAACAGATAAATGAAAAGATATCCAACATCATGCATCATAAGGGAAATGTACCTTAAAACCACAATGAGATATCACCTCACAACTGTCTGAACAGCTAATAAAAAACACAACAAACAACAAGTGTTGGTGAAAATGTGGAGAAAAAGGAAGCTTTGTGCTTTATTGGTGGGAACGGAAACTGGTACGGCCACTGTGGAAAACAGTATGGAGGTGCCTTAAAAAGTTAAAAATAGAATTACTATATGATCCAGTCATTCCACTACTGGTTATTTACCCAAAGAGTATTAAAACACTAATTCAGAGGAATATATGTACCCCTATGTTTATTGCAGCATTATTTACAACAGCAAAAATATAGAAGCAACCCAAGGGGTCATTGATAGATGAATGGATAAAGAAGATATGGTATCTATACAATGGAATATTTCTCAGCCATAAAAAGAATGAAATCTTGACATTGGCAACAACATGGATGGGTCTAGAGGGTATAATGCTAAGTAAAATAAGTGAGAGAAAGACAAATACTGTATGATTTCACTCATATGTGGAATTTAACAAACAAAGAAAAAAAAAAGAGATTAACCAACAAACAGACCCTTAACTATAGAAAACACACAGATGGTTACCAGAGAGGAGGTAGTAGAGGGATGAGTGAAACAGGTGAAGGGAATTAAGAGTACACTTATCATGATGAGTGCTGAGTAATGTATAGAATTGTTGAATCCCTATATTGTAGACCAGAAACTAATATAACACTGTATGCTAACTATACTGGAAATAAGATTTTTAAAAATTCTTTCTTTTAAAGATTTTATTTATTTATTTGAGAGAGTGTGCACACACCAGAGAGAGAGAGCATGAGAGGGGGGCAGGGGCAGAGGATAAGGGAGAAGCAGAGAGCCTGATGTGGGGCTCAGTCCCAGGACCCTGGGATCATGACCTGAGCTGAAGGCAGATGCTTCTCCGACTGAGCCACCCAGGCACCCCTATAAGGTGTTTTACAGAGATTTTCATCAGCTGAAATATTCTGATTCTCCTTTTCTATTTTCTTCTCATTATAGCTTTGTATAGATGAAAACTACCTATGTATATGAATTCTACAAATAGAATTGGTAGGTGAGGGTGGATTACAAGATTCCTACCTCAAAAATCCCCTCCCTCTACGTCAATGTAGCTAAAAACTGTATTTTCCTTAATAGATGGATTGGGGGAAGAATGTATGTGTGAGGGCAAATTTCATAAACCTTTGACTTTTTGGCTCTTTTGTCTTCCAAGATCCTACATTTCCCTCTCTTGTTTATTTTATTTTTTTACCATCCAGGCTTCAAAAGTCATTCTTCTTCTTTTTTCTAGCATTTTTTTGAGGATGTTAAAATATACAGAAAAGCTTAATTTTCCAGCCAACAATCATATATTTATTACTTAGATTCTACAATTAACATTTTATAATTCTTGCCTGTTACATATTGATGAAATTATCCATCCATTAATCCATTTTATTTTTGATGAATTTCAAAGTAAATTGTCCACATCACTACATTTCCCCTTAAGTATTTTATCATGTATATCATTACATACAGCTCAGTATTTCTTTATAATTTTTAACGTAAAATACACATTAAATGAATGTAGACATATTGGGTATACATTTGCTAAATCTTAATAATTGCATACATCTGTGTAACCCAAACTGCTATGGAGATATAGATCATTACCATCACACTAGACAGTTTTCTTATGCCCCCTTCCAGTAAATCCTCTACCCCTTTACTCACAGACAACATTGTCCTTGATTCTTCACCATGGACTAGTTTTACCTGTTCTAGAATTTCCTATAATGGAAACATATGTTATGTCCTCTTTTGTGTAGGTTTATTTCACTCAGCATCTTTTTCAGATTCATCCATGTTGTTTTTATCAGTAATTCATTCCTTTTTATTTCTGAGTAGTGTTCTCTTGTATGAATATGGCAGAGATTATTTATTCTTCTGCTCATGAACTTTAGGGTTGTTTCCAATTTGGGGGTGTTAGGGAAAAGCTGCTATGAATATTCTTGCGCAGGTATTTTTGCATACATGTGCTTCTTTCTACTGGGTAATGTGAGGCATGGAATTGATGAGCCATAAGGTTATCTTGAGCTTTATAAGAAACTGGAACACCTTTTGTCTAGTTGTATAATTTTACACTCCCACCAGTGGTGGTGGATTCTATTGATCTGCAGCCTTGCCAATATTTAATGTTGTCAGTCTTTTTAATTTTAACCATTTGTACATATTCTTTGGTGAAATTCAAAACTTTTGCACAATTTTATTGATTTTTTTCTACTGAGTTGTCAGAATTCACATATTTTGATACTATTCCTTTGTCAGATATAAGTTTACAGATATTTATTTCTAGTCTGTGGCTTACCTATTCATTTTTTTATGTGTCTTTTGAAGAGCATAAACTTTCAATTTTGGAAGTCTAATTAATCAATTTGATCTCTTATGCTTAATATTTCCTTGACCTACCTAGGATATTTTTGCCTACATGCAAGTCATGGAGATAATCTATGTTTCCCTTTAAAACCTTCATGGTTTGGGGGCCGCTGGTTGGCTCAGTCAGTAGAGCATGAGACTCTTGATCTTGGGGTTGAGTTTAAGCCCCACATTGGGTATAGAGATTATTTAAAAAGAAAATCTTTAGGGGGGCCTGGGTGGCTCAGTCAGTTGGGAGACCGACTCGGTTTTGGCTCAGGGACCTGGGATTGAGCCCCACATTGGGCACCGTGTTCAGCGGGGAGTCTGCTTGAGGATTCTCTCTCCCTCTCTCTCTGCCCCTCCACCCCCACTCTCTCTCTCTCTCTCTCTCTCTCTGTAATAAATAGATAACAAGAAAATAAAAACAATAAATAAATAAATAAGAAAATCAGGCACCTGGGTGGCTCAGATGGTTAAGCGTCTGCCTTCGGCTCGGGTCATGATCCCGGGGTCTGGGGATCCAGCCCCGCATCGGGCTCCTGTCTCGGCAGGGAGCCTACTTCTCCCTCTCCCTCTGCCTCTCTCCCTGCTAATGCTCTCTCTCTCACTCTCTGTATCTCTGTGTCTCAAATGAATTTAAAAAAAAAATCTTAAAAAATAAAATATAAATAAAAACAAAGCTTAATGGTTTTATCCATCTTAAACGAAGTATTATATATGTTGTGAGATAGGAGTTAACGTTCCTTTTTTTCCATAATGAGTATCCAGTTATTCCAGTAATGTTTGTTGAAAAACTTCCTTTTCCCTATTGGATCTTTCAGTCAACTTTATTGAATCTCAAATTATAGTATAAATTAAGGGTCTATTTCTGGCTCTCTAGTCTGTTCCACTGATCTATTTCTTGATCTTTATTATAGTATCAAACTCTTGATTCCTGTAATGTTATCATAACTCTTGAAATTGAGTAGTTAATTCCTCCAACTT
The DNA here is from genome assembly GCF_037043125.1 of Eumetopias jubatus. Lineage (NCBI taxonomy): Eukaryota > Metazoa > Chordata > Mammalia > Carnivora > Otariidae > Eumetopias > Eumetopias jubatus. The sequence continues at coordinate 41,004,335 of NW_028274823.1, read as the reverse complement.
TATTTTTCTTCAACTTTGCTTTGTATGTTCTAGGTTTTTTTTTGCATCTCCATATACAGTTTAGAATCAGCTTGTTAATTTCTACAATATGTCTGGGGGATTTTCTTTTTCTTTTTTTCATCTGGGGGATTTTAATTAGTATTATATGAGAGGGGATGGGGAGGAAAGAGTCCTATAAACTGTAATGTCCCTTCCCTTTATAGTGCTCTCTGATCTGCTAAGACAGGATTTCAGAATTTAAAAATTTTAAATGGCCTCAATGACATGTAATTCACATACATATAAATCACCCATTTAAATTGTGCAATTCAATGTTTGTTATGGTATTCACAGATAAATGCAACTATCACCACAATTTTAAAATATTTCATCACCTCAAGAAGAAACCTAGCATTCCTATCATCCTGTTATTTTTCCATTCCTTGTCCTCAGCCTTAAACAACTAATTGGCCTTCTGTCTTTATAGATATTCCTATTCTGGATTTTCTCATTAATGGAATAGAATGTGGTCTTCTGGGATTTCTTTCACTTGACATAATGTTTCCATATATCAATATGTAGCATGTATCACCACTTCATTTCTTTTTATGGCCAAAAATATTCAATTGTATGGAATATACTACATTTTGTTAATCCAATCATTCACTGATGGATGATGGTATTATTGTGAATAATGCTACTATAAATATTCATGTACAAGTTTCTGTGTGAACATGTGTTTTTACTTCTCTTGATCTATTCTCTAGAGTAGAATCCTGTGTCATATGGTGACCTTCTGTTTAATTGTTTGAGGAACTGACAGACTGTTTTTCAAAGTGGCTGGACTATTTTTACATTACCAGCAGCAGTGTCAGGGTTCCAATTTCTCCACAGTCTGACAAACCATTGTTATGATTTCAATTCTAGCCATCCTACTGGGTGTAAAGTGGTATCTCATTGTGGTTTTGATTTGCACTTTCTTGATGACTAATGATGTTGAGCATTGTAAAACAGTGCTTGTTTGCCATTTTTGTATCTTCTTTGGAGAAATGTCACTCAGATCCTTTGCCCACTTTTTAACTGGATCGTTTTTCTTGTTATTATTGTGTTGTAAGAGTTATTTGTATATTCTAGATACAATTCCTTTATCAGATATGATTTGCAAAAATTTTCTTCCACTCTATGAGTTATCTTTTCACTTTCTCGATAGTATCTTTTGAAACCCAAAAGTTTTAAATTTTGATGACTTCCAACCTATTTTTTTCTTTTAGTGTCATATTTAAGAATGCTTCATCAAAGAACAAGAATTTTTAAATTTTACCTCTTTATTGTGGTAAAATATACTTAAGTTTAGCATTTCAACCTTTTCAAAGTGTACATTTCAGTGGCTTTAAGTACATTCACATTGTTGTGCAACCACTATCCACCTGCAAAACTTCATCATTCCAAACTGAAACTGTCTGCATTAAACAAAACTCTCTATTCCCCCCTCCCCTAGTCCCTGGTAAACACTTCTACTTTCTGTCTATATGCATTTGACTACTCTAGGTACCTCATATAAGTAGAATCATGCAATATTTGTTCTTTTTATCTGGCTTATTTCACTTAGCATAGTGTCTTCAAGGATAATCCATGCTGTAGCATACATTACAATTTCCTTATTTTTTAAAGCTAGACAATATTCCAATGTATGCATATACATTTCGTTGATTAACTCATCTCTTGAACATTTGGGTTATTTCCACCTTTTGGCTATTTTGAATAATGCTACTATGAACACTATTGTACAAATATCTGTTCAAGTGCCTGCTTTCAATTCTTTTGTGTCTAAACATCGAAGTACAATTGGTGGATCAAATGGCAAATCAATGTTTACTTTTTTGAGGAACTGCTAGATCATTGGGATTTATGCCTATATTTTCTTCTCAGAGTTTTATAGTTTTTGCTTTTATGTTTAAGTCTTTGATCCACTTTGAGTGAATTTATATTTATGGTATATGGTATAAAGTTCGAACTTCATTCTTTTACATGTGACTATCCAGTTGTCCCATCACCATTGTTGAAAAGGCTATCTTTCCCCACTGAATGGTGTTGGCACCCTTGCAAAGAATCAGTTGACCATAGATGTATGAGATTATTTCTGGACTCCCTATCCATTACACTGATCTATATATCTGTCTTGGTGCTAGTAGGTTTTAAAACTGGAAGTGTGAGTCCCCCGACTTTATTCAAGATTTTTCAGGATTGTTTTGGCTATTCTGATTCCCTTGAAATTCTGTGTGAATTAGAATCAGCTCATCAATTTGTATAAAGAAGTCAGCTGGGATTCTGATAGGGATTACACTGAATCTATAGATCAGTTTGGGGAGTACTGCTATCTTAACAATATTAAGTCTTTTGATCCATGAACATGGGCTTATCTTTGCGGTTAGGGGTTTTTATTTTTTAAGATTTTATTTATTTATTTGAGAGAGCGCATGCAAGAGAGGAGAGGAGCAGAGGGAGAGGGACAAGCAGACTCTGTGATGAGCTCAGAGCCCAACCCCATGTTCTTGAGATCATGACGTGAGCTGAAATCAAGAGTTGGACATTTAACTGACTGAGCCACCCAGGTGCCCTGGTGGTTAGTTTTATAAAATTATTCATTTAATCTTTTTACTTGTAATAGGCCTATTCAGATGGTTGGTTTCTAGCTTGAGTCAGTTTCAGTAGTTTGTGTGCCACCACACTCCAAAATACATTCCCCTTTTCACCATTTGTTGGCAAATAGTTGCTCATAGCATTCCTTTATAATCCTTTTTATATCTGTGAAATAGGTAGTAATGTCCCACTTTCATTTCTGATTCTAGTAATTTGAGGCTTCTCTTTTTCCTTTGTCAAACTAGTTAAAGTTTCACCAGTTATGTTAATCTTTACAAGGAGCCAGATTTTTGTTTCTCTATTCTTTATTTCATTTTTTTCTGCTCTAATATTTATTATTTCCTTTCTTCTACTTATAGATTTAGTTTGTTCTGTTTTCTCCAGTGTCTTAAGGTTGAGGGTTAGATTATTGATTTGAGATCTTCCCCCATCACCCCCACCCTGTAATATAGTCATTTACAGATATAGATTTGTCTCCGAGCACTGCTTTAGCTGCATCTCATAGGTCATTGTGCCTTGACTTTTATTCAGTGCTAAATATTTTCTGATTTTCTATTTGATTTCTTCTTTGATATTTAGGGCCACTAAATCATTTAGAATATATACACTTATGTTTCCACCTCTATTTCCATACTTTGATTATTCATGAAATTTTTAACATGCACATTAAACATTCATGTGTAACAATGTCTCATACCATCACTTGAAAAATATAAGAATATCAGAACATTATTTCTGATCATTTTCCTCCAAAATTCCATGCTATTGCTATCCAATATTTTTACTTTCATCCTTGTTTTTAATATCACAAATTAATGTTGTTGTTATACCAGCAATTTTTAAAACTATATTTACATATACATTACTATTTTGCTCATTACTCTTCCTAAAGTATATCCTTTTAGAATTTGCTTTAGTAAAAGCATGATAAAGGTAAACTCTTAATTTTTGTTTTATCTAAAAATGTCTATTTTCATTCTTGAAAGATGGTCAGCTGGGTGGGTTAACAATTACTCTTTAAGCATCTACAGATATTATTTCATGAATTTTTATTCACTTAATATATTTTACTCATTATTACATACTTATAATTATTTGCAATAAATAAAAATCAATATACCAAAACTTTTTGTAATTATTATAAATTATGTTATAATAATATTCTTATTTCATTAATTTTATTTCTTATGGAGTATCACTCTTTTCTGTCTTCCTGCTTTTAAGATCCGTTTTTAGTTTTTTTTATTCTGCAATTTCACTCTGATGTGTTTAGGTATTTCATCAGTCTTAGAAAAGTCTTGCCAAATATTCTTTTTGTTCTATTTTCCTAAATCTTTTCTGGGACTCTAATTAGGCTTACTTTAGATCTCATTCTGTCTTTCACTTCTAATTATTTTAAATTTAAAATGTCTTTCCACATAAAAAAAATCTTCATTGTTTTCACTGGTCTATAGCTTGGGAAAGTGTCTGGGGAGTGTAGAAGCAACTGTTCCAGTGACAAGAGCAGAAGTTCAGGTGGAATCCCCAAGGCCAGGGACTGAAGCAGTGCCCCTTGAGGGCCATTGCACTCAGGAGGTCTCTAATCATGCTTGAGAGTGGGTCTTTCAAAGAGACACTACCCAAAGACCACTGTCCTGTGGAGAGTGGTCAGGTGGAAGCCCATTTTCTGGATGAATTTCATGGCTTGCTTTAGAAAGTGGTTTTTCAGGAATTCACAGATATGAGGAGCTGTACTGGCAAAGCCCAGAAAAAGCAGATCTAGTAGGGCTAGCTTCAGTTTCTTTTCTAGAACTATGCAGGCCTCTAAGGCATCCAACACATATTCTGACTCATATTAAGATGACTCCTGAGATGACTCCTATTCTCAAAGAAGGCACTGTCAACACACTGGTTTTACAGGGAGGCAGTTGGTGCTTTGTGTTTCTTCCTTTCCAATTCACAGATGACACACACCCTTTAATGCCACACTGTTTCAGTTAAAATAATAGCACAGAGAGAGTTAGGTGTTACAGGTTTACAAATGCAGGTTGCCCAGGTAGTAGATAGTGGCCTTGGCCTCATTTCAATAATTCTGAAGGATCTGGTGCCTTTTTTGGATACAAGGCACTGATCACAAAATACAGTGTTACGAGTGCTATTAGTCTATACTTTTGCCAATACCACACTGTTTTGAATACTGTACTTATAGTAAGACTTGAAATCAAGCAATGTCAGTCTGCTGATGTTCCTTTTCTTGTTCAGTAACGTGTTAATTATTCTTGGTCTTCTGCTTTCCATATAAACTTTAGAATCAGTTTATCTATATCCAAAAATAACTTGGCTGGGATTTTGATTGAGATTGTGTTGAATCTATAGATCAAATTATGTCATCTTAAATATAGTCTTCCTATCCATGAGCATGGAATATCTCTCATTTAGATTGTCTTTGTTTCATCCAAGTTTCTTAGTTTTCCTCAGATAGATCTTGTACATATTTTGAGACTTATACCTAAGTATTTTATTTTGGGGGTGCCAATAGAAATGGTATTGTTTTAATTTCACGTTCCAATTGTTTATTGCTGGCATATGGCAAAGCAATTGACGTTTGTATATTAACGTTCTATCCTGCAACCTGTATATTAACTTTCTATTCTGCAAGTTTTTTAGTTCCAGGAGGTTTTCTGTGTTTGTGTGTGTGAGAGGTTGGTTGTTTGTTCTGTCATTTCTTTGGGATTTTCTACATAGATAATTGTGTCATTGGGAACAAAATCAGTTTTTTCTTCCTTCCTGATATATATATATACCTTTGACTGCCACATTGCATTAGATAGAACTTCCAGTATGATGTGGCATAAAAGTGGTGAGAGGAGAGATCCTTGCCTTGTTCCTGATCTTAGCAAGAAATTTCCTCAACACTAAGTATGCTATTAACTGTAGATTTTTGTTGTTGTATTGAGTCAAGTTCCCCTGTATTGAGAATGTTCATCTGGAATGTGTCTTCGGTTTTATCCAATTTTTTTTTCATGCATCTATTGATATGACCATATGACTTTTCTTCTCTAGTCTGCTGATGTGACAGATTACATTAATTGAACCAGGCTTGCAAACCTGGGATAAATCTCACCTGGTCATGGTCTAATTCTTTATTGCTGAATTCTAATTGCTAATACTTTGAGGATTTTCACATCTTTATTCATGAAGAATATTGGTTTGTAATTCTGTTTGTGTTTTTGCTGTCTTTGTCTGGTTTTGGTATCAAGGTAATAAAATGAATTGGGGAGTTTCCCTCCTCTATTTTCAGGAAGATACTGTATAGGCATGGTGTTAATTCGCCCTTAACTAGTTGGTAGAATGCTCTAGTGAAACCATTTGGATGTTAAGATTGCTTTGTTAGAGGTATAAAATTACAAATTCAATTCCCTTAATAGTTACATGGTTATTCAAGTAATATATTTCATATTGGATGAGTTCTAGTGGTTTGCATTTTTTGAGGAACTGTTCCATTTAAGCTAAGTTATCAAATATAGTGTAGATTGTATGCAGTATTCTATTATTATTATCCTTTTAATGTCTGCTGGATCTGTAGTGATAGCCCTTATTTCATTCTTCATATTTGAGTATTCTCTATTTTTTCTTTCAGTTTTGTGAGAGGATTGTCAATTTTATTGATCATTTCAAAAAACCAGATTTTTGCTTCATTTTAGTTTCTCTATTGATTTTTGGCCTATTTCATTCAATTCTGCTCTTTATTAATTTTTGCATTCTGCTTGAGTTTACGTTGTTTTCCCTTAATTTCTTGGAGCTTAGATCGATTTGAGATCTTTCCTTTTTTATAATGTATGCATTTAGTGACTTGAATTTCCTATCAGTACTGCTTTAGTTGTGTCCCATAAATTCCAATACATTTTTATTTTCATTCAGTTCAAATTACTTATATTTTTCTTTTTTAATTTCCCTTGAGAGTTGAACCCATGGATCATTTAGAAGTGTTTAGTTTCTAAGTGTTTGGAATTTTCCTTTCATCTTTGTTATTGATTTCTAGTTGATTTCATTGCATCAGAGGACACAGTTTATGTGATTTCAGTTCTTTTAAATTTCTTGAGGTTTGATTTATGGCCTAGGAATGTTCTTAGTATACGTTCCATGGGTACTTGAAAATACTGTGTATCTGTGTCATTTAGATCTTGATTGATGGAATAATGTAGTTGAGTTCTATATCTTTGCTGATTTTCTTTCAAATTATTCTATCAACTGTTGAAGTCACTAACTATAATTGTAGATTTGTCAATTTCCCTTCATTTCTTTTTTTTTTTTAAGATTTTATTTGTTTATTTGTCAGAGAGAGCACAAGCTGGAGCGGCAGCAGAGGGAGAAGCAGGCTCCCCGCTGAGCAAGGAACTCGACATGGGACCCGATCCCAGGACTCTGGGATCACGACCCAAGCCGAAGGCAGCCGCTCAACCGACTCAGCCACCCAGGCGCCCCCCTTCATTTCTTTTTTAAAAAAGACTTATTTATGAGAGAGAGAGCGAACTGTGCAGGAGGGACAGAGGGAAAGGGAGAGAATCCCAAGCAAATTCTCTGCCGATTCCATGACCCCTGAGATCATGACCTGAGCTGAAATCGAGAATCAGACAATTAACCGACTGAGCCACCCATGCATCCCTATTTCCCTTCATTTCTATCATTTTTTTCACATATTTTTAAAATTTTTTTTAAGATTTTATTTTTATTTATTGAGACAGAGATAGCGACAGAGATCACGAGCAAGAGAAGCAGCCTCCCTGCTGAGCAGGGAGCCAGACGTGGAGCTCGATCCTGGAACCCCAGGATCATTACCTGAGCTGAAGGCAGATGCTTAACCAACTGAGCCACCCAGGTGCCTCTTTTTCATATATTTTGTGCATATATGTTTAGGATTGCAGTCTTCTTAGTGGACTGGCACTTTTATCATTATGTCATAGCTCTCTCTGTCCCTAATATTCTTTCCTCTAAAGTCAACTCTGCTATTAATATAGCCACATCTGCTTTCTTTTGATTGTTTGCAAGGTGTGTCTTGTATTTTATCCTTTTAACTTTCAACCTACCTATATCATAGTATATGAAGTGAGTTTCTTATAGACAACCCATCGTTCATACTGTTGGGTCATATACTTTTTTATCCACTCTGCCAATCTTTTTTATATTTAATGCCTTTATAGTTAATGTAACTATTATATATTGGTGTTTAAGTCTGCCATTATTTTTTTATTTTCTGGTAGTTCTCTATGTTTAACATTTTTTTCCTTTTCTTGCCTATCTGTAGTTTAATTGAATATTTTTTAAAATTCCATTTTGATATATTTTTGAGTGTACTTCTTTATCTAGTCTTTAGAGTAGTTGCTCTAGTATTACATTATAAATTTATAACTTATCCAAGTTTATTGGTGTCACCAAACCACCAGTTTGAATGAACTATAAAAACTTTCTCTATACTCCTTTACCTTCTAATTGTCTTTTTTATTACGATTTTATTTATTCACTTGAGACAGAGGAAGAGAGAGCATGAGCAGGGGGAGAGGCAGAGGGAGAGGGAGAAGCAGACTCCCCGCGGAGCAGGGAGCTGGATGTGGGGCTCGATCCCAGGACCCTGAGATCATGACGTGAGCTGAAGGCAGATGCTTAACCATCTGAGCCACCCAGGAGTCCCCATTTCTAATTATATTATTCTTTCTACCTACATTGAAAATCACAATGGAGGGGCACCTGGGTGGCTCAGATGGTTAAGTGTCTGCCTTCGGCTCAGGTCATGATCCCAGGGTCCTGGGATTGAGCCCCGCATCGGGCTCCCTGCTAGGCAGGGAGCCTGCTTCTCCCTCTGCCTCTGCCTCTCTCTCTCTCTGACTCTCATGAATAAATAAATAAAACATTTTAATTAAAAAAAAAGAAAATCACAATGGATAGGTTTGTTTTGCTTTAACAAACCTGAGAAAACTTAAGTGTGTTCTATTTATCCCTATTTTTACTTTCTGTTCTTCCTTCCTGATGTTCCAAGATCCTTCTTTTATCATTTCCTTTTTGTTTCAAGAACTTCCTTTAGTCATTCTTTGAGGGGAGATCTGCTGGAGATAAATTCTCTTAGTTTACCTTCATCTGAGAATGTCTTGGCTTCTCCTTCATTACTGTAGCATATTTTTGTTGGATATAGAATTCTGCATCAACAGTTCTTTTCTTTCACTTAAAAAGTGTTGTGCGACTTCCTTCTGGCTTTTGTTGTGCCTCGTGAGAAATTCATTGTCATTTGAGTTGTGTATGTCTTATACATTATGTGTCATTTGTTGCTTTCAAGACTTTTTGTTTTTCTTTGGTTTTCAGACATTTCAGACATTCATTCAGACTATGACGTGTTTTGGTGTGGATATGGGAGTTTAATCCTGTTTGGAGTTCACTGAGCTTCCTGGATCTACTGCAAAATCTGGAGTATTTTTAGAAATTATTTCTTCAAATTTTATTTCAGCCTCCACCTTCTTCCTCTTCTCCTGGAAATCCAATGTCATGAATGTTAGATCATTTGTTATAGTCTCAAATGTCCCTGGGGCTCTATTTATTACTTACAATTTTCTGTTGTTCAGATTGGCTAATTTCTATAGCTATATCATCAAATTCACTGATTCTTCCCTCTATTCTCTCTATTCTGCTGCTCAGCTCATCCATGGAGTGTTCTCTTTTTTAATTTTGTTATTTTATTTTTTGGTTCTAGAAATTCCATTTGGTTTTTCTCGTATCTTCTATTTTTTTGTTGTGACTTTCTACTTCCTTGCTGATACTTTCTTTTTCATTTATATCAAGAGTGTTTATATTTGTTAGAGCATTTTAAAGACAGTTGTTTCAAAATCCTTACCAGAAAATTCTAAAGATTTATTTATTTTAGAGAGTATGAGCAGGGGGAGGGGGGGGATCTCAAGCAGACTTTGCACTGAGCACGGAGTCTAATGCGGAGCTCAATTTCATGACCCTGAGATCATGACCTGAGCAGTAATCAAGAGTCAGATGCTTAACCAACTGAGCTACTCAAGCGCTCCTTTACCAGAAAATTCTATAATCTGTATGATGCAGTTGTCTTTTGCCATTCAATTTGAGATCTTCCTGGTCCTTGGAATGGTAAGTGATGATCATTGGAAGTTGAACATTTTGGATATCACGAGATTCTGGATCTCATTAAATCTTGTGTTTTAGCACTCCTCTGATACCTATTGTAGTTGGCCTCTGTTACCATTTCACTTGGGGAGCAAGACACTGCCTCATTACAGCTAGGTGAAGATGGAAGTTCAGGTTCTCCTCTCTGCTTTGAATGACATACAAGAGGAGAGAAGCTCCTTGGCACTGCTGGGTAGAAGCTGGAGTTCAGGCTCCATCATAGGCTGTGGTGACAATTCTGGCTTAGAAGGGGAACACCTTGTTACTCTTCCCTATGTATCTTCCACTGACAATGCAAGATGGTGGATGAAATGTGTGAGTGGCCTCAGTTCTTTGGAGCAGTGATAAAAAGTCCTGACTGTTAGGCTTATTGGAGCCACTTAACGTGAAGGGGGAGGGCACCTAACAGCAAAGGGGAAAGAACCTCTGTACAATCCACATAATTGAGGCACTTTGTTATAACCTGGAAAGGGTGGAAGTGTAAGTTCTACACATTACCATTGCTGGCGTTGGCTTTGTTTTTTCTGTGGTTTTTGGCTAGAGTAGAGCAGTTATTTCATAAAAGTTTTCCGTCTTGTTAGGCTGCCTCTTTCCTGATCCTTTAGCTAGACAGAGCAGGCTTTTCTTGGCCCTTTCTTCACCTGCACTAAAAACTTCCAGGTTGCTGCCTTCTCCAGTAATCAGTATGGGATATGTGAGGGAGTAAGACATTCCAGGGAACTCACCACTGTATTGTTCCTTGGTTCCAGGACTCCTTTAGCCAGTATGCCTTCTCTTCCACCTTTCAGATCCTTCTTATGTCTGTTTTATGTACCACATTCAGGGCTTTTAGCTGTACTTAGCAGGAACAACACGGAAAAGTCTGTCTACTCCATCTTTTGGAATTAAAAGTCCTTTCTCTATTATTTGTGTGTGTGATGATACTGTGGTAATGTCTTTTAGAAACAGTGATTTACAGATGAAACATAATGTCTGGGATGAACTTAAAATAATTTGGGGTGGGTAATGGGTAGAAAGAGCAAATGAGATTAGCTATGAATTAGTAATAGTTAAAGATGGATGATGTATGTATAGAAGTTCATTACTCTATTTTATTTTTGTATATGTCTGAAGTTCTCCTTAAAAAGGAAACCATTTCCTGACCACCCAGTCTAAGTCATATTACAGGCTCTTGTCTGTGCTCTCCAATACAATATAAATTTGATGAGGACCTAGTTTATTTTGGTCATGATTACAGCTCCAAAGCTTAAAAGTGACTGGCATAGAGTTGGCATTCAAATTGTCATGTTTCCTCAAATATAAAATGGAATGGATGATAAAATACCTTTATTTTATGTATTATTAAAAAAAATACCCAGGAGCGCCTGGGTGGCTCAGTCAGTTGAGCATCAGACTCTTGATTTCAGCTCAGGTCATGATCTCAGGGTGATGAAATCAAGCCCCACATAGGGCTCTGTGCTCGGCACAGTCTGCTTGAGATTCTCTCCCTCTCCTTGTGCCCCCTCCCCCCAGGCTCTCTGTCTCTCTCTAAAATAAATAAATAAAATATTTTTTTAAAGTGAGACAGTGAGGGCGCCTGGGTGGCTCAGATGGTTGAGCGTCTGCCTTCGGCTCAGGTCATGATCCCAGGGTCCTGGGATCGAGCCCCGCATCGGGCTCCCTGCTCCGCAGAAGCCTGCTTCTCCCTCTCCCACTCCCCCTGCTTGTGTTCCCTCTCTCGCTGTGTCTGTCAAATAAATAAAATCTTTAAAAAAAAAAAAATAAAGTGAGACAGTGAGAGAGAGAGCACAAGCAGGGGGAGTAGCAGGCAGAGGGAGAGGGAGAAGCAGACTCTCCGCTGAGCAGAGAGCCCGATGTGGGGTTTGATCCCAGGACCCTGGGATCATGACCTGAGCCGAAGGCAGACGCTTAACTGACTGAGCCACCCAGGCGCTCCAATAAATAAAATCTTAAAAAAAAAATAAATTACGGCATATATGGCATAGCATCAATTTTTAGAACTATTTGAATTTCAGATGCTACAATGTGGAAAAAATGTTTATTTTGTAATTAATGAGATATGCTATTTGTAGAATAAATGATACTCTATGAGGTCAAGATCATGATGAAAATGCTTCACATGTGTTCAAGATCAGGGTTTAACCAATTTTACAGTGAATATATTTCTTCCCAAATATTGAAAATTTATGTCCTAGTTTATAGCTTACTATTACAAACCTTAACAGAAAATGCAACATTCTGATATGATGGTCTCTACCCTTTTACCACAAGGACCCCTTTTATTATTCTATCGCCAATATCACCATATTTTGAAATATTTTGATATGAAGTAAAATTCATTTGTTAAACTAATTTTCTTCATTTTTCATAGATTAAATATGTAGTATTCAAATGGAGGCAATATAATTCCTGCTAAAACTTGACTTTTTACCTATCCAACATTTCCTTACTACAAGGAAAAGTACATTTACATTAGGAAATCTACTTTTTAGCTTCCAGTGCTATTTCCTCAGAATCCAAGAACCAGTGGAATCGACATGGCAGGAATCAAGATGGCAGGCGCTGGATGCCAGCTCCTACATTGTCAAGAAAGGGCATGAAGGTAGCCCATCTTAATGTTACATAATAAGTTAGCCCATTTGTTTACACAACTCTCCAACAGAGGAAATTGTGTAAAGGAGTTCAACATTGTGGTGAACTGACATGGTGCAGGTGTCTATTCAAGTTTCTAAATTGACAACACAAAAATTCAATTGTTTTTTCTATGTTGAATTGGAACAGAGTAGTGAAAAGAAAATACTATTTATAGAGTCTTAGATCACTTACCCTCTCTGTGTGTCAGTTTAGATCTGAGTGCAGAGGACAAGTCATTCATCTTTGTATCCCTGAGCAGAAAGTTCAGTGGATACCCATAGAAGATACCTGTGTTTATGAATATGTGAATGGATGGAAGGACAGTGGTCCTCAGAACCTTCAAGACATCTTCCCTGTCCCTGATTTGAGCTTTCTTAGAAGATGGAAACTAGGAAAAGGGAATGAACACCAAGAAACATGAGCTTAGGAACCTGGCCAGGATGAAAACCTAATACAGCCAGAATTCTCTTTACCTTTGGAAAGTTCCTCATGCCAGTGACTATCTCTACATGCCTAACGCCTAATGTGGAATAACAAATCTACATGTAAAAACTTTCACCAAATGCCTCGGACATACTTGACAGATTTAAAATGAGAGCATGCACATGAACGTCTCAAAAGTGGTATAACTATTTGAGAAAAAAGAGGTGGTGACAAGGGAATTCAGAATTTCTTTAATCTTGTCCTACAAAAATCATGTAGACATTAGCACAGACCTCTCCTTATCCCCAAGTTCAAAATTGTCATGAGATGATAATCCTACATTTAAAATAAACAGGAAAAATAAAACCAATTATCAGGTGAACATAGCAGTTTTGGTTATCTTGTATGGGAAACCTGCTCTGGAGGTTCAGTAGATCTGTGTGGGAATCTGATGGGGGGGACAAAGGGCACTCTGTCACAGGCACAGAAAACAGCAGTGGGTCAGTGGATTTTAGCAGTTTGTTCCAATAAGTATCACACTGGAATCCCCTTATAGCCCCCAAACAAGAACAGGATTAAATATTTGAGCTCAAATGCCAGCAATGGATGGTCTTTCCCTTACTTCCAAAAACAAAGGATTAGGGAAGATCCACAAGGTTAAATGAAGAACGTACAGGCCTTCTAAACTTTACTTATCTTTAAAGCAGACAAACTAGGATTCAGGTTTTCCTTATATCAGAAAAAAGTCATGAACACGCAGCTACACAGATTGGAAAAGACAGGAAAGAAAAAAAAGCAGGTGAGAATCTATACACAACTGCTTCTCTTCCTATTGAAGTTTTAAAGAATGTAACCCAACTACTTCTTTGCTCCATCATATTCTTGCACTGGGACAGCTTAATCAATATTTGGTTTCCAAAGCAATAAATATTGGTGAAATACCTGGCATAGCAGTCATGAAGCCTGGTTAGATCTCCTTTTCAATCTCCCCTTTAAGTACCAATTTGGGTCTGCCTGCCCTTAATGTCACTTCAATCAGCAAGAAAAGAAATAATTTGGGGCGCCTGGGTGGCTCAGTCGGTTAAGCGTCTGCCTTTGGCTCAGGTCATGATCCCAGGCTCCTGGGATCGAGTTCCGCATCAGGCTCCCTGCTCTGCTTCTCCCTCTCCTCCCTGCTTGTGCTCTCTCACTGTCTCTCCTTCTCTCTCTCTCAAATAAATAAATAAAATCTAAAAAAAAAAAGAAATAATTCTCTCAGAGACATTTTAATGTACCCCACTGATAACTAGTCATTCCTTATGAAGAATAACTTATAGCAGGAACTTGGTAGAGAAAAATAGTGTCAGAGCCTTTGTTCTATCAGGTCTCCTCCAGAGATGACAGAGTAAGTCTCCTTTCACAATGAACTTCTGGAGTATCAGATGGCATTCCCTAACCTCTGGGCATCTGTTAGCCCATTGGAAAAATGAGCTAAAATATGCGAAGCAACTAGTACAGTACCTAATATACAGTAGATGCTCCATAAATGTTTCCTGGTCAATTATAACAGTTGACATTTATTGAGCACCAACTATGTGCCAGACCCCATAAGCACTTCTTTATATACAGCATTTCCCAATAAGTGCTAATAGCCCGTTTTCTAGATGAGTTAAATAAGGCTCAGAAATTCAGTTTATTTAGAGATTTATCAAGGGATGTGGCTAGCATTTAAACCCAGTTTGTGTGATTTAAAATCTCATATCCTTTCCATTACTCCACATTGCTTCCTTTAACTGTTAAGGGCATCTGAGTGAGCTAGACAGAAAGTGTAAAGCAAGTGAGTTATATATTAACCACTTAAGAATTCTAAACTAAAATATTGTTTCATGCCTCAACAGATGAAAGAAGGGAAGGGTAAACAACTTGAAATGAAACAATAAACCCCTAATGGAATAAAAAGATGCTGTTGAATGTTTTAGAATAGACAAATGTTAATTAGACGTCTGATTTTTTCCTCTTTTTACAGAAGGCATTCATCCTGCCTCAAAAAATGGACATTATTTCTCTTTATGCTCCATCTGATTAAATTATCCCAATCCTGGAATATACTGGGACAAAGTAAGCAGGTTTTATTCTTGGAAAACCCTCAAAAGAGAAAGGCACTCAGATAGATGGCCTAGTCACTAAGCCTGTTTAGCACTAAGAGTTCAGTCTTAGATTCTATGTTCTGGAATATTAGGCTAGGTGGTCTTCTTACCTGGATTTAATGATTTCTCTACCACATGAACCATCCTATACTGTTCATGTAATGTTTTAAAGAACTGTTCACTTAGTCCTGGGGCTGGGTAAGAGGAAAAGATATGGAAACAGAAAAAAGAAATGAAATATAACCATGAATGCTTAACCAAAGCTCCGAATGGGTTGGGACGGAAAGAGAAGACTTTAGTATCAGTAGAAATGAAGCCAGACACCTTGGATTTAGGGAGATGATTAAAAATCTTAGTTACTATGGTAAAGAACTTTGTTAATGACAAGTGGCTGCCATCAGGTGCCAAATTCCATTAACCTCTCAATCTCTACACAAAAAAAGAACTGCAGACATTGGCCATGGTCCCATTTTTTCCTGCCAATACTGACACCAGGAGTTTGGACCATCTATCAAAATTTCTTATTACTAGGATTTAACCTCCAATAGCATTTTCTGATAGCTGATGATAAACTGGAGCTTCAGCAGCGAAGTATTATTTTAGAAATATGAATAAATGCTTCGTGATTAAACTTTACTCTCAATTAATGCAGAATCAGCTTTCATTTTAACCTCTGAAAGACATTATTGTTTATGTCTGATGCCAGTTTTAAATGGACACAATTGTAAATAAATGATTTTAAACAGAGCTCCTGATTAAACCTAAATCTAATCATTTTCCATAACTCCAGTTTTATTTGGATTTTATGTGCTTGCACACAGACACACTTAAAGAACATATATTTATATTTATAGATAAAATATAGATGATGTGGGAGTTTCTGACAAATAATTTGTTAATTAAAATTTATTAACTATATAACCTTTGAATACCAGAGAAACTTCAATATGTACAAATCAGCATGAGTTCCCAGTTCCTAAACTTTGGTTATATGAATACGCCTCAAGCACCATAGAACAAACAATAATTCTAATTTGAAAACAAAACAAAACAAAATCCCAAGAAATGAGAAATCCTGCAACTCTCTTGCATCTTTTCTTTTTTTTAAAAAACACCATTTGGGGAAACTCTTTTATTGTACATTTCCTTCCACCTTGGTCAGTTTCCAAAAACAGTATTAATAAAAATTGATCAGGGAAGAAGGGACCGAGAAACCATTATAGATCAAGGTGCTGTCTTAAAAGAACTGTATCTGGAAGTTATTCTGTCTGAAATACAAAATCGTTTTAACCTAGGAGATGTGCATTATGTAACATGTCTGAAAAAAATCCTCAACTCTTCGTTTTCAAAATACAAAACTCAAACAACACAATCATAACGAGAGTTGGAGGTGAAAGGCTTACAGGGAAATTTTTAGCAAACCCAGTTAAAAAGCTCTTTGTTTTCAACTTCTCCCCTGGCATCTGCTAGCTGCAGAGGCAATGTGCATAATATATAGGCATCAAAAAAGAGACCTGACAGGCTGAGCACAACCTTTCATGGGATTTCACAGGAAATCTGATGGGCAAAAGAAAGAAGAACCGAAGGATGAAGACTGAAATAGAAAAAAATGCAAACAAAATATATTTAAGCCTGTGTAAGTTAGGATGGAGGGGGCTTACATGTACAAACTGACAACTGCATGTGTGTGGAAGGGATTGCATCCTTGCCCACCAAACTGAATTATATACACATTCATATTAAGTTAAGTCAGTTCGTATATTACACCTGACAAGTCAAACAGGATGTTTCTGGTGAGAGGTGGAAGGAGGTTCTCTATTTACTCAGCTCCTCAGGCCCCAGTCCTTTGTCCTGGCTGGTTGGTGGTCTCTGCACAGGACTCAACAGCATGATATATGAATGGATAAAGCTTGATGTCTGGTCCAGGGGTGGAACAGTTTCTGCATTCTTCATTGTAATACCGGAGCAACAGCTTATATACTTCTCCTGGAGAGTAAAAGGCCAGATCAATACCTACATTAAGGTATGTAGATGGATAAAATTGCTAGGGAACACTCCAGAAATCTTAATCTAACTTAACATGTGCTCACTTTTGGCTTTTGAAAACAGAGCATGAATGGCATATTCCTGGAAGGCTTTCCTAATGTAAAGTTAAAAAAATTTTTAAGTACCTTAAAAACTACTTATTAGTTCATGATGACAACAGGTCACACATGGTACATCAGCCACGTACCATTTGGGGAGTTTGTGGCAACTTTATTTCTACATTCAGCTCCCAGGGTAGCAAGGCCTTTCAGGTCCAGCTGAAATACAGCAAATGAGCATGCTGTTATGTCTGACAAATGTGACTCAGTGAGGCCTCTTGGACTTGAACTTACCCTCCCTCCTATACTGTCCCTCTTTTAGTTTTCTATATGCATAAAAGTAAAAATGGGTATTAAACTCCAGCTTCTTAGCCTTACTTTAATAAGCTCACATACTCATTCAAGATAGCAGATGAAACTTTGTCAGAAAAAAGATTCTGCAGATGTTGCCCAACTAAGACTCTGTCCACCCTTCTCAAAGTCATGCTTTCATTTTTTCTTAACCACTGTGATCCATCCAGTTTAAACAAGTGTTTGTTTGTCCTGGATGGTGGACAATCTATCTAGATACCAAGTGTCAAGATTATTTCCTACTTACCAACAGTTAGTTTCCTTTCAGTAAGGAAAGTGTGCATGCTGTAAATGTCTCTCATCAATTCTGAGTCCCCAAAGGTGAAATAAACTACATCACGCTCAGCTACAGCAGCTGCCAATATCTGTATTAAGGCTGTAGCAAAAAGAGAAAAAAAATACAGCTATATTATGACACTTCCCATCAAGACACCTTTAGTTCTTTCAACCAGCTAAATTATAGCCGGTGTGCCATAGCCTTATCCTGGATTAAAGATTTATAAACCAAATATTCATGTTATTAGAAATGGCAAATACAGATGAGTATAAATCATCTAGTTGTGTGACTTTTCAGACATGCTCCAAGAATATCATTAAGCCACAGAATTCCACACAAGCACCTTTGTGGGAAAATAAAGGAAGGTACATCTGAGGCAGCACAGTCAAGGCAGTAAGGTGGTCTTTTCTTTCACTTATATTAATTTGGAACTAAACTTTTTGTTTGCTTGCTTGATTTGATTATTTTGTCTTATTACATAGTCACCAGTCTTTTGTATCACAGGAGTCTCTACGATTTCTCCTAAACAATGCACTTGGGAGGTTCTAACGCTCTCATTAGCCCTACAGCAAGCATTCTCAAAAAGGGTTAGAGAGCACAACCTTGGCCCTCCTATACTCCCACCTCCACCCAATCACTGCAGCAAGGAGTCAATGTTACTGAACACATCAAATAGTAACTCTGCTATGCTAGAATGGGAAAATTATTGAGAACCACTGTCCCCAGGAATCAAAGTTACAAATCACTGAGCCTGAAATATGTTTCCAAAAATTAAGTTCCTTTATAACCTTAATCTCAATGGACAAAGTTTATTTCATTTTTAAATTTTTTTGAGGACTTTATTATTTTAAATCCAGTGTATTTAACATATAGTGTACAATATAGTGATTCATCAGTTCCATATATTACTCAATGCTCATCAACATAGGTGTACTCTTAAATCCCCTTCACCCATTTCACCCATCCCCTCATCCACCTGCCCTCTGCTAACTCTGTTTGTTCTCTATAGTTAAGTGTCTGTTTGTTGGTTTGCCTTTCTTTTTTATCCCCTTGTTCATTTTGTTTCTTAAACTCCACATATGAGTGAAATCATATAGTATGTGTTTTTCTTGACTGGCTTATTTCGCTAGCATTATACTCTCCAGCTCTATCCATGTTGTTGCAAATGGCAAGATTTCATTCTTTTTTTATGGCTAATACACACACACACACACACACACACACACACACACACACACACATATGTGGAATATATATACATCTTTAGCCATTCATCTATCGTTGGATACATGGACTGCTTCCATAGTTTGGCTACTGTAAATAATGCTGATAAAAATAGAGGTGCATATACCCCTTTGAATTAGTGTTTTCGTAGTACGATTACTGGATTGTAGGGTAGTTCTATTTTTAATTTTTTGAGGAACCTCCATACTGTCTTCTACAGTGACTGCACCAGTTTTCATTCCCACCAACAATACAAGAGTGTTTCTTTTATTTCACATCTTCGCCAACACTTGTTTCTTGAGTTTTTGATTTTAGCCATTCTGATAGGTATAAGGTAATATCTCATTATGGTTTTGATTTGCATTTCCTTGATGAGGTTTATGTTGAACCTTTTTTAATATGTCTGTTGGCCATTTGTATGTCTTTGGAGAAAAGTCAATAGACAAATTTATTTTAAATAACAACAAAACTGAACATAGGTATAAACTGAACAAAACAACACAGGTATAATTCTTTCTAGTTACATATCTTTTACTTCGTAAAAAGGAAGGTGGGACTCAAACTAAAACATTATGGAGAATAACTTCAGTATAGTTTTGATTTTTGAGAGCATGTTAATACTCTACATATTCAAAAAATAAAATTAAAACAGTAAGAATGGGAATGGAGAGGAATCTACAGCTGAAAGCAAACAAAAACAAATTAGCCTAATTTTATTTCAAAAGAATAACATAACTACACTGAAGGGAAAAGAAAAAAGGAAAAGATGAAAGAAAAAAAGAACCCAAGTAACTTATGAACATAATATATGACTAATATACTGTCAGTCTTGGGCAAGGGGAAAAGAATTACAAAGAAATCCCCAATTCTTTTTACTAGGTTTGCTTATCATAGTAGTTCAGGCAAAGCAATTTTGAAACTATTTTTAAATATATTTCAGGATTGAGCAAATAAATAAAGGTGCTGATATTGTTGGGAGCTGGGGTCCTTACCATAGAAGAGGGGGCACAGCAACCTGGAATGGGGGAAGAGAAAAATAACTGGAATGGATTCAAATGGAAGGCACTAGTGTGTGCTCACAGACTTGTAAAATATGTACATTTCTGTGTGCGTGTGCATGTGTGTGTGCATTCTTAGTTTTGTCTGCTAATGTGCTTTAAAAGAAGACACCCCAGCGGCAGTGAGCACATCTAGTGCCCAGATCTCGGTCTTTAATACCATCCCCCCTTTAAAGGAGAATGATTTCTCAGGGAAATGCCTGATTCCACGGTTAGGATAGGATAGGTATGAGAAAAGCCCAGGATATTTTCTTATACCAGAAAGTAAAAAAAGTGCTCAGGATACAGTAGCCAGTTTGAAGGAGATCCCACTAGTCAAGTCTGGACAAGCTGGGCACCAAAATATTAAATACAGTAATAAATTAAAAACCACTGAAAAAATATGAATTCCTGAGTCCACACTGATAATATATAATAAATAGAGAAAAGGAAGGAGGGGCTCTTGCTCACAGGAGAAAGTCAAAGACTAAACGGAGGGTGAGACAGCACGGGATAATCCTCTTTTGCAACCATCATGGTAAAGACTGGATCAGGCAAAAATCACTAAAGGATGCCAAATCTAATGGAAATTTTATCTTAAAGTGTCTTCCCACAGATGGCTTATTAGCTACAAGGGAGGAAAAAACTATTTATACAGTGGAGAAATCAGACAACACCTTGACTGGGTAACATCACCAATGAGGTCAGATGGCCATCAAGTGCCTCTAGATACTATCACCTATTCAGTGCTCTAACAATGCATAACCTCAACCTAATTATGAGGAAACAGCAGACAAACTCAAGGAACACTGTATTCTTTAAATATGTCAATGTCATAAAAGATTAAAAAAAAAAAAAAGCTATGGAAATACTCCGAATTCAAAAGGAGGCTAAAAAACATGACAACTAAAGGCAATACCTGACCCTAGACCCTGTATTGGAGGGCAAGAAGGCTATAAACGGTTTTATTAGGCCACCTGACAAAACTGGAACATAGATGATAGAGTAGATAAAAATATTCTATCAATATACATTTATGAGTTTAATAATTATGTTTATATAAGAGAATATTTTATTCTTAGGAAACACACACTGAAGTATTTAGGAAAAGGGGCATAATGTATATAATTTAAGCTCAAATTGTTCAGAAAAATTGTGCATGTGTATTCATATATATACATGTCCACACATACACACACACACAGTTGTTTCTTTTTCCTTTTGTAACATTTTGTATATTTGAAACGATGTTCAAATAAAAAGTTTTTAAAAATTATGTAAGAAGAAAAACATATTTTAGTTGAACTAGTAAATTTGATAGTTGAGTATCTCCCAATCTGGGAAAGAATCTAAGACATTATAATACATGCGAGATTCTAAAATACCAAAGTATTACCTAATTTCCAAACCAGTATTTGAAACATGTGAGGTACCATGACTAGGCCTCATTAATCTTGCAGTGTTGAAAGTAATTAATCTCAAAATAGAGGTAAGTTTTAATTAAAACTGTTCAACCAACTTATACATACATTAAAGCTTCAGTACACTCAATTTTAAAAGGTTCCTAACTAACCTAACCTCTGAAACAAACAATACCTTATATGTTAAAAAAAAAAAAAGATAGTAAGAAGGGAAAAATGAAGAGGGGGGAAATCAGAGGGGAAGATGAACCATGAGGGACTATGGACTCTGAGAAACAAACTGAGGGTTCTAGAGGGGAGGGGGGTAGGCAGATGGGTTAGCCTGGTGATGGGTATTAAAGAGGGCACATACTGAATGGAGCACTGGGTGTTATATGCAAACAATGAATCATGGAATACTACATCAAAAACTAATGATGTAATATATGGTGATTAACATAAAATAAAATAAAAATTTAAAAATTTAAAAATTTAAAAAATTTTAAAAAATGGAAAAATGAATTGTCATTTTCCTCTACCAAGAAGTACCATTCCTTCAATGAAAATTTGGCTTTAAGTATTTCCTATTAAAAAAAGAGAAACCCAAAGAAAAGTCCTTTCCGTCTTATTTCCTCCTTATATACAGGAATACTAGATCACTGGTCACTTGCCACTTAGGAAAATGAGGTATGAATAAAAACATTCAAAATTTATCTCCCTATAGAATATATTTTAAGAATGCTTCACAGGCCATCTTGTTCCTATGGATGGGCTCTTAGATCTAAGCTTGACATAGATACCAAAAAGAGGCTGGATCGTAATAAGAGAAACCAATTCACATTACATTTTTTATTTCACATCCACTTCTATTTGTGTACACATTGCAACATAAGCATGTGTCAAACAGGTTGGGACTGAAGACAAGAGACCTGAGTTCAGTCCTCACCCATCTGCTAGTTCTCTAGATCTATGACTTTGGCCAAGTCACTTAACTCTCTTGCCTGCATTTTTCCCGGCTATGCTATGAAGGATCAGATGATTTCTCTTAAGACTATTTCAGAGTGTAGAATTCCATAATCCCTGCTATAATTTTTCTCCTTGCACTAGATATTAGACTATAAATACACAAGTGAAATTTTCAGAAATATAAATTAATCTTGACTCTACATATATCAGTAATCACTAACAAAAGATCATTTTAAACAGAACTGTCTTTAGACCTCACTATCTACAACATCCCCAAGACCTTTGCAAATCTAAAGAATTAAGTCTCAGGATTTAGGTGAATTCTCTTGCATCCCAAGTTAGATGAGAATAAATCACAAATCTAATAGGGTATGTGGAATGGGTCCAAGTATGATATAAAAGCATCAAATTCTAACTTCAAGCACAACTAGATGCCAAAATAATCACTTAAATTAACCTGCAGGGAGCTTGGTTTTAATTTTCTTTTTGGCATCAATGTTATGAAGAAAATTCATATAAATATAAATAACATCAAAAACAATTCACAGTGTCCTCTTGCAACAAATAAACCAAACCAAAAATGAGTAAAATGATGGATACTCATACCACAGGTGTGGTTTGAGGCCATCAGCATGTAATTTAAAAAGAACTGCTAACACCGAGTTCTTACAGCATGCTGAATGGTTCTAGCAGCTTAAAAGCACAAACTCAAGATTGACAAGAATTACCTCAGTTAATCCTTATAAAAACTGAATAAGGTAAATATTAGTATTATCTCCATTTTGAAAATAAGTCAATGTGGGCACCAAAAGGTTAAATAATTTGTCTAGGGTTACAAGCCAGAAAGCAGGGGAGCTGAGTGAGGTTTGAACCCTGGCAGTCTGACTCTAGGACATGCTCCCTCACTCACTATTCTGCAAAGCTATCATGCCAAGTCATTCTGCTCTACTCTAAGCAAACATACCTTATAGCCAGAAGAATTTTCTCAAGTTGTTTACATTATTTAAATGCATGCTGGCAAGAAGACCCAATAGTATAGACCTGAAAGTACTACTGATGCCCTTCTGATGAAACCTAAGGGGTTTTGTGAGCTTTTACACCCTGGTTATCCTAAAAGCTCAAGGCTTTTTGCTCACTCCTCTCAGCCAACTCTTATTCTGTAACTGGTCATGTCCTGTTTTTAATCAACACCACCTGCAGCTGCTCCCAAACCCCCATATTACTAAAGGCTCCATCTTTAATCCTTTCACCTGCTTTTTAAAAAATATATATATTTATTTATTTGAGAGAGAGAGAGTTGGAGGAAGGGTGGAGGGAATCTTCAAGCAGACTCCTCGCTGTGTGCAGAGCCTGATGCAGGGCTTGATCCCAGGACCCTGGGATCATGATCTGAGCTGAAGGCAGACACTTGACCAACTGAGCCACCCAGGCACCCCTCCAAAATTTTTTTAAATGAAGGAGTTCTCCTTCCCTCTAGGGTTACTCAATTACAGTACTATAAGCCTGGTACTATTTGGCGCCCAGCTCCTGCCATCTTATCCACATCTACCAATAATCTCCATTCAGGCTTAAGTGACTAGGTAGATTAGTGTCTCTTAAAACTAAACAATCTACTACAGAACTTTGCTGCAGTGTTGGTGAGTTGGAGGTAGGTGGTGGGAGAGGCCTGGGGATCTTTGTGGAACAGTTAACGCTAGAGTGGAGTCTTAAGGGAACACAGGGAATTAGCCAAATACTAACAGGCAATTTCAGAAAAATGGGCAAAACCCTAGATTAATGAAAGGCACACAGGTTTGTCGAATAAATTCGTTAAAGAGAAATTCATTGAGCATATTTTATTTGCAAATCACTTTTAGGTAGTGAAGGTAGGGAATGGAGATAGAAAAGAAAATACATAGGACTACAACATCAAGATACCTTCTAATTACAGTAAACTAGCAATGGCATAATTTTCGTAAGTCAGGTAACACAGCATGGAGAGGTATAAAAAATAAATACTGAAGGAAATGGAAGGAGGAATTGGCAAAAATATAAAAGAAAGACCTTTAGAGTACCACTCAATCCCTTCACAAAGCAAGCAGTAAAAATTAGAGGGATACAGGGTCTGGTTTAGTAAGTATAGAATCTAATAGACATAAAATAGTTCTACACCCTTCAGAGACTTCTCTTCATGTGCCAATATAGTATCTATATTGGCTGTTATTGGAAAACTAATTGGCTGTTAGGCCACCAAGAGAAGCTCAAAAAACTCCAAAAAGTAGAAATAATACTATCTACACTCTTTGATTATAATGTAATAAAATTTAGAAATAAAAGGTAAAATAAACCATTTTGTTATGCTTTTAAATTATCTCCTAAAAATCTCATGGGTGTCTGGTGGTACACTTAGGGCAAAAGCCCACTTCACAGTCTCTACTGAGATAGGATGAATAAAGCTGCAAAAAGAAGTTGCTTCCATCCTAACAATGAAAAAAGGCCAAGTAATCCAAAAACTCATAAATTTTTCCTGAGTCTACCAGCGAGTTGTGTTGTTGCAAGGCAACCAAAGTATGACAACCCCCTCCAAGAAGATAAGAAACACATAAACTATTATCTCTGCAAGAGCACAGGAGACAGAGGTGACCACCATACAAATGGGTAAGATAAATCAGCTAAATGGGGGGGCTGGGTGATAGACATTGGGGAGGGTATGTGCTATGGGGAGCACTGTGAATTGTGTAAGACTGATGAATCACAGACATGCACCTCTGAAACAAATAATACATTATATGTTAATGAAAAAAAAGAATAAATCAGCTAAAACTTTAATATAATTTTAAAAGCCAAGTGTAGACTTAGGGGGTTACTTTGGAATAAACAGCAGCCCCAGAAATAAAGGGAGTTCACATTCACTCAAAAGCTTTTTTCCATAGGCCTCCACTAGGTGCTCAGAAAGATGAGGGGCCAGGCAGGAGAATAGAGAAAGCCTATGTGGTAGCACAGGCATGCAGGAAATGACTGGCTGCTAGTGGGGGACAGGCACAAAGCCCCTCCCTCTTTCCCATGTCCCTTCTTTCCTACCCTCTGGCTCTTAAAGCCATTGCAGAAAGTTGTTAGTAAATGTCTGTTGAATGAATATATGAAAAATATTATCTTAACAGTTGTCAGCAGAATGTACAATGAAAACAGTTCAAAATTAAATTGTTGTAAATTTCAACACTCATGTACAGATAGGCAGCAAGCATATTAACAAATACTTTGCCTTATTGCTAATAAAAGAAACACAAGTTTAAGTTTAAATGCTCATGTTCTCTCTCCATGATTTTTTTTAACTATCCTTTCTTCCTTCTTTCTCTTGTAAGGTAGGGATAGCATCTGATGGTTCAAAGAGTCTTCCTGGTAGGTTTGGAAAGATCTAGGTACAGATAAAGTTGGCCAGTCAAAAAAAGTTAATATTGGCCCTGTCTTTATCTACTCCCAAAGAGTTTTAGTTTTCCAAACTTGTATTATCTAATGATACTCCAAATTGGACCATAGCCTCTTGATTCTTTCCTGTTTATCTGCTTTAACTCCCTAATACTGGGTCATTAGCAAGTATCTTTTTCTTGGTACTGTCTTCTCTAGGAGATTCGCCTAGGATTTATTTTTTTTAAGATTTTATTTATTTATTTGACAGAGACAGTGAGAGCACAAGCAGGGGGAACAGTAGAGGGTGAGGGAGAAGCAGACTCCCCGCCAAGCAGAGAACCCTATGCGGGGCTTGATCCCAGGATCCCAGGACCATGACCTGAGCTGAAGGCAGATGCTTAACCATCTGAGCCACCCAGGCGCCCCTCACCTAGGATTTAAATGCCTCCTTGCTCATATCTATGTGACCAATGAGAAGGTGAGCTTCTAAAAGAGGGGCTTATACTGTCCTGATGGCTAACTTTTTTTTAAAAATGTTTTTTTTTTTAAAGATTTTATTTACTTGACAGAGAGAGACAGCGAGAGCAGGAACACAAGCAGGGGGAGTGGGAGAGGGAGAAGCAGGCTTCCCGCGGAGCAGGGAGCCTGATGCGGGGCTCGATCCCAGGACCCTGGGATCAGGACCTGAGCCGAAGGCAGACGCTTAACGACTGAGCCACCCAGGCGCCCCTAACTTTTTTTTAAATTGAGATATAACTGACATATAAAATTATTTTAGTTTTCAGGTATACAATATAATGATTCAATATCTGTAAATATTGAGAAATGATCACCAGAAAAAGTATAGTTAATAGCCATCATAGTTACAAAATACAAATCAGTTACAAAATACCCACACAGTTACAAAAATTTTTTTCTTGTGATGAGAACTTTTAAGATCTACTCTTTTAGCAACTTTCCAATATGCAATGCAGTTATTAACTATAGTCACCATGTTATACATTATATGTTATACATTACATCCCCATTATTTATTCATTTTATAACTGGAAGTTTGTACATTCTGACCCCCTTCACCCATTTCACCCACCCCCACACCCCACCTCTAGAAACCTGTTCTCTATGAGCTAGGTTTTTTTTTTTAATAACATACCACACGTAAGTGAGATATACAGTATTTGCCTTTCCCTGCCTCACTCATTTCACTTAGCATAAAAATGCCCTCAAGGTCTACCCATGTTGTCAGAAAATTTTTTGATAAGACTCTTTGTTATAAAAACAATATATGCTTACAATAGAAAAATACAAATTAAAAAAGTCATCTGTATCACTCACCTAGAGACAACCATAATTAATCTTTGCACATAAATGGATAAACACAGAAAGTCTCAAATTTGTGTGATATTTTATATTAGTAATTTAATTTTTTTAAAAGATTTTATTTATTCATTTGAGACACAGAGATACAGAGAGAGAGAGAGAGAGAGAGAGAGAGAGAGAGAGAGAGAGAGAGAGCATGAGCAGGGGGAGAGGGAGAAGCAGGCTCCCCACTGAGCCAGGAGCCTGATGTGGGGCTTGATCGCAGGACCCTGGGATCATGACCTGAGCCGAGGGCAGAAGCTTAACCATCTGAGCCACCCAGGTGCCCCTTAATAATTTAATTTTTAAAATGGTTTATCATGCATATACTATGCATTTCCCCCCATTTGGCAGTATTCCAAAAACATGCTTCCATATCAGCGGTTGTATTTCTGCAATAGTTATAATGTCTGCATAGTATTTCATTACATAGATGTACCACAATATCTTTCTTTTCAAAATCAGTATTAGTAAATAATTTCCCACTAAAGGATAAGTAACTATCTCAATTTTTTTAATGATTATTCAAATTAATGAAGAGGAGGGAGCTGTCAAAAAGTCACTCTAAAGTTTAAGTCTCAATAATTGACAATTGAGAAAATGAACTAGATAATGAACATCTTTGAATACTATGCTTGATAATCACCAGGGGAAACAAAACTATAATCTGAGAAAAAGATTTTTATGCCGTAAGGAAAAGAAAGGAAACGAACACATTTACAATGCTTCTCAAATTGTCCATCACAAATGACCAAGGCTTATGGCAGACCTGGTTTTTTTGGATTAATGATATGAATCTACTTATTCATTTTACTTAAGAGAAAAACAGAAAAAAAATTGTCTGTCATAAGATCAATAAGCCCAGAGTGAAAAACAGGTTTCTTTAAACAAATTGAGGATGATAAAGAATTTCATAAAACCCAGAAATTCTTTCTTCTATATATTTTCAAAACACTGAAAATAATAACATGCAGTTTTTGTTTCTGAATATGAAAAAAGTGTGGGTGAGAAAATCTTTAGAATGAAGGGATAGAAAAGATTTTTCTAAGCATGCCACAAATATGTGAACACATAAAAATTAACTCCACATGACAACAACCTAATGTGCTGAAATACATGAAAAAACTGAGAAAAATACCTACAACATGATAATTAAATTAACATTTCTTAATATACAAAGAGTTATTAATAGTCAATGAAAAGTCAAAACTATTCCCAAAGAGCTAAATGGACAGAAGAGTGAAAAAGCAATTCACAAAGCAAATAAAAACATATGAATAATGTTAAACCTTAGAGAAATTTTAAAAATTGATAAAAATCCCATGTTGGTAAGGTTTCTTATGCAAGGAAGACAGTATAAACTGATACAGCCTTTCAGAAGGACAGTTTGTAAAAAGTATCAAAATGTAAAGTAATTAATCTCACTTCTAGGAATTAACCCTACAAAAATAATGACATATACCATATATTTATATACCACAGTATTGCTTTTAATATAAGATAAAGAAAATAAACCTACTGTCTATAAATGGGAGAACCAGTGAAATAAATTATGGTATACAGAGGTACATACAACAGAATGCTATGTAGCTATTAAAAATGTTGACAGTACATTTACATTTTTTGGTGTTGAAAGCCATCCATGAGACGGCAGGGTTTTCAAAAAGATGTTACAGCATAGACAATATGGTGTCATGTTATTAATGTCAAATGATTACACAGATTGTTACATAGGGATGTCTTCTGAAAGGATGGTCACCAAAACGCTAACAATGAATCCTGATGATTTTTACATACTTCATAATATTTTTCTGGATTAAAAAAATAATAAATGTGTCACTTTTACAAAAATAACACTCATAAATCATGACAGACTCAACTGTTTTATTCCCAGCGAGACAGATTTTATCTTTATCTAGTTTGGCTATCAAGTCCAGCTAGTTGTTTTATGTTTGCTTTGTTTTCTTGTTACTTTAATAACTGTAGTATACAAAGAAGTTCAAAAACCCTTGGAATTTCCTGAGTGATACAGTCTTTGCTATGCTAAGGAGGTGACTCTGGGAGGGCCCTGAGATAGCTACAAGATTGAGATTTTCAGCCATTGACCTCCAGGGAGTGGAAGGAGGGCTGTATTTCAGTTCAGTGATGTGGCCAATGATTAGTCAACAATGCCTACATAATGAAGACCTAATAACAACTTTGAACATCAAAGGTCAGGTTGCCTCTAGGTTGGCAAACACATTGCTGTGTGAGGAGAGTGATGTGCTTTGACACGAGGGAGAAGGCATGGAAGCTTTGTATTCCCTCCCAGATCTCACTCACCCTATTTGTATCCTTTATAATAAAACTGCAGTAGCACCTTCCTAAGCTCTCTGAGTCATTCCAGTGAATTATCAAACCTGAAGGGGGTTGTGAGAACCTCCTGGATTGGTAGGCAGTTGGTCAGAGGTATAGGTGGTCTGGGGACACCCCGCCCCAGACTTGCAGCTAGAGTCTGAAGTAGGGGTGGTCTTATGGAGGACTCTGCCCTTAACCTGTGGGATTCGCACTAACTCCAGGTAGTTAACGGCAGGATTATATTGCAGCACACCTAGCTGGTGTCAGACCAGTCAGGCTCACACAGAACAGTAATCTTCCTAAGTAATGATATATAATACTATTTTCTATAACTAATACTTTTGAGAGTAAAGAAAATGTCATAATTTGCTAAATGGCCAATAGTTTTGTTGATCAGATTTTGTGATTTTTCTACCACAAACAATAAAATGCCAGAAATGTTTATCCTTCTTGGGTACCCAAATGGCTCCTCAAATATGTTATTCATGCAGCTCTCCCAAGCTGTATTCCCTCATATGTGTACCTCTACTCACTACTATGCTGCATTTGTCTATGCCTCTCTCTCACACAGTGGGATGTGAATTCCAAAGCAAGGACCACATCTTATCCGCCTTTGTATTCTCAGAGTCTACCACAGTGACTAAAACACAGCAGATGCCTCACAAGTTTGGTGAATGCATGAGTAAACAAAATAGTTCTGTCCATCAAAATCACTTCTGCCAAGGAAGGTGCTTAATGGGGGCTTTGGTTTGAAACTACATAGTCATCTTGGACTCTTCCATAAATCTCTATTCAACTAAATACCATGTCTGGTAGATCAAAGAGATAAGTGACCTCTGCAGGAAAATAGTAAATAAAAGTAAGAATTCCTTTAAACACGATGAGAAAAAAAGAGGATGGTGTCAAATATTATTTTTCTCTTCTCTTTGATCTTTGTGGTCTCTTATTACAATAGAACATTAGAAATCCAAGGTTCGGGGCGCCTGGGTGGCTCAGTCATTGGGCATCTGCCTTCGGCTTGAGTCATGATCCCAGGGTGCTGGGCCCCCCATCGGGCTCCCTGCTCTGCAGGAGGCCTGCTACTCCCTCTCCCACTCCCCCTGCTTGTGTTCCCTCTCTCGCTGTGTCTCTGTCAAATAAATAAATAAAATCTTAAAAAAAAAAAAGAAAAGAAATCCAAGTTTGAAGGACTAACTCTTCTCCCTAGTCAGACTCCTATTATCCTTCTTACAACAACTTATTTACTCACCTTTTAATCTAGCATCACCACCAAAGGCACCACACCCCCAATTTCCTGTGGCCACTGCAGAAAGATTCTCTGAAGAAACTCCAGGACGGAGAAATCCACAGTAAGCCTGCAGGATGAAAGGAACATCACAACATGTGAGTGACTAGATATTAACAGTATTTCTGACTGATGTACTAGGATCAGTAGCTATTATCAAGCTTATGTTTTCTTTCTTCTCTCTTTCTTTCTGTTTCTTTTTCTTCCTTCCTTCCTTCCTTTCTGGGCCAAAGTAGAGGGAAAAACAGAAAATCCTGGGATTATTCAAGAAGAGAGTAAGAAATGATCAATTCTAATATTTATTTGTTTTGATGCTGGACAAATCAAAGCCTTTAAACCAATACAGGTCTCAGTTTCTTTATCTGATTCAAATATAAATGGAAATATCAGAAATATTTCAAGAACTGATGGGATCCCAATTACAAACTACCAGGAACTAAAGGGAGGAAAGGCACTTAATACATTTCTTTATTTGAAGGCTTCTGATCACCATTTTTTTTCCATTATGCTTCCTCAGTGCTCACTCTCTGAATTGTTGGGACTAGATTAATAACTGTGATTAGCTTTTAAATGTGCTTCCTGCCACGAAATGCTTGATAATGAGCAAACAACTAACCTTTAAGATCCCCTCCAGCTCTAAGATCCTCTGGTTTCACAGCTCTGTTTTAAGCCAGAATATTTTAAAATTCGCTAGTCACCTGAGAAAATTACAATACATCCTGAGGATGCTGGCTAAGTATTAATTAGAGGAGCAGCTTATTTTGTATATGAGAAGACTGCAGTTTAAGGTCCCAGAGTTTCTGTTTTCCATTCTTTGCTGTCAGCCCAGTTGGTCTTTCTGCCCCCTAAGGGTTCTTGGTTTCTGAAACTATCAGACTACATTAAAAAGTTTAATATAATAGCAAAGCAAATCTCCTCTGGGTTCTCTCAAGTACCAAACAAAGTCTAAAATATAGCTTATGTATAATAGTAAATAAAATAAAAAGAATGCTGTGTGACTTATGTTCCCAGAGAAAAACCAAGGATAAAGATGCTTCTATGAAACCCACACATAAAATATAGTAAATTGCTCTCTAAAGTTTCCACAAAGGTATAAAAATTTATTTTACACACTGTCTGGATAGATTAACAAGGCTATTCCTTCCACCCCCTCCTAGGCTGTAAATCCTGACAGATATTAATTATAAGTTGGTACCAGACCATTATTCAACGCTGTGGTACAGAGCTTACATTAGAACTCACAAATTACCTGTGTAATCAGATGCATGGAGCTTCTGAAAATCTTTTTTAGATCAAAAATATCAAAGAGCTCAATTTTTTTTTTGAGCAGGTTCTCAAAAGATATAGAGTCTGTCTTTATGCCAACAAGGGGGAGAACAAACTGTGTCAGAACAGACATAACTTTGCCACTTGGTTTTCTGTCAAACTCTCCTTAACAGGCCTAGATGAAGAAGATGATTTCTTAGCCTCCTGTTGGAGCTGCCTCTCTTCTATACTGTCAGAATGGCTTTCGTCTCTTCCTACTGCCATCTCTGTATCTGGGCTGACTCATCTTTAATGAGCAAACATAGCTTGGTGAAACTAGAGCCTAACAACAGAGAATTTGAAATATTTATATTATTAGGAGAAAAATCTAACGTAAAGTGCTAAATCAATTGTACTAAAAAACAAAACAAAAAACCTCCACAACTACTTTGGGAAATGGCCATAACAAAAAACAAACTATAAAACTGACATTAACCTACATTCGGTGTTTTGATCAAAACAAATCAAAACTTTAAAAAGTTAACCAGAAATTAAATGATATAAAACACCTAACAAAGTAGGCATAAAGAATAACAGCTTATAATAAATACAAAATTCTTTTATTCTGTTTAAACTAAGCATTTCTAAGGTCCGAAGTAAGAGACAGACACCAAGCTCCTCTGAGTCCCCTTTAGACAGACAACCTATGCTTCTCCCTTCTGCAGTAAGGAGAGCGATCCCTCAAATGCTAGAGACCAGAGCAGGGTCACTAATCAGGGAATCATTTCTTTTTACAACAGTAATGAGACCCTTTAGTAACAAATAAAGATCAGATAAGGATAGAGACCTCAAAAGGTTTGCCAAGTTCTTACTTCATAGGGAAGTTCTCAAGAGCTCCATGCTGGCAACAAATACATTTTTTTCCCCACACCCACAGCCAGAGAACTTGAGGAGATTAATCAGAGCAGTAAGAATAAAAAGAAAGCCAGCTTGAACTCTATAGTCATATCCTGACCTGACATTCACCAATGACAGGGCTATTTATTTTTACTAATAAACAACTTTAAAGAGAAAAAGAGGAAGCATTCATATCTTAGAACAGTAAGTACAGGATACCAATGAACACTTATATCTCAGAATGAACTTTGATGGGAAGGGAAGAAGAAAGGGAAGATAAAGGCAATTTTGGAGTCCTGAAGGTCACAAAGGGGAGCTTTGAAATGCAAGAGACAGGAAGAAAACACTGGTATCTAGAGTTAAAAACTAGAGCCCAGCTGGAAAGTGATGAGATTAAGACAGAAATGTAGGATGGAAGCAAAGAAAGTAAAAAATAAAACAAAGAAAACAGTTGTAAAAACCTACAGGCTCAGAACTGGACCCAGGAAATAGAGGGTACTCACAGGAATAGTTGGTCACAAACACCGAGGCACACACATGCATGAAAACATGCACACTGAAATAAGAACTCAGGCTTCAACATCAAGTTTAGCAGACCCAAGTAGATATAATTAAACTATGTCTTTCATTATAATGTAAACACATTATACTGTTTGCTAGATTAATAATTTAACAATTATTGTTCCTAAAGAGTTGCTTATTTGAAGACAATCCACCACCACTTGTCTAACTTAAACACATTTGGTACCAATACTGATTTTCTGATATCTTAGAATACTGTCATTCTTAAAAACAAACATAACATTAAAAAAATCCTTAATAATCTTTTGGAAAAGGGGCACCTAGGTGGCTCAGTCAGTGGACTGGCCAGCTCTTGATTTCAGCTCAGGTCATGATCTCAGGGTCCTGGGATTGAGCCCCGGGTAGTGCTCCACACTCAGCAGGGCGTCTGCTTGAGGATTTCTCTCCCTCTGTCCCACCCCTCATGCTCTCTCTCTAAAATAAATAAATATTTTTTAAAAAGAACCTTTTGGAAGAGAATAAAATAATGTTAATCAAGAATCTTAAAATATCCTTAGAGTGGCACCTGGCTGGCTCAATGTGACTCTTGATCTTAGGGTTGTAAGTTCAAGCCCCACGACAGGCGTGGAGCCTACTCGAAAAAAATATTATCCTTAGATTAAGTAATAAGAATTCTGCAAATTTCTTTTGTTATTTGATTAAATAACAAAGAGGTTTATTACTACATTATGTATAATGAGAGAAACTTAGGACCACCTAATTGTTCAAAAAGACACAGTATGTCAATGCAACCAGTTTTATGGACATTAAACAAATTACTATGAAGATATTAGAAAGTATGAAAAATATTTACAATCACTTGTTAAACAAGTGAAATACAAAGTTATAGGTAACTTTTGAACACATTTTTATGAAATTAAATATTCATGTGGAAAGACCCATAAAAATGAAAACTATTTGAAAGGTAGGATCATGAATGACTTTTTCTCTTTAAAATAACTGTAACATTAGTAAATTGATTATGCTTTTGTTTAAAATGCTATGTAAAATGGAAGAATTGTGCAGACCTTAGTTTCCTCGTGTGTGAAATCAAAGACTGGATTAGGTATATCTATTGTTATTCTGATTCTATATATTTAAGAGACTGAAGGAAAAATTCACTAAAAAGGACATATTTTGGGCTAATATTCCTGAAAAGTAAAGTGACACATACAGCTGACCCTTGAACAAGATGAGTTTGAACTGCGTGGTCCACTTATATGCAGGGTTTTTTTTGAATAAATACAGTATAGTACTATAAATGTATTTTTCTCTTCCTTATGATTTTCTTAGTAACATTTCCTTTAGCTTACCTTAAGAATACAGTATATAATACATATAACATACAAACTATGTTTTTTCTTTTTTTAAATTTTATTTTATTATGTTATGTTAATCACCATACATTACATCATTAGTTTTTGATGTAGTGTTCCATGATTCATTGTTTGCCTGTAACACCCAGTGCTCCATTCAATACATGCCCTCTTTAATACCCATCACCAGGCTGTTGTCAGTAAGGCTTCCAGTCAATAGTAGGCTTTAAGTAGTTAAGTTTTGGGGGAGTTCAAAGTTATATGTAGATTTTTGATGGTGCTGAGGGTTGGCATCCCTAATCTCCAAGTTGTTCAAGAGTCAACTGTACTTTAAGAAAATATAAATGATCAGATGTTGAACTCCTCCTCCATTCTAACACTCTCCCAACTAACTGAGCTGTATCAGCTACCCTACATGTTGAACTCCTTAGAAATACCAGCAGCTAGTATTGAACAACCGTTAATCAAGCTCTGGTTTAATAACGACCTCTTTCCAAATCTGTTGATGGGTAATACCAAAAAAAATCAAGAAATCAATTTCAAAAGGGTAAATGGTGGTGATTTCCTGTTGGCGGTGGTCAGTTTGCTTTAATCAATGTCTGATCCAGAAGCCTCTATGTAATATATTCATTACTTAATCTTACTTGAACGAGTCTAACATGGTTTAATACAACTTTTCACAGATGATTTCTTTCTTCCCTTGCTGAGCTATTTGCCACTTTTGCAAGCTGGAGTCATAAATCTTTCCAACTACAAAGATAATTTTCCTCTAGAATGTCACCCAGCTGATCTCTCACAGGATTAAACATTGCTTCACAATACCAGTTAGATAAAAGGAGACCGATTCTTCCTTTTAAAAACCAACTCTGTTTGCAGGTCACGATGTGGGTCCAATAGGATAGGTGGAGCCTGGATGGAGCAGACTGTTTCCAGAGGGAATAAAACACTTTGTGGGCTTGCTCTTTCAATTATTATCTGATGACTAATGCCTAAAAGTAGCAAAAAAGCCCCTAGAGTTCAGAGATCCACATTGAATTCTGATGGTGAAAACTGGTCTTATGCTCTATTACTTCCTAGAAAAAATAGAAAAAACGAGTTTTTCTATTCCTGCTCACTTTCTCTCTGGCACGAAAAAAGCAGAATTGTATAAGTCATCTCTAAAGCATTTTAATATAGCTTTAAACCTAAGTTTACAAAACACAGTGAGATGTAAATATTTAACTTAAATTCTTTCCAAGTTGTGCTGTCAGTTTATGTAAAATTCCCTGTTGCTGTACTAAAATTCATACTCTATTTTAATAGGTAAATGTAACCCATAAATGATGGAATGCTTTTATTTAGAAGGCCCAAAGTTATTTGGATTAGTTCTTTAAGTTGCCAGTGACATTTAACAGAATCATTTATTCCTTTCTTCTTTTCCAATGAAAGAATTAGGAAACCAATTCTCAGCTAAAAGAGCAAATGTTTTGGAATTTAGCAGTGAATGAAAGACATAATTTATTCAGTGCCTTCCCATAGTGCCGGGCCCTGAACCAGATGCTTTCTCAATGTTAGCCCATGTACTGATGGGCTACTCTACACCTGTGGTACTTCCTTGTCTTATGGGAATTTAATAAATAGGCCGGGGTGGGGTGGGGTAAAAGCCCTCAAATTTCCTTAAAATAGTATATCAAACAAAAAAAGATATTGAGACAAGCAATCAACTGGAGACTTGCTCACAGTATAGGATTATGATTAAAAGAGAAGAGGTAACCAAAGCATATATGCTTATAGGAGATTGTTAACAAAACGTAGGGAATATTCTTAATGATTTAAGACTTGAAACAGGTAAAAAAGTCTGGAAAGACAGACCTTGTTATAGTAATCTCTAGGTGGGAGGAGTTACATTTTTAAAAAAGTGATTTGAAGTCAGAGGAACTTGGATTCAAGTCCTGACTTCATCACTGCCCATCTGTGTGATGTTGCGCAAGTTATTCAACTTCTTGAGGCTCAGTTCATGATCTCTAAATTGGAGACAAGAAAATGATCTACATCTCCCTGGGTGGTTCTGATTAAATCAGACACTGCATTTAAAGTGCTAAGTAGAGTGCCTGGCATATCATAAGCAATCACTTAATGTTACCTATTACTTTTACTATTGTTACTTATATAATTTAAGAAAACTTCTACCTGCATTTGACAGAAAAGAATCTCTTATGAACTATAAATTAGATTTAATTGCATATTAACATAAATGATGGCAGGCTGAAACACAGAAGTACATAACTATCAATCCATTTGCTTCATATGGTTTTATCTATTCCATACTGAATCAACACTGGACTTACTGGGCTTTACCTAGCACTTAAAGAATATTTGGGTAATATCTACAAATTTGTAACATTTTAAGTGATTTAAGATAATGTGTATCTAAAAAGTTTACCTTAAAAAAACTGTTAGTAATATCTAAGAAGTTTAATTAATCACCGACTAATGCATTTAACAAATATTTTTGAGTTTTCATAAGCAAGGCAGTATGCTTGGCACTGACTGACTTGAATGAAATAAAACTTTGTTGTTATTTAAAGACTCAATTCTTTCTGTATAAAGTGGGTTTCCTATGGACTCTACATTCTACAAAAAAATGTTTTCCAATACTTAAAACTAAATTAACCTATTCACATATATCAAGTTTCACGGATAGGTAAATTGAGGTCAGTGCTATATCAGTAAATGTAGAGAACATCAATAGGCCATGGGCAGTTTAAAAAAGAAAAGATTTATTTATGCCCAGGACTATCATTTAAAAAAACGATATTTGCAGATAATTTCTAAAATTGAATGACCTAGCTCCTACAGAAAAGTATTTATGGGAATGTAAATTTTATCCATAAGAAACAGAACCATTTAATTTGTGTTACTGTATGATTATGATTAAACACATTTCCTTTTCATATATTTCTCTCCAAACTATGTACTGCTTATATAAATGTCTTCTAGTATCAATGACCATGACCATGTGACAAATTCATATAAAATGTGTTTAATAAAGAAGGAACATCTGATAAAATCTAAAGATAAATCTCATTCTACTTGATATGTTATATAATAAAAACACCATGTACTTGGAAATAATTGCTTTAAGCCAAGAGTTTGGAACAGTCAAAGGCTTACATTTAAAATGTGTCTAATATAATAAAAGATATTCTTTGTTATAGAATCTCTGATTATCAGAGTCAGGTAAAAGAGAAAGATTATACCTGTTGATATACCAAAGAGCAGTCTTTCTGCATAGCTTTTCAGAGGAATTGCTTAAAAAAAATATGTAAGCGGTATCTAAGTTCAACTTTGGAAAATAGTGCATTTATTCTTCAAAATTTTTAAGAGATCCCTTTGAGAACTCTAAACATTAAAATAATTAAAATAATCTAATTGATATGTATAAGAAAACACATTCAACAATTAAATTCTCAGAATATAAGAATAGATCAGAATATAAGATAATATATATAATTATACTCAAAATATATACCAAGTTCTAAGAGAAGCAAAAGCTTCTCTGGATTATTTGGTTGTTTATTTTACTAACTATATGAAAGGCAAGGTGTTTGTGCTAGAATATGCAGAGCACCACAAGAGTGAGACCAGGGAGAAGCTGAGGATGATATACATAATGTCAGATGTGCTATTCCAAGGGCGCTCCCAATCCCCTTGCAATGGTACACCCAGTCTGCTGTCATTATCAAAAGTCTATGTAGAGACTGGCTGGCCCACAAATAGCTATGCAATTATCTTAATAAACAATCTCATAATCAAATATGACTTATGCGAGTTAAACAATGGTTTTCAGGATTGGGTCAGTCTTCTTGGCTGTAAAAGATGTAAAGAAATTATCAACTGTTTTGATA
Source organism: Eumetopias jubatus (assembly GCF_037043125.1). NCBI lineage: Eukaryota > Metazoa > Chordata > Mammalia > Carnivora > Otariidae > Eumetopias > Eumetopias jubatus. The sequence continues at coordinate 40,965,765 of NW_028274823.1, read as the reverse complement.
AAGCCCTAAATTTAGAGAATAGAAACAGTACTCTACTGTATGATAAGAGTTTATTTACTATGGTTAGCAGTAGTGAAAATCTGAATAATAGGCATGGCTCATTTTCATATTTCTGAAATACAATTAGAAAAAATGATTTAGTAGACAGCACTAAGCATCACAGAAAATCACAGATTCCTTCATAAATATGCCAAATTACCTAATCAATAAGCGATTTACATGTGACTCTTACCTATAATAGAACTTAACTTCTATCGTTTATCTGTATTTAACCCTGACGGCATACCTTGTAGAGACGTCATTGAAAGGTGTGACAAAAATTTGTTAGCGCTCATACATTTCTATACGGTTTTACAATAATAATGTTCCAAAGCAAGTAAAAGTATTTGATGAGCTAAATGCATGTGTGGGGCTTAATATGAAGCAAAACTCTATCTGGCATCAGTAATCAAGCAATTACGAAATGGAAAGTACATCTTGTACAAGCTGACAGACCCATTAAATCAGGAGAGCTGTGGGCAGACATAGTGACACTGCAAGAATTACCAGAAAGCATTAATTTCAGCATTAATAAAATGGTGGTAAATAGATGACAGCTGCCAGATGAACTGAGAAATGAGGTTACTGGCCTTGTTAAGCTCTCGTCTGATTTTCTCGGGCACAAACTGGTCGAGGTAGCGTCTGAAGTGAAGGGCATCGATGGCGACGATCTCAGTGCCACGCCGCTGCCAGGCATCCCTGGGGCGGGATGGAAGGGGGAAGATGATGACTGGGGAAAGACACTCACAAAACGTAACCCTTGTGAGGTGGGGTTTCTAGGAGTTTGACAGGGCTAAAATATTAAAAACAAACCAACAAACCAGTAGCTACAGGTCTCAGCCAAACAAGAGGGCAGAAAACCACATCTTTAGATTTCAAGGCATACACATAATGGACTACTAGGCATTAAAGAGTAAAATGAAAAATTATCAAGAGATGACAAATATGACAGAGTGTAAACAGATACATCATTTATAGTGAGTCTCAGAAGTTAAAGGATTTGGGGGCAAACAAAAGGAACTTCGTTCTTGGTTTTCCTCTAATACTGAAGACACGGCATTTGTATCTTGACAAAAGCCAAAAAAAAATGCTCGTTCTTCCTTTGCTTTGAAAGACCTGCTTTTTGGGTCTTTGGTTTATAACATCACCATCTACCATCTAAAACATAATCCCAACAAGTGTTAACAAAAAATGTGTCATGATTCAGCACAATGGTCTACCTACTGTGCTCAATTGCTGACGGTGCGAAACTATTTTTAAATAGACAAAGACAGTAAAGCAGACAGTAACATATTGCCTGTGGAAATAGGAAGGACTGGGTGAGATGACTTTGGCAATGTGAAATTCCAAATATTCCAATACTCCCTTTACAGACTTCCATAAAGTGACATGCTAAGCAACTTTTCACACTGAAGAAAGGCAACAGAAACCTTCATGTTAGTCTGTAAATAATTATCAGGAATTAAATATCCACATAGGTAATTGTTACAACCAAATATTTTAACCAAAACAAAAGGGAAGAGACCCAGGGGCTGGACTTGAGATATTACAAAGAATAAGCTGGCATGGGTAGATGGGCAATTACTGATTCTAACGCAACGGCTCTTTGTCATTAATGCATGTACACACAAACACAAGTGCTTTCAGGCATCATTTCTTTTTGTTTCTTCTTTCTCCAAATTTTAATTTAAATTCCAGTTAGTTAAGATAGAGTGTAATATTAGTTTCAGGTGTAGAATTTAGTGATTCATTACTCACATACAACACCCTGTGCTCATCACAACAAGTGCACTCCTAATCTCCATCACCTCATTAACCCACCCCCTCTCTCCCCTCCAGTAATCATCAGTTTGTGCTCCATAGTTAAGAGTCTGTTTTCTGGGACACCTGGGTGGCTCAGATGGTTAAGCATCTGCCTTTGGCTCAGGTCATGATTTCAGGGTCCTGGGATCAAACCCCACGTCGGGCTCTGGGGAGTCTGCTTCTCCCTCTGCCTGCCTCTCCCCCCTGCCTGTGCTCTCTGACAAATAAATAAATAAAAATCTTTAAAAAAAAAAAAAAAGTCTGTTTTCTGGTTTGCCTCTCTCTTCCCCACCCATGTTGATTTGTTTTGTTTCTTAAATCCCACATATGAGTAAAATCATATGGTATTTGTCTTTCTCTGATTGACTTATTTCACTTAGCATCACATTCTCTAGCTCCAACTATGTCATTGCAAATGTGAAGATTTCATTCTTTTTTATGGCTGAGTAACATTCCATTTTATATATATATGCCACATCTTCTTTATCCTACGATCTAGCTACTGCACTACTAGGTATTTACCCAAAGGATACAGAAATACTGATTTGAAGGAATACATGCACCCTGATGTTTATAGCATCATTATCAACAAAAGCCAAATTATGGAAAGAGCCCAAATATCCATTGACTAATGAATGGACAAAGAAGATGTGGTGTATATATATATATACAATGGAATATTACTCAGGCACCATTTCTATAAAAGTTTACCCCCTAAAAGTTCACGAGGAAGCAGATATGTCAAAGTATAAAAATATTTTTCAGTAAGAAATAAGAGACTTCAGCAAAGTTTACTGTAGGTCATGCTGTTAACTGTCCTATGGCATTAGGCAAACTGTCCCAACATGTTTCCCCACCTACTTAATCTCACAGAAAAATTAAGGATAAATAAGCTGGTTAAAGGCTTTAAGCTCTAATAAGAACCTATTCTAAGTAAGTCTGGCCTTGGAAGTTAACCTCCACTGACTGCTTACATTTGGTAGCTGACAGGTAAAGAACAAGAGTTCCACCCTTATTTTTGGTTTAGACTTTTGGCTTTTCTCTGTTCTTCCCTTTTGTATACGGAGATGGTAATACTAGTTTAACTACCAGTGAACCTGTAATACTGAACTTAAAACAACAGTTATATTTCCAAAGTAAGAGTAGATGGAAGACAGAATGTACTAGGTCAAGCCCACATTCCTTAGCTTTTGGTCATGCAATACTCAAGTCAGAAACGAACTCACCTTTCACTCCCATCTTCATGGCTTCGGGCCCAACGATACGTTTCAGCATAGCCTGTGTATTCACTGTACTGTTCTGTACCTGAAACAAATAATCTGCCATTATTTTTCAGAAGGATTTTTCTTAAAAGCTTGTAGAGGGCACGTATTGAATGGAGCATTGGGTGTTATACGCAAACAATGAATCATGGAACACTACA